>NC_069794.1:5972129-6608744 GCF_027406575.1 Nycticebus coucang | reverse complement strand
AGTTGTAAAGAAAAATTTAGCTCGTAGTAAATTTTAGGCACTTAATAAATTTCAGCATCCATCAAAATATTTAAAAAGATAATTTATCTTGACTGTGTTGACAAAATTTTAAGATAGCCCCCAAGATTCCTGTCACCTGGTCATATATCACGTAGTATGATTCTCTCTCTGTGAGTATGGACGAGATCTCTGCATTTGACAGGATAGTCAGCCGCACCCTTGATTATGTGACAGTGTGTAAGACTCCGTCTCAGACTGGAGAGAGACGTCTCCAGTGGGCTTGGAGGAAGCAAACTGCCATGTCGTGGGAGCATATAGCTAAGATCTGCAGACACCTCTGGAAGGTGAGAGCAGCCTCAGCCAGTAGCCAGCAAGAATATTTTGTCCCCAGAGACAGGACTGTAGTTGCTGACTGCACACCCAGTCTGAACGAGTTTGCAGGTGAACAGAGTTCCAGATGCAGCACGGCCTGCCCCCTGCAAGCATCCCAGCCTGTGTAACCCTGAGCAGGGAACCTAGATACCTGTGTCTAGACTCCTTACCTAGGCAGCCGTGAGATAACAAACCAGTGTTGAGTTGACCACTCTATGTCTGGTAATTTCTTACACAGCAATAGAAAACTAATGCAAAGACCAAGTGGGATTTATTCTAGGAATCAAGGTTAGTGTCAATTTAAAAACCAATTGATAACACAATTGCATTGAGGACTGACTTTCAACCAGGGTGCAAAGATAATTTAGTGAAGGGTGAACAGGTTCTTATATTTCAATAAATGGGATTGAAATAACTGGATAGCCGTATATTTAAAATAACCCTTAATCCGTACACTGCATCATATATAAGAACTAACTCAAAATAGATCAAAGACCAGCATTTACAGCTCAAAGCTACAGAACAACAACAGTGAAAAGCTCTGTAACCTTAGGCTGAAGTAAGATTTCTCTCATATGACACCCAATTTATAATCCAGAAGAACAAATTGACAGATTAGAGAACATCAAAATTATTATGGTATTCAAAAGAGAATAAAAAGACAGATTACAGGCTAAGAAAAAAACATTCGCAATGATATATCTCATGAAAGACTTGTATTCAGAATATATAAAGAAATCTCAAAATTTAATAAGAAAACTATTCAGTAAACAGTTGGCTGGGCATGGTGGCTCATCCCTGTAATCCCGGCACTCAGAGAGACTCAGGCAGATGGATTGCTTGAGCTCCAGAGTTTGAGACCAGCTTGAGCCAGAGTGAGACCCCCATTGCAAAAACAGCCAGGCATTGTGGTGGGCACCTGGAGACCCAGCTACTCAGGAGGCTGAGGCAAGAGAATCTCTTTGAGCCCAAGAGTTTGAGGTTGCTGTGAGCTATGACACTACAGCACTCAACCCAGGACAACAAAGTGAGACTCTGTCTAAAAAAAAAAAAACCTCAATAAATAAATATGAATAGATTTTAGAAAACAAGCCATTGGAAAAGGTATTTATATATCAAATAAGCACATGAAAAGATCATGTGCTCATTATTCACTATGGAAATACTGGAGCACAGACTGGCCTCACCAGGAGCTAGCACGATGTACATATTAGAACACCTCCAACTAGTGAGACTGACACAGAAGTGTTGTTGGTAAAGTCACAGAGGACCCGAAACTCCCAGACAATTCTGATAGATGTGTAAAATGATACAACTACATGGAAAACAGTTTGCTAATTTCTTAAATAGGTAAATGAGCACCAATCACATAATCCACCATTTACTTCCTAGGTATTACCTGAAGAAAATTAGATGCATTTGTCCATGTGAGAAGTGTGTGCTCATGTTCATAGCAGCTTTATCTGTAATACTGAAAAACTGGAAGCAATTCTAATGTCTATCATGGGTGAACGAATAAACAAATCGTTGTATATCCACACAATATTATGCCATTTAGCCATAAAAAAAGAATGAAATTTCGATGCATGCTATAATATGCTTGTTCTCAAAAGTAAATACACTTAGCAAAAGAAGCCAGACCCCCCCCATAAAATGTATGATTTCATTTACAGAAAATTATAGAAAATGCAAACCAATGGATAGTGATAAAAAGGAGATCAGTAGTTACCTTAAGATAGGAGGGGAAAAGAGAGGAATTAGACCTAGGCAAGAGGAGGTGCGTGTGATTTCATAGGTATATACAGACGCCTTAACTTACCACGCTGTATGCTTGGTACACATGTGGAGTTTATTGTATAAGTTTATCCCAATAATGACAGAAGAACAAATTGACAGATTAAAAAAACTGAAAAAAAACAAAGACTGCACAGTATACACAGGTACTGATTGGAAAGATGTATCAAGATATCTCAAACGGAGGGTTGCAAGCACAGTGGTGCACATAGCATGCTGTATTTAGCATAAGAAAAAAGGAAAAGTAAGTATATTTATTTATATCACTTGCTTCTCCATAAATGATAAGCAAACCCTAATGAAATGCTTACTGATGAAGAGTGAATGAGAAGAAAAATGGCAATGAGAACCCTCAGTGTATAAATTCATGTTTCATTTTAAATTTTGCCATGTAAATATGATAAACTATTTTGAAGTAGTGTAATCAAAAATACTACTACCACCAAAATTTCCATCAATCGATGAATGGCTAAATAAAAGTTGATACAACCACTCAAGAAATAATCCTTCCAAAATGAAAAGTAAAGCACACGGTACAGCACGGATGCACCTTGAAAACAATATTCTAAATGAAAGAAGCCACTCAGAACAGACCGTACGTTGTGGGGCTCCATTTATTTGAAATGTCCAGAATAGCAAATCCACAGAGACCAAAAGTAGGCTAGTGATTGCCGGGGGATGGAAGCAAGATATGGGCGTAATTCCTAATGGATACGAGGTTCTTTTTAAGGTGATAAAGACAGTCTCACATGAGTTTGTGGTGACAATTGCCCATATTTATAAAGGTACTAAAACCACTGAAGGGTATATCTTAAATGGAGAGTAGTGTGGTGGGTAAACTGTAATCACAATATAATTGTTAAAAATAGTGTTTTCATAATGTGTATCATTGAAATACACACTCTATTTGGAATCTTTGTATATATTAGTTTTATTTATATTTTTTTGATGATAGCCATCCATTGAAGGAAATGTATTTTTTGTTTGTTTGGTTTTTTGAGACAGAGTCTGGCTCTGGCTCCTGGGTAGTATGCAGTGGGTCATCACAGCTCACTGCAACCTCACACTCCTGGACTCAAGTGATCTTCCTGCCTCAGCCTCTCAAGGAGCTGGGACTACAGGTGAGGGCCACTATGCCCAGGTAATTTCTGTATTATTGGTAGAGACAGGGTCTCACTCTTGCTTAGGCTGGGCTTGAATTCATGAGCGTAAGTAATCCTCTCACCTCGTCCTCCCAGAGTGCTGGGTTTGCAGGCATGAGCCTCCATGCTTGCCCTGAAAATGTTTATTACAGTCACTGTCTGACAGATACAAAGAAATAATGCAATACTTTTTTCTGCATCTACCAAAAAATGAGTCAAAAGCAGAGCTGAGCCATAAGAAAACCCCCATCCACACTCATACGTGTACTTTTTTATAGGCGGTTCCATGCCTGCTCCCGGGCCACGGGGTCTTGAGATCCACTTTTTCACAGATTGGAACTGAGCGGCTGATGGAGTTAGAGATTCTTCCCACACGGCCTCCTGCTGACAGGTGCAAAATAATCAGCTGCGGCAGATCCTTGGAGTGCATCGGAGGTCATGCTCGGGTTCAGTTAAGTGTATTTGAACTGATCAATTGATGAGGCAAACTTAATATCATACGACTTATCAATTAAATGTTTATTCAACTTCCTAGACTATGTTATGGAACAGAAAATCTAAAACTTTAAATCCAGATGGGTGGTCTGAAGGCAGGACCAGCTGGGCAGAGAAAACAACAAGACAAAAAGACACGGAATCAGAGGTAGACAAGCCTGTGACAGCCGAAGTTACAGAACTGGGTCAGGAAAGTGTCAGCATTTCGTGCTGAAAAAGTACAAATTAGGAGCTTAGCAATAACTTAACTTGATTAAATTAGACAACTACGGGATAAGAAGACCACACACAGCAAGTAAAAAATAAACCCAGATCTAATTATTGTTCTTTCAAATTATTTAGAGAATCATTATAATTGGAAACAAAAATTCCATGCTGACAGAGGTGACAGGATTCTTCAGGAACTGCCACCCTAATGCAAAACCACAGAATTAAATAGAGCTTCTATTTATCATCACGCTCAATGACAACTATGGAGGCCAAAACTCAGGACTTGGGAGAATTTGAGAACAAAGCGGAAAAAAGGAATCAGGGGAGCCCATCACTTCACCTGAAGTTAATAGAGAATAAAAAGCAGGCTATTTGCCCCAAAGCGATGCACGTTTTAGCCGTCTATAAATGACAATGCTGCTACTTTTCCTAGTACTTTACTCTTAATTTAGGCACCCCGTAAAAACTGTGGCATTTTCCTGTTTCAAATGAGGGGAAAAAAGCATTGTGAATATTTTAAATGCCTGGATTATGTCTATTTCCGAATCAGCTTCCTTTGCTTTCTTTACACAAATATTAGAATTAAGAGATATATTTATATATAGGGAAGAAGAAAGAAGTTTAGAATTTCCTTCTTGGATATAAACAAGAAGAAAATCCTTCTCCCTGGCTCCCAGAGCCAAGGGGGACAATGGGTGTATTGTCGTATTTGGAAAAAAAAGTAACCAATGTTTCTGAACTTGAGAAAATCTGCAAGAGGAGACTCCCATGAATTCGTTGTTGTCTGAACATGTGCCTCAGCCAAAGGCTTGCTCTGACCCTGGATACTAGATAACTACCAGTTTTAAGAAAAAAAAAAACAAATCATATTTTAAAATTCCACTATATGTGATAATCAAGGCTCCACAAAGCCCAGGGCTAATGTGTCTGAAAATGCTTTAATTAAGCAATTTCCCAAACACTTCTCTTACTCTATGTCCCTCCATATCTAAAAAATGTCACTATTGTGTGTCACACTTTATGGGGGCAAGACATGATTGCAAGAGGGACTTTACCTAACAATTGCAATCAGTGTAACTGGCTTATTGTACCCTCATTGAATCCCCAACAATAAAAAAAAAAAATGTCACTATTCAGGCCCTGCACCCTATATACAGTTCAAGACAATTGATAAACAGTACCTAAGTCTCTTTGTAGATAAAATCAGGCTAGGAAAGAGAGAAGGGTAGGCAGGTTGTCTAGCTGTCCTCCGCCCCTTCTGCAGCCCTGCGGATTTCCTATGCTCTGACACTTGTCTCTTCCAGCCCATCCTCGGCTGTGGCCCAAAGGACCTGCCATCTCCTCATCCTTGTCCTCATTTCCACGACCCTCAGTGTTGGTCTGGGGCAAGGTCTGCAGCAGGCGGACACACGATGGGGGCAGAAGACCCTCTCTTCTTCTTCCTCTCCCCAGTGGAAACATTACCATTTCAACACTCCCAGTACAAGTCTTATAGGAAAACAGAAGCAAGATTAAGAAAGGGCTGAGCATTTACCCTATTTTTAAGTTAGCAAATTAGTCGGGGACAGCTTCATGGCTGTTGGCGAAAGAGACAAGATCCCTGAGTCCAAGTAGGACAGTCTGTTATTTACAGCAATAGCTGCAGCCGGAGTATCAGCACTTGGGCTGTCTCCCCAGGCCTCAGACGGGCCAGATGGTGCCTGCCCAGGCAGTGGGCTGTACTAACGGGAGAGAAATTTAGAGCTTAGAGAAAACTTGGCTCTTTTCTCTAGGCAGTGAGTATGTCAGAGGGGGCATTATCTTTATTACACTGAACAGTAAACATGCCTGTCCTTTGCTCCAGAGAGAGATGCCATCTCTGTTTTCCAAGCTGTTCCCCGTACAAACACCCTAGAAAAGACAGGCGACAGTGGGCAGTAAGGGCTTCTCTCAACAGACGAGCAGAAACACGCGACTCCTTGGAGGCTGGACCCCAACACATCCACTCCGCACCGTCCTCCCCAGTGAGGAGAGAAAGAAACGTGAGCAGGAATGTGTTTGCCTCAAATGAGTGCCTAATGGGAGCCTAATTGAGGACCAGTAGAGAAATGGATCACAACACAAACCTTCAGTGACTACTCAGGGACAACAGGCTGGCCCCGGGAACAGCCAGAGAGGGGCAGACACCCTGGTGAGAGTCTTGTCTTAACCAGAGTCGACCCAGATAGACCAGGGTCAGTAGCTACTTCCCGGCCACCAGAAGCAAAGCACACAGGACCTCAGCATTAAAGAAAAACAGAAAAACAAAAAAATATGGTCATGAAAATGCTGGCTGAGAAATTCAAGAAGCTACGGCTTCTTAGATGGTGGGGACACAGTTGTACAAACCAGCCTCTCCAACCCCTTCATGCTGAATTCTCCACTTTGAAATGAGCACAAGTGAATTCTGGGGCTGTAGAGACTCTTTCCCATCACGACATAGAGAAAGGAAGAGGAAGAAAAGCCCTGGAACCCCGGAGCCTGGGTGCTGCCGGAGCAAAGATACTCTGGGGATGCACAGTAGAACCCCATGTGGTCTTCAGAAATGACTAAATGGGCACAGCCACCAAACATATTACTTCCAGGGGAAGATGTGGGCTAGCGACTGTTTTTATACGTACTTGAAGACATTTGCAGGTTGACAGTTCTGTCTAAAGATTTCCATAAGCTTTTGAATGAATGTACTCAGTCGTCATACAAACATCCCCGCTCCACACACCCAAAAAAGTGGGAATAATGCAATATAGGCCTGCTTCAAACAGGAAAAATGGATATAACGCTTTAATATGCACTTACCAATTAATGTTCAGTGGAACATGCTCTTAAAAAATGGAAATAACTAGATTTCCTCGTCTAAGGCACGAACCTGCTGGCAAACGCTGTCCCAGGAAATAAGAGCTGTCAGGTGTCTGCCTGCAGCACCAAGAGGTGGGTAAGAAACACAGAACTTTGCAATGTTTTTATAATGTGACTAGCAATTGAAATTCTTTACAAACTGATAAGCACTTTATACAATGGAGAGTAGAAATTGCAAGAGAAAAAACAAACAGAAACTCGAAAAATCTAATGAAATCCCCGCTGGCGTGGGTCCCGATTCACCTAAGAGACAGCAGAGGTGAGACCAATGAAAGCCCTAAGCTATCAATCTAGGAGAACTGGAGATTTGCTCGCTAGTTCCACTGAATTGCAGATCCATTGATCCCTTTAGACCAAGTAAGCCTAAAAGCTTACATTCTCTTTCCTCTGCTTCTGATGCCAGTTCTTTATTCCCCAGCTCTGACTAACTCAGAACATTCTTGCTAGTTGGAGTGTTCTCTCCTGGAGGGAATTTGAAGGAACATAAGCAGTTGTTTTCTGGCCTGTAGAAGATTGTGCCTGGGTTTGAAAACCACCTATGGACCTTATGCCTTGGAATAAGTTTCTTATTTACTTATTCATAGACAAATGGTTGCAAATGATCACAACAGTGAAAATAACTCTAGGTAGTCCAGGAATCAGATGTGGTCTGTTAAAAGCAAGGGAGAGAGAGGGATGAGGAAGGATATGAGTTTAGAGATAGATGGTCCCGACTTACAATGTTTCAAAAATGATATTTTTCAGCTTTACCGCGAAGTAAAGGGGATATGAAATCAGTAGAAATTGTATTTTGAGTATTTATACAATTATTCTGTTTTTCACTTTCATTACAGTATTCAATAAATCATGTGATATATTTCATGTGATATATTTGACATTTTGTTATACGACAGGCTTTGTGTTAGTGATTTTGCCCAATTGCAGGCTAGTGTATGTGTTCCGAGCCCGGTTAAGGGACATTATGCTGGGGTTTAGTAGGTTACCTGTATTAAATGAATTTTTGAGTTTCTATATTTTTGAGTGACAATAGGTTTACCAGATATAACTTCATCATAAGTTAAAGAGTGTCAGTATTATTTGTATGAAAGAGTAAAAATAGAGACAATTACAGAATATGGAAACCTGAATAATTTGTACGTGAATTGTGCTTTGTTGACATTGCTGACAAATGTCAACACATCCATGTCCCTATAGTAATTCTGTAAGCAACTTGGTGTATCCGTCATTCCTGTTTATAATTGGTTTATTTCTTGATAAGGTGTCTTTTTGGTCCTAAGGAATTCTAAAAGTCTGATAACCATACTAATAAATAAAGAAAAATAAAATGGTTAAACACTAGACAGGTAATTTGACAAGGACATACATAAAGTGTTGCAGACATTTACCGTGTGTCTCAGAAAGAAACCCTCCTGGTGTCACACTCCACCTGTCTGGGCTGTCACCTGGGCTCCCTCTCCCATCCCAGGAAGAGCAGTTGGAGTGTGCCCAGAATAGTGCAGCCTTCAGGGCATCATTCTGAGCAGTTTGGACAAATGCAAACTATTTAAAAATAAAGTTAGTGATGACTCTGCTAGAAAAGGTTGAGATCTGATGAACAGAGAGACAGGAAACACTTTGAAATGAGCACTAGTAGTGCTAGGAAGTTGGCCTGAGAAGAATTCTCCCAGTGACCTCGGGCAGAGCGTCCCATCAGCCGGTTGGTAGGATAGATGAGTCAGCCACATAACTGTGCAGTTATGCTGAAGGACATAGCTCAGCAAGTGTGCAGGCCCATGGGGTGGGCTCGTTGTCGACTAATAGCTTAGTTGCTGTCTTCCCAAAATCCCAAGTTTTAGAAGCCTTTTGAATGTTAAATATGATTATTGGGAGCAGGTACACTTCATCTACTAAAATCAACTGATTCTGGTGCCCACAACTTTTGTATTTTTTTGGAGAATGTTAACTTAGCAAAGTTTTTTTTTTCTCAGACTATGCTATACTTTGCATTTGCATCACGCAAGAGAGTGTATTTATGATACCCATAAGCTACATATTTCATGCAGAAGAGAAATCTCAGAGCCGAGTGTTTTTTTGTAAATATGCCAACAGATCCTGACATTTTTTTGCCTGTTCTTAAAGAAACTTTGGTGAATCAAGAAATGTAGCTCCCAGCAGAGCTCCCCTTTATGCGGAAGGGATGTCACGCAGGGAAGAGATGAGAGGACAGTACAAAATAATTTACTGTATTTTATTCATCCAATCATCCCTCAACAAGAAAAAAGAATTATTTTCTTTGTTTTTTTTTTTTTTCTATCTGTAAATAAAATTTTACCTAATTCTAAACTTCCACCTGAACTCCTCAGCAGGAAACTGAATCCTGGTTATTATTTCTGGAATTCCCCTCTTAGGGATTTGCTAATATTTCAAGGTCTTATCCAAGACCAAAGATCGGGATGCCAAGTTTTTTGTTTTGTTTTGTTTTGGTTTGGTTGCTTTTTAGGACAGAGTGTCACTTTGTCACTCTCCATAGGATGCCACGGCATCATCACAGCTCACAGCAACCTCAAACTCCTGGGCTCAATAATCCTCTTACCTCAGCCTCCCAACTAGCTGGGAATACAGGCACCTGTTGCAACATCCAGCTAGGTTTTTGTTGTTGGTGGTGGTTTTTTGGGGGGGAAGGTTTGAGACAGAGTCTCAAGCTGTCGCCCTGGGTAGAGTGCCTGGCGTCACAGCTCACAGCAACCTCAAACTCTTGGGCTTAAGCGATTCTCTTGCCTCAGCCTCCCAAGTAGCTGAGACTACAGGCATCCACCACAATGTCCGACTATTTTTTGGTTGCAATTGTGACTGTTGCTCAGCAGACCTGGACTGGCTTAGAACCCACCATCCTACACCCTAGTTGTCTGTGGCTGGGGCCCTTGTCAACTGAGCTACAGGCACCAACCCTGCCAAGTTTTTAGAGACCAGGTCTAGCTCTTCTTCAGGCTGGCCTTGAACTCCTGAGCTCCACCTGCCTCAGCTTCCCAGAGTGCTGGGATTATGGGCATGAGCCTCCCCACTGGGCTGGAGACCAGTTTTAAAAAGGTTATCAATCCGCTCTTGATGTCACATACTCACCTGCTGTCTTACTCCGCCTGGCCCTGAGGTCTGGCCGCCCTGCTACCTCTAAGTGGTGGTGTAGGCCCTGCAAGTCTGGGAGATGTGTGTCTGGAAGCCAGCCTGCTGTATACACCAATTGCTTATCTCACAGGCGGCCTCATCACCCATACCTTGTGGCTAGGGGACCCCCTACTGTTTGATGTCTCTCCAGTCTGGGGGAACACCTCCCTTTTCCTGGTTCTCAGAAGCATTTCTCCCCAACATCCTCACCCTGATAAATTTTAGTTATTATAAAAGATCAAAAGAATTATGGGGTTCACCAGCCTCTGTTCTAAAGCCTGTAAAAAAACAAGGCAAGAGTGAAACCTAAGTCATCAGAAAGAATCTGGGTACGTTACGGGCTTGGAGAAGGTTCGCCATACAGAGAGAAGGTTAGTTTATCAGTGAATAACCCCACCGTGATGTCCTTCTCTGCCCCTGAGGCGTGAGCCTCTGATGTTGCCTGCACCTCCATTTTCCTCTTGGGAATATGATGTCCTCTGTTTGCCTGTTTTATTTACTCTGTTTGGATTTCTTATTTAAAAATTTATTACTTGGGGCGGCGCCTGTGGCTCAATCGGTAAGGCCCCGGCCCCATATACCGAGGGTGGCGGGTTCAAACCCAGCCCCGGCCAAACTGCAACCAAAAAATAACCGGGCATCGTGGCGGGCGCCTGTAGTTCCAGCTACTCGGGAGGCTGAGGCAAGAGAATCGCTTAAGCCCAGGAGTTGGAGGTTGCTGTGCGCTGTGTGAGGCCACGGCACTCTACCGAGGGCAATAAAGTGAAACTCTGTCTCTACAAAAAAAAAAAAATTTATTACTCAAATCCGTATTTTTGCATGGCATTAATAAGTCAAACATCGTAGGGGTAAAGAAAGATTGTTGTGGTGGGATCCAAGTGATGCATCTCTGCTGTGCATTTCAAACCCCCCAACACATCCGTGAAGAATCAGGAAGGATCACTATGAATCTGTTTCTAGAGATATGATTTAATATCTTGCTCGTTACTAACAACAAAAATGAGAAATGAAATTGAGCAAGTAGTTTTTAAAATATGAGAGCATGGTTAAAGTCATATCACCTTTTAAATGGAAGACTGCTTACATACGAAAGGAAATGTATCTTCAAGCAGTAGAAAAAGAATTTTTTAAAAAACAACCCAACAGAAAATAAAAGAAATAAATGGATTAGGAAATATTAAAATGAAGATGTCTATGACAAAGTCCATGAAGCTGACCTTCTCACAGTTTAGAAATCTGCTCATAATTCTGAAAAGTGAAATGCAGGGTGCAGGGAAAACTCAAAAGCACCTCATCCAAAATGGTCAGTGGCAAGAGACTTCTGAAAGCAATTAAGAAAGGAAATTGAGAGATCAAAGATGGGAGAGGGGAAGCAAGAAGACAGCATGGACGCAAAGGTGGTCTTCCCTGTGGAGAGAGGGCTTGGTGTCAGCCCAGGAGGAAGCAGAGGAAAGATTCACAGTCAGACGCTGCCCTGGAGTTCACGTTCCTGCCCCAGCTGCAGCAGCAGAAATAAGAGAAAACCAAAGAAGCAGCGGTGATTTCAGCTCAGGTAAGCGGAGGCCAGGATCAGAAGGATGAATAGCCCTACAGGTGGGAAGTGCAAGAGAAAAGTAGAGCAGAAGAGGAAAGAAACTCATAAATTAGAGCATCATAAATGCTTTGTTAGTTCAAATAGATTTAGTTTCGCCTCGGTTGTTAGCTTGTATGGATCCTGGTCCTGACCTGTAGAGAAATTAAAATAAGCTAAAGTTAGGTGAGATATCTCATTTTAAGCTTATTTTAAGGTGCTTTATAATTATGTAGCATGACTCCGAAATCTTCTAAAGCTTTTGTTTAGAAAGAATAGCACATAAAAATGTTTTCAATAGTTCAAAGAAGGAAGGATAGAAATAATTGGATACGGTTACAATATAAATTCATTGTAGAATTGACATCGTTTGTTTGGTACGCTTCTTTCTTTTTTTTGGCATTTTTTTTTTTCCTTTTTTAAATTTCAGATTAATATAAGGTCACATACAATTAGTTAGGTTACATTGTTTATGTTTGTAAGGTAAAGCCTGAGTTGCAGTGAGTCCGTCACCAAGAAGTGTGCCATGTATCCCTTCACTGTACCCATTTGGCAGGAACTTACCAAGCCCCCTTCCCCACTTTCCCATCCTGAACTTACTTGTGATTTACTCTCGTGTGGGCCTGTTGTTGTTGATCTACTAATTTCAACATAGTATTGGGTACATGGGATCCTTGCTTTTCTTGAGACACTTTGCTTAGGAGAATGTTCTCCAAATCCATGTACAGTTTATTTTAAACCAGTCTAAGATTTTTTTTAATGTTCTTTTTCTGATAATTCTACAATACTGTAATCTAAATATCACTTTTCAAATAACTAAATAATAATATTTATATGTAGTAGATATTCTGATTTAAAACTACTTTGTTTTAAATATTTGATTACTACCTATTGAAGGTAGAATAAAACCAAGCCACTTTAAAATATATATTGTTTCTATTTCCCCACAAAGGGGTAGACTTTTCAACTTTATTTTGCTTTTCAGAACATTTAAGAGATGAAAAATATGTGAAAGTCAAGAATTGGTCACAAATTATCACTATTTATTATTAGTGAGAATAACAAATTCAGAATGCATAAAGTACCAATTAAACTGGAATATGTTTTCCCACAAATAAATTTAAAATTCCATAGAAACATTGAGTCTCTTTGAAAAAATAAGATTACAGAAAATAAGTCAGCATTTTCTGAAAATACAGTATCAAGAATTCTTTCCGTCTCTTTAGAGCACATTATGAAAAGTAAACAAAAATAAAGAAAATTCTAGGACATCCTTTGGGTATCTTTTCCGGAATTAGAGAGGCTAGTCAACAGAGAAATAGTCCTCAGTTCAAATTTTATACTTGTTGCTGCTCATTCAAAACAGAATTTTCATAAATCTAATACCTATTTTGAGTAACTTTCATACTACTATTTAAAATAACGTTTTCTTCAAGACAAGAATAAAGCACAGCTTTGAGTACTGAGCAGTGTTGAATCAATAGGCAAATCAATAGGGTGGTGACTGCCCGACAGTGGAAGTGTGAAAGGAGAAGCGTTCTGAAACACAGCCTCATCGTAACCAATCCTTGGTAGGATTATTCCCACACATATGCTAAGAAGAGGATGATAAATGCAGGGAAATTTTTCATTTCTCAAGCAGTTGTGCTACTGATTTGAGACTTCTTTTACACAGAGCATGTTCAGAATTACAATGATTTTAAACTGGATCAGAGCTAAAATTGTGTCTGAAAATTTCAAATATACTCAAATGCTGTAAGGAATCACTAGCTTCTCCTATAAAAATGAGCCTGACTTTTAAATATGTACCTCAAAGGAATGTGTAGGACCAAATACTGATTTAATCTCATGAACTCAAGTTGCACAAAAAAATAACCCTGGTTAGTCTTCCTTCATGTATGGCTTTAAACACGGGGGAAATTTGTGAGCTGCTGATACACACCCCAAGGCACATTCTGTAGATAAACAGAAGACTTTGTTCACTGGATCTTTTCATTCAGAGCCTTTCATGAGCTGTGAATTCCCTCTAAAAGCACTTATCAGCATGAATAAACTGATAAAAGCAAATGTGTGAAATGCCTTTCACTTAACTAACAGGCATGACTCCAAATTCTAGAACTCACACTGCTTTCATCTGAAACTCTACCCCAAGATGATGGTAAACAAGATTTGATGGAAGGCCCTTCCCTGAAGTTACAAGATTTTGGGCCTATTGTGAAGTGATAGTTAATGGAAAGCTTTGGCAGACATAACCCATTCACTGCACTCTTCCAGATTATCTTCTATGACTGTGGTCTTCCCACTTTGTACAAAAAATAGGATTAATAATGTCTTTCACCCTTCGCAGAACATCTATTTACTTATCTGTACATTCAGCAGCTGCTACCAAGGGGAATACAGAGGTGATGAAATCATGGCCCACACTTCTAAAGTCCAGTAAAAACTAATTAAAAAAAAAAAATTAGTAGGAAAATTGATAGAACTGTGGGGAGATAATGACAAATTCACAATAATGAGATATCTCGATTACTGATAAGGCAAGAGGAAAAAATATTTAAAAGGCAGAGAAAATATATAAAAGAAAAATTAAAAGCTTAACTTAAAGAACATACCTATCACCCTGAACACAATGTTCATTTTCCTCAAACACACATTAAAATATTGTTAATTGTCACATATTTATAAGGAAGTCTCCAAAAAGGTCAAAAGATGTATATCATAAAAAAATAAACAAAAGATAACAAATAACTGTAACAAAAAATGTTAAAATTTCATGTGTTTGGAAAACCCAGAGCATTTCTAAATAATTGATAAAAAGAAAACACCTAATGAAAAATTTTAAAAAATGGTGAAAACTCAGTAATGAAAATACATATTAATACTCACAGGGTTCAGCAAAGTAGTCAAGGAATATTAGATCCTTAAATTTTTACAAACAAAAAAGAAACATTTGACCAAAAGTACAACAGGACCAATGCAAAGAAATTAGAAAAAAAATGGAGACAATGCATAAATTATTAAAAATGGAAACATATATATGATATAGACAATTGGAAAAGTAATTGCACTTCAAGCAAACTAACAAAAACACTTCAGTTAAGTAGAATAGCCATGAACATAAAGGAGGTGCAAACACTCCAGGCCATGAACGAGAAAGGAGATACACAACAGAGGAGACTGAAGGAATAAGAGAATTTCAGGAACAAATTTACGCCAGTTCACTAGAAGAGAGACCAAGTGGGCAAGCTTCCAGGAAAATACAGTTTTTTTAAACAGACTCAGTAAGAAATAGAAAGCCTACGGAGTTTTGACTTATTTTTTAAAAAACTTATGTAAGTAGTTTAACGTCTTTTCACAAAAGAAAAAAAAAAAAAAACAAAAAAACTTCTGGCCCCAGTGGTTTTATAGGAGTTTTTCATAGTATTCTATTTTTTTTATTTTTTTTTTATTGTTGGGGATTCATTGAGGGTACAATAAGCCAGGTTACACTGATTGCGATTGTTAGGTAAAGTCCCTCTTGCAATCATGTCTTGCCCCCATAAAGTGTGACACACACCAAGGCCCCACCCACCTCCCTCCTTCCCTCTTTCTGTTCCCCCCCCATAACCATAATTGTCATTAATTGTCCTCATATCAAAATTGAGTATATAGGATTAAGCTCTTCTAAAAATATAGACATAGAGAAATAGGAATGACTTCTCAACTCACGCCATGAGAGTTGCGTAATTGTGATGCCTGAGCAGATGGGGCAGGAGTGACAGTCAGAACAACCTCACCCAGGATGTGGAAGTGAGATTCCTAAGTAACTTACCAGCAAACCCAACTGAATTGTGTTTAAAGAACAGACGACAAAGGTGCACTAATCCAAGGAAAGCAACAGAAGGAATTTTAAATTAAGAAACCTTACAATTTGCCATATTAGAAGATCAAAGAGAACAACCACATAATCATCTCAATAGACACAGAAAATACACTAGATAGAATAACTTTCATGTGTAATGGAAATCTTACCAAAGGAGAAAGAAAAGACTCTGGATAAGACAAACACATCCATAAAAAAAAAAAAAATAAACCCTAGACTAGAGCAAATGCAATCTCTAATGATAAACATTTTGAAGTATTTCCTTTAAAATTGACCTCCAAGTAAATAAGATTTCTGTATATCAAAAAACACCAGAGAGAATACGAAAGTCAGGAAAAAAAGAAAACTGAAAAGGAATACGTGCAACACATCTAACAACAACAATTTACAGAAAACAAGTAGGAGAAAGTTTTGAGACAGTCTGTGTTCTGGTCCATTATTTCTCTTCCTTCCTGATTCAGTCCCAGAGTTTCAACTTGCTGGGCTTATGGGTGTTGCTGGGAGGGCTGCATTTATTTCTAGACATGTGGATTTTATGGTGCTTGATTTTTGTGTATTTCAAAACTTTCATAATGACCCACACATATACTATATTATATATCCACATATATACTATATTATATATTATATATATAGAATATATATTCTCTCTCTCTCTACATATATATACACACTAGATATATACATAGATGTAGCAAAATATCTTAGACTGAGACATTTATAAACAACAAGAATTTGCAGCTTATAGTTCTACAGGTCAGGAAAACCATGATCAGATACGGTGTCTGGTGAAGGCTCACTCTCTCCTTCAGAGACGGTGCCTCTTCGCTGTGTCCTCCCATGGTAGAAGGCACGAACAAACTCCCTTGGGCTGTAAGGGCACTAATCCCTTCACAAGGGTTCCACCCTCAGGACCTAATTACATCATAAAGGCCTCACTCTTAATAATTGCATTGGTAATTACATTGCAACATAATGATCATGGAAGAATCACAGATATCATTAAGAAGAAACAAATAATCCCATAGACATATTGCCAGTGAACATGAACAACTATCCCCACCTATGGCCCACCTCATTAGAATCATTGAAATGTAAATTCAAACCAAAGCAGGATACTATCTTATGCCTTTTAGGTTAAAATTTATGGAGTCTAACAATATTAAATTTGAAGCGTGCAGACTAATAAAAACATAAGCACAGAGTTGGAAGTAGAACTTAGTACAACCTCTTTAGAACACAATGTGACATTAACTTTTAATATTTATTTATCCTACATCCCACCCTTGGTGGCAGGGGTGTCATGAAAACCCATCAAGTTAACCCATCTATGTGTATAATCCAGACAAACCCTCGCATGTGGGAACAAGGAGATAGGTACATAAATCTTTGCCATTATTTCTGATGACAGAGGAAAAATGTGGAAAACGCCACTGTTTTATTAACATAAAATGGATGATCTATAGTGTGTTCATGACATATTACATAATTAAAAAGTAAAAAAAAAAAAAAAAGGAATTTTTTATTATTCACAATTTTTCTCCTCCTGACACATTAGCCCTGAGCTGCAGGTGCAGAGGAAGGGGACAGAGAAACTCTACAGGGAATATTTGAGTTTTGCTAATCAAAGTGTGGGCCTGAGTCCATCATGCGACCACCTGGGAGCTTGTTAAAAATGTAGAATCTCTTGCCCCATCCCAGACCTTCTGGGTTAAAATCTGCATTGTAAGAAGATTTATATGCACAATGAATTTTGAAGAGTACTGTCCTGGGGTCTCTGTACTCATCGTGTAGCACAGCGTCAGCTAGTTACACCCTCCATTGCATTCGAACATTATTTGCAGAGTTGCTACATTACTCCTTCAAACATTCGTGAATCATTAAACAATTCCCAAATTCCTGTTCTGTGCAGGCACCCTCTTAGGTACACGGGATAAAAATAAAATACTCTTGGGCCTTATCTCAAAAAGCTCACAGATTCACACACACACACACATCCCCCAAATACACTTGTTTGTGTACGTGCATGTTGCAAAATGCATGGATGCTTGGAGGCCTACACACGCATACAGATATATGTACTTGGGATGCCTGGAAAGCATGCAGCCATTTTCATATTACATACTTTTCATATTATATTACATGGCTGGATATTTTCCAGGTAGCATAAGTAGCACACACACAACCCTACGCAACCTTGTACAAGCTACATCACCCTCTATAGCCCAAGTGTGTTTTTTTCTTTTGTGCTTTGCCCAGTGTCACGGTGATTGTGCATGATGTTGATGTAATTACGAGCTCGTGTCCATTTAATGCCCACCTCTGCCTTCCTGCTTCTCTATATAGGATAAGGGCTCCTTCTATACAAGGTATTTGTTTTTACTAAGCTTCTGGGTCACATCATACATCACATTCAAGAAATTTAAGAGCTCAGACAATAACCTAAACTCTGGTTGTCTTTTACACTCACCCTTGGAACAGGCAGCCCAATTTTCAGCTAAATCTGCTTCACTGCCCCTGATCCATTTGACCTTTGAGTTGATTTCAGAACAACCAGCTCAGGCACTGATTGAGGCAAATGTTGAAAGGGGCCAGTATAGTATAGTACAGTATAAATTCAACTGTACATATAACATTTATTTTACTATCTTGATATAAAAAGGTTAGTATATCTTATACATATAATACTCTTAATAATTTGTACATTGTCTTTGTATAAGAGAGAAAATAAAATGATAAATTATAATGGAATAGTATGTATTTCAAATATAAATGCTCAGGCATAACTCTGCTAGGAGACAGTATATTCAGATGTTTACACTCCTTACAGGAGCACTCTCGCTGCACCAGTTAGAGTTGCCATCTGATAGGGTGAGCCACATTTGCCTCTTGTCCGTAGTGTGTTTGTCATCCTGACCTGAATGGTGAACCAGTCATGATAAACATTTGAACACCAAAATGCAAATATCTCTCAACTTGTGTAAGAGTTGCATTCCTATAAAGTCCTTTATGTATATTAAATTCATATAAAGTACTATGTATAAAACAGAGTCATCTAATGCCCAGATAATTTTAAGCAGTTTTTCTTTTTTAAACCTAGATTTCCTGATGAGACATCAGAAATGTGTGCAAAACTTAGAATAACTTTTAGTTTGGCCATTCAGACCTCAGGTATGAAGGGTCTCTAATACCCTTGGGTGTCATCCAGGGATCATCATGACCCTCTGGTTCACTGGGACAACAGAAATTGCCCCTACAAATTTCCCTAGAAGAGAAATCCTCTAGGAGGCAGTCCTACCCCACTGAGACCGCAGCTACCAACAGAGGAGGTAGGGAAGTCCCAACTCTGACCCCACATGGCCCTTGGAAGGCAGCCAGTGGTCTCTGAACGGAGACGTTACAAGTGGACATTCGCCTCCATTGCTTCTGTATTTCCTTTATTCGGGACACACTGGTACTCCTACCAGCTACCAAAAGCCTATTATTAAATCTGTATTTAGAAATTCTTCAAGAAATTCTTCCATTGAAGTCAAGTTGGTAGTTTACAGAGACCACGGTGAGAATACCTATGCAACACAAATTAGCAAATGCTGCAGATCAGGGTGTGTTTCGCAGGAGGAGCGGCTAGTTGGTAAATATTTAATAGTACACCCCTGAATTTATGCAAAGGAACTTCAGCAACTTCCTCATAGTCTGTTTTGCATATTCAGGTGAGCTTTGCCTTAGCACACCCATTTCCTCTCTTTGGACTGATAAGATTGAATGCTATTCCTCCTGTATGCTCCACCTATCCTTCATTTCAAGGTACTAAAATTGTTGCACATTCCCTTTTTAAGGAACTAACAATATACTTGTTATAAAATGCACACCTACAGGGCTCCAATCGTGTGCAGAAAAAAACAGATCCATTCTTAAAAAATCTGTGAGTAGTAAGCACCCCATATCCGCGACACTCTGCTGAAACTAGTAGACCAACAGTTATCAGCTGGCCACAGGAGAGAAAAATGCAGTTGCATTCAGGAAGGGGGAGGGTACGGAGGGGAGGAGCTTAGGTAAGTCCCCACCTGACAGGTACCCCGTAGGGGTAACTGACACATTTCCTGGTGAAGGACTCACTACAACTCGGACTTCACCTGACAAACACAAACAATGTAACCTAATGCTATGTACCCTCATATTAACCTGGAATTAAAAAAAGAAAAAAATCTTTTGAAATGCTACTGAGAATTAGTAACCAAAGCAAGAAATCTGTGAGTTGTGATGATAAAGAGTTTTTGGTGAAGATACACCTGGGGAAAGGTGGGAGGAACTGGAAAGGGTAGAATGATATCTCCCCCAAGTGGGGCCCAGGGGTCAGGGCTGAAGCCCCGTGTGGCTGGAGGTAAGGGCCACACAGTGACCAGCAAGAGAGTTCACCCAATGGAGGTGTAAATTCAGCTTAGAGCGCTGAAGACAAAACTGTTCCAGGGCCTTTGCCTAGAAACCAACACCCGGAGGAGGGGAAGCTCTGGGCACACTGGCCCTTACCTTGGACATTGGAATATCAGTGATCAGGGTGGTGCTGAGGCCGCTCCCAGGGTGGGGTAAGCAGTAAAAGGGCGGGTGTGAGGGTCAGCAGGAGGGGCAGTGGCTGGGGGGCCACCTCACGAGCACCCCATCTGCTCAGCTGTCTGTGGGCACCTGTCAGAAGGTGCTCTGGAGGCTCCCCAAATGGTCAAGTGTTACTTTAAGAAAAAACTGAGCTTGGTGGCGGCTGTTAATTCATCAGACATTTGGGTAACCTTTCAACTTGGACGATCCCTTCCCGGAACTATTTTTATAACTGGCTCTGACTATGTTAGTTACTGTTCAACCCAGTACTTTAATGTATATGTAATTGTCTATTGGACAACTTAATTAAAATGCATGTTCTCAAGCTTTCAGCCCAAGTTTATCATGTCTAGGGCTTGGTGGGGTCTGGGAAGCTTCAAATAGGACTGCGTCATTCCTTGCTTTTCTTTCTGAGTAAGAAAAGGTGTTTCTGTTCTTTTAAAAATTCACCTTCACATGATCTAATCATGTTCAAACAATAATTTGGGGAGAAAAGAAACAGAATCTATGTACTTCACAGTTAGTCTTCTCAAATAGATCTTAGGAGTCTGTCCAAAGAATATCCTATAAGATTGAGGAAATCAAATTTTAAAGGTTTAAGATTTTGCAAAGAGAAATGTCACATGACAGAAAGAAGCAATACACATTTAATCAACAATAGATTACAAAGCATTTCCATTTGTAATCAGTAAACCAACTCATCTATTACAGCCAGATTAGGAAATAATGAATATAATGAGCTAAATCCTTCCCTATTTTGAAGGGCATATTAATTCAGGTAGAATAAAATCTGACAAACGTGATGTAAACACATCTTCCCACTCTGCATTCCTTTCCCTGCACCAAAAACCCACAGGCCTGACCTTCAAATTTTGTCTACATGACAGCAACATAATCCAATGAAAAATGTCAAACAATGTTTTATTTCTTTTAAGCCTAGAGCAAAACAATAGTTTATTTATCTAGTCATTCATTCACTCACTGAATAGATGGGTTCTGGCACTGTTTCAAAACAATATCAGCAGATTTGGAATAACAAAGCATTGCTGTCTTTACTGAACTTGCCATAGGAAATAGAACATACTGATATCATATAAAGGTTTATTGGTCTCTCACCCCTCCCAGAAAAAGTAATATAAAAATTCTCAGTATCAAATTTCTGAGGTCTTGATTCTCAATTCTGCTTTCTAATTTTCCAAACCTAGTTTATTCCCCAAGGTGCCCAAATTTTGCTCTTCCATGAAGAGCATACAACCTAAACAGAAAATTCATGCTCCTAAGAACTTTTTTTTAAGAATAGAGGCAACTATCATTTTGCTTTTTATTTGTTTGGCCTCTTCATTTATTTGAAGTGGGTTAATTTTTCATTTTTTAGGTGTATGAAAAAGCACACCCTTGATCAAACGGAACAGTTAGATGAAAGGTGTGGTGCGTGATACACGGTGGAGCGGCTTCAACAAGCCCCCGGACTGGCCCACAGTGAGATGTCCATAGTAACCAGTAGGTTACCAGCCATCACAGCGATGAAACAGGGTACGAATTACAGGCATCCTATGTCCATCACAGTTGCAATTTCAATATCCATATTATACTGTCTGTATCCAAGTGCCAAAACTATATTTTATCTTAGGTCCACTAGAATCACACTTTCTGACTACCTATAAAAAATGAATATACACAAGAGATGTTTAACATTTGAAAAGCTTATACTGAAAATAGTTGTGATTAACTAACATAATGTGCTCATTTTTTATGATTTTTTTTTTTTTGGCAGTTTTTTGGCTGGGGCCAGGTTTGAACCCGCCACCTGCAGTATATGGGCCCAGCGCCCTACTCCTTTGAGCCACAGGCACCACCCCATTTTTTATGATTATTATTGAACTAACTTCTTGGACAATATTACAAATCTTTCAAATATATTTATTCATCTAAAGACTAAACATGTTCTGGTGATTATAATTGAAAGCTAAAGGCATACAAAATGGACAATCACTTACCAGTGCAGAGGGTGTGACTTCAGGGGACCTGGGTGTGTTGGGGTAAGAGAGAGAAAACTGTGATGTCTAATCAAGTTGGTATTTGAGCACTGGCTACTATGATGGTGGCCATCTGAAACCAGCTAGCACTGGACTATTTGGTGTGACTGAAATAACAGGTGGCATTGATCTGATGCCATCACTTCCCACAGGACAAAGATTTAAGTTACAATACAAAGAGTAGTATGATACCATCCTAGGCAAAGTTTCTTTCTAAACCAAGAAAATTATAAGAAATTAAGGTCTCTGAGATAGCATGTTTAGTTCACGTGTTGTGAACAAATGAAATCAGTTATCCAAGGCTGATGCACACACATATACAAATTATATGCCGGCAGTAAAGATTTTCTTAACAAAAGTCCCTTATGATTAGTGTAAGTGGTACACCATCAGAAAAACTTTGGAAGTTGCTATTTTCATACAGTATGGCTCCTCATTACCATATCCCGTGGCCTGGAAAAAATTGCACACACAGTGGAAAAGTGCAAGAAAAGTGAAGAAATTAAGAGGTAGGTTGCCTGCTATGCTTCATGTTAACAACAGCAACAAAAAGAAAACAATTTCCTAGCACAGGGTAGTGGGTCTATTTAGTATTTTCTTCACTGGGGGAGTATGGCATTTACTCTGGGGCACACAGCAACAGCAATCTGCACAAATTTAACTGGACCACATCATGGACCTTTCTCCCCGAGCAAAGTTTTTATAGATGGCCATCTTTTGTTTCATTTAAGGAAGAAATATTAAATTCTTATCAAAAACTCTATACCTATGGCACAGTGGGGAGACACGGAGGTGGCCCACTGTCCGCAGGCTCTCACTGTCTGGAGAGGGAGACAAGCCATGACTCAGGCAGACAGGAAAGAGGCTCCTGCAGACACAGGGACAGCATTTCTGGAAATGATTAATTCTGCCTTACGGCTTGAGGGGCCGTGGTATTTGAATGAGTCACAGAAAGGAAAGAAGTACTTCTCCAGGTGGTCTAGGAAGAAGACTTTCACATGAAAAAAAAAAGGTGAGACAAGGCGGAAAGGCCGAGCAAAATGGGCTGATGTGGCTAAGTTGGGACAGGAGGATGGAGTGATGAGGAGGGATCTGAGGAAGAGTGATGGAAGCAGGTGCTAGATCCATAAAGCTGCATTAGAAGTTTGAGTTTATTCCAGACTGTAGGGAAGCATTGATGGTGGGAGAGAGATGTGTTTTACACAGGAAATAGCGAGAATAAAATCTGTTTCCTGAGATGAAGCAAGAGTTAGTCTGAGAACTAAAGCTCCAGGTGGGGTGGGGAGGGTGCAGGACGGTCGGGGATGTCACAGCACCATGGACAGGTGGATTTCAGATGGACATCAGGGTGTGAGTCAAAAGCAACCCCTGATCAGGAAGGAAGGAAGGAGGGAAGAAAAGAGGGAGGAAGGGAAAAAAGGAAGGAAGGAGGAAGAGCAGGACAGAGGGATAAAGGAAAGGAAGGGGGGAAAGAGGGAGGGAGGGAAGGAGTATGGGAGTGGGAACAAAAAAGGGAAGGAAGGATCAAAAGGGAAAGGAGGCTGGGAAGAAAGGAGGGAAGGAAGGAAGGAGTGAGGAAGAGAAGAAGGAAAAGGGAAAGAAGAAAGGAGGGAAGGAAGGAGGGAGGGAGAATGGGAGGAAGGCAAAAAGGAGGACAGGAAGGAAGTGTTAATGTTTTTAACTTATCCCCTTACAAAATACCTGCATCAAATAAGCTTTTTCATAATATTTGCAGTGTCCAGATGACTGCATTAGATTAACATGCACATACTTAAAGGAAAGAAACCTTGACTACACGTAGAAGACAGATTATGATTAGGCACCATCTATACCGTGACACTCACCCTGAAACTTGGTAACAACGAGTTGTCCTTTAGCTACTGTCAGCCTCATTACTCATGATCTTCCTTGACCCCCAGCCCCAGGTTCTCTTGTAATTCGTGTGTATTTTATAGAACTGCATCCCTCCCCAGGAAAGCAAATTTTGCACTTTGTAACTGTACCGTCAGTGGTGATACCTGCTCTACCCAGAGCAACCTCATGCATCTGGGGCTGGGGCTGTTTCGTTTCCCAGTTTGTCTCCAGCACACAGCACAGGGCAGGTGTCTGATAAACCAGTTCTGAGTAGCGTGTGAATAAATGGGTGAATAAAATGAATGTTGGAAACGATATTAACATCTCCTGTTCACATTAGTTTGGCCTTAGCTTTAGGAAAAACTCTTCCCCTTCTGAATGTCCCTGCAGCATTATTAGAGTAACACCCTGCCTGCGCCTTGGCTGTGTTACCAGAGCCTCTTGGGGGTTGGGGGTGTCACTGGCTGTTGTCTTTGCCATCCAGAAGGAATCATGCCAAACTAAGGATGCCAGCTCTGATTAAATTCTTTTGATTCTGGGTTTCTCTGGGACAGAGAAAGAAGGATGGAGGTTTGCTGGTTCATCTTACCACTGTGAAAAGTAAAAATAAATACAGTTTTCATTTATTAGAGACCACGTGTACCAAACAGCACTTCAGAGTTCTCTGAGGCTGTCTCATTACCACATAACAACATGGTTTAAAGAGAATCTGACTCTCTTTCTTACTTCATTTGGCTTTTACCATGACCACACAGCAGTTCAAAACTCTCAACATTCTGGTTCCCAAAATCCACTGCTTGGAACTCCATCAGAGCCTCTCCTTCTGAAAGTTCCGACGCCCGCTCGGCTTGAGAATTAAGGCATGAAACATATGGAAATACAATGTTCCAATCCATCTAATTAATGCATTAAGTCCCTCATTTACATAGTACAAATTTCCCTTTATGCTCTCAGTTGCCTGGCAATTGCTCGCCTCAAGAAAATATATTAGCAGTTAAAAATGTAGCTTAACAATAAGAGAAATAACAAAGACATCAGCCGCGTTTCAAACAGCATATTTCAGAAAGAAAGGAGAGAATCCATCATGTAAAGGGATTTCAAATCTTAGAGTAGCTGAATCAGTCGATTTGGAGAAATAATTTAACCATCCTAAGGAACGGAACATACATTACTCTGGCAGGCAGGGGAGGCATCAATTAAAGTCTGTGGAGCAGATGCCACCATCAGATCGGCCGAGCAACCCTCCAAATGTATCTCTGTTACAAACGGCGTGAAGGGAACCAAGATACCTCTGACTCCACCGGGCCAGAGGTAGAGCAGGACCTGTCTCCAGCGTTAAGTTATCTTTGGAAACAGTGGCATCCTAGTTAGACCCAAAATGCTCCCACAGAGGAGGAGATTTTGAACCAAACTTACAACTATGAACCAACAAAGCACTAAACTATAATGAATCATTGGAAAGAGACAGATGGAGGGACAACTTTGATCCTAAATTAATCCCAGCTTGTGTCAAAACACCATGTGCGCCTCCAGCTTCTGGGGAGGGGCGTGGCTAGGTGGAGCTGGCCCTGCGCATGCGCCTCTAGGACCTGCAGCCGGGTGGCTGGAGCGCAGGTGCCTAGCGTGGGTCTTTTCTTCTCTCTCACAGAAAGCGTTGAAGTCAAGGCAGAAGGGGCAACGTGACCTTCTCTAGCTCAGAGTTAAAATGAAAACAGTCAACGTGAAGCTTCTCTGCCATTGCTCATGATAAAGAGCCAGTTCTGCTCAGACAATCCTGAAAAGATCATTTTAAAACTCAGGTTGGAAAGCGTTTTATGAATAGGTTGAAAAGCTACCTCAATGGATAGCTCACGTTCTTTCAAATATTATCAAAATTCAAAAGTGTATTTCAATAATATTTAACACTTTTATACAGTACATTAAATTATGTAGAAAACTTTTTATAGTATGTAAATTTTCTTTTAATACTTAAAACGTACTGGGAAATAGAAATTGTGGCCTATCCTCATTTTTGGATGAGTTCATTGAGTTTCAGGGTACTAAAACGATTATTTTTCCAAGATATCAAAACAAGAAATTTGCAGAGTTGTAACAAATCCAGATTCTATTATTCTGTATTCCAGTTCAAGAGGAGGAATAAATTAACACATTATATCAAATTATACTAAATGTAAAATGGTTAGACTGTACTTCCAGTACATTATCAGATAGGTTGTATATGAAAATCAGTATGGGGCCAGTGGCTCACATCTATAATCCTAGCATTCTGGGAGGCCCAAGCAGGTGGACTGCTTGAGGTCAGGAGTGCAAGATCAGCCTGAGCAAGAGTGAGACCCCTCATCTCTACTAAAAATAGAAAAACTAGCCCGGCATGGTGGCGGGCACCTATAGTCCCTGCTACTAGGAGGCTGAAGCAAGAGAATAACTTGGGCCCAAGAGTTTGAAGTTGCTGTGAGCTTTGACTCCATAGCACTCTACCAAGGATGACAAAACGAGACTTTGTCTAAAAAAAAAAAAAGAAAAAGAAAAGAAAAGAAAGAAAGAAAGAAAATCAGTATGAAATCCCCTCCTACCCCACCATTCTTTAACATAGCACTAAGTTGGGATAGATACTTCCCTTAGAATATTACTTTTTAATATATAAATACATACACACAATTATTAATGAAACAAAAATGTGTGAGATGGAAGAGTGAAATGAAGTTATGAGGCCCATTAAGAAAGATAAAACAAACCAAACAAAAATAACACACTGGGAGAATATCAGTCGCTAGTTTCCCTGGTTTGAAACCATCTGATTCCCAGTAGAATGTTCAGAGGGCATCTAATACATAGTCATTTTCTTTCATGCGATAATGGCAGCTTTTCCATGAATAGCCTCATTTCTTGGGTCTGCTTCAGGGGACAGCTCCCAGCTACTAAAATCAGGCCTTAAGCTGCTGGAAGAAAGACTTCTACCTGAGGTTGGCAGGTTCTGGTGTTCAGTTTACCAGTTCTGGTGTTCAGTTCTGGTAAACTGAACACCAGAACCTGGTGGTTAGTGGTTTAGTTTACCACTAATTTCTTTTTTTTTTATTTCAAATTAATATGTGGGTACAAATTTTTAGATTGCATTGTCTCACTTCCAGGGTAAAGTCCCAGTTGTTAAAGAGCCCCTCACCAGGGGGCATGTTATACTCCCTCACAATGTGCATGTTAGGTGAGAACCAGCCTCATGCCCTCCATCCTTCTGACAATAGTCCTCTCCTAACCCTCTGCCCCCTCTTCTCTCCTGCCCTTGTATTAGACTATATTTGTGTTTTGTTGTTCATATCAGCATGTAATTGTTTATATATTGGTTTCATATCAGTATGGAGTACATTGGATATTTTTTCATTCTTGTGATACTTTACTAAGAAGAATGTGTTTCAGCTCCATGCAGGTAAATGTAAAGGATATGAAATATCCATCTTTTTTAATGGCTGAATAGTATTCCATTGTATACATATACCACAATTTGTTGACTCATTCATGGGCTGATGGGCATTTGGGTTGCTTCCATCACTTGGCAATTGTGAACTGAGCCACAATAAACATGCTGTTGCAAGTCCCAATACTAGGTACCTACCCAGAAGAACAAAAATCATTTTACCATACAGATGCTAATTTCTGAAGCATTTTCAACCCTCTCATTCTCTGATCCTCCCATCTCAGCAGCCGGCACATCCTCTCATGAGATGCCTTATTCCCTCCTGATTTCCACTACAACCAGAGATTTTTATCCTCACTATGTTTGTTCTGATGGGGTATCCCTATATTCCATGCCCCCATGCTTCTATCACACAGGCTCTGACTTTGCCCTTGTCTGATTAAAATATTCCAAAAACCCGAGGAAACACTTCTGAGCCTGCCCCAGGGCCTTACATTATATGGCCTGGTGAGACATTCTCCCTCTGATCAGCCCCTTAGTAAGCCCCATACTCCCCCAGCTGAGCACTTTTCCGTCTCCTTCACATGTCACAGGCTTCTCCCCCTTTCTCTTATTCCTGTTCCATCTCTCTATTCCTTCCCAGTCAGTGTCACACGTCTGAATTCCACTTCTCTTGGAAAACCTAAAGCAAATGCTGCACGTTCCCTGCACTGTCCTCTCTGTCAGACCCCAGCCTGCTCTGAAGTCATATCACACCATGTAGCACTTTCTGTGTAGCACAGGAGTGTGTGGTGACCAGTGTACACATTCTTACCACCCCACTAGTGGACATAGACTCTGTAGGCAGCAGATTTGTGTGGAAATCCCCTAGCAGTGTACTGGTGAATGCTTAACAAATGGCTCTTCAGGGGAAACAAAGACCTTGATTTTTAATTCTTGCCCTATTTCTATGGTGTAAACACTCCCATCACAGCCAAGTCCAAGCAGCCAACCTGAGATCACTGAATGCAGACTTGGAAAGAGATAAGTAGGTTGGTATCGCTGTGCATAACTTTCATCATGCAGATGAAACAGCCATGAATGACCTCAAAAATACAGGCAACAATAAAATCGTAATATAATAATTGGGAATTGATGAATTTTGAGTGATTTTTAAATCTTTATAAAATATAATTTATATGTATAATCATAAGTTTGTATCATTTAAACTTTGAACATGGCTATGTTTGTAACCAGCTTAAAAATTTTCTGGAAATTTAAAAGATCTGTCCTTGTGAGCTGGTTGCAAAAGTCTATAGTACAGAAATCCCTTTTCTATCCTGAGAAGTTTTTGTGTGACCTTGAAGAAGTTACTTTACTGCTGAAGCTTTAGTTTTCTCATCTGAAATATAGTTTTACATTATCAAGTTTTTGAAAGGATAAAATGTCTAAGACATTTTAGGACACGTTTAAGACCATGCCTTACAGACAGTTATATCTCAAAAAATAGTAATTCTCGTTACAATGTCTTTGTTCTGTTTTGGTAGACCTGGCAGCTTTCAGCTCTGTATTTTCTTTTACAAGAACTGAATATATTATTTGTAGAGTAAATTAAGTTGTACAATAACCAATTTTACTTTATTCTTGGACATTTCTTAGCAATAGACTTTAGGGACGATAACAGGGAAATAACTGACACTAAAAGGGCTGCCTTCTGTTCGTCTTAAAATAAATCATCAGTGTCCACAGTGGAGCACACAAATCCCACCTGAGCGAGTACGCTGTTAAACTCAATGGCATTTGTTCATGGAAGCAACGCAGCATTCCCAGGAAAATTTCCTTTATCCAACAGGTAGTGTTTGACTTTGCTTCATGCTTTATTAATACAGGTAAAACCATGGTGGAGTTTTACCTTGAGATTGAATAAATATATTATGTTCAAAATAATTTAAAAAATCTGTAGGATCCTTTGTAGTTTAGTCATTTTAACACAGAAACTGAAGAAGTGTGTGAAGTAGACGCTCTGTGTC
Source organism: Nycticebus coucang (assembly GCF_027406575.1). Lineage (NCBI taxonomy): Eukaryota > Metazoa > Chordata > Mammalia > Primates > Lorisidae > Nycticebus > Nycticebus coucang. Next base: position 6,579,386 of record NC_069794.1, on the reverse strand, counting down.
AATAAAAATCAACTTGACGTGATTTCTCTTATTGTCATGTTGAGCCAAAAGTTTCTTCAGCTGGAGGCACAGGGAATAGCCAGGTGCTGGCCCTGCCTGTGGACGTAATTCTCCATGTCCCAGCGCACCGCTTTTTCCTGGTGTGTTCTTAGTATGTTTGTGTCTGTTCTTCTGAGTGTGCATGTATTTCTCCATCACCTTTCCTCATCAATTATTCCATCCTGTTTCTCTTCTGCTGATTTTTTACCCCTGCCTAAGACAAGTTCAAAAACATCTTTATCATAACCCTGAACAAAGCACAGAAAAATCTCAGCGGTCTCTATGATGTAGCTCTTCCTTTCACCACACCAATTTTAAAAGACTTGTTCACACTTATTACCTCTACTTACTTCTTCATGACCCCTAAATTCCATGCAATCAGTCTTTGGGCTTTCAATTCTCCTGGAACTTTCCGGGTAAAGCACACCAGTGCCTTCCCATCTGCCCGGCACTCGGACTCCCACATCGCTCTCATCCAGGTGGATCTCTGCAGCATTGAACACCCTCTGCCTCAGCCACCTTCTTTCTGTCTTCTGTTAGAAGTTTACACCTTGTCTGACTCAACAATCATTACTTTGCAGATGACCTTGAGAGCCTGTCTATATCTCAAACCCCCATTTTCCCATGCTCACATGTCCAGCTATGGATTACACCTTTCCACATGAATCCTAAAAATAAACACAGCTGACCTCCCTCAAATTTTTTGAATTCTATTTCACCCTTTAATTAAGGATAACTACCCGGGAAATTGTAGTTAAAACTTCACAATCACCTTTGATTTGTGCCTTTACGGTACACCCACATCCAGTCCTCCATAGAACCCTGGCAAACCCCTCTGTGGCACGATACCCACCTCTTTCTGCATCACGGGTGGACTCGCAAACCACGTCCCTGCGTCCACCGTGACGCTCCACTCTTTGCCCCACACGCTCTTGTCTTTCCACTTACAAGCTTTTATTTTGTCTGCAGTGCTTCTTTCCCTGTTTCATTCTCCCTCCATTTATCTATTAAAGAACAAGTTCAAATCCCATCTTTTCCAGAAACCTTTCCCAATCTACCAGTTGTAATCAATCTTTCCTTCTTTCCCTCTTTCTTAAATGTTCCCTTGGCAACTTGAATGTCTACCGGTCTTTTTAAAAAATAAAAGTGTGTGTGTGTGTGTGTGTGTGTGTAACAGAGGGTACCAAGAAAGGTACACCCATTTTAAGAAAGGAAAAAACTGTCTCAAATTAGTAATACTCAAGTCATGTTCGACTCTGCAATTATAAGAGGTGCTCCATGTGACCGGTATTCACCCTTTGCTATCCGTGTAGATTATTACAATTTGAATACAGTTTTTACCTTTCTTAAAATGGATATACCTTTCTTGGCACCCTCTGTGCGTACATGTGTGTGTTCACCACTCACAGCCCCACCCAGGTGTTTCTCACCAGATGAGGCCCTCGGGGATGAGCCTGAGGGCCTGGCTGAAGCTCACTTCCACTGCTCCGCCCCCCATTAACCTGTCCTTATCTCACATATGGCCATTTGAAGCAATAAACATGTACTTGCTGTACTTTTCTTTGCAGGCTTAGTCACTTTTACTGTACCTGCTTCCTGGTCACATATATTTATTTTGTGGTCAGATGTTTTATGATAAAATAGGCAAATTAGGACTCAGCCATCAGTCTCCTACAGTATTGCAGGACATTTTCAGTCAGAGCCCCTTGAAGATCCCATAAAACTTAAAGACACTTAGCCCAGACAAAGGCACATAAGTAAATTCACATACATTTATAAACAACCACAGAAAGTTCATAGGAAGTCCTTCCTCCCTGGAAGCCTCTGTACAGGACAAATGAGGGGTCAGTGAATAACAGGTTTAAATCTTGGAATGGGGAAAAATTTTACAGTTTATTAAAAATGTAAATGAAAACAAAATGTCTAAGGTCACTTACACAATGGCTATGGAAAATGTAAGTAGCTCACACCACTTACACATTTCCCAAAACATTAAGGAGAACATAGCTCACTATTCTACTAGAATGCTAGAAAATCCAGAAAGCAACATTTTCTTTTAGATATTTTGTTTATTAGACAGCTCATCACCAACAATTTTGAACTAGTATGCTATTTGGTTTCTACTACACTTTCTCGACTATTTATGAGTGAGGCTAATTTAACAATCTCCAAAGGTAAGTTAATAAAACATATTAGACCTAAAAAAAATCAGAATGATTCTTAGAGGACTTCTACTTTTTCAGGGATACGATTTAGAACCTGAGCATGTGCTTAAAAGGAATCATAACAACCACAGTATAAACCATTTTAAGGTAATATGTAGTACTCTGTGATCTAATTTTGTTGTAACTTTACCAGCAAATTATGAAATGAAATTCTACTAAAAATTAGACTATAGTCTAGCAAAAGCATAAGAATTGTGTCATCCTCTTTCTTTTAGTTCTTTTTTGTAAACTGGTTCCTCGGTTTTTGTTTATTGTAGAATCTCAAGAAAGATATGTTTTCAATTTCCTTAATCATTCATTCCTTAATTTCATCATTCTTTCAAGGATGTTTATGGTACATGGACTGTGTATTGACAGAGCACAGTCAGCCCTCTCTATCCAGGGGGTCCACATCTGTGCATTCAACTAACTTCGGATCAAAAATATTCAGAAAAAATATTGCAGCTGTATCAAATCTGTACAGTTTTCTTTTTCTTGTCATTATTCTGTAAGCAATGCAGTGTGACAACTATTTACATAGCATTTACATTGTATTAAGTTTTACAAGTAATGTAGAGATGATTTAAAGGATATGAAGGGTGTGCACAGGTTGTATGCAAATATTATGCCATTTTTATATCAGGGACTCGAGCATCTGTGGACTTTGGTATCCACAGGAGTTCCTGGAACCAATCCCCTGTGGAGATAGGGAAGGCTGTATTTGTTTCTACAAGTAAAAAGACTAAAGAAAATAAGTTAATTCCTATTTCTACAGTTTATCATCCAGCAACAGACAAATAAACAATTATTTTAAAAGCACAGTAAGTAGAATCTATAAGAACTCAAGCAAATCAGCAAGAAAAAAAATCAAACAACTCCATTAAAAAGTGGGCAAAAGAGACAAACAGAAACTTTTCAAAGGAAGACAGTCTAATGGCCAAAACAAACACATGACAAAAATGCTCAATATCACTAATCACCAGAGAAATGCAAATCAAAATCACAAGGAGATATCACTTCACTCCAGTGAGAATGGCTCATATCAGAATGTCCCAAAACAGCAGGTGCTGACATGGATGTGAAGAGAAAGGAACAGGCATTCGTTCACTGTTCATGGGGCCACATGCCAGTGGAAAGTAGTATGAAGATACCTCAAAGAACTAAACGTAGACCTACCTTTTGATCCAGCAATCCCATTACTAGGTGTTTATTCAAAGGAATAAAAAGATGTTTTACCAAAACGACACTTATGCTTGTTAAGATGTGGAAATAACCTAAGTGCCCATCAGTACTTGAATGGATTAATAAAACATGGTATATATATATAGGGAGTACTACATGGCCATAAATAATAAAAATGCTTCCCTAGTGTCTAACATCCCTAACATCCCTAACATCCTGGATGGAACTGGAGACCATTCTTCTAAGTGAAGTGCCGCGAGAATAGAATCACATGAAAGCTATAACCCAGTTATAACCTAAGAATAGGGGGAAGGAGGAAAGGGAGGGGGGAGGTGGGCAGAGGGAGAGGTATTGGTGGGATTACACCTGCGGTGCATCTTACAAGGGTATATGTGAAACTTAGTAAATGTGGAATGTAAATGTCATAGCACAATAACTAAGAAAATGCCAGGAAGTCTATGTTAACCAGTGTGATGAAAATGTGTCAAACAGTCTATAAAACCAGTGTATGGTGCCCCATGATCACATTAATGTACACAGCTATACAGCTATGATTTAATAAAAATAAATAAATAAATAAATAAATAAAAATACACATAACAAAAAAAGAAAAAGAATAACAAACTCCCCATGTACTTAATACTAAATTGGAACTAGCCAGTTAATACTCATTAGCACATGTGGAAGCAAAACTCAATGGAAACTTAGTAAGGGGAAGGGAAGCGGGAGGGGGAGGGTAAGTTCACAGCTAACAGGGGCAGCGCACATATTTTGGGTGAAGGGTACACTGATAACATGGGCGCCAAATGTACGATCGCAAATTATGTAATCAAAATATATGTACCCCTATAATACTCTGAGATCCAGAAATTTTTGCACTGAGATCACAAAAGTAGGCTTCTAGGTAATCTGAAAGATGAAGGAAGGCTTCTTGCAGGAGACCAGGAGGAGGAATAATGGTGGGCAATGTGCAGCAATGAGCAGGTCAGCCTGAAAGCTCAGCTGCGGGAAGAGGTTTAGAGATGACAAGAAAGGGACGTTTTGCTGAATTTCTATGAGGATGTGAAAAAAGAGAAATAGGAATTGATGAGATGAGAAAACCCATGTGACTTTTGAGCATTTTAGAAAAATCCCCCCGACTCAATGCAGGAAAGACATTGGGTAGCACTGGCAGGTGAGCGGCTCACAGCTAGAACGATCTCCATGGGAAACGGCAATGGTTTGAACTGCTATGGCCTCATGGGGAGCAGACATGGATAGTTTCCTAATTATAGAACTTTGGTTCCAGTGGTTCTCAAGCCTGATCAATAGAATTGACTAGTGAGCTTTTTAAAAATGCATACTCTTAGGCTATCCCCTGGGATGATCTAATTCAGAGGATCTGGAGACACAGCCGGGCCAAGCTGCCAAGCTGCCAAGCTGCGCCCCCTGCATTATGCCCTGGTGACTGTATATTCAAGGGGATCACAGGCCTGCCTGGGCCCACTCTTGACCATTCCAGCTTTGGAAGCCAGAAGGCCCCCTCACAATGGGAGATGTCACATAGCAGGTCACAGACAAATTCCTCTCACAGCCTTTCCCAGCAGGCCCCCTGAATGATCCATCATTGCCTCTTAATACATCCGTAATAGGCTTATTCCAAATGTGTCTTCCGCAATAAAGTTGTTCTTGATCATTCTAATTGGACATGACTTCTCATTCCTTTCAGTTCCCATAGGACTTTGCACTTAGTAATAACCTTTATCATGTTGCGGATTATAATATAGTTTCTTAAAACCTGAGACTTGCTCTTTTTTTTTTGGGTAGGGTAATTGCTTGCCAATACCTATTCAATTGATCCACTTACAGATATAAAGGCTGAGGGTGGCCACAAAAGGCAGAGATAACATAGAAACTCACTTTTTAAACAGCCTGTATCTGTGAAAACTAGGACAAAAAGCAACATAACCATCAGCCCAGGAGGAGCCTGGAGATTGTAGAGTATAGCCTTCTCATTCATGGAGGAAAATAAAAACCCACTTAATTTCTAGATTTTTCACTAGGATTCTAAAGCATCATAATAAAGCATTTACTGTAGGGGGAAATAAAGGTAATGGGGAACTTGCAATCAGTCCTCTGGGCGGTACAGCAGAGAAGAAAGGGCCTTAAAGAGAACAGAGTTTCCTAACAGTTATGGGTGTAATATTTCCCATATGTCCCATATGTTTCCAAATTACAAAAGTGCAACCCTTTCCCACAGCCCATTTGCAAGTGGACCTGACAAGCCAAGCCCGCAGAAATCAAAGACCGTAATCTCCTGTAAATTCAGCCGTGCTGGATGGAGTGTCTGTCAGACTTTTTTTACTTAAACTTCTCTTCCATAAAGAAAGCAGCATCTGGCTCTAAATGGCGCATTTAATTGAAAAATCCTTTAATAACAGCATGAATTTTCATCATTTTGCATTCCGAGAGTCGGTACCGGTACCGGTGCAAGGTGGCCAGGGCGCAGAGGGGAGCTGAGGTGAGAGTTCAGGGGACACTGCTTGCCCAGCCCTGCCCTGAAATAAAATCAGTTGCTGAGGTCGTGTTCTGGTTAAGGAATAAAAGTGAGAAATGTTTTTCTTCCCGCTGGATGATGTCTTTCAAACAAGACAATAGGCTTGGAGCTTATCAGAAGCCAGTGGGGCGCTCAGAGGGTAACTCTCCTCAGCGGTGGCAAGACAAAGAATCCCCATCTCTGAGTGAAAGTCAGATGTGGCTTCCATTCCTTTTTTCAAAAATCTATTTATTAAATCATAACTGTATACATCAATGCAGACGTGGTTTTCACTGCAACTTTTAATCTTGTTTTTGTGCTCTCACTTAACCCTGTCTCAGAGCTTATATTTCTAAATGGCTTGTCCATTTTCACTGGAAGGATAAAACTGGGAACCTATCCCAGCGTGAAGGCCGCACACCATCGGTGGGGTTGAGCGGGTGTGTGGCACCGGGGCTGCTAGGAATTAGCAGATTTCTCCCTGAACCGTAGCAAGCTGATTTAGGAAATAAGGGAGTGGCTGTAACCCCAAAGCTGAGCGCCTCCCCGGAGACACCCAAGGGGATACTCTACAGTCAAGCCCAGCACTGGGGGGGTTGAGGGGGACAGTAAGGGCAGAAAGGGAAATGGAGTTTTGAAGAAAAGACCCCTTCTAGTGAGACTGGGCAAGCACACAAAAACGCCCCTGCTTTGTTTGGTCTTCCTAGAGCCTGGGGAATTTTCAGGAGATAAAAGGCCAGACTTGCCCCCCCAGGACTGCAGGGGAGCACCTTTGTTTGTGAACAGCACACACCCTGGGGTGGGGATGCTTTGGCTGTTGCCATGACCACCTGTCACACAAAGTTACAGGCCTGTCCTCTCTGCCTTCCCAGGCTGTCTTTTTAATGCCCTAGATTTTTACTCCCCCCTTTCAGCAGAGATACAGCTTTGTGTCCTAGGGTTTCTAAGCAAATGTTCTCATTTTAAAGTCCATATTCCTCAGCTGAGCAAATCTACATGGCAGGGACACGTGTATTTGGTGCCTTTTCCGATACTCCTTGTTGGCTTATTGAGGCTGAGTTTGGTGCAGGAGCGGAGCGTGACGATATCTGTGTAACAAATGCTGCAAAACAGAAACGGGAGGAGGTGGCCTCTGGGCTGGGGGAAGAGGAAGAAGAAGAAGAAATACCAAAGTCAATTCTCTTCAACTCAACCAAGAAATATTTCCCTGGCTTTTATCGCATGGTGAAAGTTTTTTTTTTCTTTTTTTTTTTTTTTTAACATATGCATGTGTTAATTAGGTTTCCACTTTTTGCCTTCACAATATTAAAAAGGCTTAAAATTTATAACAATAACAATGTTTAAGATAAAGACTAGGAACAAAAACCACGTAAAGAACAAACAAAAATAGCCGGGCGTTGTGGCGGGCGCCTGTAGCCCCAGCTACTCGGGAGGCTGAGGCAAGAGAATCATTTAAGCCCAGGAGCTGGAGGTTGCTGTGAGCTGTGTGAGGCCACGGCACTCTACCGAGGGCCAGAAAGTGAGACTCTGTCTCTACAAAAAAAAAAAAAAAAAGAACAAAGATAAATACATTCAGAAAAGAAGTCAGACGATTGCACGGTGAAAGTTTTTTAATACATTTTTTTTTTTAAGAAGGTCTTTTAAAGTGGTCTTTGGTTTGACCCCCTTCTCAAATTTAGTTTTATTGCTAATATTGGGTGAACATAAATAATTATTAGACTACTTAAAATATCATTAACTGGCTGAAAAATCAGCCAGTGAAGTAGACCACATTTGGGTTCTTCCCAATCTTAGATAAGGTTTAAAGTTCCGTAGGTGACCACGTAATGACACTTGGGCTGAGGCCACCTCTGTCAGCCCTCCTCTCTTCAGCTCTAGAGCACGAGCCTCCAATGTACTCATGATGTCCCCAGCACATAAGAGATGCTCAGAAAATATCTGTTGAATAAAATAAATTTAATTAATTGTACCTCAGAGGGATTAAAACCATAAGGTAAGTATGGTACAGTTTTCTAGATGATTTGAGGAAAACAAAACATTCATGCTAAAAGTAAATATACATATGTATGTATGTGTATATATGTGTGTAAGACATTAACTTATATTTCCTACCCCTGTGTATTAGATTCCTCTTCTTCTCTCCATTGAAGCTGGTGGTGTGGCCTGAGCCTATTTCCTCAAGGCCTGCATGAAGTCATTTCCTAGCAAAAAAATCTGGTATTTTGTTTTGAAAAATACCTCACACTCCTCATTGTAGACAAAAGATCCTTACAACAACATGTAAAGAGAGAAAGATTTATTGAGTCTAGAAAGAGACTGTCCAGGCTGGAGCAGGGAGGCTGGTAAGCAGAGAGTTCTCTGGACCCTGTCATATGTCAGGGGCAGACCTTCCAGGCTTCTAAAAGCCTAGAGGGTAGAGGTTGGGGATGGTTCCCAGCACCTGTACCCCACACACAGACCCATGAGCTCCCAGGCAACACTCCCATATACCAAATATGAGATGGCAGCCTCAGAGTTAGCTGGGTCTGTCCTGCAGGTACAGTGACCCTCAGGACAAACGTCTTTTAACAAACCTATTTAAACAGGGCCTCCCAATTCCAATATCTTGACCCCCCCCCCTCAAATCCCTGAAGTGAACTCTAGGAAGGGGGACAGAGAAAGTCAAGAAACACAGAGCTCAAAAGTCCTATGAGCCATGCAGGGAAGGGCCCTATAATATCGTCTAAATAAGGCCATAGGAAATAAATTGATCTTTCTTTCTGGTATAATTTGAGTTTGTGAACTGAGAGCCACACCATGCATACGTTATTTTATGGAAGTGTACTTTAGAGCAAATACTGGTGGACTTGATGTGAATTTATAAACAGAAACTCATACTTTCAAGAAACGTTATGGTCTTTTGAGCTATGACTTCTGTCCCACATGACTAGAAGTTCGATGAGGGCAGAAACAGTTTTACCATGATACGTCCCCAAGCCCAGCACATTGCCTCGCTCAGGGAAGGTACCAAGTATTGGTTGAAAGAATAAATGAATGCATGATTTCTTCTGCTAAAATTCAAAAGCAATTTTCAGGTGCTGTCAAGATAATGCAAAATATGTATTCATATCAGGTCCTAAACCACTATCTATTTGCAAAAACATTGTTTTCTTAGGCCTAATGGTATGGTGGGCAGTGAGGAAAGGCCTGCGGTGACCTCAGGTGCAGATGGCAGTCAGTAACTATAAGTCACACGCTGGCAGAAAAAACTTCAGTGTATTAAAAATGGGCATTTTCTCCCTTTGAGATTATTTTTAACAAAAACCTGCATTAGATCATGAAGTTTATTAAATTCTGAGTAGACGGCAGGGAGGTTAAGTAATCTGTCCTGTAACAATGGCTAGTGTCGGTAAGAACTAAACTCTGAGTCCCACCACACAGGGATGTCTGGTAAGACCACAGAAGACCCAGCAGCAGCCTGGCTTCCCCAAGGCCCCTGCAATGGTCTTAATGAGGTTGAGGGATTTGCCACGGTCCCAGGTCTGGCCCTCCACTTTACAAGCTGCTTCTCAGGGGCAGAACCACATTTTCCAAGCTCATTAGGCAAGAGTATAAAGCAAGGATGCCAGTTTAATAATTCCAGAGAAATAAAACTGCCACATTGACTCAGCTGGCATGACCAACAAATTCTGGCCCCAAAGTTAAAGCACAGGAAAAACCAAGTTATACTCAGGAGCATCTTTGTTATGATACTGAAAAGAATGAGCATGTAAGGACATATTATTCAGGGTCATATGCTCAACTTGATACGTAATAAGCCGTTTTCTGACAAACTGTGAGAATTTACTGTTGGAAGAACCAAAATACTTCCAGTTGGCAGGCCTACTTGGCAAAGCCACACCATGATTAGAATATTTTTTGTGATATAGAGTAATAAACAAAGGGTTAGAGGCACCAGGCAAAGGTGTGCTGAGATGTCCACCTCACAGAAGGTGTGGCTTCTGCCGTGGGGCCCCCAGGGCCGCAGGCTACTGGCTGAGCCCCCACTGCTATTGCACTGATGATGCTCTTGCCCACCGTACCGGGCACTCAGAAGTTCCTCCACCACCGTGCCTCTCTGCTCTGAAGCGATGTTATCAACATGTACATTACGACTTCTCTTCCTGTCCATCATAGGTACATTGGCAGAAACACTTGTTCCTCTAGGTATAGAAATGAATGTAATAGGTACTACAGACTCCCAAGCCCCCGGGGGCCTTCAGGTGGTCATTTTGCACATCTGAACTTGGCTTCCTCAGGCATTAATATTGTGATATCATGGCTGAGCCTGCAAAAGACAAGCTTCTTTCCTACCTTTCTAAAGAAGGTGGGGGTGTCTTCCTGTGTCCTGTAATTTCTTTAAAGTGTTAAGCGCAGGAGTCGAGGCTCAAAGCCTGGTGTGCTGGATCCCAGCCCCCACTCCTTTCCAAGGCTGACGTCACTCCTGTGCTCTCTTCTGGGGAGGGGCATTAAGTGTTTTGCTCAATTATCTTTTCCAACTCTACGCATCTCTGCTCTTCTGCAGTAATCAATGAGTGACAGCTGGGTATGGGTGATTATGAAGAAGAAAATAATAGAAAAGTGACTACAGTTTAAAAAACTGTGTCCCTGAATACTGATTCAGATTTAAATCTCAAATCTGATTTTAAATTACATGAAATGAAGAAATGGTTCTGAAATTATCCTGCCTTTATTTCCCTCTTTCTCTTTTCTGCAGTCTACCCAGTGGTTCTTGGGGTGTGGTTCCCAGACCAGTGACAATCAACCTCAACTGGGAACTGGTTAGAAACAGAAAGCGTCGGCCCCAGCACAGACGTGTGGAAGCAGGGACTCTGAGCTGGAACCCAGCAATCTGGTGTTTTAGCAAGCCCTCTGCATGATTGCAATGCATGCAAAAGTTTGGGAACCACTTTTCTGGCCTTTGCATGCTTTACTAAATATTAGGACATTGAATGGACAAGAAAATAAAATGAGAGCAGTTATAATATGGTCTAGCTCTTGAATGAAGTTGTGGCCATCTTGACACATATTAGGTCATAGCTGGTGAATTTAAGAATTTAAGAATTTAACTGAGACGATCTGTTCGTTTTCACTTAGCTAGAGAATTCCTGACCCACATAGCAGGCAACCAAGTAACATTCTAGAGAAATCAGTTGCCATTATTTGGAAAGGCTCAGACCATTTTCTGATAGGGTTCTTTCAAACCCATTGACCTGTTCTGACCAAACACTGTAGATCAGACGAAAAGTAATTTAATGTCCTCAGATGCCACTTTTCAACATCCTTTCTCTCAAAACCTGAAGTAAATAAATATGCTGCTCTACACAGTTTTACATAAACTCAAATTCCAAATAAATGGTATGAGATTTCGTTTTTTCTGTGTCACTTCATAAAGAGGAAGTAAGACAAAGGTCCTCAGAAAATAAAAAATGTGAATGACATAAAAGGTGTAATTTAATATCATGTTAACTCCTTCTATATGATACAAGATAATGCTGCATCATGGCCAAGACACGGTGTAAAGTATTCCCAGATGATGGTGGAACCATTAATATGAGAATTCCATATTTCATAACATCAACAAACCAGATGAGCCTCTCCACTTAACGGAGAGAACAGCGAAAAGAACAAATGTCTTGTGAAGAGTGGAAATGAGAACAATGTGTCTGAGGTTAAACAGTGGAAATAAGTTGCGGATGTTGTGCATGAAATAATTATTTCTGCAGTGCCGTTTCTGCATTTAGTTTATAAGCATGTCAGGGCCTACAATCCAGGCATATTTCAAGGAAAGAAATTCCAATCTGCATGACGTGTGGAGGAGGTTGCCACATACAAAGCAAGTTCCATGAAAGACTTATTAAAACTGAATTTTTGAAAAAAAAAAAAAAGCCTCTCTGACTAGCGTGGACATATGTAAGACATGCCTGTAATTTATCTAAGCCCATTGTAAGCTTTTATGAATCAAATAGTTTTTCAACTCGCTGTGATAACCTGAAGGGATTATGAGATAGGAATTTATTTAAAAACAAAACAAAGCTCATATGAAATTTAAATTGCCACCATGATGAACAACCGTCAACGTGCTGCCCTAATTTTTATCTAGGCTGATTTCTCCTGCTCCGGGTAGTTATGGAGCAGGTAAATGATGTGTTAGACGCTGTATTAAAGTTACAAACCTGTTCTTTCCTTCACATGAGTTTCCAAAATAATGAGCAACAGTATGAAGAACCTGTAGGCACTTAATCCCACAGAGAGGAGATAAGAATGTGGCAGAAGTGAAAAAAGTCGGGTATTACTTTGTAGTATTACAAATTAAGGAACTACGCATGGCTCAGGCAGGAAAGTGACTTATGTAAAGTCACAAAGTCAGGTAGACTTAAAGTCAGGACCTTGCCACTCAGGCCAGTCCTCCATTCTTAGGAGGTCACAGATGTGACTTTGTGGGTAGGTCCATGCTGCCCATTTCAAAGTGACACTTAGGATAAAGCTTGCAGGGAGGCAGAGCGTAGAAGCCTGATACAGTTCAGGCTGTCATCCCAGAGTCCCTGGGGAAATCATTATTGACGAGTTCTTAGGCTTTCAAATATGGCTCAATGTCTGAGCTACAAGCTGAAACCAGCTTCTGTCACCACAAGTCCTAGATTGCAGTCCCCTGATCACACGAGGGGATGCCCTGGGGCATCCCAAGTTATGTCATCTGGAGTCCCTCCTGTGGGATCCCTGTGCTGGAGTCTGACATCTGGCCGTGTGAAGTTGCTGGGCACTAGCCTAGACAGTGGAATGCAACGGGGCCCCACAACACTGTGCTGTCCCCATGGCCCGGCTAGAGAAATCCCTGCACAGGCACCCTCGGTCCAGCAGACGTGATTTGGGAACACTCCACACAGGCACCCCCAGTCTAGCAGACATGGTGTGGGGATACGCACACGTTCTCACCGGTCGCTTTAAGATGACATCATTCCTGTGATGCTGTCACTGCTCAAAAACGTCTCTATGTTGAAATCCTCTACTGAATCATTTCCTGAGACTTTCTTTGGGATATTGTCCATGGTGGAAAATCTTTAAACTTTGTATATGTATGTGGCTTTTCTTTCTGGAGTAGAAAAAAAAAAAAAAAGACAATGGCTATTCACAGCCAAGTTTGGTGAATAAGGGTGAGTAATCAAGTTGCCTAATGCTATTTGGTCAAAATTAGTGCTGTACCCAAAAAAGAAGTAGATAGATTGTGATTTTTAGCTCATAAACTGACTCTGAAAGCAATTTTTTTTTTTTTATTGTTGGGGATTCATTGAGGGTACAATAAGCCAGGTTACACTGATTGCAATTGTTAGGTAAAGTCCCTCTTGCAATCATGTCTTGCCCCCATAAAGTCTGAAAGAAATTTTTAGAGAAGCATTTTAAGCACATTTGAGTAACATCAATCATTAAACAAATTCTAAATCTTAAGGAAGGTATTTGAAGGAAAGTACTTACCTCCTTAGATAAGTTTCAAGATTTTGTTTTTAAAAAAACATATTCTATCCACATTGCGAAGGCACAACTCACATAGTAGCTTGATTCTTTATCTTTTAATGCATCCATTTTTCATATGCATGTGAAAAGTTCCATACACATCCCCAATTAGCAAAACAGAAAATGTTGACACCTTGAAATATTAAAATCGTATTCAATATTAAGTTACATGGTGGTTCTATGCTAAAGGGAAATACATTAGAATTATCAATCTTATTAAGTCTAATAAGGCCAAATTTACGATAAATCCAGATAATACTTTGCAAATCTGTACTTCCATAAATTCAAGTGCATACCTGTGATAGCCCAGCCCATAGTATTTACAAAGGTTTCCCCATCAGCTATTTGTTAAGCTACATCGCACACTGAGTTCAGTGCAGAGAAGTGCTCCACCTGTTGCCTCACGACTACTCAGAGAATCAGACCAGCTGCAGCTCCAGGGGGGGGCTCCCTCGGTCCCTAGATCAGAGCCCTGAAAATCAGCCAAATTTGCTCCCAAATCAACTGTTCTCAGTTTTTCCATTTCATTTTCCCTTCAAGGAAACTGAATGCTGAGGGGTTGTTTGACGATGAGACAATGAAGAGATAATGTGGATCACAATATGGTTAACAGTAATGAAGTCACTGGAATCAGAAGTGCCATTGATGGAAGCAGCTAAATATCAGCCATCGACAAAGTAAAAAAAGTGAATATTAAAATCCTTTTCCTCAGGGGAAAAGATGTTTCACTGGAGAAAACAGAATGGCATTTGAGTTCCAGTACCTTCACAGCCCTGGCAAGTGATACGCAACTCTCAATGACTTCCTCCTCCTCTTTCTCGAATTTCTTTTATCTCATTTTTACATTTACCTTTTCTTTTTTGAAGTGTCCACTTTATTTTGCATATAGCATAGTAAACACGGCCATTTTTAGTTTGTGCTATTAACCCCTTCACCTTTCATATTAATGAGATATTTCTTTTTTTTTTAATTTCAGATTAATATGAGGGTACAAATATTTAGGTACATTGTTTTCATTTCTTTTTTTATTGTTTGGGATTCATTGAGAGTACAAAGAATCAGGTTACACTGATTGCATTTGTTAGATAAAGTCCCTCTTATAATTGTGTCCTGCCTCCAAGAGATGTGCCATATACTGTGACCCCTGTACCCCTCTCCACTCCGCTTTCCCCACTTGCTCATCTCTCCCCTTGTGTTAGATCATCTACTACCTTCATATTACAATAGAGTACGTTGGATTCTCGCTTCTCCATTCTTGTGATGCTTTACTAAGAACAATGTGTCCCACTCAATCCAGGTTAATGCAAAAGATATAAAGTCTCCATCCCTTTAAATGGCTGAATAGTATTCCATGGTATACATATACCACAGCTTGTTAATCCATTCCTGGCTGGGTTGGTGGGCACTTAGGTTGTTTCCACATTTTGGTGATTATAAGTTGAGCTGTGATAAACAGTCCACTGCAAATGTTCTATTGAAAAAAGGATTTTTTTTTTCTTCTGGGTAGATGCCTCAATAGTGGGATTGCAGGATCAAATGGGAGGTCTAATTTGAGTTCTACAAGGATTCTTCCTTCTGGAAAGGTTGTATTAGTTTGCAGCCCCACCAGAGTGTAAGAGTGTTCCCTTCTCCCCACATCCACGCCAGCAGCTGCAGCTTGTGGTTGCGCCCTTCACCCCAAGACGTGCTGAACACCCTTGCGGTGTGCACATTAGGTGAGATCCCACCAATGGCTCCCCTTCTCCCAATTCCTCTCTTCTTCCTCTCCCCTCCCCCTTGCTTGATTATACTTGTGTTTTTTCCTTTCTTGTAAGCTTATAATTGTTTATATATCATTTTCTAATGGTTTCATAATATTGAATATATTTTGACATTTCTTTTTATTTGCATCTTAAAACTAAATACATAAAATATATAATTATACTTATTAATTATATATAATTGTATGTAGGTATATAATAAAACTTTATACATATCTAAATCCATTAATTAAAAATATATTATTACTCTCAGAAATGCTGATACATTTGGGCTAAACTATTTCTTATCACTCATCCTCAGCAGATGATGGCCATCAACACTGATTCGTAAGTGAAGCTAAAACACGATTTCCTGGTACCCTTCTGGAAGGAAAATAAATGAGATAAAGTAAAAATAACTACATATCCAATTAAAAAAAGCAACTACCATCTCCTCCCCAGAAAGTAATATGAATAACTGCTGTGTCTGCATGGGCCTTGCCTCAACCCTCTGTGCATAGCCTTTAAAGGAGAATTTTATACTCAAATTAAGTGTAGTCTTTGATCAAAATTTTATACTTTAAATAAAATTTATTTTTCTTTCAAAGCAAAGAAATTTACTTTGCTGGTTAGTTTTTTCTGTGTATGAGACATTAAAATATATTTTTTCATCCACTGAAATTATATGAAATTAACAAAGATTCACTCATGTACCGTGATAATACTGAACCTTCCTTTTTCCTATCTTCATTTCTACTTGGTCATCCTTTAAATTTGTAATAGTCATTTTCCAAAGATATTGTTTGATTCTAAGCCCATACACTGATAGCAGAATTAATTACTTAAGAATAAAATTTATATCCTTAAAGAGAAGCATGTTATCCTGACTCAGACTGACTAAAATTACAATGTACTTGTAGCTAAGATAAACCATTCCGTTATCAGAGTGTTTAAAGATTTTTCAGCAGGCAAACCAGAAAGACCTGCACAGCGGTGCTGGCTCTCAACATAATTCATCAGCTCTCATATTTTTCTCTAATTCAGAGAGTTTAGTGTCCACTTAAACTGTGGCATATGCATCTACCATTTTTTATTTTATTTTAGAGACCTCAATTCTACATTAAGTACAAATGCAGTTTTAGATAAAAATAGAGAAAACTTTTTACATGACTTACTTTCATTTTTTTCATATGTTTTCAATAAAATGGACTTTAGTTCATGGGAATGAAAGTAATGAAGAGATTTTTTTAAGAATAGATAAAAAAAAATTATTAAAAAGACTAAGTGAATAAAAGGTACAGCAGCACCAGCTGGCCGTTCAGTGTAGAATTTGGGAAATATCACCACGTCTTACAAGGTACAATATTATTTTTTCACTCCTATTAGACAAAGACTTAAAAAGCCCTCGGTTATGAGTTTTCCTTCAGGTTGGGTTTGAATCAAAGATCCATCTCCTTGCACTCGTGTTGGCCTGAATTCGGGCATCAGGTCCTCGTAGTCACACTAGGAAGCAGAATCTTGAGAGGAGAGCATCCAAAACAAGCACCTTGTTAATGGGAAGGAGAAAAAAAACTCGGCAAAGCAATAGAAAATATTTCAAGTTTACATCCGGAGAGGAGAAAGGAAGAGACATAACTGGTCAGACATTCAAGGCACATTTCATCTGGTGGACCTTCTGTCCCAGGGCAGATCCAAGAAAAGACGTGATTCAGCTGGGAAGTGAGATTGGAAATGTATAGAAAATGAGAATTATACTCAGGGTGTTCATTCCAGAGGCTTAGCTTTTCTCCTAGCTATTTTTGCTATTTTCCTATTCCTTCCTTTCCTTCCTTTTCTTAACATGCTTTTGACAAAAAATATTGACCAGCAGTCAAATCAATGTCCCAAGTGAGAAAGCACAAAGCATATTGTGGGGAATGGCTGGCACCCTTTTTCAATTCCTTAGGCGAGGCCCAAACATATTAACAGAAGTGTTTCTCTGGAGCAAACCAGCCTCACCCTGCAGGCCACTTTCTTTATTAGGACAGGTCCTTAAACGGATGAGAGTCTGCCAGGACCACTGCTGAAATTGCACCCTTCCTTCCCACCTGTCTGTGGTTTTAAACCTTGAAAGGACTTGGAGGGAGGAGGCTTAAGAAGAGAAAATACTGGAAGGTTTCTTTATTTCCTCTTTTCACTTCTCTTCATTCCAGGTATCACATGGGGAAGGCTGATCCAGAATACTTCCATGTTTTTTCTCACAGTGGAATAATTTCATAGGATATAATTCTACATGACCATAAAGTAACATAGCACAAATTATTTTATTTTCTGATTGAAATTTCGAACAACTCTGAGAAGGGGCATTCTGTCAGAGAAGAGAACTCCCTCTCCAACCTTGGATCTGGGGACAAACACCCACCCATTGACGCAGGAGAATAGGTGAGCATGGAGGATCTTCAACTCTCTCTCCCAGTTCCTTATCTTTTGTATTTCCAAAAGAGTTGCTGGGACAAGATGTTTTAAAGGATGAGATAAATTACCCTGACCTTTTCAGGATCAGCCATCTACTGTACATACAAATAAGAAACTCATCTGCCATGCTTAAAACACTCCGATAACTAAATATTAGTGATGTTTGAAGGAGATGATTCAGAGAATACGTTTTTAGTAACTATTTTTATGGAATCCTAATTTGAATCACTATGTCTCGGCTCTCTGTCCTGATTCTTTAAGCCACATCCAAGCCACATAAAACAATAGATTCTACTGAGCTTCATTTATTTCCTTCAAAACCTTCCTCAAATTAAAATCAGAAGCTAAGGAATTCGAGATTTCTTTTCTGCACCTTAGGCAACATTCCAGTTTTGACTCATATGTATATAAAATAGAACTAAAGCATCTTGATGATTCCAGGCCATTTTCTGACCTAACTTACTTAAAATTACTTAAAGGAGGCAAAAGAACAGTATTGACCCTTTCACCCCCATGATAAAACCCTTCAGAAGTCTAAAGAGTCTTTTCTGTGCTTTGTAATGAGGTATCCTCCTAAATTGTGGTCTTTAAAAACATCTATCTAAAGACGGATGGCTTCATAAATTGAATTCTTTGCTTTATTCATTCATGTTTCCAATAAATATCCTCATTATTATAGTTAGAGAGCCTTTGAACACTTAATGTTCAAACAATAGTTCAAACTTGTTTTAAAAACATTCCCAGAATATCATGATATACACAGCTGATTAGTTAAAAAAAAAAAAAAAAAAACAGTAAATTTTAGGTGACCTCTTTTTTACAAAAACTAGGATACACAGATGAATTTTAATAGCAGGGTGGAGTTGGGAACCACGTGGGAAGCTTTGTGTTGAAAGTAGGGCAAATAAATGCACAGCACTGAATGCGGAACAGGGTAGTCTGTGTTAGGAAACCAAGTTATATGAATATGCCTGTTCAAATCGCGTGAGTCCTTCCTCCTCCCCCCGGGAAGGGTGTGTTCCCCTGTCTTCCATCCAAATCCCTGACACAAGTCTATAGAACCTCAGGAGAATGCTCTCATAATAAGAATAAGCCTGCAACAGACAGACTCCTGGACTTCATTTATTTAAAGTCTCTAAATAGCCTTTGTTTTTTAGACAAAAACACATAACAGCTATCAACTTTTGATGGAAACAGGAGATGGGAGACATCGCAAGCATCTCGATCTCCATTTCTGCATCTCTGGATGAGATCCAGTTGAATGATGCCCCCACTACAGGGCTCAGCCCACTGCAAAGTCAAGCCCCAAACGGCTGAATGAAGATCTGAAAGGCTTGGAGGAAATAAATGGACTGCCTGCTTCTCATTACGTTCCAGGCTCAGAATGGGGACACATCTGGTTTTCTGATTACACTTTCCTGTAGTAAAGAAAATTCTAGCCTAGCAGGTCAAACCAGCCTATGACTAGCCAGCTCCAATTACTGACCTGACCTGCTTCTAACCTCAAAGGGGAAAAAAGAAAACCCTTTTACTCATTCTTAGAAACCGAAATATGGGTGAGAAAGGTTGTTGGGGTTTTTCCCTTGATTAATTAAAGTTACTTATTCAAATTGTGCTTTAGTCCATAGTCTTTAATTATAAACAAAATAATGCCTGACTTCCTCCATAAAACAACACTCAAAGGCAACGAGAAAGAAAAGACTAGACTCTTTTATTTGTGTAATAAAAAACAACAAAAGCACAGCAATTTCAACATGGCATTTGGAACTTGATGTGTTCTATTTAATGAATAAAAGATTACAGTAATTCACAAAGGAGACAGTGTCTACTGAGATAAGGCCGTTTCCAACTTTCTTTAAATGGGCATCTCTCTAAGAGCCATTTCCAACTTCCAAATAAATAATACCATCAGTGAACTCAGCTAAATGGTACCTAGGGCTGTGTTGGTATATTCTAAAATATGTTGATCTGATCTACTTTTAGCTCCACTTCAAAAAATGCCCTATCGCTTCGCAATTTATGAAGGGACTGCATAATAATCTAGCATAAATTCTGTCAAGCTTTTTAAGTAATCAGAAAAAATACTGACTTCCATGTTGAGAGCATACTAATCTGGCTGAGGGCTTTCAAAAGACTGTATGTGTAAGCCCACCATTTTGACTGCACGCTATAATTCAAAATGAAAATAATTTCTTAGATGAATGTAGCTTTTGTATTAGATCAAACCATCTGAAATTGTCAATATTTGATTGTTTGGCTATAAAAATGACAATTCCAGATGGCTGGACCTGATTTTTAAAAGATACTGTATATAATGAAATGATTGTATTCAGTACATTGAATATGGTCATTTTTTTAAGTCTATGATGCTAGATGACTTTTGAAGATAGCTGTTTTGCAAATAAGGAGCATGACAGTGTCCCGGTCCCCAGCAGTGAGAAAGCTCTGTCACTGAAGTCTGCTTCTGTGGCAGCACTTTATAAAAAAACAACCCTCATCCCTCATTCCAGAAGAAAAGCACAAATATTAGTTTTGATTTACATTTTGTACATTTATCACTCTCCTGACGCAGGCAGTAATTTGCTCATTTTAGAGAAGAGCTAATGAAAGGACAGAACATAAGTAACAAGGCAAGAAATACTCCTTGACTCTGTCTCCCAGTCCAGGCCCCAAGCCCACCCTGCTATCTTTTCTGGAGTAAATTACACCCGATGGCTGGATGCTGAGTCTCCCCAGGCTTTAATGGCAGTAGATCTGAACAGGGCGTGGAGGCTCGCTTTCTAGGCTTTTAACTAAATCATGTGAGCAAAAATACCAAGTGTGTGCATTTATTTCACCATATCCAAATTGCCTGCCCCCCCTTTAAATCTTTATTCTCGTATATTTCGATTTCATTTCAGTAAACGTTTCTCCCTGCGTATTATGCTGTTAAGTTGAACACTTCCTGGAGTAGGGAAAATGCTGCATTAACCAACTGCAATACCGGAATCTTAAGAGTCAAGGAAAGAATGCTAACAACGGAATGAAGGTGATAAACAGCACAGCCGTGGAATGTTTCCGGGGAGCCTCCCTGCAGAGGGTCGGCGGATCCCCAGGGAGCCCAGCCGGTGGGGCGCAGGTCACCGCGCCGCCCTGCAAACCTTCTCTGTCACCAGGGTGAGGACGCTTCCGCCGGACCTCCTGTCCCCCAGCCTTCCCACAGCCAACCAAACATTTATAATTAAGAGTTTTCAGCATGCCAAGTCAGGAAGTTCCTCTCTGGGCCCTGCGCTGCTTTTCATTCTGTTCATTTGTGAGTTTTAAAACAACGTACTTTACATCTCGCCACCTGCGGTGCAATTCAGAGCTGACCGCTTGGTCCCCTGCGTCCTCCCACTCACAAAACAAACTGCACCCACACTTTGCGCAGCTGTTCGTCTCCAAACACGAACTACTTTCCCACTCAAGGTCCATCTAATCTAAAAGGAATGTCCCTTTTGTTTTTAAGAAACTGAAATGTGGGATGGTTTCAATCAAGTCTGCATCCGTCTATGCTCTTGGTATTATGTCTGGCAGAGGCTGATTGTTCACTATAATTTAGTGACAATTATAGTCTATCAAAAATAAAAATATCAGCAACCATTAAAAAAAATGGAAGCAAATAAGAAAAAGCCGCTGGGCTTGCACACTCAGCAGATGAGCGCACGGCTGTGATCCCTGCCGCTGTCTCCATTTCAGATGAGTCTTCCTAAAGGGCCTGGTGACTCTCTCACTGTCCCATGTTCCCACCTTCCCCAGGGCCCCCATGGCCCTGACATGCCCTGCGACCACTTGGTCCCTCAAGGTACCCGGTAACCTCTATACTGCCTTGCCCAGGGGACGCTGAGCAAGTTCCCTGCCCTCTTTCCCAGACCCTGGTGAGAACGCGGTCCCTACTAAGACTGTCCCAGTAGAATCCCTGGCGCTCCTCTTTCCTGGCTGCTCTTCCCTTCCGGTCATTCCTGAGTTCCTTCACGGACACCCTATCCCTGCCTTACCACTTGGATTTAAGTGATCTTAGGTTTCCTGTCACAGAGTCTCTTTCCTTCCAATTTCTAGTCACCTTAAGTGTGCTTCAAGACAACCACAGCGTTCTTTTCCAGAATGCTTTTCATTCCTGACCCAATAACGCACACACAGCATCTCCAAAGCCAGAGCTCAATTCATGCACCGTCTTTCCTAGCACTGATTTCTTATTTCATGTAATGACACCAATATCCACTCAGCATCTTAAGACAAAAATGTCAGTGTTGCCTCCAACTCTCCTCTTTTCCTCACTCATCGCGGTGAATTTGTTACAAAGGTCCGTCACTTCTACCTCCAAATAGAGCTTCTCACAGAACTCACCCACCTCATCATCTCTCATTTCTTCCAGCCAATAAATTGGTCTTTAACAGCCATACTAAAGCCACACTCAGCCCAACCGTCCGGGGGACCTGAGATGGGATGTAACTCGCTCCACACACCCACCCGGAGGACCTGAGATGGGACGTAACGTGCTCACTGTGCTTTGTTTGCATCCTTCAGTGGGTCTCCACGGGTACAGGTGACAAGCCAACCAATTTTCCATGTTCTCCAAGCTCTGCACTGTTTTATCCCTCACCTGGACTCAAACCATGGACCTAAGCTCTAGCTGCGCCAACTGTGCCATACTGTGATCGTTCCAAAACATCTGGTCTCTGTGACTAGTTCCCTCTGTTAGAAAACCCACCGTTCTTCACCTGTCAGTGAATTTCCCCCAGCAGTCAGGCCTCAGCTGAAAGGTCACATTGTTCAGGAGGCTTCTTGCATATGCCCCACCTCAACCCACCATTGTCAAGATCTGACGCCACCGTCTCTGAGTTATGAGAGCGCACTGCCCATGATCGTGTTAGCGCTTATTGTATTGAATCGTGGGTGTTCATTACATGCACCCTCTAGACCAGGGTTTCTCGCTCTTGGCACTGCTGGTAGTTAGACTGGATAATATTTTGTTTCCTGGAGCTGTCCTCTGCCCGCCCCAGAACCCCAGTCGTGATGATCAAAAATGTCTTGGAATATTGCCCAGTAACCGCCCTGGAGCATCACTGCTCTGGACTGTGGGCTTCTCTTGGGTGAGGCTTACACCAGATCACACGCAGAATCAGGCACCGTGATGTGCAAAGGCCAGTGTCAATGCTTCTTTATTGAAAGATGTTTATTGAATACACAACTAGGTGTTGTCCCATGCCTCTAGAATCAGCTATCTGAAAACATAAATCTCAGAAGGACATTTTAACATAACTATGGATAAGTCATCCTTTATCTATGGTATTAGAAATTTACAAAAGGAAATAGAATGATGATACTATCCTAGTTGACTTGCGAAAGATGACTCAGAGTTTCTGCTCTAAAGAGGACAATAAATCATTATGTAAACTAATAATAATAAAAAGCATTGCCTTAGGAAAGCATGTTATTTAGTTTAGGGAGAAAATGGGGCAATTAGAATCAGGATATGTCAGCATGCAGCTTCCATTTTTATGCAAAGGAAAGAACACCTTAGCTGAATGTATAATGTTTCGATTGATATTTTTCCCTGCATTAAGTTACATTAAATCTTGCTGAAGTACAGAAGTCCAAAGATAATGTACCACTCCAAATACATTCTCTGAGCTACATTACAACCAATCATTGGCTGTGGCGCTTTATGCTTTATAAGATCTGAGCTTGATTAAAACTTGTGTTTTAAACTTTCTATGAAGCCCACCAATTTGAAATCTCTTTCCTCCTCATGCAGACCACACAACCAATTTCGTAATGTGTTTTCCTCCAAAAGCCTCATCTCTCAGAAAGATCCTGCCTACTTTATCCGAGGATTAGGAGGAGAGGCAAAGAAACATGAGCTTGAATCTCTTCTGAGGAAACTACTAAGTAATTAAAAGGTTCACAAGTAAAGTATCTATTTATTAGTTTAGGACAAAGTTTGGCTTCAAGCAAAGAACCAAATTAAATTAAACCCCCACAAGTAATTGGTTGTAAATGTGTATTTATTGAATCTTACCCCTGGTTTTTATTGTCTGCAATCAATGGTACTCTTATGTTCTCTAAAATGGATTAACTAACCAAACCAAACTTCCTTATCCCCTTTCTTTTTTCCTGTTACTTAGCTAGAAGTTTTTAGAAATAAAGTTCTACATGATCTGTATAAACTCTCTCATTTTGACATCAGTTAAGCACTAGTCAGAGAAGACCCAAATGGTCATTATGAGGTTTCAACACTGTGAGAGTGAGCATAGTTTTCAAATGCCATCAATAGTTTCAAGGTTGAGGGATATATCCTTTCCTAGTTTTAAAATAACTCACTTCTCTATTAAAGTATAATTTCTTTTCAGGATTTGTGATGATATCCCCTTAAAAAGTGCTTCAAATGTGTTGAATTTTATTCAGATAAGTAGAAACCTTTTAGAAGATGGAAAAATCCCTTAACATCATGACAAGCCCTCTGTAGTGGGCATGTGATACTAAAATGTTAATATCAGCACCTTTGGGAGACAGAGATAGTGATATTATAAAATGTAATAATCTGAAGTTAGGGCACTTGGATAACTAAAGAAAGGATCTAAAATATAATAAACAGCTGTTTAATAAAATAAAACAACAAAATAAACAGTTGGTGGGCAGCACCTGTGACTCAAAGGAGTAGGGCGCTGGCCCCATATACCGGAGGTGGTGGGTTCAAACCTAGCCCTGGCTAAAAACTGCAAAAATAAAATAAAATGAACAATTGGATAAAATGGCAAAACACAAATGAAAAATAAAATCAAAAGACAATACCTGATTTCAATCCTGTGTATTTCAGAGGTAAGTAACAGGATCTATGCAAATTACAAGGTTATCATCAAGACTCGGCTCAGCTGCGAGCCCCCCAGAGCCTTCTCCAGCCTTTCCACTCCTCTACCCCAGCTGCACAACGCTCTGTTCTCACAGCATTTCTGTACCAGTCAACACGTGACAACTTTGGAACATGACGACCATGCTTGCGACCTGAGCTGAGATGCTTTGGAGGCTCTCAGGGGGAGGAGCCCACTTTCCCCTGTCCGTCATGACCTGTCTTGAAAGCTCCTTCACCCCCCATGAAGTGGAAGGATGATGGGTCCCCTTGTCCTACCACCTGTCACTTCCTGGTCCCTGCAGTGCTCAGACTTCAGCTCCTTCAGGGCATCCACTCCCTCACATGCACCCTCAACTTACTGCCTCCTCTTCCTACTTATGGGCAAAACCCCGACCGGGGTTCCATCCACGTTGGCATTCCTTGTCTGGACAGTGCAGGCGAGTGCAGAAAACACACAAGCACAGTGTGACTGTTCTCAGTTTTCATTAAGCTCAAGAGGATTCCAGTGCTGTCAGCAAACCCCCACCTTTCCTGGGTCCATCCTTCCTGACACCTCCTAAAAGACTACTTCTCACCTTCCCTTTCCTCAAACATTGAACATTTACCTTGTCCATCCACACTTTCATGAGGCCTTGATTTCTATTTCACTGAGAAAATGAAAGCAAGCAGAAGAGAGCTTCCACCCGCTCTCACCCAGATTTATAGTCAACCTCACCTGTGCCTGTACACTCGCCTCTGTTTCTGTGCCCACTGAGCGACTTTCTGCAGAGGAAGCCCAGGCAGTCCCAGTCCCCAACCCACCCATCTGTCAAGGGCAAGGAAGGAAGGCTCTTCTCTCTGGGGGCTTCTGGGGAGCTTCCACAATCTGGGGGCTTCTCTCTCCTGCACCCTTCCTCTATTTGATATTTTCCATCAGCAGAACACAGCGGGATGACCCCAATCTAACAAGGAAGCAAACTGCCAATGTTTCCACAACTGCAGTGGGCTACCGGGTATTTCTGTGATCGTTATTACAGCAAGTGTCTTTATGGCAGGCTCTGCTGTTTCTTCCTCGTCTCCCTGACATCTAAATGATCAGGGGCACCAGGACTCAGTCCTCTTCCCTGTCCACTGCCTTCACTCAGCCCGGAGGGATCTCACCTGTCTCAGTGCCGTAAATACAACGATAAAACTAGCTTTGTTCCCACAATTCGGAGTCTCTCACCCAAGTGCCTGTTGTACATACTCCTGTGTGCATATAATAAGCATGTCAAAAATCACACTCCCAATTTCCTCCTGCCACCCAAGTAACTCCCACTTCTCTTCAACGTATGTCCCATCACAAGTGATGGCCACTACATCCTGCCAGTTGCTCAAATCAAAATAAATGAATACGTACACACACGTGTACATATGTAAATAGAAAACGAGAGAGAGTGAGGGGGGAGGGGGAAAGGAAGGGAGAGAGAAGGGGGAGGGAGGGAGCAGGAAGGGATAGAAAAAGGAATTGGGGTTACTTGTTCTTTTAATTATTTATGAGAATATCCCTATTCTTAGGAAACAAGCTGGATATATTTAGGAGTGAAGACCCATAATACATGTCATTTATTTTCTGATGATTCATAATAAATACGTGTGTGTGTATATGCGTATCTATAATAAATAGACACTCACACACAGTACATACGTACAGGTGTACAGGTGGGGGAGGGGAGAGAGAGAATGAGGAGTCAATGCAATAAAATGTTACAGGTGAATCTGGGAAACCCACATACCTGATGTTCTTTCAACTATTGTTGCAGCATCTTCTAAGTTGGAAATTATTTCCTCATGTTTCTTGAGAAGAAATTATCCCTGACTCTGCTCTTCCTCCTCCACACCCAGGCCACCAGGAAACTGTGAAGTCTACTTTCAGAGGAAATCCACAATCTGGGGGCTTCTCTGTCTTCCCCACAGGGACCCCCTGGCTCATGTGCCCCTTCCACGATGGACTCCCACCTGAACTCTTCCCACACCCTCACCCCACAGCCTGGGGTCACCCAGCAGAGATGGGGTCCCCTCCCTCTGGGTGGGCTGCCTGTGGCCCCCCTCACTGCTGGGTGGAGACCAGTGTGCCTATGGCAGCCTGGCTCTGCCCTGTCCAGTCGGCCTCACCTCCCTCCACTCAGGGCACTCTGTGCAGTCGGCCTCACCTCCCTTCACTCTGGGCACTCTATCCAGGCACTCTGGGGAGCGCCACGCCTTCTCCTCCTGAAGCCTTTCCTTCTGCTTTTCTCCTCTGCTTTCTGCTCAAATGTCACCCAGTCACCTGGTGGCTTCCTCCCACCAACCCCAGGGTGCATCACTTTGCCCTTACCTGCTTTATTCTTCTAGATCAAGGGCTGGAAAACCTTTCCTCAAAGGACCACAAAGCCAATGTTTTGAGCTTTGCAGGCCACACGGCTTCTGCACACAATTGTTCAAGTCTTTCACTGTCGCGTCAAAGTAGCCATGACTATCTATGAACAGGTACGTGTGGCTGGGCTCCAGTAACACTACTGACACGTGCAGGCACCAGGTGGAATCTGTCAGCAAGCAGATCCCTGCTCTAAATAAAGGACTTTCCATGTTTACTTGTTATCTGAATTTGCTTTTGTTTTGTTTTTCCATTTCCCATCACTGAATGTTAAGCTCCATGAGGGAAGCACGTCCCTTTGCTCACGACTGCGTCTTGAGTGCTCAGAGGAGCAACTGGCTATGATTTCACCATTCCCTGGACGAATGGATGAGCCCATCCCTGCAGTAACTGCCCCGTCTGCTGTCTGTATATACGTCCCTTCTCTGTGGCAATACATACTCTCCTCAGCCATCTATCCCTTCAGTACTGTCTGCTTGTATTTCACTCTAACTAGACTTCGCTCCATGGCGAGGTGAGCTCACCCCATTCTTCAGGTCCAATAGGCATCAGTGCACCTGTCAGAACATGCCCAGTGGATCCGTACTGAATGAAGGAATCGATCTCAACAACAAGACCAAGGTGAGAGAGGAAATGGCTAAGCCTGAGGTTGGCACAAGGAGCTTAGAGGAGAAAGGGTATCCTAGGGGAGTAATTGCTGCCAATTTTCTCTGATTATAGAAAATGGAGATGATATTCTCATCTACTTTTTGCTGGCCATACCACACCTGGAGGGCTTTGTTCCAACTTTAGTCTTTATACTTTTCAAAAAAAGAAATAGATATGACAACATATGGTGTTTCAGAGAAATACGGCCAAGATAGTGAAAGGAAGGAAACTTGACATGTGAAAAACAGTTGAAAAACTGGCGATGTTGGAAAATTGAGACTGTTCAGCCTAGAAACGAAGAGATGTGGAGAGGGACGTGCCGGCTGCCTTCATACACGCAGAGGGTTGTAAGATTTAAAAGGGATTAAATTCGCCATGTTGTTCTGGAAATCAGATCACCTTGTAAATATTATAGGGAGGCAGGTTTTAGTTCAATATAAGAAAGACGTGTTTAGGGATTAGAGCCATCTGAATACATAATGAGCTGCCTTCTGAAGATGAGGTTTTTGTTGAAAGCGAAGCTGGGAACCTCACCTGGGCACAACTTTGCCTGCCTAGATTTGGGCTGCATCTTCCAGCTCTGAGATTACTTAATTTTACAAAAGCTGCGGAGAGGACAAGAGGCAGCTAAAAGTAGAGGTGATGAACCAACTCTCACTCTATACCTCTGACCCAGTGTATTTCAACAGATAGCCTTATCTCCTGCTTCTCAGAGAACTAAGAGGCCTTGAGAATGAGCTCCACCAACTCTCACCAATGAACTGCAGAACCATGTCTACCACCTGCCGTGTCCTCAGTGAATTTCCCATCAGGCACAGCTCTTCAATCGAGAACATGGCTGTCAAATCTGAATGCTACCCTTTCTTCCTGCCCCTCACACATAATCACTCAGCAAGTCATGTTGATGCAGAATAATTAAAATCCCCAATTAATATAATCTCTGCTGAAAGTCTCCCACCTATTTGCCACCTATAATCCTTCTTGTTTCCTGAGTAACATTTCTGAAACACATCATCGTGCTGCTCCTCTCCCTAAATGCTTCAAGAGTTCCCCGTGAACCTGAATGGAAGGATAAACCCAAATGGTAGAGCAGGGCATGAATGGATCCTCAAAAGCTCCAGCCTTGCCTGGCTTTCTGGTCTCACTGCTCCTGACTCCAGGCTTTCAAGATGCTATTCATTTTTGTCAGTTTTCTGTTGCTTCTGTGACAAATTACCACAAACTGACTGGATTAAAACAACAACATAAATTTATTATCCTAAGTTCCACAGGTCTCACTGGGTTGAAGTCAAGGTGCTGTAGGGCTATGACATAGTCTGGAGACTATTTCCCTGCCTTCTCTGGCTCCTAGAGGCCATCCACATTCCCCGGTGTATGGCCTCTTTCTCCATCTTCAAGGCCAGAAACAACAGGATAAGCACGCACATCACATCATCACATTACATCACATGATCACACCATCGCATCACATCATGACATCACATCACATCACATTGTCACATCACATCACATTGTCACATCATCATATTACATCACATGATGACACCATCACATCACATCATGACATCACATCACACCACATTGTCACATCATCACATTACATCACATGATCACACCATCACATCACATCGTGACATCACATCACATCATCACGTTACATCACGTGATCATACCATCACATCACATCATGACATCACATCACATCACATCACATCATCACGTTACATCACGTGATCACACCATCACATCACATCATGACATCACATCACATCACATCACATCATCACATTACATCATGTGATCACACCATCACATCACATCATGACATCACATCACATCACATGATCACATGATCATATCACATCATCACATTATCACATCTCATTACAGCATCACTCCCACCTCTTCTGCTTCCCACTTCTACATTTAAGGACCTTGTCATTATATTAGGTCCGTCCAAATAATCCAGAAGAAACTCCCAATTTCAAGTCAGCTGATGAGCACCCTTAATTCTGCCTGCATCATTAGTCCACTTTTGCCAGGTAGCCTAGTATACTCATAGGATGTTCTTGTGTGGTCATGCTTCTGTCAACCGTGCAATTCTTAACCCACTTGCAGTCCAGGAACCTCCTTGCTTTTGTCCAACTCTGGACTATTTTTCCCCTGCCTGGAGCACCCTCTTCTCCTAGTAACCTCAGCCTCCTCCCATTATTTGACCATCTTCTATGCCTCTTCAGGGTACAATGACCACCACCCTCACCACCTCCCCTGGTGAACCTCCTCTGAGTCCACGGGGTTGGGGTGAGAGGTTCCATCACTTCCCTGTACTTAACCTCGGGAACTTAATGCACCATTGCTGACTGTGCTCTCCCTAGAAATACCCCAAGCAACCACACAATTCCTTGCACCTGGTGATTCCTCATGGCTGCAGCACAGACCCAGCCATTTAGATCCATTCCAGACCAGAGTAATTACACTATGGATTAAGCTGTACTTTGGGGTCTGCCATAATCAGCCCACAGGTTCTCTGGGTTTTCTATTTTTTTAAACACTTCTCATTTTTCCCTATTCCTTTGTTTGTTTTTTATGTATACAGTAAAGATTTCCCTCCTCATATTTCAAGTGATTCATCTGAAAAAGGAACCTAGCTTTGCATATTCTCTGTGGGTTCCCGGCAATAACCTAGAAGGCCACTTGGCAACCCCTTCGGGGTGTCAATGTTTATTTATGTCTAAATTTTGTCAACTGAGTGATACAGATTCTGAGCCTTGAGGGAAGAGTTCTTTCATAATGTGCTTTGTTTATTTATTAGCACACCAATAACAGTGTACAAAGAGATACTATGATTACAATATACTATTTGTACAAACCAACACGTCTTTATCATTATCAGATTTATGGAAATTTTTTTTATTTTCCAAGATGGCTATCACTTAATTCTAATTTTCCAGAAAAATGGTCATGTTTTCATGTGGCAGAATATACATAGTCTGCTACACGTATACTTCAGTTTGAAATCATTCTTTTCTCTTCTCATTCCAATACAGTAATAATTCACAGAGCTCAATTTATCAATAATATATAAATTAATAAAGTCTGAGGAATATAAATAATTAACATTAACAATTTTAATTTTATGTTCCTCAAAATATAACTTCTATATTTTATTTCTCACAAAATCAAGCATATAGTATAAAGTGATTATAAAGCTCCCCTGTCAACAAGTGTAAATTACTATAACCTGGGACCAAAGTGCAATGATTAGTGTCTGCCGTGTTGAAAGTGAACATATAATCCTGCGTACACTGAAGGAAATTGTGGATCATCAGATTAAAACAGAATTACACAAGGAAAAACATTTCTTTAGGAAGAAGACTGGTGGATGAGAGCCGTGAGGTTGAGCTGGGTGTAATGCTATTTAATGACCAGAAAAATAGAGAAGGGCAAGAACTCCACATAAGGATTGTATATCTATAAAGTTGGAAAACGTATAAAAGAACAAGCGGTAAGGGGAAGACTTCTCGTCAAGTAAGCAGGCCTTACTTGACTTTGCTCAAGTCATTAACATGAGCACAAAGTAGCACTTGGCTTCGGTGCAGCCTCCAATCAGGAATGTGAAACATGGAACAGTCTGCCCTGACCGTGATGCCCTCAGAGACAAACAATTTTGCTAAAGCAAGCCCCAAGGAAAGGCCCGGGGAGGCAGTGGCAGTAAAGACTGAAGTGAAAGGAACCCCCTACCACCCGGACCCTCTCCTTTCCAGAGAGACCATCACCCGGGCAGTGGCCTTTCCCTCAGGAACTTGTCCGTTCTTCTGGGATATATTTAATTGGCCAATATGTTTAAGACTCCATAACCACATGTTCCTTGTCCCAGGCCTGATACTCCTAAATTCATAAT
Organism: Nycticebus coucang; assembly: GCF_027406575.1. Classification (NCBI taxonomy): domain Eukaryota; kingdom Metazoa; phylum Chordata; class Mammalia; order Primates; family Lorisidae; genus Nycticebus; species Nycticebus coucang. The sequence goes on along the minus strand of NC_069794.1, from coordinate 6,547,929 downwards.
CATCTTCAGAGTGGGTTGAAAAGCTGGGGACTGAGTTCTCCATCAGCTGCCGACGCTTGTTCCACACGACACAGAGCTCAGATTTCAGCACAACCGACAGCTTCTGTCTTGAGCACTGGGCACTCCTCAGTTTCACGTTGGATAGGGATGGACCCCCAAACAGCCCCTTGTTCCTCAGTTGTGGATTTAACACCCAGTAACTCAGAAGGCCTTGGAAAGGTCAAAAATGGGCTTTTTTTCTTTTCTTACAGCTCTTCAAACCGAGGAAAGGTGGGGGAGAGCCTCACCTCTAAATTAGGACTGGCTGGTAAAGAGAAGGGAGGCAGAGTTGTACCAAAGAGAATCTGAAGGACTTTCTCAAAGATCTCCCCAAATCTACAGCGTGCAAATCTCACACATTAAAAAATATCCTTTGCCTTCAGGCAAGACAACTCCCAAACCATTATTAAAGACCGCTAGAGACAACTTTGCCATCTCCTTCAATATCTGGCTTCGGTATTTAATAACCCTTAGCCATCTGCCAACTCTTAAACTAACTTAAATCCTGCTTCCTGGTGTTTCAGTTGAGGGAATATCCTTCTATGAAGGACAAAGGAATTTTAAAGTTAGAACGTTACTCATCAGCTTAGGTATTACTGCCGGGGATTAACGACACACGGAAGTGTCTAAAGCCTGATGCTTTAAAAAATATGATTCCATTATTCACACTTTCTGCAGCCAAAGACATGGCCACAAGATGTTATTGTGACCTATTTGGAAGACCAGTTTGGCCCTCAGGTCTGACTGTGAGACCTAGCTCCAGCGTGCAACCAGCCTCAGCTCAGCTCCCATGATTCAGAGAAGCAATTTACATGTAATATAGAACATGGCACTCTTTATCTGCAATTCCCTTGGTGTAATGGTAATGTGCGTACACATGCAGACTCCACAGAGAGCACACAGTGCTTGTGTGTGCTTGTGGTGCTGTTGTTTACCACAGAGTCACCAGGGCTTCTCCTGGGAGGCTTTGTGATCACAGACCAGCGCGTCACTGCTTTCAGTTTGTCTAAGTGACCCTGTGCAAAGAATATCATTCTGTTTGCTTTAACATCCCCTGGTATAAATCATGGTAGCATCATCCAATGGTTGTTTTTTGTTGTGAGAATAATCTCTCCCAGTGTTCTCCACTAAATTCTGAAAGATCTAATACCTATACACCAACAAGGTAGTATTAGCCAACACTTATTAGGGTAAATAAATAACACTTGTAATGTTTGGTTCTGCAGGTGTAACAAAATAGGGCATTTCTCTGTAAATCTGTTTATAAGGGAGGCTTTGCATATTTCTCTGTGAAGCTGCAAGAAAGAAAATTGAACAGATCCTTTCAGTAGGTGCTAAATACCATCCACATGTGAGTCATCTTTAAATCATTTCCTTAACAATAGCTGCATTTTGAATGCTACAAATTACTTGGCTAAAAGAGACAGGGAGTATGCTGGTGTACTGATAAACTCGCAGGCTCAGATGGAGTCAGGGTGGCTGTCACTGCTTACACTCAGCTGGAGAATGGCACAGAAGCCTCAGAAATACTCCCACTGATTTCTGGTGAAGAATTACAGGTCCTAGTTGACAGGACAGCTCATAAGTGGGCTTCCTCCACCCAGAGAGTGCTCTGTGCCTCTGTCTGAACAGCCTTGTTGACAGGGACGGTCTCTCCCCTCCTTGTTAGTCATCACTGTTGGGTGGTGGAGGGAATAACACTCCCCCAGGGAGGAAGGAGCTTTGCAGACGAATGGAGGTAAGGATTCGGGGAGGGGGTGAGTGAAGAAAGAGCCCAGACTACCTGAGTGGACCCCATGTAATTACAAAGGTTCTTAGAAGACAGAGCCAGTTGTAAGGAAGAGCAGCCGGTGGGACTGAGGGGAAAAGGGCCGAGCCGGATGATGCGGGCCGGCCTGGAAGACAGACGAGGTAGGAGGCAGCCGCTCCCGTGGAGCCTCCACAGCCAGCACGGTCCTGCTGAAACTTGATTCTAACCCAGGGAGACTACTGACCTCCAGAACTGCAGAATCATAAATTTGTATTTTTGAAGCCACTAAGTCTGTAGCACTTCATTACAGCGGCCGTCAGAGACTAATCTAGCTGGTGTGAAGTGCTCCCAGCATAGACACATAAACCGAACCTTTATACAGAGACTCAATGAAATGTTCTTTCTCAGAAAATTAAAGATCATCACATGACCTGCCTGTTTATGTTTTTTTAACTACTTAAACATAATTTTCTTTGTGATTTATTTATTTTTTATTTTTTAATTTCAGATTAATATGAGGGTGCACACGATCGGGTTACATTGTTGGTGTGTATAAGGCACAATCTGAGCTACAGTCGTTTCCTTCAGGCAGGAAACACGCCTCATACCTGTTCACTGTTCCCTTTGGGTGGGAACTTGCTGAACCCTAACCCCACTTCTTGAATTAATTCCATTTTCTCTCAGATAAGGCATAATTTTTAATCTACTAGTTTCAATTTAATATTGAGCATATGTGATGCTTGTTTTTCCATTCCTGTGATGCTTAAGTATGTGCTTTCCAAATCCATACGGGTTGTTAGAAAAGATACAAAAGCTCTATTTCTTTTTATGGCTGAATAATATTCCATAGTGTACATATGCCACAGTGTATTATTCTGTTCATGTGTTGCAGGGCGCGTCACACTCACACACATGCAGACTCTGCTGAGAGCACAAAAGCACTGAGGGCAACTGGGCTGCCTTTGTTCTCCTAGTCAGCCAACCCAATGTCCCGACATCTCAGGCCTCTCCTAGTCAGCCAACCCAATGTCCCGACATCTCAGGCCTCTCCTAGTCAGCCAACCCAATGTCCCGACATCTCAGGCCTCTCCTAGTCAGCCAACCCAATGTCCCGACATCTCAGGCCTCTCCTAGTCAGCCAACCCAATGTCCCGACATCTCAGGCCTCTCCTAGTCAGCCAACCCAATGTCCCGACATCTCAGGCCTCTCCTAGTCAGCCAACCCAATGTCCCGACATCTCAGGCCTCTCCTAGTCAGCCAACCCAATGTCCCGACATCTCAGGCCTCTCCTAGTCAGCCAACCCAATGTCCCGACATCTCAGGCCTCTCCTAGTCAGCCAACCCAATGTCCCGACATCTCAGGCCTCTCCTAGTCAGCCAACCCAATGTCCCGACATCTCAGGCCTCTCCTAGTCAGCCAACCCAATGTCCCGACATCTCAGCCCTCTCCTAGTCAGCCAACCCAATGTCCCGACATCTCAGGCCTCTCCTAGTCAGCCAACCCAATGTCCTGACATCTCAGGCCTCTCCACATTATCTAAGAGGACAGTTCATCCATTCTTCACACACTCCCAAGAACAGGTGGCACTAACATGGAATTTTATTCAATGCCATTTAATCGAACTTTCTAGATTAACAATCAAGTTAAAAATCCTCCACTTATCCCACAACTTAAAAATGCTAAAAGACTCTTCCTTCCACCAAATAAAAGGGACAGTATAGATTTGAGCAGGGGGTGGCAAAGGTGGTCCATAAACCAAGTCTCTGTTTTTGTAAATGAAGTTTACAAATGACAAGCCACACTTGTCATCTGCACACTGTACACTCTTACTTGCATGCTACAGGAACAAAGTTGAGCAATTGTGGCAGAGATGGTATCACACATCAACACTTGTATTATATCCTCAATTTTATCTCACAGACAACAAAGTCTTAAGTAAACACTCTCTGGCCCTTTGCAGAAAAACTTTTCTGACTCCTAGATCAGAAGACACACTTTGAAGTCAGGCAGACATAAGTGCTAATTGCAACTCAACCACTTAAGAGCTATGTCATCTGGAACAAAGCATTTCATTCTGGTGAGCCTCATTTTTCCTTATATGTAAAATGAAGATTTCAGCACCCACCTTACAGGAGATTGATGCCTGGAACATAGTTCATACTGTATCTGTCAAAATAGGACAAATATTCGGTCATTTGTCTTATACCATATATCAATTATTTTGAAATTCTATAAACATCAAAAATTGATACAAAAAATACAGTAAATAAGAGATAGACACAGACATTCCTGACAAGAACATGTTCTGCAATAGAGGCTCAACTTGAATTTTTGTAACGAGTGATCTGAACTTTGAAGTTATGAAATGGACCCTTGATCATATTGAATTTCATTGAGAAACATTAAAAATCATCTGCTTCAGATCTTTACTCAGATTGTGAACTGCCCATAGCAACATTCAAGAACTCTGCCAATATCACCAAGTGACTCCATCTAACAAAGGACAACAGGCTGTGACAATGTGAAGGCTGGAAGAGTTAGGCAGGTCATCTGAGAGCAATCCCAGGGTTAACCGCAGGCATTGACCACCTGTGTGAATCACAGCTTACACCAGTGATCTCATGACTTATTTACAGATGCTCCTTGACTGACAATGGGACAATAGGGCCACATATGATAAATGCTGCATAAGTTGAAAATATAGCAAATCAGTTTTAACTTAGGATATCTTACATTTACGATGGGGTTACTAGGGTAAAACCCCATTGTAAGCTGAGGAGCACATGGAATGCATATTGCTCTGGCACCACCATGAAGTTAAAAAAATCATGGATTGAATGATGAACTATTCCAAGTTGGGCACTGCCCTATGTCATTTTCAGAAAGGACAGAAGGAGATTCAACTGAGAAGACTAATGGCATCAGCATTGTATGGGGAAGAACCCATTCTATGTTAGTTCTTTGTTAGATGATCACTCGTTGAATTTTTGTTATCCTCAAATTTGGCATGATTGGTGAAGACTTTATTCTTTCTAAGTCAGAAAAAATTATTTCTCCAGATTAATTGAGCACTGACCATGCCCCTTTGCAATGCTTTATTACAATTTTATCATTTTATGAGCATGCCAGTGAATAGGGATGCGTGAGCCTAGAGTCAGAACATTCTGGTCTGAATTCCCATGTTAACTTCCAGCTATAGCTGTCTTATGCAAGTCCTTATGTATCCTTAAATTTCAACGCAAAATGGAGCTCAAAACACTTAAATCATGAAGTTCTTGTAAATATGCTAAATGAGGTGGCATACATAACAAAAAACATGTTTAGAAAGTGCTAGTTTATGTGTTCTGTTATTATTAGAGTAATTTCATGGAAACAAGTGCAAATATATTATAAATGCTAAAGGGCAATATGAGGAGACTTTAAAATATTTGTGGAAAAAATGGTGTTAAAAGATAAAAATAAAAAATATAAACTTCATCTCTCAATGTAAGCTCCATTAAGTTCGAGACACTTTTATAAGCAGTGATGCCAGACATTCAGTCCATCCCTGAAGAACTGAAATCTTGGCCATTTAACTGTACCAATGCTGTCTTTGGTTGGTGGTGGTGGTGTTATTTGCTGGAGAAAAATGGGAGCCATTTAAAGACCTTTGAAATTTAGGAAACAAAACCAAGTTGGAAGGAGGGAATCAGGACTGTAAAGTGGATGCCTAATGATTTCCTATCAAAAATCTCCCAAAATAGCCTCGTTTGATGAGAGGAATGGGTAGGGGTACTGTCATTGTCACTTTTTTGGTGGAGAAGGACTCTTGGTGAAACTTTTCGTGATGTTTTCCTGTTAATGCTTTGGCTAACCTTCAGAAAACCCTTCCTTTATAAGCAGATGTTATCATGTTTTGGCCCTCCAAAAAGTCAACAAAAACCCGCTTTATGCATCCCTTAAAACTTGTTGCCCTGACCTTTGCTTTTGACCACTCTGCTTTTGCTTTCCTGGTGTGAGTCCTCCTCTAGGTAACCGCTGCTTTGATTATGCTTTGTCTTCAGGACCAGCCTGGTAAAGCCCCCTTTCATCTCCTGTGACAATTCTTCAAAGAAAGAATTCTTCAGGATCCTCATCCCACACGTTCACAGTTCCATAGAAAGTTCTGTTCTGTCTGCATCTCACCTGGCACACCAGTTTGAGCATCCATGGAGTGGAAAGTTTGCTAAACTTTAATTTTTCAGTTGGAATTGTATAAACGGAAGCAGTTGAGACATCTCTGGTATTGTGCATCACTTGTACTGTTAAGTGTTGGTCCCCTTCAATTAAGGCGTGGACAAAATTAACTTTTTCTTTACAAGTCAATGTGGATGGTCTGCTGCTGCGGGCTTGTCTTCAATATCACCTCATTCCTGCTTAAAACAAGGTAACACTTTGTAAACTGCTGATTTCTTTGAGGCATTTTCCTCATAAACTTTTCTTAAAGCATCAGTGATTTTATCCTTCTTCTACCAAACATCTGATGTTTGTTCTTGCTTCCATTTTAGCATAATTCGTGTTGCTCTAATGGTGCTCTGTTCAGACTCCTTTTCCTTCTTAGTACCTCAAACAAGATTCTTTTCAGAGAGGTTATAAAAAGTCAGTATGAGTTTATTTTGATGCGAAAGATATTTTGAAATCCATGCATAGTTTTTTCCTAATATGAATTTTCCGTGAACTTTTTGAAGGCCCCTCATATAAACACTGGCCATTCATATACCAGTATATGGATAAAATTGATTGTTTTCTTTTTCTTTTTTTTTTGAGACAGAGTCTCATTTTGTCACCCTTGGTAGAGTCCCATGGCGTCATAGCTCACAGCAACCTCAAACTCTTGGGCTCAAGTGATTCTCTTGCCTCAGCCTCCTAAGTAGCTGGGACTACAGGTGCCTGCCACAACACGGGGCTATTTTTAGAGACCAGGTCTTGCTCTGGCTCAGGCTGATCTCAAACCTATGAGCTGAGGCAATCTACACATCTTGGCCTCCCAAGTGCTAAGATTACAGGCATGAGGGCATGAGCCACCACATCCAGCAAAATTGATGTTATTTTAGTGTAAGCCCAAAAGCCATTTGATTAGGCAAAAACTTAAATAAATAACAAAGTTTGCTACACTGGTAAATTGGATGAATAATTGTGGTACAGTCACGCTCTGGAATGCAACTCAACAATATAAAGGAATAAGATGTTAATAATGAGTGCATAATGTTTGTGATTTTCCATGAACTTTTGTGAAAGTTTGTGAAAGATCACAAACATTATGCTTAAGTGAACAAAATAAAACACTAAAGCCTTTGTGGTGGGTAATTTTATGCATCAACTTGGCAAGGTTATGATGCCCGGCTATTTGGTCAAACGTGAGTATACAGGATGGTTCAGGGTTTGTTTGTTTGTTTGTTTTTAGATGAGATTAACATTTAAATCAGCAGACTTTGAATAAAGATGATTGCCACCCGTTATAGGTAAGCTCACCTAATCAGCTGGAAGCCTTTAGAGACTGGGGTCTGTGGAAAATGCAGAAATTCCGCCTCGACAGCCTTTGATTTCAAAAGTGCCTTGTTCTAGCAGCTCCTGTCCGAGGATCTGGCCTTGGGGCTTCTCCTGCAAATCTCAGACTTATTGGCCCCCATAATCAAAGGGTCTATTTTTTAAAATATACATAGCACATATACACACTCAACATTTAGGTCTTATTTCTCTAAAGAATCCTGACTAGTACAGGCTATATATCACACAATTCTATTTAGATAGAATTTTAGAAAAACTAAAACAGTAGTGACAGAAAACATAAAAGGGGTTTCCTGAGAATGGCATGAGAGACTTATCAGCGTGGTGGGAAATTTCCATGTATTTGTTGTGGTGGTGGTTACATGATACAATGACCAAAATTTATCAAACTGCCCACGGATGCACATGCTAAAAATAAATGCCTTTTATTGCATTTAAAATTAGCTCAATAAAGGAGGGACACGTCATACTACAAGTCATGTAATAAACTCTAATAAGATTCTCATGCACATCGTGAGAAAATATGATTAAAAATTATTTTGCATAAAATTTCATTTTTTCATGACTACAGAAATCCTGGGGTTCACTGATTTGAGATTATTGATGTTTACAAACTTTTTAGTAGTTTGTCAGGACTATACTCAAAGCATAAGAAAATATCAGAAATATTTTCGCTTAAGGTGAGAAAACCCCAAGATATACATATATAAGTACACACACACATATACGTATATACACCCAGAAAGAACCATGGGTAACTCACATACTCATTGTTCCGAACAAGTTAATTAAAGTCATAATACTACTAAATTATACCCCCCAAGTCATTGTATTATTCAGTTCTGATTTACATGCGGTTCTTCTCTTGAGTAAATGGGAATTTTTATGTGACAATAAAAACTTAATAACTAATACATCAATCTGTAGTAAACATCATTCAAAAGCAACTGCGACAAAATTAAGTCCCTAAAATATCAGGAAAGGACAATAATAGCAAAAATAAAATTGTTTATAATAGTGTGCTTCACACATAGCAACTGCATTATCAGTTCTGGCACAGTTCCTTTTATCTCTGGCTCTGAAAGCATTTCATAGCAGTTCATGAGTTATCATCGAGAACTCACACACTCAGGACAAGGCATTTGGCAAATGTATCAGAGCAGCAAATAAACAGCTCACAGCCTTTGCTCAGAAGTTTCACCTCTGCTGTCTCAGATGCCCTTTTGCCTCAACAATTCCACGAGAAACAAATTGGTCTACCCTTAGTTTGCCACCAAATTTCCTAGATATGAGTCAACTAGCAAAATCTCTGAGTACAAGCATGAATAAAATTGCAATAAAAGATGATCACACCATGAATCAAGACCCAGCGGGGACTTCTCCTACCAATGCAGCTGAGCCTGTTGAACGCTATTTAATAGTTTGTCAGTACTATACTCAAAGCATAAGAAAATATCAGAAATAAGGAACTCATGCGTCTAAAAATGCCCTCCCATATGGTTTATGGTATAAAGTCCATCTCCTCATTGGTAATATGGAATGATGGTGAAAACACAGGTTTTGGAGAGACATCTGGATTTTAAATCCAATTTGGATACTTTTGATCTGTAGAGTCTTAGATAAACTTATTTGACCTTTCTGAAACTCAGCTTCTTAGTTGATAAAAGGAAATTAATTATACCAACCATACATGACTGTTTTAAGGTCAAATAATGTTCATAAAGGTTCTATTCTTAATGTGTTGTAAGATCTCAACAAGAATGAGAGATGTATTACTATATTTGTTGTATTTTTCTTGTTCCCTGTTTTAGTTCATTCCTGCTGCTATAACAAATTCTCTTAGGCTAGGTAATTCATCAATAATAGAAATTTATTTTTAACAGTTATAGAGGCTTGGAAGTCCAAGGTTGAGACTCTAGCAGATTCTGTGTCTGTTCCAACCCAGTGCCTGGTTGCTGCACCCTCCAAGGAGATAAACACTGTCTCCTCACATGGCAGAAGCATTTACATGGGACAAACTCACTCCCTCAAGACCTTTTAAAAGGGTTTTATACTTTCACTCATGATGGTAGAGACTTTATGACCTAATCATCTCTAAAGGGTTTCACCTCTTAATACCGTCAACTTAGAGGTTAAGTTACAATATATTTAACATGAGTTTTGGAGGAATATACATTCAAACTACAGAATTCCCTAAAAACCTAAATTTGTTTGCTCTAGAATTTGATTCTTATAACAGTTGCTACTCCCCTAAAACAGTGGTCTTAGATGTTATAAATCCTAAGAGGTTTCCCTTAAAGTCTTTGGAATATCAAACCAACTTTACAGAGAAAGGTATTGAGTAATGTCCTGCTACCCTCGGGAGACCGAGGTGAATCTCCTGAAGTACAGAGCCGTATTTTGGGTGTATAACCAACCATCTCTTGTGCCTCTCAACATTCATCCCCCACAACACCAATCTAAACATTCATTTTCAAAGACACTAAATCAAAAGAGCCCCATGAAGCTCGTGGCTGAGCTCACTCCTAATATAAGAAAACTTGAAAGGGGTTGACAAGTGTCAATAGGTGCTGGTCGATTTTTATGAGCTATATTAAAAAATTAGGGTGCCAATTTATTTTCTCTGCTGGTAACAGCAGTTTCAATTCCCTTAAAATACAACTGCGTCCCTTTCAGACATTTCTTCAATTGTTCAAAGTTTCTGTGTACCTCTCTTTTTCTGCAATTCTTTTTCTCTAATATATCATTACTTCCCAATTGATAACTGTTGGGTACTTATCTTTTGCTCTGAAACTTAGTTTTTGAAACCGATCACCATACCATTAGCACCACTGCAATCTCCATCATCAACATGAATGTACTTATCCAGCAACATCTGCTAATAGATGTAAACCATAACATTGAAAGTCTTCTTTATAAGGATATTAAGTTGTTTCATAAATTTCTTATTCCTATGTGTATACGTAAATGTGACACCAATTAGTATGTATGTTTCTAAAGTCTAAACATTTATGTCTCCCAAAAAACATATGTTGAAATCCTAACCCTCAAGGTAGTGGGTGGTATTAATAGGTGGGCCCTTCAGAAGGTGATCAGGTTATGAAAGGATTAGTGCCTTTATTAAAATGAACTTAAAGCTCCCTTGTCCCTTTGGAGGGGACCTATCAGAAGGCATTATCCATGCAATAGGAAGCAGGCTCTTGCCAGGCACTGAATCTGCCAGTACCTTAATTCTGAACTTTGCAGCCTCCAGGATCATAAAAAATCAGCCCCTGCTATTTCTAAGCCACCCAGCTTACAGTATTTTGTTATGGCAGCCCAGATGGAGCAGACATAAATATGCTATAATAGCTCTTTAAGGGCAAGAGTATTATCTTTCTTGGGGTTCCTAGTACTAACAAAATAGCTGGCATGGAGTAAGTGTTCAATAAATACATGATGAAAGATGAATAAGCCACAAGATGCTGAAGAATGACACAGAGTGAAATAACAGCATTTCCTGTCAAAGGGAAGATTTTTGAAGAACGTGCAGTGAAGAATCAGTGATAGCAGGAACACAGAATTTCTTGATTTCTTTCTCCTACTAGTTCAATTCCTCAGAAGAACCCCCAAGGGTCAGAGAGAAGCAATAAAGATGGTTTGAATCTTGGGTTACTAAATTAATGGGCTGTAAGTACAGAGAACCGAAAAATAACATTTGACAAAAGAGCAGAAAACGTGTAATGTAATAGCTGTTCTCTCTGGGACCATGGAAAACAATTGATTCAATTTTTGAATTGACTGATATTCCTGACTTCTTTTCAAGATAATTATTCAGGCAAGTCTTCTATAAATTATCTGTGCAGTGAAATTCACAGGCACTGAAGTAACATGGAACTTAAGTACAATCCTTATTTGCAACAGCCAAAGCACACCTTGTTAGGAAGTTCTTATATTTCCTCAATGTTCAAAATTAGAATATTTTAGGGTGCATTGGGTGTAATCAGGTGTGTGTACCTATTGCCATTTTTCATTCCTCACATCTTGCACCCATGGCTATGCCTTAGACTCGGTGTCTCATAAATAAATCTAGTTGAGTTGGCTTCTACTGGAGAAAAATAAAAACAACCTACTATATTCTACCAGGATGAAGGAACTTTATCTTGTGTCTTAGCCAGTGACTTCCTTGCTGTCAAATTAAGAGAACCTGACAAATTTCATACATGAATCTGAGGTTGGGTAAAATTAAAAATATAAATACTTTTTACCCAGAGTCTTCAATTTTTTATAATTTTTCTTCTTAAGAGCTAAGCATAGGGTGGCGCCTGTGGCTCAAAGGAGTAGGGCACCAGCCCCATATGCTGGAGGTGGTGGGTTCAAACCCAGCCCCAGCCAAAAACTGCAAAAAAAAAAAAAAAAAGAGCTAAGCATAATTGTAAATGCTAATAATGATCAAAATTCTCCCTATTGTTATTTTTATTTCATCACCTAATATGTATCTGGCCACAAAAAGTTTGAAGACCAATCACAAAAGCATGTATAAACACCAAGAGGCTTAGTGTGTACAGAGAACATGAATTTGAAAATGTTTACATATGCAAATACGTGGGAGCTAAAGTTTTATTCTTGGCATAGAAACTAAGGTTCTCGTCTAGCACATCACTACAGAAAACTGATATCCTAGAACGATTGTTTACTTGGAAGAGACTTCAGGATAAGAGTTATACTAGTGTTTAGCGATGTTGATCTAAGGCTATTTTATGGTAAAAGGAACTGAGGAATTTTATGTTAAACTTACATCTTTTATCTGTCATTGTTTTATTTTGATATAAAACATATAATTTTAAAGTTGGAGTATTATAACACATGGTGCATTTCTTTCTAATTTTCCCCGATGCCCGTGAAGGCAAAATGGAATGAAATGTCATACTCACTTGGGTTATTAAAAAATAAACCAAACTGCAATCAAAAAATAGCCGGGCGTTGTGGCGGGGGCCAGTAGTTCCAGCTGCTTGGGAGGCTGAGGCAAGAGAATCGCGTAAGCCCAAGAGGTAGAGGTTGCTGTGAGTCCTGTGACATCGTGGCACCCCCAAGGGGGGTAAAGTGAGACTCTGTCTCTACAAAACAGAAAAATAAAAAATAAATAAATAAATAAATAAATAAACCATGTAATTTCAGGGGTTAGCAAATGAATTCAGTAATACTTGCATACTAAGTTTTGGAAAAGTCATTTGAATTTAAAAAAAATAATAAAATAAAGCCAAAGCCACAAGTAAACCTGAAGGTTGTCATCAAAGGGTCTGAATTCTCCAGAGAACAGGTTTCATCATGAGATTTCCCAGCACTGTTTCTCTGTTTGGCCTGATCACTAAATACCTGAGGTATCTGTGTTTCATTCTTGACACCAATTTTACGCTACCTTTGAACGTTCAGAAAAAAAATATTCTCTAGTTACGTATTTAATGTTTACCTACTCATAGGTGAAAATAAATACTTGAGATTCCATTTGGAAGCTACTATTTGAATTGGTCTTGCTGCAGGGGATCCTGCTGGACCAGTTTTCCCAATCCTTAGAAGAATGTTTTGTGACACAAAGAAAGGATTGTGATCCAAGCGTGGTAATTAGGAGATAATGGATAAGTTTGTCTTTCATTTGTGAAATTACAAAAAATAGAAATAAAATGTGTGATTACTGATTACAGAAGTTCTCTTACTATGGAACTTGTAAGAAAAACAAAGGAAGTTCACTCACCTGAAAGGACATCCAAAAAATGCTCAGCTTGTCGTAACCCAAGCTAATGAAAACAAGGAAATGTACAGTGAAGGCTGCCCTCCAATACCTCAACACCACAGGGCGCCTTCTAAACCACTTCCTTCATGCGCTCCTTTGAGTCTATCTATGGGAGGTCAGTTGAAACTGTGAATTTCCTTATTAGTTTCTGTCACAACCTTACCGTACACTGAGTGTACTTTGAGAGTTCTCGGTTTGTGCACTTAATTTCCTCTCTTTAACAACATAGGTGAGATCCCGATAGGATAAGCTACCACAAGTGAGATTCAATTATCACCAAGTGGGAACAATGCTGGAGGGTAGACCCACGTGTCGGGGGCTTTCCTTTGCTATCGAACACTGCTGGTCACCATGAGCGGAGGCTTTTGGAAGCAACCTCTTCGCAAAATGTTTTTCCTAATATTAATTTACATGCAACTTTGATTATGTCAAAAATTTTGAGGGCTTTTTAACTTTGCATTTCATTGTTTTAAAAACAAGGTCGAGAGAGATACCTTGTATGTAAAATTACTAATATGATTTACAAGAAAAGATCTTCCACGGCCTTTGCTGAGTTGATGTGGCACTTGGGGAAATGATGCTCTCGTTTCTCATCTCTGCTCATTAAACCCCTTTCTGCAGCTTTCTAATCATTGGGTTGCATCTTACACAGGTCACGTGATGTTTCTGGTCACTCTCAGAGAAGGAAAATCCTCCAGGTATCTTTAGTAATAAAAAAGCAGTCCAATGTCAGCAATTTAATTGTCCAAACCTCTGTAAATGTCCAAATTCTGAACTTCTCTTAGAGTTTAAATTTCTCTCCTTCTTCCCCTCCCACCACTTGGGCCTGCCTTGCAGAGACCTACAGCAGACATGGGGTGGGCTTCTCCCCTTCAAAGCTTTCTCCTTTCTCACCTCACCTGTGTCCCCCTAGGCTGACTTCTGGCTCTTCCCAGGCTGGGCTGGACGAAGAAGTGAGTGGACAGAGAAGCTGTGTGTCTCTGGATTCCGTGCTCTGGACTTCAAGGACACCACTTTTCATCTGGAAATACATTTGCAAGTTCTTTGGAGACAACATCTCAATGGAGATACCTCATTATGTCTCTTTAATGAGTTCAAAATTCTTCCTTTGGCCATCACTTAAGACAGTGCTCAGAGTCTGCACTAGGGACCCCTCTGAGCGTCTCCCGTGAGTAGTGCCTGTTTCCCAGTGTAGTAACTGTACCACCCACCCTCAAGCTGGCTCCCTTCTGCAGGGCTCACCTCTGTTCTTCTGGGCCCCAGTGTAGCCATGGTCTTCCAAGACCCAGTACCAAATAAAAATGCAGAGACTCCTGTTAAAAAACCATTACTACAAGACTGGCAGCCACAGCCTCTCCCCATCTGGAACTTTTGGGCTTTCAGCAAAGGACAATGCGTCCTAAGACATAAGTGGCTCCTTTGAGATCCTGACTAGAAAGCAGAAAGCCTGGGTGATCAACCAGAACCCAGTCTTTGGAATGAAGGAGGTAAATGGCTAGTATAAATGTCCTCTATGGACAATGACGTGATCTCATCAGCATCATTCTATTGTAGAGAAGGAAAAAAGAGCAAGATTTTTTTTCTCACCTATTTCAAGGTTCAAGGCTGAGGCACCTTTAATAAAATATGGATTAATAAGAGAAAAGCACAATAAATGTATTTAACATAAACTTTACATGACACAAGAGCCTTCAGAAATGAAGACACCCCCTCTCCCAATAAAGAAATCTGTGTGTGTTTATGCTTAGGTTTGAGGAAAAGTGGACAGTCATGTAGAAACATTGGACAAAGGCTGCATGATCGAACAGCAACAATCCAGGGGCAGCTCCACGAGGCCTGCCTGCTCGGTAACTGTCCAGGGGCAGCTCCGCGAGGACTGCCTGCTCGGTAACTGTCCAGGGGCAGCTCCGCGAGGCCTGCCTGCTGGGTAACGGTCCAGGGGCAGCTCGGCAAGGCCTGCCTGCTCAGTAACCATCCAGGGGCAGCGCCGCGAGTCCTGTCTGCTCAGATGCTTCTGGGCAGCTCTATGTCCTCATTCCTTTCCTTCAGGGGGAGGGAAGATCCCTATGGAATGAGAGTCTCATGACCTTCCCTAAAGGAAGGTCAGAGAATTCTTTTCTGGCTTGCTGTTGAAAGACAGGCAAGGAGAAGAAGAGCTTCCTGTTTCTACAGTTTCCTCAAATGCCAAAGAGCCATATTTTGGAATAACTTGTCCTAAATCCTGTCTCTATCCTCAATGTGAGCTCTGAACCAGAGGTCATCAAAAATCCTCTTTCTAAGTACTCAAACTCTAATGAACAACTGAGTGTCTTCAGACCCAGAGTTCTTGACATCTTCTATTAACTGCACCCAATTATTCCTCTCCAGGAATCCACCCCACCACGACACTCAGACGGCCATTGTGTCCCTAGAAGCACATGGCCCAGCCTTGGCTGGGCAGCATGCTGCCCTCCTTTTATAAGGAATGACAGACAATGTGAGCTGGGGCAAATACTGAAAAGGACAGACTCATTTTTCCTCTTTGATAAGAAAAAGAAACTATGTGACCTGATTTAGAATTTGGTGATCACCATTTGTAACCACAGAAGTAAAATCAAGGGATGAAAGTAGAAAGAAGGCTGAAACCTGATTACTTCTTTTGAGACTCCGCATCCAGCCACCACAGCTCATCATTAAATGGGCCAATCTGAATTCAGCCAATTGAATTAGGTTTTCTATAATTTACAACCAAAAGAGTCTTAATTATTCAATTCACCAATACTAATCTTTTGTAGTTCATCATTTCTGTTTTCTTCCTAAGCAACAATTACTAAAAATATGAACTTTAAACAGTAATAAGATGCCATGTTCTTTGACCATTATACCACCTGTATTTTGTTTTATTATTTAAAGCTAGGTGACCACATTGCTCCTTCATACTCAAAGAGGAAAAAAAAACATTATGTACATACCATACAGCTAACAACCCAACATGAGCCCACATGTTAGAAGCCTGATATTTTGTATAAAATGGTGATAAATGAGCTCCTTGAGCTCCTCAGAGATATATTCTAGGAAATATCAACAAATTAATGTGAGCAGTGATTAGAATTCATTACTTGGGGCGGCGCCTGTGGCTCAGTGAATAGGGCGCCAGCCCCATATGCCGAGGGTGGCGGGTTCAAACCCAGCCCCGGCCAAACTGCAACAAAAAAATAGCCGGGCATTGTGGCGGGCGCCTGTAGTCCCAGCTGCTCGGGAGGCTGAGGCAAGAGAATCGCGTAAGCCCAAGAGTTAGAGGTTGCTGTGAGCCGTGTGACGCCACGGCACTCTACCGAGGGCGGTACAGTGACACTCTGTCTCTACAAAAAAAAAAAAAAAAAGAATTCATTACTTGATGCTACTAAATAAAATAGAATGTCATCACTTATAGCTCATATAATATTTTCATGTAACTTTAATAATATACATAACCTTTTTCAAAAATGGTATTTAAAGATTTTTAAATGGCCGGTGTGTCATTTAAAACTCTGTCATTTTTGAAGCAAGTAAAAGATAAATGAAGTGAAGGAAAAATATACTAGAAAAATCAACACAAAGAATATTTAAAAGCTTGACCTTCATTCTCTCCACACCAGTGCAACTCATGATGAATGTTAAGGGCAAATTCTAATACGTCTTCCTCCCCATTGTCCATCAAAGATACATTTACATGTACTATTTCCCTTATCAACATGAACACTACCCTGAATGACAGCAAAGTCCAATGTTACAAATGTAATTTAAAAGCCAGGAGAAATCTGCTCTTCAATGTACCACAGCTTAGATGGTCCTCTGTGTCTAGAAATGCCCCCACCCTTATATTCCAAACCACAGGTTGACATTTGATTTTCGTTATTTTAAAGCAAAACTGGAGGAGACCACAGTGGTGGGAATAATATTTTCCATGTTCTGCAGCTGTGTTCATAAATCACACTCTCTTTGAAGTATATATTAATAGGTAAATGACACACCTCAAAGAGTGCCCACCAAAGGGGACTCTCCGATATTAAAATGTGAACATTTCCAGAGACGTCGACCTGTGGATGTTGATAACATCCCCAGATGGGGCCTATTTCTCTATAAGTCATCTTCTTTGAAACCAAAGGCATCTTTGAGAGAAATTGTTCCAGGATAATGGGCTACAGGTAGTCCTGGCAAATATATCTAGAAATAAAGAAACAAAAGCCAAAAGGTTGTGAAGCACACTGTATTGTAGCTTCAATGCAGTGTTTTCCCAGGGAAAACACTAAAATACTCACTCGATTGATCCAGAGCCATAGAGAAGAGATATGTATTTTTTCTTTTTTTCTCCTAACAAAAGTGAAGTGATCCTCCTAACTAACAGTTTTGAAAGTATTTCTTGAAAGAACAGAGGACAAAAGGGGAAACTGTAGATTGGGTGAAGTTATAAAAAGTGGGACAGTTTAAGGGCAATGACAGGATTAACTATCCTGTTGGCTAAAGTCCTTCAGTCCCTTCCGACCAGGCCATTCCACACAAATTACCAAAGGTCAGACAGCCACTGCACACGTCTGTGTGACCACTCCACTGCTTACACCCTGACGCTAGCACCCACGGCCTTCAGAACCGCGGACAAAACCTATCCCACCTTGTACCCTGCCTCTCTCCTCAACCTCACTTCCCGCCACATCCTGCTTCTCCCAGCAGGTGCAGGCGTCCCCTCCCACACAGACAGACACACCCCATGCACACAAACACATCTTACACTGCGGTCAAGCTGGACAGCTGCAGATAGGCCTCTGTTCATGTTCTTTCTTCTAACTTGGCCACTGGTAAGCTTTTTCTTCTCTAAAGGGACAAATAGTAAATATTTATAGCTATTAAACTCTACAGGGTCTGTTGTACTACCCTGCTCTTGAACATAAATGAATGGACATGGCTGTGTTCCAGTAAAACTTCATGGATGCTGAAATTTGAATTTCATATGATATGTATGTGTCATGAAATGTCATTTTTCTTCCCCAAATTGAAATAGATAAAAACCATTTTGTTTTATTGTTTTATTTGTTTGCTCCCAGGCCACGCAGAAACAGGCAGAGGTAAGGGGACTGGATTTGGCCTCAGGGCCACACACCCTCTGTGGGGTGACATTAGCTTCTTTATCTCCCATCTGCTTCTAAATTCAGTCCTGGGAGCTCTCCATGCCCAAGCAGACCGCTGCCACATCCATGTCAATACAACTGTCTAGTAGCATTTGCTTACATATTTTAAATAATTTTTACCATCTCCCCCTCAGCGAGGCTCTTAATTTTTCCTAAGTAGGAAAAATCTCATGTAAGTCTGTGGCCCACCAGGCCTCCACGTGTACCAAATAAAGTGAGGGTATTCTCGTTTTTATACTGCTCCTTTTTCCTCCTCTCCAAAATATTTCTCAGAAGTCACTCCTCTGTGGATGAGAGGTATTAAGTACAATGGGTCCAGGAGGCAGGGGGCCCACACAGCCTGGATAGGGCTGGGGGGAGGGGAACCCATCTCACAGACAGTGCATGGCTGCTGGGGGTCAGGATTATGGCAGGGAACAGGACACAGATCCTTCCTGCCCTGGGGAATGTAGGGACCAGTCAGGAAGAAAGGCTTCCAAAGTCACTGTGAGGAGAGAGAGGAGGAGCAGCTGCCAGCGCAAGACGCAGGGAGCCCCGCGGGACAGGGGCTGTGCGAGGGTCTCTGCAGACGCAACGTGCACAGCAGGACAGGGGGGCAAGCTGGCCGCTGGCCAGGTGACAAAAGAGGGGAAGGGCGTCTAAGCAGGAGGCTCAGAGGCGGGGGAACCGGAGAGGAGGCTGCCCAGCCCCCAGCCGTCCCACCTGACGAACACCTGCGCGCGGCCGACCCACCTGCTCCTGGGACCAGCTCCCTTGTGGCCTAAGTGTCCACCGCCTGCAGACGGAGAGGCGCGCGTCGGACGCTGTCTCCAGTCTCCCCTGAGCGTGTTCATTCTGGACGCTGCCCCTGCGCTTCAGGGCTCCTAGTGTTTTTCGCTTCATGAGAAGTTCTGTGGGTTTTGCTCTTGGAATTTCTCAGCTGGCAATCCCTCCTCTCTCCCGCCCCGTGGTTTCTTCAGCTCCTGGAGGAAGGGATGTCTGTTTTTTCCCGCGTGTCTTCGGCTCCACGTGCCTGTAAGGGTTCATTCATATTCAAGACACACTTCCCACACATCTTTTATGTGCCTGGGCGGTTCCAGGAGCCTGGGACACTTCAGAATAAAACCAACAACGACCCTTTCACTGAGGGATCCTTCACAGGAGAGCTATGAAAAGAAGAAGAGAACAAAACACGCAGAGTAATAAATGAGCTCATGGCGTCTAAGCAGTGGGAGGACAGATATCAGGCAAGGTATGGGCGTTCAGGTGGAGAGGTGCTTTAAAGCGGAATTTAGGAAGGACCTCATGGTGAAGGAGACTTGGAGCAAAGACAGTGGAGGGAGGGAATGGGCCACGGAAGGGATATTTTCAGGAGGAAAGAACAGCTAATGCAAAAGACATCAGGTGCAGGGGAGTCCCGGACCGGGAGGAAGGCAGGGGGTGGAGGCGCACAGAGGCTCGCGGAGGAGCAGGACTCAAGGCCAAGGGCAGGCAGAGGGGGCTCCCATAGGAGGGTCTTTTTAAGACCCTACATCGACGGTTGGCATTCACTTCACTCTGCAATGGGGAGCAGTTGCAAGGGTTTGAACAGAAGTATAGCATCCCCCGCCATGTTTGAAAGGAACAGTTTTGGCTGCAGGGCTGAGAGTCAATAGGGCGCAAGCCGAGGTGGGCGGGCTGTGACCGGGCCAAGGCATGGTGGCTGCCTAGGAAACCAAGGCAGGTGCCCAGGCCAGCTCGGGAGGCGGATGGGCACTGAGAGGCATGCTACTCTGCTGGCCTGAACGCTGGGTGTGAGGGGGGGAGAACAGTAAAGGCTGACTTTGGATATTTAGTCCGGGCCATTGGAAGGCTGGAGAGATGTTGACCAAGACAAGCAGGGCTGCCCTGGAGCCCATAGGGAGGTGGGGCAGACCGGAGGCTGGACTTGCTGAGAACTAAATGTGTCTTAGACTTGTGGCGATTGACTATGAGCCCGTAATTCCTAAGTGAGATCTGAGCTGGGGATACAAATGTGAGCATCTTCAGGACAGAAAGGCAAGCGGGGCCACCAGACTAGGTGAGATTCACGGAGGGGAAAAACGAAGATGGAATAGACGGGACGAGGACTGAATTCTGAGCCTCTAATGTTCAGAATGTTTTGTTGTCATTGCTAAACTAACCGATTAACTGGCTGACACAGGTTAAAAAAAAAAAATTGTCCAAGTAATCCATTAGAAGTCTATGTCATAACCTTTTTTGTAACAAAACAAATGATACTGAATATTATTGAGAATATGGTTTGGCTCATCCTATACCAACAACAATCCAAACATTCTTCTATTCTGTATTTCAGCCGTGACCATGAACAAAGTAGAAATCACACACACACACACACACACACACACACACAGGCCTGTATATTTCAAAAACATTTATATTTCAAAATGTGTAGAAAATTCTACTCAGTAACTCCAACTTGAATTTACAGCCTAACAAAACATTTAAGATGTCCAGGTACAAATATGAAAGTCGGCTGAGCCAGGTAGACCCTGGGGTGATGTGGCAGCTCTCCTCCATGAAGCTTTCTGAGCAGTGGTATTTGATGCTGAGCATCCCTGTGCAAACACCTTCTGAAGCTGATTTGCATTTGATGAACTCTAAAAGCTGAAGACTAGGAAGCAATCAAAGTTCTTCCCAGTATAGCAACATCTCTGTTCTCTGCTGAGAGTCTCAATATAGAAATAGGTCCAACAAGAATGCGAAGGTCAAAATCTCTGACTATTACAGAGCTGGAGGAAATCAAGTTGTTCATGTCTGTTAGAGTTTCTCTTACAAATTGAGGCACATTCTAGTTGGGGTGAACAAATATTAATAATTGAAATCTCATCATATTGAGTATTACCCTTAATAAATATGAAGTGACCATTCTTATCCTTCCTTACTTTTGTTGGTTTAAAGAATATTGTATCTGCAAATAGAATTGCAACACCTGTTTTTTCTGATTTCCATTTGCCTGAAATATAGATGACCATCCCTTCACCCTGAGTGATCTCATCAGTAAAAACAATTTTACACACCATTTTTTAAAACATTGGGGGGAATCATTTTTCTTGCACAAATAAGTAAAGCCTGACAGCAACGCAACAACGCACACAAACTCAACCCATTGCGGAAATGTGAGTCTCTCAACCCATCACAAAGAGGGGGTATAACTGCAGCAGCAGAGAGCACGGGCTCACCCCTTCCAAGATCAACTTCCTTCTCGTGGAAAGAACCCTGCCCCTTCCACCAAGGCCCAGGGCAGGATGAAACGGGGAAAGTGTTGTTCTTCTGTGAGATGAGGGGAAGAGGGAGAGAAAAGCTCCAATGTGAGTTCCCTATGCACTTGTGGGAAATTGCAGAGTGCTTCAGCAGAAAGCTTTGAGCAGTGCTCAAAGACATAAAAGCAGTATGTCCTACTAGAATTCTAATCCTTTTGAATGAAAGTTGCCTTACTTTTTTTCTCTCTCTTCTTTCTTTTTAAATTACAGCCCTGCAATGCACTAGAGCTGACGGCCCTTTTTTGCAGACAAGGTAAGATGACTTTTTTTTTTCCATAAGGGGATGGAGTGTTGTGAGAATAAGAGTCTAACTGCACTCTCAGGCTTTGTTCCAATCTCTGACTGTGGTAGTGGAGAAACACCATGTCTGGAAGCCTATACATACATGCACATGATGTATTATTTTAACTTAAACCATGTAGGAATTCTGCTGTCTCTCAGCAGAATGATAGTACCGTCATTGCAAAGCGTATAAGGCCAGTGGTGATCTCTGAAATTAAAAAATAAACAGTTGGACGTTATTCTTAGTAAAGCATCACAAGAATGGAGAAGCATGAATCCTATGTACTCAATTTTGATATGAGGACAATTAATGACAATTATGGTTATGGGGGGGGGAAGAAAGAGGGAAGGAGGGAGGGAGGTGGGGCCTTGGTGTGTGTCACACTTTATGGGTGCAAGACATGATTGCAAGAGGGACTTTACCTAACAATTGCAATCAGTGTAACCTGGCTTATTGTAACCTCAATGAGTGCCCAACAATAAAATAAATAAATAAACAGTTGAGGGAAGAATCCCCTGAGTGGAAGAAATTGTGTTCATTCTAGGAATAATTGTTTACAAACAGCAGTTAACCCGGTGAGCACTCATAATCTGCTTGACTAGTACTTTGAATAAATTTCAAAGTCCTGTGTTGAATCACTACTTTCACTTTAGTTTTGAAAAAAGAATACCAGAGGATGTCAGGATGCATCTCTAGTCAAATCAAGTAAAATATTCTCCAGAAAATTATTTTGAAGCAGTTTCCAATTGGTATATTTTCTTGATAATCTACTTTCGGGTAATAGCCTCACACGCCTTTCTTCCTCTCTTCTCTACTTTTTCTTTCTTTTTCTTTTTTTTTTTTTTTTTACATAAATACTATTTTATGGCGTAATTGACACATACATCTTATAAAATAGACCCGGACAATCTCATGAGCCCATGGACAAGTCTATGGTAGAGTTTCTTTTTCAATCAGAAGACAGATAAACTAAAACTGTGAGTGTGGGAAATTATCCCCAGAATGAAAAGGGATTCTCCGAGTATTCGGTCCTCATTGTTCAATAGCCAGAAATCCCCCATGGAACGTTCCTGAATGTGGAGTCCAGTCTAGCTTAAAATGACTCAAGTCACGGAGCAGCTCTCCCAGAGTTCTACTTCATAGACTGGAACCTTAAGAACTCTTTTCTTCTTTAAGGCAGGAATTAAAAGTCAGCCAAATTTTAAATTAACCTAATGCATTTGCTTCGTGGTCTAGCCTGCTACATAATTTTCAGGCATAAAACTAAGACATTTACTTTATTGAAGTCCCTCAACATTGAATAATTAGCTGATGCTATTTTTAATAAATGTCGTGCCATAAATGCATTGTAAATGCTGGGAACAATTTGATTTAAAAGGCATAAATTCAGGTTGGTCCTTTTGTTTAATCCCTTTAGTACAAAATGTCCTGTTTCTGACTCTTTTCTATATTATATTCCACAAATAGCTTGGAATATAAATTTCAATGGCTCCTTTTTTGCTTGTGTAGTTTTCTCTGTAATATCTCTGTATTCATTCTTGAATAAAGAGAAATTGCCAGAGCTAAGGACATGGCCTTTAATTTTAAGAGAATTTTCTTTGCTTTTATATCTGCTATCATCATTAATGCTAAAAGCACAAAAGGAAACTAAATTATCTATCTTCTTTTTATTGACCACAACAACTTCTAAAAGTTAACTCTGATTAAGATGAAACAGTAGCTCAGCCAACAGTTTCAAGAGGAGCCTTTTGGGGAGTGAATCAGATTGTGAGTGAATAGCTGCCTTTTGTCATATAAAGAGCAGGACAGCAATGTTGTGGCAAAGACCAGTAAGTGATGATGATGAAATGCTGCATAAACATTTTTCATATGACACATCAATGCTAAATAAGAAGAAAGAAATCTTCTAGCAAGGTACAAGGGGACCCTGTGCCCACAGAGGCATTGCCCGTCAGCTGAGTAATAACCATTATTGGGGAAACCTCCAGCACATGGAGGGCAGAGCTCGAAGGGTAGAAGATGCTAAAAAAAGATTTCCCAGATGAACAAATAAGTCAAATGAGGGAGTGTATGAAACTCTCCATGACGTACGAGCATGTGTTTAAAACATGTCTTCAGCATAGTCTGCGTCCTGAGCTACCGCACATTCATCCTCTCCCTCCACTACTTCTCTTTCCTTTCTCTGTCCCTACATGAGAATCTTAATTGCAGACTGATGTAAATAAGGAAAGAATTTTTATAAAAAGTGTCTAACTGATGAACTGACTCTATGAAAAAAATATTAAGCAATAAATCAGGGACCATGAAACATAAACATTATAGGAATATGACTAGATAAACTAAATAGTATAGCAGATATCATAACTATAATGTACGATATATCACAGGACGAATGACATTAAGTTATACGTATGTAAAGATAGGGGATCAATGGCTTTTTTAATAACTACTCAATGAGACAAAATCTAGACCATTAGGCAAAACCACATCCATGTCCCATAGTTTTGTTGTATAAAATCAAAGAGAGATAATACTGCTAGGGATAAATGATAAACTGTCTTGATATAAAAAAAGAACTTTTTCAGATGAAATGTTGAAGCCTAAGAGCACTATTATTCGTGAGTTTGGGAAGAGATGACAGCTTATGAGAGTTAATGTGACTTTAAAGGCAGTTATTTCATGAGACTTACTTAGGACAATAGGTTATTTCAAAAACAAAAAAAAGATGTAAATGAATATCAAGCTAATAAACAATGAATAGATAGACTCTAAGAAAAAGAGGCGTGTTGTGAGGCATGAGAACCAGTGTCCCGCGTCATGGTTCTCTGGTTTAATACAAGAGAGGAGACAATTGGCCTTAACTCCTGAGATTTCTCTGGCTGTGATTCACAGGGACTATAAGGGAGCAAGAATTCACACTGCTATTCTCAATCAAACCTTGTCAGGCTTTGAAAGAGGACATAAGGAATAACTTTCCATATTTGGAGCTAAGAAATGTGGCAGGATGACACAATCGCTCTCAGAGGAGCTGGAGGTTTCCCCAATAATGGTTATTACTCAGCTCACGGGCAATGCCTCTGTGGGCACAGGGTCCCCTTGTACCTTGCTAGAAGATTTCTTTTTCATTATATAGCATTGATGTGTCATATGAAAAATGTTTATGCAGCATTTCATCATCATCACTTACTGGTCTTTGCCACAACATTGCTGTCCTGCTCTGTATATGACAAAAGCCAGTGGAAGTCATCAGCAGACCTGGGGACTGCTGACAGGTAGATGTCCTACCTGGAAAGCACCAGGAGGCTCTATAGGCTGAGCCCCACAAATGTCATTTATTTTTACTTCAGTGTTTCTCTGACAATTGTTCAACAATTTATTTTCCTAAATAGAAGCTTCTGTGTCATATCTTAGATAAGTCATTTACACTCTCTGGGCTTTGGTTTTTCTTACCTGTATAATCGAGCACTTGACTTGTTGGGTGGTGGGGGGGAACATTCAAACATGGGCTATACAGAATTGTATTTGTCAATTTTTGGTACAAGGCTAATCTCTGTCCATATCATTGCCAGTAACATACAACAGCTAAGTTATCAATGTGCCTGAAAAAAATTATACAAAGGCGACACAGGTGGTAAAAACCCAGTCTTCTGGGCTGTCGGCATTTGGTCGAGTTACATTATGCTGCCCTAAGATCTCATCATAGCTGTATCATCATACACGTTAAAGTACCCTGAACACCCACCTTGGCTCTTAATTTTTACTTACAATGAAAAATAATAAGGTATAGTTAGATCAACTCTAGGAAAATTAAAATGAGTAACACTATTGAGTACTGGAAAAGATTTACAGAAACCCGTGTATAAGCTGAGAGGAGTATGTTAATTACAGCCACTTTGACAGCAATCTGAAATATTTAGGACACTTGAATGTGTGTGACTGAAGATCACGAGTTTTGTCTCTACAAAAACACTCAGAAAATACACACGGATGTTTACTGTGGTACTGGCTGAAATAGCAAAATCATGAATGCACATTTGAGAAGGGAATATTTGGGTGAAATTTTTACTGTGCACATAGAGTCTCACTGTGTGACAGTTAAAATGACCAAACTAAATATAAGCGTGTTTCATTTCATCATATGATGGTAAGTGAAGACACCAAGTGTCAGGATTCCCATGAAATAAGACACTGGAACACACATAAAACCATATTGTACATGGTTTATAGATATTGATGCGTAAGTCAAATTGACTCAAAGTGGTGGTGGTTTTTGTTCCTCAGAGGAAAGGAAGGGAATAAGTGGTCTAAAGGAGCTTGGTTTTATCTTCAGGGCTTACTTTGTCTATTCTGCCTTTTTTTTTTTAAGAGAAATAATGCATGTTATTTTTTCTTGGTTCCTTTTTTTTGTGGGGGGGTTCATTCTTTTTCTCCAAAAGCATGAACATATACTTCTCCAGTGTTGGTTTTTAAAGAATATAGACAGAGGCCAGGCACAGTGGCTCACGCCTGTGATCCTAGCACTCTGGGAAGCCAAGGCAGGTGGATTACCTGAGTTTACAGGTTGGAGATCAGCCTGAGCAATCCCAAGACCTCCGACTTTAAAAATAGCCTAACATTGTGGCGGACACCTGTAGTCCCAGCTACTTAGGAGGCTGAGGTAAGAGAATCACTAGAGCCGAAGAGTTTGAGGTTGCTGTGAGCTGTGATGCCACAGCACTCTACTGAGGGTGACAAAGTGAGACTCTGTCTTACAAAAAAAGAAAGAGAGAGAGAGAGAGAGGGAGAGAGAGAGAGAGAAAGAGAGAGAGAAAGAAAGAAAGAAAGAAAGAAAGAAAGAAAGAAAGAAAGAAAGAAAGAAAGAAAGAAAGAAAGAAAGAAAGAAAGAAAGAATATAGACAGAGGAAAGAGGTAAGTAAATATTACAAAGGGTATATCAGTTTCAAATGTGTATGGTGAGAGTTTAGTTGATTGTTATGTTATTCTTTATAATGCTATATATTTTTCAAATTCCTCCAAATGAGGAAAATCTACTAGAAGAAAGCAACCACCATTCTAGTCTCTCTGTCCTATTCACACACACACAGAGCCTTCCACCATTCCGTTCATTAGCACGTTAGCAGCCAGCTTTGGGGCAGATCACTTAACATTTCAAGACCCCGGCTGCCTCTTGGGTGTAATGATACCTTGCCCACCTGAAAGCCGAGGCCAGACTAGCTGGGACCCTGGACACTTCAGCTCTCGGCGCTGTGGCATTAGCTTCACCTGCCTCTCCAGCGGCAGGCGTCCAAGTTCCTACTGAACTTCTCTGACCTTCACTTGCCACCCACTGGCCTCTGCAACCTGTCAGGGGCCACATCAGAGAGCCTGGAGGTGTGGAGACCCCTAGCCCAGCGCTTCCCGCAGGCTATCCACCAGATGCAGAAGCGGATGGGAGCCAGGGAGGTGGAGTCAGCCCTGAGGGAGGGTGGAGGCCACGGAGAGGGAGCGCAGAGAGCAGAGGCAAAGGCGCAGTCCTGGGACCAGACCCATGCAGCCGGTCAGGAAGAGGGAGGCCAGGCCAGAGATAACACAGTTTTCTGGGCTGACATTCCAGCAAGCGTGTCATCTCTGCCCGGGAACAGGACGGCTGTAATAAAAGGGAGCTTGGTGAGTGGTGTCTGAGCAAAAGAGATAAGAACCATCCAAAACTCACACACTGTTCTTCTTGGCATGATTCTTTCACTGCAGCAAACACCTGCATGCTTTATGCAGCTCGGTGTGGTGATGTTACCAACTGACCAGGTAAACCTGAGCAACCCGTCCAGCTTCTCTGTCCCCTTGTTTTTTGCATTTTGCTCCAGCACCAGGCCTGCAATCTAGGAAGGCAAAATATGACTGGCTTTACTTGCGGTACCTAAAGCCATGATTAAATTCCACTTGAGAAAATTGGTTCACACCAATCTACGAACAGCTCTAAGTTTTTTTCCCATTCATCGTACAGAATGGGGACAACATGGAATAATCGCTTTCTGTTACATGGTTTTTATTATATCATCCTTTTACATAAACACGAAAAATGGCAATTGTATACTTTTTAAAAACCTCTCCCCACTGCACCCAGATAGCTGTGTTGGTTGTAAGGGCAGTGAAGTTAATACAAAGACAGGCTGAGCACCAGCAGACCAACCGAGGGTTCCAAGTCTTCTCAGCCAGACTTACACCAAACCCTCTTTAGCAGCCAGCAATGCGTGTATAACATGTAACAGTAAGAACTAAACAGGAGTTATTTCAACAGATCCCAGGTGACTGGCCTCGAGTGACTGCTGTAAGTGAGATTTCACAACATGGGAGCTTTGCTCTGCGAACTGACTTTTCTACACTGATTTAAAAATCCTTTCACCAGATGTAGGCTTCAGCTACAGCTAAATATACCATTTTCATAGATATAAATTTTCCTCTTAGTTCTCAAATTCCATCATAAAATGGGAAGAGTGATACAGACACTGTTTCTCTATTTGGAATTTAATATGTAAGATAGAGGGGTTTTTCCCCCCTTCTGGAAAAATGTGAATCCACATTGTTCTAGCAGTCGGAAAACTACTCCTCTCCTGCCAAACCTGTAACGGGGCAATAAAATGTGTAGCAGTTGGGTGGAGCTCCCCAGATTCCAGAAGTCTGTGAAATTCAGAGGCTCCCCTCAGCTTAAAAAAATAAAATGTCTGTTTATTTTGTTCTTAACACATTTCTAATTTGTTTTTGCAGATTGCTCTTTATTAACGAGGGAAAGCTATTTTTGTATTGTTGCCAAGAGACTTCAGAAACCAACTGCCTGATCAAAATAATAACTTCCTGTAATGAACAGTCTTGCTGGTTCAAAGATATTTAATTCTATCATTTTCTTTCTAAAAATGTAAATGAAGGGCTTTTAGTATTAGTGACATGACTTGCTGCTTTGGAAACTTGCAGTAAATCAGACTGCCCCACTTTCACTGCTGTATCAGGCAAGGTAAAGAACAATGCTTTTTTCTTTGAAATACTATAGCACTTTTGAAGCTACTGACAGATTTATGTATTAGTTCTAAATGCTATTTGCTTGAAGTTTCTTTAAAAATGATACGCTAACAAAAACCATAATACAAAAAAAGAAAAATACCCTGTGACAGTATAACATATTTCACAATCAATCCTAAAATAAAGTTTGAAATTTAAATGTTAGCTTTTTTTATGTAACTTCACATCCACAAGATAGAAAATAAGCTATCAGTGATACAAGCTGTGCTATTATTAATTCTTCTCTCCCACACACAAGAAATAAAATAAAATGTATTTCTTTTAAGTTCTCTGGACTAAGACCTTTTTCCAATAATATATACCAAGTTACCTTGTAAAATATACTCCTGTGTCTATTGTCATTAGAAGCCTGCATGGCAATAAAGTTCCAAAGATACTCATAAAATTTTCTTTAAATGTTTGGACAGAATAACTTTGCATATTCTTTTACTATACATACCTCTAAGTTTCTTTGAAACATGCTCATCAGCGTTGTCTCAGCTGGAGAACCAGTGCTATGATGCAGGAAAAATAAATTATTGTGTAGACTTTCCACTGTCAAATGATAAGTTAAAAGATAATTAATTGTAAATACATATTTCAGGGCTGCTGTAACCTCAATATGTGATGAAGCCAGGGAAGAGATTTTGTAACCTTAGGAACAGCTCACCTGGAATTACAGAGGGGTCAAAAATTAACAAAGCAATACTTGTTTCTCCAGGGGACAATCTTTGCTCCCTGCCCTCACTTTGCTAGTGAAGCAAAAAGGAACTTTCACCCAAAGTATTTTTTTAAATTACAGAAAAGTACTGTCATTAGAGCTTTGATGAAGTAACTGGATTTCTTTTTTGATCCAAGAATCCTTTTCATTCAGAGGGTCATTCTTTTCTGAAGTCAATGAAAATAAATCCTTGACAATTCATATTCTTTTTTGTTCTTTTATGAACTTACTATATGAAAGCATGACTTCACAGTCCAGATTAGACTGTGTGCCATCCAAATGTCTGGGAGGCCAGAGCTGTCGGAGAATTCTGGCTTCATATTCTCTCAGAAGGCTTTCCGGTCCTAATCCAAAAGGCCATAACAGAAAGTTCTGGCAAATTTTCACTCTTTTAGGAAGTTCTGATGCTGTGATCCAGTCCTAGGAGAGCAGACCCCACTGTACCTGAGAGTTCTGTTTCTGTCCTGCACTCAGACGGTGAGAGGGACCCGCAGACGTCCACAGGTCCTGCACTCAGACGGTGAGAGGGACCCGCAGACGTCCACAGGTCCTGCACTCAGACGGTGAGAGGGACCCGCAGACGTCCACAGGTCCTGCACTCAGACGGTGAGAGGGACCCGCAGACGTCCACAGGTCCTGCACTCAGACGGTGAGAGGGACCCGCAGACGTCCAGAGGTCCTGCACTCAGACGGTGAGAGGGACCCACAGACGTCCACAGGTCCTGCACTCAGACGGTGAGAGGGACCCGCAGACATTCGCAGGTCCTGCACTAGACCATGAGAGGGACCCGCAGACATTCGCAGGTCCTGCACTAGAGCTGCAGACATTCACAGGACACAGGCTTGGTGTTTGTTCAGTGACAGAATTCGCTAAGTAATATTTAAAAGGAAAAATACTGACATAGGACAGCCCTTCTTTTTCCAAAAAGTTTAAAAAATAGACACATAAGCCAAAAGCCACATAAAATAAAGGAGGCATCAAAATCAATAAAATTGGAGGGACTATTTGGAAAAAATACACATTGAGCTCCTTATCTCCCACCATACAGTAAAACTAATTCCAGATGGATTGAAGAATTTGACATATATTACATATTTTTTAAAAACTTTTAAAATATTATATATATTTTAAAGACATAATTTCATATTGTTCTGACCTCAATTATAGAAGGAGGAAAGTTTCTAAGGACAAAGACATTGGTATAAATGAGAATATTTTGACATTTAAAAGTAGACTTCAAAAAAAAATCACTGACAAAATGAAAAGACAAGCAAGCTAGAAACTTCATGCACAATAAATAGACACAAATGGGTCAATATCTTGTATTTTTAAAGAACAGGAATAAATCACAAGGAAGAGCAGTAAGACCGCCCGTGGAAAAACAGGCACAGTTACAAACACGAAGCCACACAGGAGGCCGTGCGAATGGATGAGAAGCATGCACAAACCCGTGTTCAGCTCACCAACGTCAGAGAAAGGGGAATTCAATGCAACGCGTGTTTCAATAGGCAGCAAATAAGCAAGGAGTTGTTGGATAATGACGCTAACCCACTCGGGTGAATATTTACTGAAAAGTATATGTCAGGGCATTATTGGTCAGAATGCATGTTCCTTGAGTCCAGGGTAATTAATAACTAGCTTCGGATCAGGCTGACTGATCAGAGTGGGCGCAGGCCACAGAGGTGGAAGAAAGGTCCCAGGACTGGGATTGTGAGTTCAGGTCTTGGTCATGTGCAAGTCCGAGGGTTTCAAGAAAGAAACCAGGCGGCCTGGGACATGGGAAGAGGGGTGTACCTGGAAGCCCTTCCCAGAAGTATTTTGATATTTCAACAATGAATCTGACCATGCTAACGTGGGATGGCTGGAAATCAGTTCAAGTATTACTTTATTTAAAGAAATGAATTGCAAAAACCATAAAAATAAAAGGATGATTTTACCCTCTGACCTAATAATTCCAATGCTGTGTATCTAGTTACAAAAAATTGGCAGACTCGTGGAAGTATGTTGATGGTGGAATAATAATGGCATGATGATTATAGCTAGGTTTACAATGTACTTGCTATGTGCCATGTCCTAAATCATATACAGATTATCTCATTTAATCCTAGCAAGAATTCTGTGACAGAAGTTTTATCATTATCTGTATCTTATAGATGAGGAAACTGAGGCACAGAAATGAAAGTAGTTTGCACAAGGTCACAGAGTAATTCACAGAGCAGGAATTCAAAGTTTGGCCTTGTGGTCTGTATTTATCCATTAGGTAAGCAGTTAACACTGGAGTGCAATGTGTTATGTGTTAATTAGCAAGCTTTATAGCTTTTTAAATAAAAAATGATAATAATTAGTCCACCTAAATTATATTTAGTCCACTTAAATCTTCATTACCTGGCTGCATTTGCTAATGTTACCTCCTACTCACATCATTTTTATGCTATTCTTACACATTGTCTAACAGATATTATCCATTAGAAAACATACTTTAGCTATAAATCATGGTGTAGTCATGGATTTTACTGCAATAATGCATTTTGTTCCCAAGAAAATAGTAAACATGTTACTATTAGATTCATACTTAAAGGCTTTAGAAACCATCATACCAAAAAAAACCCAGATCCCATGTCTCTTTGAGATGTGCCACTGTGGTTGAAGCTACATTCACAAAATTATTATTTCATTTTAACTCAACATCTATGCTGCACTATAGCATTTCAAGGCCTGCATAGGACTATGCAGGCACCTTGCCTGTTATAAACATTCATTTAGAAAGTCAGCTACAACAATGATAAGGTCTAAATTCAGACCTTATCCTACATACATATTTCCCTGAGACATCCAGCAACCTCCATGCCTCTCAGTTGAATGGGCCCTATCCAATATTTCATTATGGTGAACTTTCCCATCATCTGTGAAACACTCTTATCCTTCGTTCTGAAAAAAAACCTCCTTGTCTGACCACTTCTTTACTTTCATTGACCAGCTTGTTTTCTCAATGTGGAATTTCTTTTATTCTTTTTTCTTAAAGGAAGATGGAAGCTTATTCCTTTTTCAAAATTTCAGATTATTATGAGGGTACAAATGACTGCGCTGCATTGTTTGCATTTTAAGATAAAGTTCAAGTTGTAGTTGACACTTCATCCAGGGGGTGGTGTGAATCCTCATATTGAGCCCATTAGGTGAGGGCTTACCAAACCTTCCTCCCTTCCTAGGCTTCCCCCCATTTGAATATAATTTTTCTTTTTTCTTTTGTGTGAACATGTAGTTGTTTTTCTATTAGTTACATATTAGTATCGAGTACATTACATACTTGCTTTTCCATTCTTGTGACACTTTACCAAGAAGAATGTGCTTCAACTTCATCCAGGTAAATACAAAACATGTAATGGCCCCATCTTGTTTATAGCTGAACAGTATTCTATGTATAAATATGCCATAGTTTATTAATCCATTCATGGGCTGTTGGGCACTCAGGTTGCTTCCACATCTTGGCAATTATGAATTGAGCTGTAATAAACATTCCAGTGCAAAATGTCCTTGGGATAAAATGATTTTTTTCTTCTGTGTAGAACACTTACATTTCAGGATCAAATGGAAGGTCTACTTTTATCTCTTTGAGGATTCTCCATACTTCTTTCCATAGATGTTGTATTAGTTTGCAATCTCACCAGCAGTACAAAAGTGTACCCTTCTCTCCACATCTATGTCAGCATTTGTAGCTTTGGGATCCCCCCCACCCTTGGCAATTTCAGCAACACCAAAAATAAATGGTGTTGATCAAGCTTTTTCACAGCTAAGTGTACAACAACTAAAGCAAACAGACAACTTTCAAGATATTTGCATGCTATGAATTGGACAAAGGGCAGATAATTAGAATCTACAGAGATCTCAAATTAATTAATAAGAAAAGAGCAACCAATCCCATTTATAAGTGGGCAAGATACTTGAACAAAAACTGCTCTTAAGAAGACAGATGAATGGCCAACAAACACATGAAAAAATGCTCATTGTCCCTAATGGTGGGGGAAATGCAAATCAAAACCACTCTGAGACCTCCCTTAAGCCCAGTGCCAGTGCGAATAGCTCACATTAGAAAGACTTCGGATACTGAGAGACGACTCTTGGTCCGGCTCCTCTTCTCATTTTGAACTCTCCTCCCCATCCATGTGCTTCCTCAACCATCCACACACGGAGATTTCCACCTGCAGCCAGTGATGTTCAGAGTCTTACTAGACATTCCTATTCACACCTTTCAAGGACACTTCAGACCCACCACTCCCTAACTAAATTTCCCATTTTCCCCAGGCCTGGTGCCTTCGCCGGGCAGCAGGCCTGCCATCTGCCATGGACAGCCTGGCATTACCTGAGGGCTAAGCTGGCATGGATTTCAGGAGTTGGTGACACTCCCATTTTGCTAAGTAATTTCCAGAAGAAAATCTCAAGCTAGGATAACTTCAATAACTAGGCTAACTTCTTTTTGGACTTAGAAAGAAGAAAATACAAGCAATACCCTCTCTTGTTAAACTCTACCATCTAACAGAGCTCATGGTTTTATGAGATTGTAAAATATATCTTCATAATGAAATTTTTAGTAGTGGGTTATTACTTTTTAAATCTCATACATCCATACCTCATTTATTTATCATATAAATTATGTGTTTTATATATATATAAATGTTCTAAGGATTTTATATATATTAATTATAGAATTTTGTTTCACTGAAATTACATACTTTTCTAAATTGTAAAACAAAGTTGTTTTGCACAATCAAAACCATAATGCCAGTTTTTTTCTGAATGTTTGTGATAGGAAAATTAAATAAAATAAGACTCTGTATATAAATCTTGGTCCCATTTTATTCTTTGTCTCCACATGGCTGCTGGGACAAATAATTCTACAATACAGAGAGATCCCCTGTGGAGAGAACATTACAAGAGTTAGTTTCTGTGTAAAAAATGTGGTTTTCAAGAGTCTCATCTGACATCCCCTATGGGAACTTCCTTCATGGGAACTACTTAGTCCCATTAACATCCCCTGGAGAAAATGATACAGGAAACTCACATCAATCCACAGATTCTACAGAAAGTTCTCCAGGCTGGTTACGAGTTTGTAGATGATGAAGTTCCCATGATGCAAACCTGGCTTTTCCTCTTCCTTTGAGCAAAGCAGGCATTTGTGTTTAGATATAAAGCCAAAAAGTAATGCCTCACCTAATCTCAGCCTCTTCCCAAGCACCCTTGACTGAGCACCATCCAGAATATTTACACACCCAAAATCAAGTCGGGAAAGGTGCCCAGAAGGCTGCTGAGCAGGAGGCACCAGGGTGTCAACCATCAGAGAGTGACAGGGGTGCAGGCTTTTCAGGAGGATCTATGTCAGACCAGGAAAGACACTCGGGCACCTGGGAGATGTAGATTTTTGCCCTAATGGGCAAGAGCCTTACTGGACAGGGATAAAGGAGACTCAAAAGTGATGGCGGTGACAGTGACAGCTCACACCTGCTGAGGGCTAACTGCATCAGGCACCCAAGGGATTACATATTAGTCTCAGCAACTCTGTGTAGCAGGAACTACTATTGATCCCACTTTATAAATGCAGAGACTATGCACTAAATATTAAATAACTCATTCAAGGTTGGAAAATAATAGAAGCAAGTTTTCAACACAAATATTCAGGGTTCAGAGTCTAAGCTCCTAGCCAGTCTTTGGGTGCGGCCTCTTACCTTCCATGCTGAGGTTGACTGAAGTACATGGTTCACTTGAGGACATTCCAGTTCCCTCCTAAAGGGAGCCCAACAGAACCAAACACTACCTGAGCATTCTCTCTGCAGGAAAAACCAATGGGTCATAGCAGGATCTTGGTGAGACCTGCAAGCATGTTCAAAAATACAAGCAGTTTCTTAAACTGCCCAATGTCTTGCTTCAAAAGAGTAAATAAGAGTGGATGTACAATAAAATTAGAGTGCTCTTCTATCAAAGTCCCTAATTCTTGAAAAGATGAAATACAGAGCTTGGTACAAATATCTCTATACTCATGTTCTGTATTTGTTCAGCAAATATTTACTGAACACCAACTGTGGGCCAGGCTGATGCTAAATACTAGACACAAGGATAAAATCTCTGGTACTTGCTCATGTGGATGCTCCAGTCCAGGGCAGGACTCCAGTGAGAAAACGGGCACATGTAGTACCACACAATTGGCGATATGTCATGCCCAGAGTGTCAGGTGAGCACAGAGTCACTCCAGTCTAGGCAAGAAGATCAGGAGGCTTTGCAGGGAGAGGATGGGGACAGGCAAAGGATGATGGTGACAACCTGCCCAGCCCTGAAGGAACATGAGGACTTAGCAGAGGTCTGGAGAACGTTGTCCCAGAAAAAGAAAGCAACCTTGGATACAAGGATGGGAGAGCTTTCCACAGGTGGTTCAACATGGTGGAAGAGCAGAGCCAGGCTGAGCCCTGCAGAGGGAGGGCTAGGGCCCTTGCCATGAGGCCTCACAGCCCGCGCATTTGCACATTCCTGCACTGCAGGGAAACCATGAAACTCTTTTTTCCTTTCAAAAGCAAAACATAATCAGATTTTGTTTGTAACAAAGGCATATGAATGCGGGGCTGGGGGAGGGGGCGGGGGGGCAAATAAGCAAAATTTTAAAGCATTTGGAGCAATTAGACTAAAAAGAAGACCTATTTGGATGCAGTTTCATCATTCAGGTAAAAAAGGATGAAAGCAATGGCTATTTTTTTTTTTTTTTTTTTTGCAGTTTTTGGCCGGGGCTGGGTTTGAACCCGCCACCTCTGGCATATGGGGCCGGCACCCTACTCCTTTGAGACACAGGCGCCGCCAGCTGAGTATTTTTTAATAAATAAGAGCAGAACAAAAAAAAGGGCAAAATAACAATATTTCTCTTATTCATTGCATTAAGTAAGATTGACTACCTTGATATCTTGATTTTAACTCCTGGTAAAGCAAGGAGTTTGAACTCCCCAGGTGTTTCTCTGTGACTACCTGCTCATCTCCCAAATAAAGCCCTGACAGATGAAATGTTTTGGTGGGAGCAAAAAGTTAATTGTGTTTCTTATTGGTCTTCCGTACCTCGAATTGGCTAGATCTACCTTTTTTCCCAAGCTGTTAACTTATCTTTCTGTAGGAATAAACACATGTCACACAGATGAGATACATTCAAAGAGGTAGCTTCTTGAGCTAAGGCACTCAGCGTATGGACCAAAATCTGTAAATCCTCCCAGAAATAAATCTGCTAACAGTAATTGTTCTAAAAAATGTCCCAGTGGCTTCTCTGTACACTACGGGTAGTTCTGTATGTGTGCAGTAATCCCTGGTATGCAAAGCCCAAATGGAATTCTTAGGATCCTAACATGTTCCTAAAGCGTTCCACAAGTCCAGTGCCGCCCAGGACTTGAAGAAAGGAAATTCTGCAAACAGCTCACTGATGACAAGCACTAGAAATTCAAGTTGTTGGCCGGGAATTTGTACTCGTTGCAATTTCAGAGACTCTGTGTTTTTCTGTACTTGTTGCCAGAAACTTATTTTTAATATCTTCCTACCAAAGAGGAAAAAATAGAAACCTGAAATAATAGTCAAATTTGTGGGGAACTGCTCTGTCAGCAGCGCAGGCCCTTCCTACCATCCCTGTCAGCAGATGGACATGAAGGAGTTTGTTTCCCTTAAACAACTTGAAAGCTTTGTGCTCCCGGTTGTTTTCAGTACAGGAGCACATTTGCATTTTTGGGCATTCAGGTTTGGGGAGCAGATTCAATCTCTCTGCCTCCAGTAAGTCTCCCAAATACTTTTACCTTCTACCCACTTCAGAAAATTCCCATTGTTCCCAGCAGCCAGAGTTCACGAATGTCCAACTTGCCCATGAGGTCCAGGAGCATTTATGTAACGTTGCTTTTAAGATTTTCATCTTTCTTCCACGTGATCTTAATCCAGAAAATCGTAAATTGTTTAGACTAGCAACTTCAACATCAGCTGCTCCCAACATAAAAGCTAAGATGCAGGCAGCAAATAAAAATTCAGTTCTCTCTCTCTCCTTTTCTTTTTTTTCAGTCTTTCCCTCAGAGACATAAAACAACTTACTTAAAAAAAATTATTAAATAAAAGCAATGTAATCACGTCAGACGACATAACATAATAGACATCAAAGATACACTCAAATAAGATACGGGCTGCTGTCGCTGAGTAACATAAAAGCACGCGTGCTCGCATGTGGATTTTGTTTTACACGCGCAGGCTATAGACAACAGATTTGCTTATTTGAGTCAGATGTGGCTTTTGGCAAATGACTCTTAGATTTTAGGTGGCCCTTTTAAAAAAATAAAAAAGCCTTTGCCTTTTATGCTGAGAGAGATTTCAATTTAAATAAGGGTCAACCGTGTTATTTTTCTCCTTGTAAAAAACATTCCCAGATCCTTACAAAGCCTGACGCCTTCACTTTTATATAGATCTCCACCTGCCTGCAGGGAGGGAGGTAAGCCCACTGGTACAGAAAACCCACAGGAGAATCACACAGGACCACTCTTGCAAAGTGTGACTGTCTACAGACAGTAATGGCTCTGGGCGTGGGAATGAGTTCATGCTATTCTTTGGAAGACTCTTTGACCTCTAGATGTATGGGCTACTCATCACAACCGGCTCCCCCCACCCCAGAAGAATGAAGTTATGGAACAGTTTCTTTGAAATATCCCAACATACCAACATACCAGCTTAGCCTCCAGGAACGTGTCCTACCTCATTATCAAATTTCCAGGGGTAGACCCTTGAGAATTGCATTCCAAGGCAATGAGGCCTAACCAAAATTCTGTCACAGCTGATGGTTTCCACAAAGCCTAAAGATCAAAGCCAGGGGACACGGCTAGGGCAACAGGTGTATGTGAGCCCAGGTTCCAGGAGGGGTGGGAGGAGAAAAGGCCTGCACCCTCCCCCCTCCACCAGCAGGCTGCTGAGCCAGGGAGCAGCAGGTGTGGCTTCCAGGTGGGATCAAAGAGTCATTTGGATATGATTTTGACAAAACTTAGTTGGCCCATTTGCGAGAGTGGCTCTGCAGTGCCACAAAGCTGGGACTTAATTATCATTTACCAGGAATACCTTATTACCGTCGTAGGAGGCAAGTGAGTGAGCTCCTAATTGTACCTTGTCTAACTTGAACATTAGGCCAACCCTTTTGAGATAACTCATCTGGGTTGACTCCATTTAAATGGGTGTCTCTTACAGCAATTCTGAACATTCACATCAAAAAGATTATGACAGAAGCTGGAGAGAAGCGACTTGAATGGCGCTCCATCCTGCTGCATGTATATAAGAGAGAAAGGGTTAGACAGGCAAACAGTTATGTGTTATTTTCTGGTTTGTGAAAGGAGAGAAGACACAGAATGCCACAAAAGATGCCAGTGTTCCAAATATTTAGGAACTTTACTCTGCAAACAAGAGCAGAATGGTAAAGGGAGGTGCAGAAATGAGGAGTAGCCTTAGGAGAGAGTTTGGCTGACTTTGTGGTTCAGCAACTGATGTTTGGCACAAAAAGAGATAACTGCAATTTAATTCTTTTTTTTTAGGTGTCTGAGGCCCAGAAAGGGGTGGATGTGTCCTGAGAGCATAAAATATAATTTATCTACCTCCCAGAGTTCAAATGTCCCTGGCGGTGCCAAGAGCTTGTTCCAGAAATGAGTGACGTTTCAGGAAGACATCACTGTTTGGTAAGGTGCTGCCGGTGTCCCATCCCCAGCTTGGTGCCAAACAGAAACTAGACAAATAAAACAAGATAAGAACTATGGAAGCTGTTGGAATGCTTGATTCCGACAGCTAGACAGCTCATCTGTTATCGAGCCTTTTATGAGGCACATAATGGCCTCGGAATCAGGAAGGATGCAGAAAGCTTGCGCACAGATACAAGGATGTGTTCTTCCGAAAACTTGACCGAGCAGCTCCTGTGTGTCAGGCTTTCGGATGGGCACAAGAAACAGACTCTGAGCCCCTGCCCTGGAAGCACTCATGCTTCCGTGCTCAACAACTGACTTCAGGCAGACGAAACAGACAGGATGACATTGGCTGTGCCCTCTGCTTGGATATTGTCCCTGGTCTTGGATGGCAGCGTCTTCTCTGTAAGACTCAGGTCTCTGCTCAAGTGGCCCCCATCAGAGAGGCATTCCCTGGGTCCCCTGTGAACTCCTCCCCCAACCCCCCATCTGCCTTCTCCATGGCGTTCGACACTCGAGGAATTGGATTTTTAATAATTCTTTTTGCTATTTGCTCATTGTCATTCCTCCTGCAATGTGAGTTCCATGAGGGAAGAAGACACTTGGCTTTTCTTACTCTGGTATCTCCAACATCCAGTAAATATTGGAATAATTATTGGAGAAACCAGCCATCCTCTATTAATCTGTTCTCACTAGGCAATTTGTTTTAATTACTGAGAAAAATAAAGCAAAATTATTTGCCAGTGTGATAGAAAAGTGCTTCAGTGTCAGCATTTTGAGCAACTATGATTTCAGTTTTACACATTCACCACAAGCACCATGCATGTGTTGAGAATTAACATCATGCCAGAAACCTCAAAGATCAGGGAGGTACCAGAACCCTCGTCTTCTTCCACATACTCTATAAAAGGCAGTGTAACCTGAAGACATTTTCATCCATGCAAATTACTGTCTAAACAGTTGGTCAATTATTTTATTTCTAAAATTTAATATCCTTTTCAAGAGCAGTAAGTGGGTTTCTTCTTCCACAGCTGTGAAAATTTCACTGCGTTCTCAGGTGGTTTCCTCCCCTGGAGGATGGAAACCCAGAGCTCTGCCCCCTTATCTCCTCTGATCTCATGCTGAGTGAGTGTCTCTCCATGTCAGTTTCCCTAGCTGCAAAATCAGGGTTTAATAACTTCCCTCCCCTATCTCAGGGAGATGTTGGGAGGATTAGAAAGTATCACCTTTCTAATTAGTGCAGAACACTCTGCAATTTGAAGGAAGGTGGGAAAGCGCGATACTCACACGGAATTGCATTCATGTCAACTTCCTGGAACCCTGTAAGGGAGAGAAGTGCTGGAGACGCAGCTGCTGAGAGGCCTACTCAAGCCCACAGTCCCCATGTGATGGATGGGGTTGGGCAGAATCAATGATAATAGTATACACATTGGACTTGGCAGGGATTTTCTGTCTAAAGAAGTTAAGTATTTTATAAATATTATCTCTTTCATCCTTTTAAACTTCCTGTGATGTGGCATTTATTACTCTCAGCTTCCAGATGGACAACTAACCACAGAGAAATGTATGATCTTTCCAAAGGCACATGGGGGCTGCCTGAGCTCAGTAAAATGGGCTTTGATTGATTGAGGCACTCATTCATTCATTTGCTCATTTGCTCATTCACTCATTCATTCAGCAGGAAATTTTGAGAATCCATGACGTGTCAGGCACTGCCCTCGGGACTGGAGGAGGAGACAGGGAGGGGTGAGACGTGGTGACTCCCGCATGGAGGCAGAAGGCCAGCAGAAAATGCACGAGAAGATGGAAAGTGCTCATGTAAGGACCGCAAACTGTTGTGAAATATGACAAAAATATGCAGTCCTCAAAGATGGTGATGACAGTGTGTTTATGCTTATAGGAATGCAAATATACCTTTATTGACACGGAAAGATGAATAGCATACTGCTAAGTGAAACATAGGTTAAAAAAAAAACTAAGAAAGGTGTGCTCAGTAAGTGTCCTTCTAGTAAAAATATATTTTTGTGTTTATGCATCAGAAAGTAAAGTGCTAAGCTATTAAGAGAGGATGTGTCAGAATATTGAATTATGGGTTATTTTTCACTTTCCTTTTTGCATTTATATGTATTTTTTTCAACATTTTTAAGCTTGTATTAAGTTTTTAATCAAAATAGATTACTCTCCTGATTATGAAACAATGTAAGCTTACTGACATATAGCAAGTGGAAGGAAATAGAAGTGGTAAGAAGTAAATAGAATAAGAAGTAAATTTTTTTTCTTACTCCAACTATCCAAAATAACCACCATCATTGTTGTGTTTTATAGAAATCCTCAATTCTTTTATGATATTCATCTTCCTAGTTGATATATGTCACTTTATTTCATCTTTTAAGAAAATTTAACGCACAAACTAAAATATATTTAATCCAATTTTTATTATTGGATTTTATGTTCTTTTTTTCTTACTTATTGTCATTTTTAAGTTTTATCACCAGGTTGGCATTGTATATACCCTTGTGTATAAAGCTGTTGGATCATTTCCTAAAGATAAAATTCTAGAAGGGATTAATGAATCATACTTAAAGATTGATATGCATTGTCAAATAGTCCTCTAAAAATGTTGTACGACATACATATCACCATCAACTGTGTAAAGATATAACTGCTTACATGTACCGTTGCAGATCCAGGGTGATCATGTTTTTCATTTTTCCCCTCCTATATGAAAAAAAAGATGCTTCATTGTTTGAACGTGTGTAAATTCCTCACCTGATATGAGCATCCTTTAATATGTTTGCTTATTGGCTCTTTCTGTTTCTTCTGGAATTATTTGTCTGCTCATTTTTTGCCCATTTGGCCTAGAATGTCAATCATGCCAACTGTTTCTTTTTTCTAGTCTGTATGGAAAAGATGGATAGCTCAGCTATTAACAAAACCAGAATGAACAGTTTAGTTTTCAAGTTGAATTTCAAAAAAGCATAAAAGCATGTTGAAGGCAATACTCACTGGGACAGAAGATTGAACTATTTCTCATCCCCAGTTACTACAGGTGGCCAAGGGTAGGGAAAATAAGAAATGGCTTCAGGACAAATGTCAAACCCAAAGCAC
This sequence comes from Nycticebus coucang, assembly GCF_027406575.1. NCBI lineage: Eukaryota > Metazoa > Chordata > Mammalia > Primates > Lorisidae > Nycticebus > Nycticebus coucang. Next base: position 6,505,568 of record NC_069794.1, on the reverse strand, counting down.
TATCAACTATCAGTAAAGCATGGTTTGGGGGTGATGAGTTTAAGTGTGTGATTGTACAAACTTTTGATGCCCCTCAGAAAGTTTTACATGTGTAGAGCTTCAAAGAATCTTAAGATCATTACCTTGAGATCTTCTTTCTTAGATAATAGGTACTATAAGAATCTTAAGGTGTGCTTCAAAGACCCTTCCAACTAAACAAAAAGGCTCCTCAGAATCCTAACAGTATTGTGCCACAGCACTCTGACTCTTGGCTCAAATAGAGAGTCTATACTGGTAAAATATGCATGTCTCTTATCTAATGAAATATGTTATAATATGATACAAAGTAATGTATAAAGTTCCTCAAAGAATTATGTTAGCATAGACTGAAAGGATCAGGGATAGTACAAAATGGAAAGGGTTTTGGATCCTCACTCACTTCACAAACTTATAGGCTATAAGAAAACAGGGAAATCTTTCAGATCAAACAGTAGGTATTTTATAGAAAAAGAAACAGGACTTGAAGAAAGAAACCAGAAACCAGGGCACAAAGCCCAGAACCACAGAAAACCTTTCCCGGGGACAGCACCATGCAAAGAATCAGCAGTCCGTGCTCAGCTGGGTTTCCTGATTGCCGTGGACCAGGAACACAATGTGTCTTCTGTTTCACTCTTGAACGGGATGTCATTTGGGGTTTTTCTATGGCTGCCCAACATTGTACGTCAAGTGTGTGCATACAGATAAATTGTCCCTTTGGATTGCAAGTTTTCAAATATAGAGGATCTCCACCTGAGGGGCTTCTACAAACCCTGAACCTAGAACATGAATTTGAAAGTATAATAGAATGAGATTTAAGATAAAGGGGTGTTGAGAAGGGGGGAACGCAATGCAAATTCCGTTTGTGAGAAATTGCAAATAATTTGTGGTAAGAGGATGAAGTGGGGTGAAATAAAGAGGGCCAATTTTTGTTTCTAATATTTGTCCTATTTCATTCATTAAATTTGAGTGGGCTCTCTGACTGCTTTGAGTAACAGGTGGTGGCAGAAGTATGCTGGGGCACTTCTCACACCCAGGATTTAAGAGACTAGCAGCTTCTGAATCCTGCCTCTTGGAACACTGGCTCTTAGTAACTAGCTACCACTCTGTGAGAGCTTGCACTACCTGGAGAGGCCAAGCGCAGACACTCCGGCGGGCAGCACCACCAGAGCCCCAGCAGAGCTCCCACAGAAAGACCACAGGTACCCTGTGTGGGAACCCTCTTGGATGTGACCAATCGAAGCCTTCAGATGACTCTACCCAGTGGCTACTGGAGTGTAACTTCCCGAGCCTCACATCTAAGGTGCCCAATAGCCTTCAGACTTTGTGAGATGATACCTTGTCAACTGACACCTCTATGCCAGGGGGTAGTTTGTTACCCAACAGACAGATGGAAATATATTTGTTCATATATATAGACACATACATATGTGTGTGTGTACATAACACAAAGAATTAATAGCTGTAATATATAGATAGATGTTACAAGTCAATAAGAAAAAGAACTCAATACAAAATAATAGGCAAGGAATATAAAGAGGCAATTCAGAGGAAAAAATATGAATAATAAACAAATCTATAAAAACATGCTCTCAAGCTATTATAGAAATACAAATTAAAACAATAATGAGACAACTGTTTTCTTCCATCTGATCAGCAAAATTTAAAATGATGAATAAATCTAATTTCAGTGAATGTTTGGGGAAATCAATACCTTTACCAACTAAGAATGGCAGTATAATTGGTATACACTTATGGAAAAAAATCTGTGGGATCTTTAAATGTAATTCATATAACCTTACATCTAGCAAATCTACTCCTGGGAAATACTTGTCTACTCACACACTCACAAATACATGCAAATACATATTAATGAACAAAAATGTGCCTTGTAGCATTATTTGTAATAATTCAAATTGAAAACAACCTCAACTTTATCAGTTAGTAATTAGTAAGTAATTAAACCCCCACACTACATAAAGATTTAAAAGAATGAGGTGATTACATGACATGAAAGCATATTCATGATCCATTTTTAAGTAAAAAAGTTTCAGACCAATATGTCTAAGATTATCCAATGTCTGGTATTTTTAAGTGTGTGTATTTACATACATGTCATATATTTGCATGTATACATGAAAGAAAAAGTCCAGAATGATTCACACTAAACATGACCAACTATGGATAAGGAGCAGGCAATATTGGAAGATGAAGGGTACATGTACAGTTACCACAAGCAGATAGTTAAAGATCATCCTTGAGATTTCAAAATGCTACGACTCCAATACACACACAAAGGTCATTGTGTGGGCAGCAGGAGCGGATAAGGAAAGTAGTATGAAGGGCAGATTCTTGCAAGGCAGAGGTAATGAAACTTGTTTGAGTGCTGAGCAGAAGGACCTAGAGGGTCCAGGAAGTGGTAAAGTTGCTGGAGACACTCCAGATTAGGAGGCAATGGGATTTGGAGCCCCCAGAGAGGTGCTGGCCATGCCTGTGACAGTGGCCACGGCCTCAGAAGCCAACAGAAGCCCAGAAGATCCAAAAATCGGCAGATCTGCTTTGTCCTCCTCATTCCTTCCACTTTCTCCATTACAAATAGGCTCACGAGGTTAAGGGAAAATATTTACAGATAAAGTTTACCTGAGCTATATAGCCTTACTTAATTTAGATAATATGAGATAAGCAAAATAACTTCCTCCCCTAGGTCTCCTTGGTCATCCTCCAGATTGTAGGTCTCCACTATTTCCCCTTGTCCACACCCCTGGTAGCCAACAGGTATATGTGTGGGGTGGTGATGGATACCCAAGGAGTGACTTCTGCAAGCTGGGGTTATCCCAGTGACAGGGTGGTAACCTTGAAGTTCTAACTGACTTAAACTGCCTCCTACTACAAAATGGGGCTTCATGTTGAGGCTTAAGTCTTCACAAGAAGTTGTCTCTGGAAGATGAGCCCTCACTCCTAACCAGTGCTCCTTTCATGTTCAGGCACAGACGTTTGCCTTCACCGAGAATCAGAGGCATCCTACAGGGAAGAAGGTCTGCTCCATGAACAAGGGCAGATGGAGCAGCTAGATTTGCGATGGCCGACCAGAGCCATCAGCTGCCAGTCCATCTTATAAAGAATAAAAATTTTAGATGAAAAATTAAAAACAAACAAACAAAAAATCATAGAACAGGTACAACTCCGAGAGAAAAGAGCAGACCAGGTCTTCTCGTTCTGGGTCAGTTTTGTCACCAACAAGTTCCTTTATCTTAGTGACCTATCACTTAAAACCATTTCTTAAATCACTCGATCATAGAGGCATCACAGTCTAATTTGACTTTGGGGTAAAATAAAGTATTTGTGCTATTTATTACTAAATCTCTGGCTTCAAGGAATAATGAAAGTGTATTAGTGCCAGGAATTCTGTCCTCTGTCTCATGACAAAGCCACACCAGCTCCCACTAGGTGCCCGTTGACTGCCCAGAGTGACTGTACCAGCGTCATTATGTTGTGTTTATCCCGGGTCTCTCTCCAATGTCCACTGGGAGAAGTTTGCCAGTTTCTCTTGTCATGTAATTATCACAAAGCCTTCATGCACTGTGACAAATGTGATTTCTCCCTGGCTACCACATGGCCTGTTCAGGCAATGACTGTTTTTAGGCAGAGGTTCTAGTCTCTAGTTTTATTCCCACAGCTGTCTTCTATTTTAATGCTCCATTTGGCTCTAAGACCCAAACCATGCCCATAGAATTCCCACGAGGTTCTGCAGAAAGGCAAACTTACTCCCACTCCTGAATTAATGAACCCCTCTTGCTGTCAGCTGTAGCTTAATGGATTTCACCATTCTGTGTATTTTCACACCCAGAACAGAAAGTCATACAAAGGTAACTTAATTCAGGAGTGACCTTTGAGTTCCTTGCTTGGCAGTGTTGTAAATCTTATACTGTGGCAGGTTTATTCCTTTATCTGTGATTTCCATAAGAGGCTTCACCTCATGTGTGGCATGGACTTAAAATGGTTGCAAAAATGCTATCTCTGTCTAAAATGGCTGATAATCCTTGCATTTTATCAACCCTGTGATAACTTATCTGTATTTATTCCCCAAATTTAACATTTTACCAGACTATCTTTCAAAAAGATTGTGTCCCCATGGTACGGAACATCGCAAACAACTGGAAAGAAAAACAATTTATATTCTATTCTCTCCATTGCAGCATTTCTTTTTGATACTTTTCTTCTATGGCTCAAAAACTACTAAATTTAGGGCTTTTCTTTACTCTTCGATTTTTCTCCCTTTTGAGTCATTTCATGATCAGATTTAATCCCCACATTGAAATTAAATGCAAATGGACCACATGAGTTTGAGATGATAAAAATGCCAAGAACAAAATAATCCCTCCAAAGTGGAGTTGGGTTTTTATACAGTTATGTGGTCAGATGTAAACTAATATGAAACACTGAATTTGAAACTATCTCAACTTCATTCACTCTCTCCACAAATTATTTATCATTTACTCTTTGTCGGGCATCAGGTAAAATAGTGGTACATAAAAGTGAGAAGACATTCTCCCCAATATTAAAGAGGTTTCTATCTCATGAAAGGGACAATCAAGTTTAAAAGGAACCACAGTATTTTGATACAATAGCAAAAAGAAAAAGAAATAATGTGTTTGGGAGCAGATCAGAGAGACAAACATAATAAATAGCAAATTGTTGCTATGTCTCAGCTATCCCTTCTCTCTTATGAAGGTAGCATCTTCTCTGCTTGGAGAGCTCTACCACCACTCTCCTGCCCTCCTCCCTCCCAAAAGAATGACTAATCTCAAAGCCCCATCCTCCTGGCCAGAGTGATTCCTCCAGCGTGAACACGTGACCCAAGGCGGCCATTCACAATGCCCATTCCCCAGGCCAGAGTGATTTGTCCAGGGTGAGCTCGTGATCTAAGGTGGGCTGATCACAATGCCCCATCCTACTGGCTAAAGTGATTCCTCCAGGTTGAACACATGACCCAAGGTGGGCCAGCCACAATTCCTCACCCTCCTGGCCACCATGATTGGTCCAGGGTAAGTAAGTTGAGTCTAGATTAATAACTAGTTCTTGAGATTTTTCACTACATATGCTGAGTGAGAAAAAACCCAGGGATAGCGAACAAATGTACATTTTTCTCAATTTTATTTACATGGGGTTTTGTTCACTTGCAATCAAATGAGTCCTGACTAATACAGAGGCATTGTAGGAAGAGAACAGTTGTAATGGCACGAGCTTTCAGGGTACAGTACTATGAAGGGGAGACATCTGTGCCCTACCGTTCCAACTACCACTTCAGCCTATGGGTTGGATATTTCAGTGCGGCTATTTTAACCTCATTGCTTGCTCCACATTGTCAAAGTGCAGACTGCAAGTATGTGATAGAAAATATAAGACATATAAAAAAGTAATAGGCTGTCAACACGAGGGTCTTTCTGAGCATTCTGACAATCCTTGTACACCTCATAGAATTGTTTATTATAATCTCATAAATCAAATGAAGATGTATGAGATCAGTTTTTCACCCAAGTCATAGTAAGTAATATTGTATTTAAAATTATGGTGAACAAAATAAAAAACTTCAGGAAAGGACAAAACTGGACCAGGTAAATTTTAATCTCAAAAATATTACCCAAGAAAAAAAAAACAGAAGTGGCACAAGTGACAGGAACAACGCAAATCTTTCTTGCAATGAAATAAAATTGAATTTAAAATGTTAATTTTGCAAAATAATTTCATGTTAAGTAATATGATAAAGAGACGCTTGATTAATAAATCAAATATAAGCATAAAATCAACGCACAAGATAATTTTTCCAATGAGATTTCAATAAAATTAGAAAATACAAAATAGACTCCACACAATTCAATTGTGCTATATACACACCTAGACAAGTAATAATTTGATTTACTCTGTCAAGTAGAGAAAACATTCTCTCAATAAAAATCATCTTGAGGTTAACTCAGTAGGATTAGAACATATTGATTCCACATGTATGTCAATTTGCCTGATGTATGCATTTCAAAGGAAGAAGTGTCAAAAATTAAAGCCACGCTAATGGCTTTGGACTTTATCCTGAAGACTATCAGGAATCTATGAATCATGTTAAGAGGAGGAGTAACCTGATCGAATTAAATCCCCACACTGTGGAGAGCAGATTGCATAGGAGTAAGATGGGAGGCCAGAAGACTGATGAGGGTCTGACCCAGTAAGCCAGGCATGTCATGGTGAATGTCCCGGTTCAGGAAGGGCCCAGGGAATGGAGGGAAGGTGAAAAGTACAAGATATATTATGCCAGTGAATTTGATGGGACTTGATGACTAATTGGATGTGGGGAGGAGGAAGAGTGAAAAATGACTCCCTGGATCTCAGCTTGTTCATTTGGAAGTCTTTCTCCAAGAAAGAAAAGAAAGGAAGGGTAACAGCACCAGTGAGGAAGGTGATGAGTTCATTTTGGATGACTGAGTCTGAAGTGACTGGGGATATCCATTTATCAGCCTGAATCTCTTGCTCCAGAGAAGGAGGTGGGCTGGCAAGATGTGGTCCAGTGCATCCGTGTGTAGTTAATAGAAGAAACATTTCAGAAAAGTAGTTCACCTACAAAGACTAGCAACAAGGAAAACAGAAAACAGAAACAAGGGGGAAAACCTAGTTTTTGTTTGTTTTGTTCTTAGGTTGACAGCTCTGTGTGCTTTGTGTATTTTAATGTGCTTAATTTCCACATCAAGCTAATGATACACCTTTGTCACCTTTTTTACAGTTGAAGAAACTGAGGACAGATAAGCGTTAGTAAATGGCAGGGTCAGTTATTGAACTCGTGTGATCAGGACTCAGAGTCTGACCTCTAACCACCAGCATGTACCATCCCTCATGTGTGTAGAATACCATACACGAGTAAGGGAGAGGAGGAAGAGAAAGCAAGCGAGGAAATCCAAAGAAAAGATCAGAGAGCCAAAAGGCAGAGGGTGTGACATCGCAGGAGACAAAGAAGGGGTGGGTTTCAAGAATGCTATATGACAAAGAAGGGGCCATGGTTGACAAGGCTAAAAAATGACCCTAAGCAGTGATTGGTCGGTTCTGCCTGTGTTTTCTATGGAGAATTAGAGGCAAGAGTCAGAGAAAGTAGACAGAGCAGGGAATGGAGGTGAGGAGATGAAGATGACAAGCATAGAAAACTGTCTTTCCCTTCACAGCCAAGTTTCCAGAAAGAGGTGACAGTAGTCGAAAGCCCATTCACATGTGACAGAAGAGAGGGACACAAGAAGACTTGAATGAGACAGCCCAAAGGAAGCAGGTAGAAGGAAGTAAATTTAGTTTCACACTAGAAGTTAGCAAGGAGGCTATTGGCCAAAAATGACAAGGTGGGTGAAGAGCTACAAATTAAAAAAAAAATACTAAAGGGTTGAAATAGCTATTGTGGGGAGTGAGAGAAAAAACTGAGTAGAGATGTATCCTTTAAAGCCGTGTCATCACCAAGCCCAGGAGGGTGGCCATGGCTCCTGATTTACTCAGCATGGCCCAGGCTTAGTCCTATTGTGTTGGTATCACTGGTTCTCTTTCAATAGGGTCCCCATTTGGAGGATATGGTAACCCTAATAGAAGGAGATATCTTAAAAAAGGAGCTTATACTAGCAGTCATTCTATGAATGTTACCAGGAATGAAGTTCATTATACACAGTGTGATCATGTAAGAATTCATGGAAGAAATATAACCAATCTCAGTATCAAAGTATTAATTATATAACTATGTGCATAATGCATCTTACACTGATAGGACAAGGCTCTAGGCATCAATTTCTAAGAAATTTAGAGAAAAATTTATGGGACAGTCAAACACAGAGTGTACGTCATGCACTTTGTATTCTTATGTTATCTGTGTGTCTAATACGTGCATAGTACTTTCCTTTTTAACTCTTAAATTTCCATTGCCTGTCATCTTAATTTTTATTTTCATATTATACACAGGTAAATTTAAAAAACACCCTAAATCTATTTTGTAACAAGAGTTTTCTTTTTTTGAGACAGAGTCTTACTCTGTCACCTAAGCTGGAGTACAGTGGCATCCTAATTCATTGCAATCTCAAACTTCTATGCTCAAGAAATCCTCCTGCCTCAGCCTTCTGAGTAGCTGGGTCAGGCTGGTCTTAATTCCTGGCATCAAGCAATCCTCCCACCTGAGCTTCCCAGAGTACTAGGATTACACATGGAGCCACCGTGTCCAGCCTTCCTTTCACTCTTTCAATCATTCTTTTTTCAAAAGTATTTTTATAGTAAGTCAGATAGTATAAAATGTAGAGCTGTAAAAGACTAGGAGAAATATTTTTACCATTTTAAGTTTCAGAAGATCTTTTCAATTTGTTAAAGAAAAATCAACCAAAAAATGTGAGCTTTTTGATTAGATAGAATTAGGGGGACAGGACTGACATGATTTTGGTGGATATTTGCTGATCTGAAATAGTGAGCTGTGACAGGTGACTGTCCCTTTTCTATAAGCCCCCGTGCTCTTTCTTCCTTAGTTTAAAACAATCTGATTTGTTGGGGTATTTCCTCATATCCTCAAGGCATAAAGAAAAAGTAACCCAAAGTAACCCAATAGTCTTGATAACTATTATTTAACCATTGATTGGTTTAGGATCATGTGACCCCATGTTGATCAACTCAAGAAAGTGACATCTGGACATATTACTGAAAGATGCTCCTCCCTGATGAAAAAAAAGTCACAAGGAAAGGGACTTGGCCATCCCATGCCAGGAACATCCTTCCTCTAAATCCCAATCCTTTTCAGCCTTTAGATATGGTTGTGAGAGTTCATGATTTTTGTAGCAACTGCCTTTTTGAGACCATCAAGAGAAGACTGCAAGAAGAATCAGGACCTGAAACTCTCCATGTAAAGATGAATGGCTGACCCCCTCTATGTGAAGACAGGAAAGCTTTGTCTGGGCTTCCTTTGATGAGTATTATAGTTGCAGTGGAGAGCATCTTCACTGACGCACAGCAACCTACGTAGAAAAACAAAACTCACCCCAAGGGGATCAGGCCCAGTTTCTAGAGGATTTGTCAGAGAGCTGGCCACGTTGGAAGAACGGGGAAGAAACAAGATGGTATCCCATATATTAAAGTCCCCTTGCTGCCCTCATTATTGTTCTAAAGATACAAGACACTTTTTGTAAACTAGAATCAAAGTACATTCTTAACAGAACTATTTCATGTAAAATTATACATATATAGGAAGATGAAAACCTTAGTAGTATACGAATGACTGCATTTGACTTCCTTTATGCATTCTTACATTTTTAATTTGTTGTATTCTCAGAACATACCACTTGTATAATCATAAAATGGGATAAATACTATTTACAAAATAAAAGTACAGTTTCCACATCATCCTTTCAACACCAATGAAGAAACAAAAACAAAGTGGAACCAGTCAGCAAACCTTAACTGAGCGTGTTTTCCCAGCTTCTGGTTAAGATAGGAATTCAAGATACAACAAAGATGACAGGTGAATGTTTACCCAGCACATTCCCAGGGACAACCTCAGCGTTAAAGCTTTGCTTCTCACTCTTCCTCCTCTCTGTTTCATTGTTTTACTTCTTATTTGAGATTGTCTTTCTTTCTTCATCTATGTCTCATTCTCACTCATCAATGTATCAAATTCTATACAAACCCTAACTGGAGCCTATTAATATATTAAAAGATTAAAAATACTTCATTTTGTCATTATAAAGTGTTGTATCTCTTAAACACCTTTCAAATTGTTCCAGGTGAAAAGTCTTACCTTGCCAATATAAATTATATTTCATTTCTTTATTAAATCATAAACAAATAGATCATGTATACATTAGTGCATTTATGGGGTACAATGTGCTAGTTTCATATAGAAATAGGAATGCTTATATCACACTGGTTAATATATTAACCTCATCTCATTTACTTATTGTGTTAAGACATTTATACTTTATACTAATAGATCTGACATGTACCCTTGCACTATGCACCATAGGTATGATCCCACCATTCGCTGTCACTCGATCTGACCACTCCCCTTCCCTCCTAATCCCCCTCCTCCCTCCTTCATCTTGGGCCATAGCTGTGATCTATTCTTCATATGAAAGTATGAGTGATTGTAAATTGGTTTCATAATAGTACTGAGTACATGGGATACTTTTTTCTTCCATTCTTAAGATACTTTATTAAGTAGGATATGTTCCAGCTCCATCCATGTACACGTAAAAGAGGTAAAGTCTCCATTTTTTTTAAGGCTGCATAATATTCCATTGTATACATATACCACAATTTATTAATCCATTCATGGGTCGATGGGCACTTAGGCTTCTTCCATGACTTGGCTATTATGAACTGAGCTGAAATGAATAATTCGGTGCAAATATCTTTGTTACAAATTGATTTTTGGTCTTTTGGATATATACCCAGTAGAGGAATTGCAGGATCAAATGGCATGTCTACTTTTATATCCCTGCATATTCTCCACACTTCTTTCCAAAAGGGACATATTAGCTTGCACTCCCACCAGCAGTGCAGGAGTGTTCCCTTTGCTCCACATCCACACCAACATCTGTAGTTTGGGGATTTTGTTATATGAGCCACTCTTACAGGAGTTAGATGATATCTCAAAATGGTTTTAATTTGCATTTCTCTAATGATTAAAGATGATGAGCATTTTTTCATGTGTCTGTAGGCCATGCGCCTATCTTCTTCAGAGAAGCTTCTGTTCAAATCCCTTTGCCTGCAATGAAATGGGATTACTTGTTCTTTTCTTATTAATAAGTTTGAGTTCTCTCTGCGTTCTAGTTATCAAACCTTTGTCAGAAGCATAACCTGCAAATATCCTCTCCCATTCTGAGGGTTGTCTGCTTGCTTTACTTACTATGTTCTTGGCTGTGCAGAAGCCTTTTACTTTGATCAATACCAGTAATGTATTTTTGGTGTTGCCCAGGGGGTCCTCCTCATAAAGTATTCTCCCAGGCCAATTTCTTCAAATGCTTCTCCTGCGCTCTCCACAAGAATCTTGATAGTTTCATATCTTAAATTTAAGTCTTTTATCCAGTGAGAGTCAATTTTTTCTGGTTCCATATAAAACAAAGTACTATTTTTTCAAGATCTTTAAAGTATGATAGTGGTGCTTTCATAGGGATTGCATTAAATTTGAAAATTGCTTTGGGTAATATGGACATTTTAACAATGTTGATTCTTCCTAGCCATGAACATAGTATGTTTTTCCATTTGTTAACATCCTCAGCTATTTCTTTTCTCAGTTTCATAATTCTCTTTATAGAGATCTTTCACATCCTTTGTTAGGCAAATTCCGAAATGTTTCATTTTCTTTGGCACAACTATATGGGGAATAGAGTCCTTGAATGTTTTGTTTTTTTTTTTTTTAGTTTGACTATTAATGTTATATATAAAAGCTACCCATTTGTGAGTATTGATTTCGTATCCTGAGATGCTACTGTATTCCTAGATCACTTCTAAGAGTTTTGTGGTTGAGTCCCTGGGGTTTTCCAGGTTTGAGATCATATCATATGGAAAGAGTGAAAATTTGACCTCCTCTGACCCTATTTGTATACCCTTTATCACCTTCTCTTGGCCTAATTGTGATGGCTAAGACTTCCAATACAATGTTAAAAAGCAGTGGAGACAATGGGCAACCTTGACTGGTTCCTGATCTGAGTGGAAATGTTTTGCATTTTACCCCATTCAAAATGATATTGGCTGTGGGTTTGCTATAGATGGCCTCTATCAGTTTAAGAAAAGTCCCTTCTATGCCTATTTTCTTAAATGTTCTCATCATAAAAGCATGCTGGATATTGTCAAAAGCTTTTTCTGCATCTATGAAGAGAATCATATGGTCTTTGCTTTTTAGTTTGTTTATGTGATGTATTATATTTATAGATTTATGTATTGAACCAATCTTGAGTCCCTGGGATAAAACCTATTTGGTCATGTCATATAATTTGTTTGATATGATGCTGGATTCTGTTTGATAGGATATTATTGAATATTTTTGCATCTATGTTCATTAAATATATTAGTCTGAAGTTTTCCTTTCTTGTTGGGTCTGTTCCTGGTTTGGGGATCAGGGTAATATTTGCTTCATAGAAAGGGGGGGAGGGTATTCCTTCTTTTTTAATGCTTCAGAAAAGGTTAAGTAATATAGGTACCAATCCCTCTTTAAAGGTTTGGTAGAATTCTGATATGAAGCCATCTGGTCCCGGACTCTTCTTTTTTAGGAGATTTTGTATAGTTGATTCTATTTCAGTACTTGATATAGCTCTGTTCAGCATGTCCAGTTCTTTCTGATTAAGTCTAGGAAGTTGGCATGATTCTAAGTATTGGTCAATTTCTTTCAGATTTTCATATTTCTGAGAATGAACTTTTGTAGTATTCATTAAGGATTTTTTTAATTTCTGAGGTGTCTGTTGTTATTTTGCCTTTGTATTTCTGATTGATGATACTATGGACTTTAATTTTCTATTTTTGGTTAGGTTGCCCAAAGGTTTATCAATTTTGTTGAATTTTTCAAAAAACCAACTTTTGATTCATTAATCTTTTGAATAATTCTTCTGTTTTTTATTTCATTTAATTCTGCTCTAATTTTAGTTATTTCCTTTCTCCTGCTGCGTTTGGGGTTGGAATGTTCTTCCTTTTCCAGTTGCTTAAGATGTCCCATTAAGTTATTGACTTCCTCTCTTTCCGTTCTCTTGAGGAAGGCTTGCAACGCTATAAATTTCCCTCTTAGGACTGCCTTTGCAGTATCCCACAGGTTCTGATAATTCATGTCTTCATTATTGTTTTGTTCCAAAAAATTGGAAATTTCCTTTTAATCTCATCTATGACCCAGCTTTCATCCAGCATAAAGGTTATTTAGTTTCCATGCCTTTGTATGAGTATGCAGATACCTGTTATTGGTAAGTTCAACTTTTATTGCATGATGATTTGAGAAAATACAAAGAATAATTTCTATACTTTTAAATTTGCTGAGGTTAGACTTGTGACCTAAGATGTGATCAATTTTGGAGGACGTTCCATGGGCCGATGAGAAGTATTCAGTTTTGTTAGGATGAAATGTTCCGTAAATGTCTGTTAAATTCTATTGTTGTATGATGATGTTTAAGTCCAAAATTTCATTGCTTAGTTTATTATTGGAAGATCTATCCAACACTGCTAAAGGGGTGTTAAAATCTCCAACTATTATGGTCTTGGAAGGTATTAAATTGCTCGTGTCTGTTAGGGTCTCCCTTATAAATCGAGGAGCATTCTGGTTGGGCACATAAATGTTAATGACATCTCATGATGTTGAGTGTTTCCCTTACAAATATGAAGTGACCATCCTTGTCTTTCCTTACTTTTGTTGGTTTTAAGCCTAGTGTATCTGCAAATAAATTTTCCACCCCTGCTTTTTTTCTGATTTCCATTTGCCTGGATTACAGATGACCATCCCTTCACCCTGAGTCCATATTAATCCTGTAAATTAAGATGAGATTCTTTTATACAGCAGATATCCAGCCTGAATTTTTGTATCCAGTCAGCCAACCTGTGCCTCTTAAGACGATAGTTTAAGCTGTTCACATTAATTAAGTGTATTGATAAGTCTGGTAGTATTTTGGGTGTCAAGTTTTTTGAAAGTCCAGTATGCATTTGAATCTTTTCACCACTGTGGAAAATGAGTTTGGGTCAAGAATTTCAAAGTGAGTTTACTTTGATGGTAGAGCATCGTGCTGGTCATTATGGAGGATAGATCTGAGGATGTCCTGAAGAGCTGGTTTGGTTATGGCAAATTTCATCAGTGTGTGTATGTTGTTAAAGTATTTAACTTCTCCATCATAAATGAAGCTCAATTTAGCTGGATACAGGATCCTGGGCTGAAAGTTGTTATTTTTAGGCGATTGAAGGTCGATGACCATCCTATTCTGGCTTGAAAAGTTTCAGCAGATGATAAAAGGATTTTTTTCCTTCTGGGTAGATGCCCAGTAATGGGATTGCAGGATTGAATGGGAGGTCTAGGTTGAGTGCTTTGAGGTTTCTCCATACTTCCTTCCAGAAAGGTTGTACTAGTTTGCAGTCCCACCAGCAGTGTAAAAGTGTTCCCTTCTCTCCACATCCACGCCAGCATCTGTAGTTTTGAGATTTTGTGATGTGGGCCATTCTCACTGGGGTTAGATGATATCTCAGGGTTGTTTTGATTTGCATTTCTCTAATATATAGAGATGATGAACATCTTTTCATGTGTTTGTTAGCCATTCATCTGTCGCCTTTAGAGAAAGTTCTATTCATGTCTCTTGCCCATTGATATAAGGGATTGTTGGCTTTTTTCATGTGGATTAATTTGAGTTCTCTATAGATCCTGGTTATCAAGCTTTTGTCTGATTGAAAATATGCAAATATCTTTTCCCATTGTGTGGGTTGTCTCTTTGCTTTGGTTATTGTCTCCTTAGCTGTACAGAAGCTTTTCAGTTTAATGAAGTCCCATTTGTTTATTTTTGTTGTTGTTGCAAATCCTTTTATCATAAGGACACTTGTACTAGACTGTTTATTGCAGCTCAATTTACAATCGCCAAAATGTGGAAACAGCCTAAATGCCCACCAACCCAGGAATGGATTAACAAGCTGTGGTATATGTATACCATGGAATACTATTCAGCCATTAAAAAAAATGGACACTTTACATCCTTCGTATTAACCTGGATGGACGTGGAAGACATTATTCTTAGTAAAGCATCGCAAGAATGGAGAAGCATGAATCCTATGTACTCAATCTTGATATGAGGACAATTAATGACAATTAAGGTTATGGGGGGGGAAGCAGAAAGAGGGATGGAGGGAGGGGGTGGGGCCTTAGTGTGTGTCACACTTTATGGGGGCAAGACATGATTGCAAGAGGGACTTTACCTAACAATTGTAATCAGTGTAACTGGCTTATTGTACCCTCAATGAATCCCCAGCAATAAAAAAAAAAAAAGGAAAAGTTTCAGCAGAAAGATCTGTAGTCATTCTAATATTCTTCCCCTTGTAGGTTATGATTTTCTTACATCTGGCTGCTTGCTGAATTATCTCCTTCATATTAACTCTGGTGCAGTTGATTACAATGTGTCTAGAAGATGCTTTATTTGGGTTGAGTCATGCTGGGGTTCTGAAACTGTTATTTGAATTTAAGTATATCTTGCCATGCTTGGGAAGTTCTCCTCAATTATCTCTTGGAGTAGAGTATCTGTGCCTTTTGGACCATCCTCTTCTCCTTCAGGGATTCCTATGAGGCTAATGTTTGCTCTTTTTGAGTGGTCCCACAATTCTCTCAGGGAATAATTCATTTTTGCTTTCCGTTTCTCTTCCTCTTTGAGCTTTTGAGAGTGTTCAAAAGCTTTGTCTTCAAAGGCAGAGATCCTTTCTTCTGCCTGCTCCATTCTGTTACTGAGGGATTCTACTGTATTTCTCAGATCTTTGAAGGCAGCAAGTTCTTGCCTCAATGTGTCAAAGTCTTTGGTGATTTTTGTCTTTGAATTCGTTGAATGCTTGAGACAACTTTTGAATTGCTCTTTGAATTTCTAATTACGTCTTTACCTCCATTCTGTTAATCTTATTTGCAATTAAAATTCTGAATTTGATTTCTGACATCTCAGCCATTTGTTTATGAATGGGATCTTCTGTTGTGTCTCCTTTGTCATTCCTACTCTGATTATTCATGTTGCCAGAGTTTTTCCACTGATTCCGCCTCATAATTATTTTTCACCATTTGGTTAGAGAAGCTGAAATTTGTCTCCTTGGAGTTCCAGCATGTTGCAGCAGGGGTGATGTGAACCTATTGATCCCTTTTCTTAGCTCATCTCCCAATCTTCCACTTTATTGGGTTATTTCTGGCCATTATTTCTTCCTCTGAACAAGAACCTCTGTTGAATGCTGGCTTCAGTCAGCCATCTTGCCTCCCTCCATAAGTTATATTATAATTAGTTCCTTCCCATTCATTCATGTGCACTCTTCTAAAATAAGGGTATTGATTTAAGGGTATTGATAAGTTTGGTAGTATTTTGGGTGTCAAGTTTTTTGAAAGTCCAATATGCATTTGAATCTTTTCACCACTGTGGATAATGAGTTTGGGTCAAGAATTTCAAAGTGAGTTTACTTTGGTGGTGTTTAATGTTTAATTTATTGAACAGACACTGAAATTGCAATATGGCTTTAATGATTATTTGAAGCCTCATTAGGTGGCATTATCTGTGCAATTTTGTTATGACTATAATTTTAGAACCAGAATATATGGCTTAAACAACACCTAAGGGACTTTCAGAATTTACTGCCCTTTCAGGAGCAATTTTTTTACTTTTTAAAGCAATAACTGTCAAAATTTTGCATACCATGCAATTCAAAAATAGTTTTTCCATAAAATCACTAGGTTGAAAATAGAATCTCCAGTGAACATATAGGTAATCAACAAAATACTATGGCTATAAAATCACCTTATAGTTACATTGGTGATTTTAACATTATAATACTCAACGTGTGATTAGAAGGGGGTAGACTTTCATTTAAACTGAAGCTTCAGCTTTGCAATAATTTCAAATGTCATTGCTGATATTTGAAGAGCTTTCCAGAGTAATTTTTCTCAAGTTGAGTATTTGACTGATGTGATTAACCTTAGGCCCCATCTTGATGCCACTAGACTGTATTATGAAAAAATTAGTTTTACCTTGCAGTGTGTGCCAGACTTTCAACTAATAAGAAAACTAGAATGAAAGAATTGTTCCAGTGCAAAGATCTGTGATTAAATTTGATTCCTGGGAAATTCTTTATTATTAAATTAGTTCATTTTCTCAAATACTTTTTTGAAAATACTTTAAGTCAAATAAAAACATATATCATTCGAAATATGCAATAATAAAAACAAAAATTTTATCAAAACATACTATTGTACTTATTAATTAAAAGATAATATAATATAATGCATATACAACATTAATCAGTTAACCAATTTAATTTTTCTAAATTGGTCCAAATTTAGAAAAGAGTGTCTAAATAAGCTTTAGACCACTCTACCATTATTACAAACTCCTGCAACCTAGGTTTCTGAGATAATTTTAAACTCTTATACACAAGTTTATAGCTGGAAAATCTATGTGGAAACCACCCTACTTAGTCTACTTACCCAAAACAACACACTTTTCCCAATCAACATCCTAGGACCTATGTAGAGGTAAAAGCCCCTTTCTACAAATGCTACTCCACTAAATTGAAAGAAGTGACTACTTGCTAGATATGGTAATATCAACATAGGGTCAAGAAACACACCTAAGGGTCAGTGCCAGTAGTACGGTGGTTACAGTACCAGCCATATACATCAAAGTTGACGGGCTCAAACCCAGCTACTCAAGAGGCTGAAGCAAGAGAATCACTTAAGCCCGAGAGTTGGAGGTTGCTATGAGCTGTGATGCCACAGCACTCTACCAAGGGTGACATAATGAGACTCTGTCTCAAAAAAAAAAAAAAAAAAAAAAACCCAAAAGCATAACAACTCCAAAGGAATACAGTAAGTCCACAGTAAGTCTCTTATTGAAGAAAAGAATGTTCAATGAAATGCCTGAAAAATAAGTCAAAATAGTGATCTTAGAGAAACTTAGTGAGATACAAAAGAATACAGACAATTCAATAAAATCAGAAAAAAAAAATTCATGAACTAAATGAAAAATTTAACAAAGTAATAGATATGAAAAAGAACCAAACTGAGATCTTGAAGCTGAAGAATTTAATGAATTGAATAAAAAATACAATTGAGAGTTTAAAAATAAGCTAGGTCATGCAGAAGAAAGAATTTCTGAACATAAAGACAAGTCTTTTGAAATAACACAGCCAGAGAGGGAAAAAAATGAAAGTAAAAAAGAATTAACAGAGCCAATGAGATTAATGTGACATTATTAATCAAACAAATATTCATATTATAGGAGTCATAGGGAGAAGAAATGAAGAAATGGCTAAGGTCAGAAAACTTATTTAACAAATAGCTGAAAATGTCTTAAATCTTGGGATAGATTTGGACATCAACATCCAGCAAGCCCAAAAGTTTGCAATGTATTGTACCCTGCCCCCCTGCAAAAAAAATCCTCTCTGAGACACATCATGATCAAACTGTCAAAAGTCAAAGATGAAGAGGGAATTCTAAAAGCAGAGATAGAAATATATCAACATATTTTTCTATAATATATATTTCTATCTAGAAATATAAGGGAACTCCCATTAGATTGTCATTAGGTTTTTCTGGAAAAACCTGCAGACCAGGAGAAAATGTGATAATATATTCAAAGTACAGAGGGAAGAAAGCTGTCAGCCAAGAATTCTATATCCAGCAAAGCTATCCTTCAGAAATGAAGAAAAAATAAAGTTCTTATCAGTCAAGCAAAAGCTCTTATGAAAAATGATTATGGAAATAATAGAACTGGAAATAAAAAGGACAATAATTACTACTATGAACACAAATGAAAGTATAATACTCATTAGTACAGGTAAATCCATAATCATACTCAGAATACCCTACTGATATAATGACTATATATAAATCTTTCAATCCTCTAGTATAATGATTTAAAGACAAAAATATCAAAATCATTAAAAGCTATAATTAATGGCTATGGAGCACAAAAAATATAAAGATGTAAATTAAGGCAACCAAACAGCAAATTGTGGAAGAGAGAAGGTAAAGAAAAGTGTGGAATATTTTTATATGACCAAAGTTGTTATCAGCTTAAAACAACCTGTTATAACTACAAAGCTCTTTAGGCTACACCGCTGGTAATCACACACACAAAAACTATTACAGTAGATACATATGAAAGAAAGGGAAAGGAAACACACCTTAGCACCATAGAAAAGCACCAGAGGTAAACAACAAGAAAGAAAAGAAGAAAAAAAATTCCAAAACAATGAAAAAGTAATTAACAAAAGAGCAGGCATAGGATACTACCTATCAAAAATAAAACTGAATGTAAATGGATTAAATTCTCCAATTAAAGTACATAGACTGGTTGAATAGATTAAAAAATAAAAAAGACCCAACTATATGCTATCTACCAGAATTCACCATACTGTATTGTATTTGTATTCACCACATTGTTGAAGACAAACAGGTTGAAAGTGAAATGACAAGAAAATATAGACCAAGCAAATGAAAACCAAAACCAAATGGAAGTAGCCATATTTATATCAGATAAAATAGACTTTAAGTCAAAATCTTTAAAAAGAAACCAAAAATGTCATTATGTGATGATAAAGGAACCAGCTCAATAAGAGAGTAAAACAACTATAAATGCATATAAACCCAAATCCTAAACACCCAAATATATAAAGCAAATATTATTAGATTTAAAGAGACAGGTATGATAGATTACAAGACAATGATTGTAGAGTATTTCAATGCTCCACTTTCAACAATGGACAGATCAACAAAGACAGAAAATCAACAAAGTAACATTAGACTTAAACTTAGACCCCATTAACCATAGGCCAAATGGACCCCATAGACATTTTTGGAACATTCCATGCAATAGCTGCAAAATACACATTCTTCTCAACTGCACATGGAATATTCTCCAGGATAGATCAGATGTTAGGCCACAAAACAAGTCAATAAATTTAAGAAGATAGAGATCCTATCAAATATATTTTCAGATGACCATTTACTCTGGTTAGAATGGTTATTACCAAAAAGACAAAAGAAAACAGTTGTTCATGAAAATGTAGTGAAAAGGAAACACACACACACTATCGTTGGAATTGAATATTACTACAGCCACTGTGGAAAACAGTATGGAGGCTCCCCCAAAAATTAAAAATAGGACTAACAAATAATCAGGCAATCTCACCACTAAGTATATATCCGAAGGAAAGAAAATCAGCATGTTGAAGACATGTATGCATTCCTTTGTTTACTCCAGCCAAGATATGAATCCATCCAAATGTTCACTAATGGATGAATGAATTTTAAAAATGATACATATACACAATGGAATACTATTCAGCGGTAAAAAAAAAAAAGAATAAAATCTTATCCTTTGGGACAACATGGATGAACCTGTAGGACATGATGTTAAGTAAAACAAGTCAGGCACAGAACAAGTATCACATATTCTCACTCATTTGTGGGATTAAAGTTAGCTCACAGAAGTAAAGAGCAGAAGTATGATTGTCAGCAGTTAGGAGGAGTGGGATGAGAAGAGGACTGTGATAGGTTAGGCAATAGAACAAAATTACAGCTAGATGAGAATAAGTTCCAGTGTTCCAAAGCACTGCAGGTTGAATATGGTTAATAATAATTTACTGTGTAGGTTCAAAAAACTGTAAGAGAAGCTTTTGAATATTTCCAACACAAAGAAATAATACATGTTTGAGTTGATAGATTTCCTAATTACCTCGATTTCATCATTACACATGTATCAAACTATCACTCTGTACACCCTAAGTATGTACACATATATTAGCTAAAAATAAAATAAAAATGATAAAAATTTATTTAAATATAGATACTTTGGAATATATTTAATGTTTTTTATTCCTCTTACAATTTCATATTAATTTCATTGGCAATTTCTCTCATTGTAGTTGCTCATTATGACAGTGCAGGGTTTGAAAAGATGATTTAAACATCACTCTATTTTCAATGGCACCAATAGCCACCAGCAAAGCCCATTCCGCTATAATGTTAACGTCTGATTAAAAGAAATAATAATGCCTGAACTATTCACTGGGTTTCAGAGCTCTATTTTCTCTTATTGTAAAGGTTTCTTTTAATTAGCCTAAAACACAAGGAAGTTCAGGTTTAGTTTACTAAGTAAATGTCCAAGGAACCCACATTAAGAACAAGTGTTGGGAATTTGGAAATAAAACAGGACTGTCGAGAAAAGAAGAGTGTGAAAATTAAACTACTCTATAGGCTATAAGTACTCCTCCAAGTAACATAGCTACTGACAAATCACAGATCCAGCTGTAGGTATTACATTCCCCCACAATTACACAGTGTTACTTTATATTCTGCAGATAGAAATAATCTTGTAAAACATAATGATTAAAGTACTATAACAGGACTCAATAGCATTTAATACCTCTGTGTTCAGAAGGGTGTGTTTTAGAAATTTTGATCATCATGCAATCTGTTCAAAGCCGTTAAAGTATGGATAATTTCACTCAATTTTCTAGTAGGTTTCTGCTTTGAATAAATAAATAGTGGGTAATGGTTTGTGTCAAAGTCCTTGCAACACCCCATTAAACACAGAGCATGACAATCTGATCAGATGTCTCTTTTATAGTCAGAAACTGCCTTGTGACTTTGTGAGTTACTCAGTTACATCAGGTCACATCAAAAGTCTGGTCCGTTCATCTTTCCCAAATTCCTGATGGCTTTACATCTGACAAATTTTGAATCTCATCAATGTGACCTTACTCTTTGACCTGCATTTGATGTCATCCAAATACTGCTATTGACATAATACTATGTTACTATAGAATTTTAAAATTTTATGTTATTTTCTAATAAAAATAACATAGCTGGCCCAAATAAATCACTCTTGTGTCTAGACCTATAATCAAGTCATCAAAGACTTGATTACCCAGTTTTTCAACCCTAGGTAATATATTAATTCTATGTTTGACTGAGTATTTGACTATCTAAACTTATTCCAACTCTTATACAATATAACTGATGTTAAAGAGTTCAAATCAGTCAAACCAATTTAACAACTACATCAAATGATTACATGTCTATGGTATATTGCTAGCCTAAGATTTTGGAAATTTTTTGTTAGTATGAGAATGCAGGTAATATTTTCAGCCTTCAAATATAATTCATTTTATGATACATTGATTTTAACACTAGATTTGTATTAATTAATAAAACATATGAACAGTGATTGGCAATTCCTAAATGCACAACTAGGACCATCAAATGTTATTGAATTTCATCAAATTTTAAATATTTATTTTGTATCTACACTTTAACACATATTTGGCTAAAGACTGCTATGTGCAGCAATAGTCAACTACCTTTGACTTTCTCTCCAATCCTGGGAGTCAGAGGTAGTTGTCTATTGCGGCTTGCAGACATGTGAGCTCTTTCACACCTGTCAATCTGAAGTTTGGATATACAGAGTACCTTGAGGCTTTTCAAGATCAAAGCTTAGAATAACCTTAAAATTCTTATAGTCCTCACTGATCACCAAAGAATGAGAATCTGAGAGGATTGTCAGAAACCTGTTACTCTTAGTTTCTGGGCTCTTCCTGAATACTGGTGACTACCATCCCATGTTTATACTCACAACACTTCCCACATCTGATACGTGAGGTTTTTGCACACCAAAGACCAATTCTGTAACTCTGCATACACTACCTTGGGTATCTAAAGATGTAAGTCAATTCTGACACTAACTACCTGGAGTTAGCACAGACCCCACAAGTTAAAAGCTCAGTCCCACCAGACTGTTTCCAACTTCAGATGCTAATTGCAAGTCTGGGCCACTGGTAATGTAGATGCTGGGAGTTCCCACAGCTGCCTCCTCAGGCTCAATAATTTGCTATAATAAGTCACAAAACTCAGGAAATACTTTACTTACATTTACTATTTATTATAAAGGCTACAACTCAGGAACATCAAAAGAAGAGAAGCACAGGGAAAGTTATGTGGGAAAGTGGCGCATAACTTCCATGTCCTTTCCAGGGGCACCACCTTCCCAGCACCAACCGGGAAGCTCTCCAGACCCTGTCTTTTCATCCTTTTTATGGAGATTCTATTCAGTAGAAATGATTGATTAAATCATTGCTTTAGTGATCGAATTCAATTTCCAGTTCCTCTGTCCTTCCCAAAGGTTCAGGCATGGGGATGAGAATTTTAACCCTACGATCACAGTTTGTTTCTTTAACAACTAGCCCCCATCTTAATGCTATCTGGGGGGCCCCAGTCACCAGGCATCTATCTCATCAGCACATGGAGACATTTATCACTACTGAGGTTCCAAAGGGCTTAGAGGCTCTCATGGGAGGAACTGGAAACTAAGATCAAATGTTGCAGGAAAAGATGTTCCTAACACACCGCAGCACAGATGTTATAAGGGTTTTCGGAGGTATGTGCCAGGAACAAAGACCAAAGATGTACTTCTAAGAATCCACTATAGCATACTTACTTTGGTAGGAAACTAACTTATCATAAATTGCTGTTATTTCATTGCAATATAATTTGCCGGGGTCTTCAACATTCATTTTTTTCAACCCTTTTTGCATGACAACCTGCCAACTATTTTCATAAACTACCCTGTAATGCCTAATTCTTCTCCCCTTCTAATCAAGTATCTCTAGTTCTTCCATGCCTTTATGTGTGGGATCAATTCCAGATGCCCTAAAACCTGATTGCTTCTCTGTGAATTTTTTTTTCTATCAAAGTTTGATTACTTGTTTTTAACTTTTTTATTATGGTATAACTTATACGTGATAAAGCACAAAAATATTAATTGCTGTGCTCATTTATTATGTATGCATCATTAAAATTGGACAAGCCCACGAAAATAGAATCTTACTAGAGACACTGAGTATTCTACAGGTAGTAGCTATTGTAATCTAGTGAACCACTTCCCTAGTGGGAAGGGAACGGTAGTCTCTTTTGTCTTGTGTTTTCTTTCTTTTTGGCTATAAAAAATACCTTTAAACTTACTTTTCACCTTATATTTCTTCTTAAACTAATAATACATGCTCATTGTAAAAATCCCCACATTTTACCAATGTAAAATGGTAATGTAGAAACACAAAGCCTCTCTTGCGAGTCTCTGACAACCTCGGGACAGAAAATCCATACAGTATTATCTCTCTATATGTTATTGAGAGTCCTGAATACTTCTAATTAGCCATTGTCACATAAAAATTTTCATGATACTTACAAAATCATGTAGGCCCCAATCTATTCTACACCATGAATGGAATTCAAGAAATTAATAAAACTTCATGGCAGAAAAATAAAATTATACCTTCTGTTTCACTTCCTTCAGTGATGGATGTAGCAACAGACCAAAGAAAACTTAGCAGTTCCTGGTACTTTGTCATCAATTAAGATCACCCCATTTTTGTATCATATAGCTCTAAATATTCATTGTGCTTATCAAATAGACAGTGGCTACATCTTGACCAAAAATTCTTGTTCCCCAGAACTACCATATACTTTTCATCCTCTTTATACATAACTCCTCTTAGCCAAGATCCCATCTCCCTGCCATCTTCACCAGCAGAAATAAGAAGCCAGTCTTCCTTATCCTGACATTGTACCATTGTTTTTGTAAGGTTAATAAATCTTAGCCAATGATTCCAGCCTAGCTATAGTTTTAAATGTTCCTCCTGTGCTCTAACACAAAATCCCATCCCCCCTGATTAAACAACATAGGTATGTTTTATACAGAAGAAGCATCCCTACCTAATATGATTGGCACCTGCACTTGGTGAATTAATTGAAAAAGTTGATTAAAATGACATGTCTTTTCTAAACATGTTAACTAAAAGCCTGGAAATGCGTATTCACTTGACAGTCAATGGATGTAGGACCAAAGCTCTTTCTCTGATGTGGGTCGCCTACTTGGAATTCAGTGTCATTTTTCTCACTTAGAACACCTTAAACACATCACTTGGGATTCTGAGGTTTCTATGTCTTTAAAGTGAAGTGAGATTACAAAGATAGTTGTGAAAGTAACTGAATACAGGGTCTTTATAGACTTTAATGATTTTCTTTCCTTGGTAAACTTGCCTATAATTAACTGGCAGCAATTGTCTTTAGTGATGAGTTTTTACTAAATAATTCAATTTGATTTTAATGAAAACAATGTGCTTTGTGCCCTTTTTTATCATCTGATCTCCCACTCATTTATTTGTTTAATCACAAACCAAGTATAATTAGGCTTTACCAAGTTTGGGGGAAAACAAAGAGCAGTTGGTTCTTGGTAAGGAGAAATGGGCTGGACCAGTAAGATTGGAGTGCACAGGGGCCAAGTATGGAGTGACTCACTACCCTTGAGTAGAAAAATGGTGTGGTGGTCTGTTAGGAGAGCTACCATTGCAAAAATATTTGTGTCATTATGAAAGCTTTGAGATAAGCAAAAATCAAGAAACATAAAATCCTCTCACATAGAAAAAAATGAAGCCCTCCCAGCAACACTGATAAGCTGAAGTTGAAACTGCATCAGTGAATCAGGAAGGAGGCTGTCAACAGGGTTTCTCGGAAGCAAAATACTGGACCATAACACAATCTGTCTCAAATCTTTTGTAGTGATCTACATATTATGCATCTATTTAGCATTACTTTTATTCATGTTTGCATTTCTAGATTCTCTCTTCCCTAAGCTTCTGTGTAATTTCTGTGAAAAGACCACAGAAAAGTCAGTGTTGTTTTTTTTTTTTAACAGATTTTTAAAATACAAGGAATAGGCCTTGGGATCAATGTTAGACACTGAGGTATGAAACGTTCCACGTCAACAGAGGTGGTTAGAATAACAAGACAGTATTTCTTCTTAACTGACAGCTCCCACTCTCCCCTCCTCCCTCCAGTTTGAAGACAAATTTACTTACAATTGGCAGTTGGTGAAAATCTATGTGCAAATGTCACACATGCTCAGCCCAATAGCTCAGCTTAGCTATTGCACCAAAATATTCAAAACATAGATGCTTTAAGATTTGTTTTATAAAGAGAAAATGTTCACTAACTCCTAAATTGTTAAGAGATTAGCTAGATTTGCTTTCCAGCAATTTTTGCAAATTAGTGCCAAATATTACATTTTTTGAAAACCTGAATGAAAAAAAATTGTTCAGTACTTAAATCCACCTGGTTTACTTGACATAAAAAAAAAAAGAGAGGCGCCATTGTGAGGCGTGCACCGGGACTTCACCCATTCCCGAGACAGACAGATTGAGAGGGAGAAAAGTATGGCCTTCAGGCTTCCGACGACCTGGTCCTGGGAACCAGTGACTTTTGAAGATGTTACACTGGGTTTTACTGGGGAAGTGTAGGGACTGCTGGACCTGGAACAAAAATATCTGTACAGGGAAGTGATGCTAGAGAACTATAGCAACCTGGTATCAGTGGAATATCAGCTTTCCAAGCCAGATGTGGTATCTCAGTTAGAGGAAGCAGAAGAATTCTGGCCGTTGGAGAGAGGAATCCCTCAAGATAGCTTTCCAGAATATCTTGGGCCTCAAATCAAAATTCAGCTGGGTTGTCATCCTGCTGTGAATCCCCTGATGAACATTGAGGTTGTTGAGGTCCTCACACTGAACCAGGAGGTGGCTGGTGCCTGGAATGCCCAGATTTGTGCTGTCTATGCTGAAGATGGGGTCCTGAGTCCTGACATTCTCAAGGAGCCAGTATAACAGCTGGGCAAGCATCCAGCTGATCCTGAGGCTGCTCGTCAGAAATTTCGGCAATTTCATTATGGGAATGTGGTAGGTCCCCGAGAAGCCCTCACCTACCTTCGTGAACTGTGTCACCAGTGGCTGGAGCCTGACATTCACTCCAAGGAGCAGATGCTGAAGTGCTGTGGTGCTAGAGCAGTTCCTGGGTGCACTACCTGGGAACCTCCAGACGTGGGTGGAATCACAGCACCCAAAGGACTGCAAAGAGGTGGCAGCCTTGGGGGAGGATGTCACTTGGATATCTGAGGAGGAAGCACCACCTGCCCAGCCTTCACAGGACCCCACCTGCTGTCTCAAAGTCCCTGCCCAGCAGGAAAAGAAGCAGCAGCAGCAGGCTACAGCCATCCAGCCAGAGATGGCCCTGCCTGAGGAACCAGTGACTTTCCAGGATGTTGCTATGGACTTTACCCGGGAGGAGTGGGGGCTGCTGGGCCCAACACAAAGGACTGAGTACCATTATGTGATGCTGGAGACATTCGAGCACCTGGTCTCTATGGGTAAGGCCAAACCCTCCCTTTCCCTGTCCTAGGGCTGATCTGCCTTAGGGACTCCGAGTTGGGGTTTTCCCTTCTCTGGGCTGAGAACTAGGACTGGTTAGTATTCCTTGGGGATCATTCCGGTCACTCAGCATCAGAGAGTTCATTCTGGAGAGAGACCATTTGAATGTCAAGAGTGTGGGAGGACCTTCAATGATCGCTCAGCCATCTCCCAGCACCTGAGAACTCACACTGGAGCTAACCTACCCATGTCAGGACTGTGGAAAAGCCTTCCGCCAGAGCTCCCACCTCATTCGGCATCAGAGGACTCACACTGGGGAGCGCCCATATGTGTGCCACAAATGTGGAAAGGCATTCACCCAGAGCTCACACCTTATTGGGCACCAGAAAACCCACAATAGGACAAAGTGGAAGAAGAAACAGCCTACGTCATAGCTCTCAAGCCAGTTGAAGAGACAGTGCCTTTTCAACTTGATTCTGCAATAGAACATGCATTTGGATGGTTGGGAATTGGGACTGAATGTGAAAGAAGCAGAGGGAGGACATTCCCCAAACCAAAGAACCACTGGGGACACCACCATTCTTTTAATTAGAGTAAAGAAAATGAGGAGTTGTCAATGTATTTGGGAAAAAGATTTAATTTTTCAATCAGTTGATGTGCTACTGTTCGCTCATTCATTTAGTCCTTAAAAATTATATTAGTGGCAGTGCCCATAGCTCCATGGGTGGCGAGCTGGCCACATACACTGAGGCAGGTGGGTTTGACCCCAGCCTGGGCCAGCTAGACAACAATGACAAGTGCAACAAAAAAAAAAGGTGGCGTCAATGGCTAGAGCGCCGGCCACAAGCACCCAAGCTGGAAGGTTCAAACCTGCCCGGCCAGGTAAACAATGACAATTGCAATAACAACAAAAAATAGCCAGGCATTGTGGCTGGTGCCTGTAGTCCCAGCCACTTGGGAGGCAAAAGAATCACTTAAGCCCAGGAGTTTGAGGTTGCTATGAGCTATAATACCACAGCACTCTACCAAGGGCAACATAGTGAGACTCTGTCTCAAAAAATAATGATAAAAATAAAAGTTATATTAGTAAAATCTGAAAAAAAAAAGAACTATTTTTGAACTTGGAGCAATTTTGTGTAGAACAAAGTGGAGTAACAGAAGCAGGAGAATGTAGTGAAGAGTTTTTAGCTCACCATTCAAATGACAGTCCTTTGTGGACAGACATTTAAAGGTACACAGTACATTTAGATGTGGTACAGTATCTAACACCTTTCCAGGATACAGGTACAGAAAATCTTCTCTCCCATAAATACCTCGGAGTGCTGCGGAGCGGCACACAAGAAAGGTGCCCACACACTTTGGCCCTGAGACTCAAAGGGTGACCAGCACTCTGGTTCCACACATGCAAGGCATTGGCTGTTGCAGACCTTTGGGGTTATACCAATTTGTGCACCTGGCAGCTAGTCGCCACAGATGATTAGCTTCCTTTCACCCACCATGACTGCCAGACCTGTGACCTGTGCCTTGCACCGTGGAGTGGTCTTTTGTTATGTGCAGGCAGGAGCCAAGCTGCCAGCACACTCAGTCTCTGCAACCCCACTCTCCGAGGGCAGTGCTGTTAGGAGCTGCCCCCACATACCCATATGTTGAAGCCCTCATCCCCAATGTGACAGTAGTTAGGAAAAGGGCACTTTAGGAGGTAAAGAATGAAGTTGTAAGTGTGAGGCCCTTATCTAATAGAAATGGAGCCCTTATACTATGAAGAAAAAGAGACCCCCAAGGGGCACGAGCACAGAAGGCCATGTGAGGGCACAGTCAGAGCAGGGTAGCCATCTGCAAGCCGGTAAAGAGCCCTTGCTAGAACCACTCCTGCAGCAGCCTGGTCTCGGGCTTCCGGCCTCAGGCTTCCAGTGTCTGGAACTGGAGGAAAACAAATTTCTGTTGCGTAAACCGCCAGTCTGTGATATACTGTTTGGGCAACACTAGCAATATTTTAGCCTCAGTCTGTAGCCCTGAGTAGAATGCTGTGGCCTCATAGCTCACAACAACCTCAAACTCTTAGGCTCAAGTGATCCTCTTGTCTCAGCCCCCTGAGTAGCTGGGACTACAGGTGTTTGCCATAACACTTGGCTACTTTTTCTTATTTTTAGTACAGACGAGGTCTCATTCTTTCTCAGGCTGGTCTCGAACTCCTGAGCTCAGGTAATCTACCTGCCTCCTTGCCCCAGAGTGCTGGGATTACAGGCATAAGCCACCCGGCTCCCAGCACCTGCCTCCTCACCCAGAGTGCTGGGATTACAGGTGTGAGCCACCCGGCTCCCAGCACCTGCCTCCTGGACCCAGAGTGCTAGGATTACAGGTGTGAGCCACCCGGCTCCCAGCACCTGCCTCCTGGACCCAGAGTGCTAGCATTACAGGCGTGAGCCACCTGGCTCCCAGCACCTGCCTCCTGGACCCAGAGTGCTAGCGTTATAGGCATGAGCCACCTGGCTCCCAGCACCTGCCTCCTGGACCCAGAGTGCTAGGATTACAGGCGTGAGCCACCCGGCTCCCAGCACCTGCCTCCTGGACCCAGAGTGCTAGCATTACAGGCGTGAGCCACCCAGCTCCCAGCACCTGCCTCCTGGACCCAGAGTGCTAGCATTACAGGCGTGAGCCACCCGGCTCCCAGCACCTGCCTCCTGGACCCAGAGTGCTAGCATTACAGGCGTGAGCCACCCGGCTCCCAGCACCTGCCTCCTGGACCCAGAGTGCTAGCATTACAGGCGTGAGCCACCCGGCTCCCAGCACCTGCCTCCTGGACCCAGAGTGCTAGCATTACAGGCGTGAGCCACCCGGCTCCCAGCACCTGCCTCCTGGACCCAGAGTGCTAGCATTACAGGCGTGAGCCACCCGGCTCCCAGCACCTGCCTCCTGGACCCAGAGTGCTAGCATTACAGGCGTGAGCCACCCGGCTCCCAGCACCTGCCTCCTGGACCCAGAGTGCTGGCATTACAGGCGTGAGCCACCCGGCTCCCAGCACCTGCCTCCTGGACCCAGAGTGCTGGCATTACAAGCGTGAGCCACCCGGCTCCCAGCACCTGCCTCCTGGACCCAGAGTGCTGGGATTACAGGCGTGAGCCACCCGGCTCCCAGCACCTGCCTCCTGGATCCAGAGTGCTAGCATTACAGGCGTGAGCCACCCGGCTCCCAGCACCTGCCTCCTGGACCCAGAGTGCTAGCATTACAGGCGTGAGCCACCCGGCTCCCGGCACCTGCCTCCTGGACCCAGAGTGCTAGGATTACAGTTGTGAGCCACCCGGCTCCCAGCACCTGCCTCCTGGACCCAGAGTGCTAGCATTACAGGCGTGAGCCACCCGGCTCCCAGGACCTGCCTCCTGGACCCAGAGTGCTAGCATTACAGGCGTGCACCACCCGGCTCCCAGCACCTGCCTCCTGGACCCAGAGTGCTAGCATTACAGGCGTGAGCCACCCAGCTCCCAGCACCTGCCTCCTGGACCCAGAGTGCTAGGATTACAGGTGTGAACCACCCAGCTCCCAGCACTAGCAAACTGACACAGGCTCCCAGCAGGCAGCACCAGGTTCATCTCTCGCCATCAATGTCCCCATCCCTGGCCTCCTCTAAACATCTGCCTTTTCTTTTCAGGCCCTTAAAGAAAGAAACTCTTAGACAATTTTTCCTGTCTAAAATTATTTTTAATGATCATCAGAACGAATTTGAGAGCCCAGGACAGTGGAGCCCCGAAATCTTAGAAACGGCCTTAGCCCATTGTGTTGGCATAAAGGAATACTTGAGACTGGTAATACATAAAGAAAAAAGGTCTGGCTTGCAATTCTGCTGGCGGAAAGACTGAGCATCTGGTGAGAGCCTGGAGCAGCTTCCACTCCTGGGGGAAGGGGAAGGGGTGACAGGGACACAAAGCATGTGGTGAAAGAGGAAGCAAGGCAGGGACATCCAGGTTCTTTAATTTTCTTTTCATTTTATTTAGTTTTTTGAGACAGAATCTCACTCTGTTGCCCAGACTGGAGTGCTATGGAGTCACCATAGCTCTCTGCAACCTCAAACTCCTGGGCTCGAGTGGTCCTCCAGCCTCATCCCCCTAAAATGCTATGGTTATAGGCATGAGGTGCCTCTTTTCATTTCATTTTTAATTTTACATGACTAGGAGGGTACATACAATTACATTGCATTGTTTGCATTTATAAGGTAAAGTCTAGTTGCGTGTAGTTTTCAATAATCAGCTTTTGGGGAACTCTAGTGGGAACTAATAGAATGAGAACTCCGTGGCCTCCTTTCAAGGAGGGTGTTAATCTATTCAGGAAAAGTCTGCCAACCAGACCCTAACACCTCCCAGCAAGCCCTCCCTCCCACCCTGGGGATCAAATTTCAATTTGAGGTTTAAGGGGACCAGCCTTTAAACTACAGCAAACACAAAAAAAGAAATATTTTCATTCTTCCGAATGAGTCATTCTATTCAAAAAATTGGCTAAAGAAAGTTTGCTCAAGCTGCAAAGAAAAGCTCAATTTCAGTTTCTGTATTCTGCTATATATATTAATTTGTTAGCACCAAGAAGAGGCATGTGTGGAATGGAAGGGTGAGCCTCGGTTCCAGGGCCAGTAGACCCAGGCTAACATGTAATGATACGCAGGTTATCCGACCACTAGGAACCTTAGTTCTACTTTTCTGCAAAAGTTGGGAAAGTAGTATTCATGTCCTCACACTAGTGAAATGAGCGAATAATTTCAATGGATGTTCGGGGGCGGGGTGTCTGTATTTGTAACAGTGACCCTGACTGGTGGAAAGATCAAGTTGCTCTCCATCTAATAAAGAGAGTAGGGAGGCATTGGATACATTCAGACAAAATATTTTCTAAAGATAGTCAGGGCGTTGGTACTTGAATGTTCTTTCTGAATCTGGAGAATTTCTTCTATGGAGCCCCTTCATCTCCCTGCCATGCCGAATTAATCAAGTGTTGTCATCCTTCAAATGAGACAGTCCCAAACAGACTGAGAATTCAGTGAATCACATTTTGCCAGCTTACTTAGAACTGTAAATGTCATTTGCTCCTGGGACATGTTTTCCTGCTTCTATGTAAGTGGATGTCAAGATATTTGAGTCAGAAGTTCTCAGTGGCATGTCTCAGTGGACACAGAATGTACACTTGCAGGTATAGCAGGCATTTAAATCTAGCTTGGGCCTTATTTTCATTTTCTGCATTTTAAAATAAACTCTGGTAAACAAAGGAAGATCTGCTCCACAGAGACTTTGGGTGGACTCCCTAACATGGGAAGAAATAAGTTGTGAAGCAGGTGTCTGTGACACAGCGAGAATGTTCATACACGGGAACAGCGTGGACCACTGACTGCTGATGTGGGCTCTGTTACCTCCCTCGCCAAATAAGTAACTCTACAAAAGAGCAGCAAAGCGCTGGTTCCTCTGCTCTGGGGCTTTAACTCCTCAAAAGCTACCGGAACCATAAGTTTCATATCCACTAAAAAACTAAGAGAGAAGACAACATTTTACCGTCACACACACTCACTTTGGTCCATGACTGTATTTGCTTCTGTGATCCTGGTTTACTGAGTTGATAGTAAAACATGTTCCGAACAACCTTTTTGAATCTGAAGCATTATTCTCACCCATCTCTGAACCCAGGCCATGGCTCCTTCCTTACACGACAGAACAGGAAGCTGAAACCCAGGGAGCAAATTTTATCTTTTATTTTGCCAACTGCAAAGTCCTCTCAACCAAATGGCTCGATGTAGTAGGAAATAGTTCACCATTGCAAAGACAGGGAACAATATTGGTTAAACTAAAATTTTTGTGGTGGTCACCAAGGCCACTTGCGGCTCGAAAAATCAATTCACACCATGATTTTCCCCTCAAACACAGAAATATTAACCAGACCTTCCCAGTGCAGGTCTCTGGGAGGGAAGAATGAACACAGCTCTGCAGACAAACCTCTCACACATGTGAAATTCTTTCCTGAAGCCACATATCTCAAGCTTTGTGCTTAGCAAAACCCTAAAATTGTCCTCTCAAACACATAGAAGCATGTGTTTTCAGAGAAATTTGAACCCATATGTTTCTGATTCACTTGAACAGCGAGGCACAAAGGATTTTTACGAGCTTTTCTCAGGAAACATTTTGTACTGCAAACTCGATAGTTGCATTTAACCAAAAATAAACCAAATGTAAACCCCTATGTATGGAACATTAATTTGAACCAAAGACCACAGAACTACCTTTTAAAGTGCTAACAACTGGTTCTCGGACATACTGGGCCAAGAGCCATTTTCTCTTCTTTGTTTGTCCAGTTGAGTTATGTTGGCCACTATAAAAAGCCCTTCTTAATCAAACTGAGAAAATAAAGCTCTAGAGTAAATCCAAAATATCACTTTTTATAATCCCTACTCCAAATAGTAGATGTGATCATTACTAAACTTTATTTACTAAAAAACTTTAAAAAAAAACACACACATTTATTTTCAAATGATCAGGGAAATTGTCACATAGTTGAGTCAACATTTCAGGGCTAAGTCTATGGTACCAACTTACAAATTAAGCATTTTTATCTGACCTTCACAGATTTAATAGTAACCTATTGTAATGGAGGATTTCAAATTCTTGCTTCTAATATCCACTGGATTTCAAAAGCAAATTCTAGACCAAATATTTGGAGTAACTTGAGTTTTGTCTATACACCATCCTCTTACTAGTTTAAAGGCAATTTACAGAAATTGGACCATTAAAAGAAATGATTTCTTACCAACCATAAAACCAGGTGCTCAGGAGCATTCATTAACAATAAACATTAAACTAGGGCTTTCCTGGTGAGCCTGAGAGTTGTTTGGATTTCCTGCAGTAGTAAAATGAAATAGGTACCAATCAACAGTGTTATCTAATACTGTAAATTCAATGAAAAGTAATAATAGAGGTCAAAAAGTTCTTATGGAATATATATATTCCAACATCTACCTATTTAGAGAGAGAGATGTTGTCATAGAAAATTAAGTAAAAATGAATGGGACAATCAGTATCATAATAATAAAAATTTATGAATCCTGGGTCAATTCCTTATGATATGAACCGGGGCAACGTTCTTGAAGGCCACATACTGCTGGATGACATCAAATGGGGGGCGTCACTTTTGGAGTTTATGAATGCCTTCTTTTATGAATAACTCCCCACCCTGTAACCTATTTGCATTTTAGAAAATACTGAGAAGAAATAATAAATTTTTCATTTTCGCATAATCTAAACTTTAAGGTATCATAAGCTGAAAAGATAACATTCCTCAAATATAAATATACTTACTCTGTCTTAAAATGTTGAGGATGAGATTCTAAAGAATTGCACACATTATTTTCCTTTAGCTAAATGGGAAATCCCACAGTTTTTTAAAACAAAGATTATCTGCTCTTCTCTGTAGTCTTTTAACTCAAGGAAGACTGAAAATGCTGTGCTGTGGGAGGAGTCACCCTTTGCTGGTGAAAAGCCCTTGTACATCCCCTTTCAAGCCCATTCATTTCGTGAAACTGTATGGATGTGTGCCCTCTGGATGGGCTTGCCCTCCTGGCATACGTGGTGAGAGGAGAAGTCAGAAGAGAGACAGGGAAAGTCACCGCAGAGTTAACCGCCTGTTGCCTGAGATCTGTTAATCCACAGGTGATATGCTTCTATTTGTGCCATAATCCACCAGCCAACAACTCCGCCACTTTGAATGAAAAATGTAGCAAAGACAGGACAAGACTGGACACTTATCCTGTGGTCGCACATAATCAAATCTAAACTGTGAAAGTTATTGTCCTAACAATACATCATTTTCCTCAAGGAGTAAGTTAAGCTCACATTTCACAGCATCAGAGAGAATAATATAATTTGGAGGATTTATTTCTCCTTTTGTAGAGGAAGAAATATATACATTTAATTCGCAGGAAAATAAAAATACGTTATCTGTGTCTTTGTGACATGTTTCTACTTTATTTTTGCTTCAATCAGAACAGTTGGACACATTCACATTTTACAAACATAGTTCATAGGTGCGTGTGTGCATATATATGTGCATGTATAAAATATTTATATATATAATTACATTCAAAGAAAATACATTAATTTAAGGATTTTCAACACTGGTAAAACCATCGGCTTTAGTAAATCTTCCAGAAGTTAACGATGCTTTTGGGTGAGAGACCACTGGAAAGGAAAAAAAGTCACCGAGATGTTTTAGGGCAGTGCTTCTCAACCATCCTAATGCCACGGCCCTTTAATACAGTTCCTGTGGGTTGCCAGCCACAGGTTGAGAATCGCTGTTTCAGGGTCTTCAACATGAGGCATCCTGTAACAGACTCTGATATGTCTGAAAACATACTTTTCTACAAGAAGCTCATCTCTCAGCTAAGGTGTCCAGGCTCACAGGGCTGGATGTGACAGGGACTGGACCGCGTGAGAGTACAGAATGGATTTACGTTTTCCCTTCTCAGCATGATTTGCCCAAAATGTAAATCTCTGAACAGTTTCACATGAACCAGACAGACTGTCGTAAGTGTAAGTTCCGACTGTGTTCCATTTTCCTTTGTAGATCTGCACCCAAAGTTGGAGATAAGACCCCCTTAGATTTTCATCCAGGACATTTTCCTACATCCAGGTAATGAGGTGAGGTGACAATCCTGCTGATTGTTGATGTCACCAGGGAAGGAAATCCCGCCAGCCGTGCACTCAGCACCTCACAGCTCCTACCACAATGATAAGAAAGGTTAGGAAAGAGCTGAGATGGCTATATCTGAAAGTATTACAATCTGGATTGCTACTGACAGCTAAAAATAACTTTCTCTATCCTTTGAGGAAAGACTGAACCATAAAATGTTTTCCAATTGCAAAACAAGTACCACAGTCATATGAGATACATTTTTCAGACTTAAGACATCATACACAGTAGGCAAGATAAAGTGAATACTTCCTATTGAACTGAGAGCATAAAATCATTGCAAAATGTTCCTCACTTAAAATAAATACCCAATTGGCAACTTGTCGATGCTTTTGTTCCTACTGAAATTGATTGGGAAATTGGCTGAGGGATGAGGAGAGAGGGGCTAAAGGTGGGGTGCAGCGATGAGTCTGAGTGACCGAGTACTGCCCCACCTCATTTGTGAAATAAACGAATGGAAGAGAGGAAAACAGGGAGAGAGACAAAGAAGGTGGGAGAGAAGAAATAAGATAGAAGGAAAAGAGAGAGGGAGGAGCTTCATGAAGTCTTATACTGAAAACAAACCCTAGGGCGGTGCCTGTGGCTCAAGGAGTAGGGCGCCAGTCCCGTATGCCAGAGGTGGCGGGTTCAAACCTAGCCCCAGCCAAAAACCACAAAAAAAAAAAAAAGAAAAAAGAAAATGAACCCTAAAACATGGCGTCCTCCACGGCATTCTGGTGTGTCAAGATTCCCAGAACACATAACAACAGTAACAGCAAAGTCATTCTTATTTCTGGTCTCCTAGTGGGCAGTGATAGTAGCAAGAGGAAAGTACTGATAATTCTATCCAAGTCCATGACCACACACATCAAGTAAACTCGCAAATGATTTCTGTATTACTGGATTAGACAATATGCACAATAAATTACTTTATAGAATTGTAATAGTTACATGCTTCAAGAAAAAAATGAATTAAAAATACTTTAGTCCCCTTCCCTCTGAATAACAATCATTCATTCCAATTTCTAGGGATTGAAAAATTCAGTTTCACTCTAACTGCTCACTTTTTGCCAACCGTTACTATAATTTGCAACTTTAAAAAAATCTTACACCAAACTTCTTCCATATCTGTGTTTATATATTTAGCTTAAATTATACTTTTTTACATTCATAAATATTCAATATTTGCATGTTATTGAGTCACTTGGTGTTTCAATAATCATACCCTAAAAATGTAAATCCTTCTTGGTCAAGATTCCCCTCTTTTACCAATTTGTACTCTGCTATGCATTCTGTAGAGGTTGAATAAGCAATTGGAATTTGTTAATTGATTGATCACTCAGTGATTCCAGAAAAAAATAATAATAATAAAACACATCGAAGAGATAGAAAAGAACAGATGGGAAGCCAAGGAGGGGATGGGGTAATTTGCTTGAACAAGATGAGGGCCTCTAAGAATAACAAGCAGAGGGCTGGCATGCACATTCGTGTTCTTTCTCTCTCTCTCTCTCTCTCTCTCTCTCTCTCTCTCTCTCTCTCTCTCTCTCTCTCTCTCTGTCTCTCTCCTCTGTCGTCTTCCTCACCCCTTCCCTCTAATCTTGATGTCCAGATGAAAAGAAAAATTGGGTAACTCATTCAAATTATATATCTTACATCAGGTATGTGGATATTTGGCATTAAGTGGAAAAAAGAAACATTGGATGACTCACTTTTTTTTTTTTTTTTTTTACTTTTTACTTAGATTTTATAATTTCAGACAGAAGGAACAAATGAAACATAACTTATTGGCGTGATTGCGTGATAAAACAGTAGATAATTAAGCTGCTTTGGGAGCCGTATTTTGAATAGAGAATGTGGGAGAGGAAAGAGTGAGGTGAGATTCAAGGACACGGGGTTTAGTCATTTCATGGGCTGTCACACATTAAGATGACAAAGCATTCACACGGAAGGTATAAACTACTTCTTTTTTAAACAACAGTATACTTTGAAAAGAGAAAAGACAGTTTTAGAAGCACACATATTCTAAAAATTGTCTAATAACTAGCAGCTCGCGGCAGCTGCAGTGACACTTCACCAGCTTCCAGAGTCTCCCGCGCAGTAAACTGAGCTTCCGTCATCCAGATAAACTCCGACCTGTTAAAAATGGAGCCTGTGGCAGGCTTTTAGAAATAGTCCATGAATCCTAACTTACGGGCACCAGTTGGTAAGTGAGCATGCTAGTTAAATCACATAGCGAGTGTTCCTTCCCTGGCGTGGTATTTCCACTCACAAAGGAAAAAGTTTGCAGAGAAATAATAAACTATGGGCTGATGGACCGTGGCATGGTTCATTCTCTGCGTGACCATCCCCCAGTCATTACCGAAAGGGTACCTTGCACAGTGCTCTACACTTACGGTCCACTTGTCATTTCATTTAGAATAACAACCAATAACACAGGGTCATTTCCCAAGAAAGGCTTTCTATGCAAGGAGCATGCAGAATCATCAAATACATGAAAATAGCCACCAGGAACTGTTGGGCTCTACAGTGTCATTTCAAATTGATCTCTATGAGCACATTAAACCTTTCAGCAATAGCTGTGATACGGGCTTCCTTCTTCCCTGCTCTCAGTAGGAGCTGACAACAGTGGCCTGGTAAGAACTTGATTGTGTCACAGACAAGAATGAGCTACAGAAGGAGAGGCATGCAGCTCCCATCCTCACGTGAGAAACCAAGAGTGGGTAACACCCCACCTGGTGACCTGCCCTCACCTGAGCCTGACAGAAGGGCCTGCCTCCTGCCTGACCAGCGCTCAGTAGTTAAGACAGCAGAACTTGGGCAGTGCCTGTGCCTCAGAGGGATAGAGCACGGGCCCCATATGCCAGAGGTGGCAGGTTCCAACCCAACCCCAGCCATAAAATGCAAAAAGAAAAAAAAAAAGAGAGAGCGAGAGAGCAGAACTTGCACACTGCATCCCCGTTTGTCCTGTCTGTGTGGGGCATGGTGTGTCTCCACCATTGTATAAATAATAGCAATCTCCATAGCTACTAAAAAAACTACCCTCTATTTCTTTTATTCTACTTAGCACAGAAGACTAATTTTTTTAGCAGAAAGCTTACACTGGGAAGTTTTTGCTGACTGATTTGTATGTAGAGTTATTAATAGAATGAGAGTTCTGGTAAAGAAAGGTGCATAATATGGAGAAAAGTGAAAAAACAGAAGTCTATAAGAATGAAACGTAATCAGTTTTTAGGTTCACCGCATTTTAAGTAAACTCATTAGTTGTAAATTGTCAACCGTTGCACAGACACAGCAGCGGAAGCACAAAAGGAGCACTTTCCACCTGGAGCTCTCTCCAAGCTCATAAAATGTGCTCTTTTATACATTCACGAAGCAGCTAACCAAGTCACTACGAACAAAAAGACAGTGACAAGAGTTTCAAGTCTTAGTAAAGACTCCAGGAGGGGGGAAGTAGTCTGCATTTTTGGGGTATGTACGCTGCTACTTTTAGGAAAAACCACTGTAGCTATCTATGTAAGAGCAAATACAAGTCCAGAAATATGAGTTGTTCTCCTGATTCTTTGTCAAGTATGTAAATGCAGAGAGATTAATGGGGAAAAAATTTAAAAGCTATTCTAAAGATGTAGTATCAAAAACACTTTCTGAAACTCCCAGTAAGGGCTGTGCTATCATTTCGTGTCCCCAGGTTCCGTCTGTTCCATTAACCACTGATCGTATAACAGGCTAGAAAGAACCTGGGCCAGGAAGTAAACAGACATTCAATCACGTTCCCTTCAGCCACCAAATAAGTTAAAGTGGAAACAATCCAAGACTGATTATACAGGGGTCAAAAGGCAGAAGAAGTTTAGGGAAAGTGGGGCCGTAAGAACTTTGAGCTACTAGAGATGTACTTCTGCTGGTGTGGGGGAAGATCTGAATCAGCATTGTTGAATGAGAAATATCTGTAAAGAAAACAGCAAAGAAAAGACAGCTTCTGAGAAATGCTTGTAATAGTAAAAGTTGGAAAATAAATAGGCCGTTGGGCCAAATGTACACAGACATTTGCCAGGCACATGGAATTGCAATGTCAGAATTCTGTGGATTTTCAAAGCTCATTGTACCTCTAGCTAAACAATGATGTGATATTTTAAACTAGCCTCAACCAAATGTTTCACCATATCCTTCCCCCCCAAAAAATTTTCAGACAAAGTGAAAACTCATTTTAAGATACTCAGTTCCCTGTTTTAAATTATCACAGCAACCTGCATCTAAAGACTTTGTCACCACAATTCTGAATGCACTTGGGTGAAACACAGACTTGTGACTGCAACTCCAAAACGCAAAACTAGCAAGTCTATGCTATGTGACAAAGAAATGTTATGTCTTTGAAAGGAGAACTAGCACCCGACAATGAAAACTGAATCCCGGAAATAACCAGGTGATTTAAAGCTTTCTAGATAATCACTAGCAACTAGAATGATAATACTTTAATAACATATTATATTTAAATAACACCTTTCAAACTCCATCATGTTAATCTACACAACATGTTCATAACGTAAGAAGGAATGGGTATTACTCCCGTGTTACATTAGAAAATTGAGGGGTAATAGAGGAGAGCTTACCGAGGTCTCTCTTGTCCTGGCAGTGGATCTAGGGTTGGAGACTCTGGTGTGCTTCTCGTTAGATTTCAGGGCCTCCAAACTGATTTAGCTGGTGGAGTGAGTTGGCCTCTGCGGCATTTTTTAACACTCCCTGGTAGACACAAGAATTTCTCAGTGGTTTGACCAAATCTCAGGCTTTCTTCACTTCCTGCCACCACCTGGCAGGTATCTTTCCGCCACCTTCCTGGGAGCAAGAGAAATTACATCTGAATCTCCATCAAACCCCTCCTTAGTCCTAAGACTTTCCCACATCCTGATGCAGAAAAGCAAGTATGCAGTGGGTTCTGGGTGTCTCCAGGCACATTGTTCTGTGTCCTCAGCTCCGGATGTCCCTGTCCAGTCAGCAGAGCCTAGCCACTCCTCAGCCTTGTCACTTGAGAAATACCTATTTTTATTCTATCATTATTTCAACCCTCCTACTAAGCTGACCTCCCTTTTAGGCACACATTTATGCAAAGGTCAGACTTTTTTCCCCAGTTCAGGAGGAATGAAGGATTATCTTTCCAGTATTCTGGGACAAGTGACTAACCTGTATTCCCTCCCCAAAGCATTTCTGCCTTGAACAAAGGTGCAGCAGAGACACGAAAAGAAGGG
This sequence comes from Nycticebus coucang, assembly GCF_027406575.1. NCBI lineage: Eukaryota > Metazoa > Chordata > Mammalia > Primates > Lorisidae > Nycticebus > Nycticebus coucang. The sequence goes on along the minus strand of NC_069794.1, from coordinate 6,464,691 downwards.
AGTTGATTTGTCTTTCACACATCAAAATCTAGGCTGGAACTCCAGAGTTCAGACCCCAGGTCAAGCCAGTCATAGACATCAGGGACTCCACCAGGCCCCTGCCACTTCCAGGAGAGCTGACTGCCAAGGCAGGTGCCGAGCAAAGCCACTGCAGGGAGTGTGTGGCAGGGGCTGAGCCACCACTGCCTCCTGCTCCAAGATCTGCGCGCACCTCACTTCCAACGCAAGCCTGTGCCTTCTTCCCCCACCTGCTGCTCTGGGAACAGCAAGGTTGCCCCTGTTTTTTATTTTTTACTCAGCAGGGACCAAGTACTCTTTAGATAAGTGATCCTTTCTTCCCCCCACTTGCTACAAAGAACTCTATACAAGCACACTGCTTATATCGAACAGTCAGCAGATGACACACCGCCTACCACAGGGGGACATTTTAATATGAATAATCAGTAGGACTCCTCACAAGTGGTTTCAGGGAGATTCTCCACAGCATGTGCAAAGTGCAAGTAAGAATAATATCTTGTGGGGGGAAGGAATTTATACCTTGGCACAGGGCTCTGTCAGCTCAGAGACCTTCACAAATTCCGTTGCAATTGTAGGTCAAGTCTAAGCTTCCTTCTCCTGTTACATACAAATAATGTCACAAATGTTATACAATACAGAGACACATTTAGAAGTTTTTAACTCGTTTATAGAACTGACCTGATGATTTTAAACATCATTTGTATTGTTGATTTTATTGGCAATGTGTTTTTAAAAATGACAAGTGAGTTTCTGATGATCAGCTACTTGTTACCAACAAATGCAGCTTTTAGGAACACTGTAAACATTAGCCATTCTCAGAATGTTGTAAAACATTTATCAAACTATTGAATATTCTCTAAGATTTTTATTAAGTTGTGATGAAAATTACACATTTTGAAGTTAATGTCAGTAATAGTTCCTTAAAGACTATTTCTAAGTCAGTCCCCTGAATACTGAATGATTTGTTCCATATGATTCATTAAGTGGAGTCACTTACTGAGTCTGTAGAACATTCCTTCCAAGTTATCTAATTCCATTCATGTGCTCAAAAAACATTTGGATACCAAGAACTAATTTCATATTTCTAGCCCAGACTTCTTTTCTGAATTTCTATGCATCCAATGATGTGCTGATTTACTTAGTATCATTTCTTAGAATCATTTTGAAACTAATCTATATGAAAATAATAACCTGATTTGAATTTCATGTAAAAAAAAATCAAGCTAGCAAAATTAAAATTATCTTCTAGGGTTTTAATTAATGTGATTTTATTATACTCAAAGATGTTTTTAATAATAGATTTCTTGGGTTAACTTTTTCCCCAATAGCTTCTTTCAGAATATTCCTACAATTAACATGTACACATATCCACCCAGAGGCAATGTGTACAGCTCTACAAACATGTATTTCCATAGAGGACTTCTACCAAAAGAGAAATTTTGTCAATTTAATAATTCTGAAGTGAATTTTTAAGCATTTTTAAAAATGAGGCCTCCTTTTATTGTTATAAGGCTATTTCAAATATTGGGGGTAAAGCCCTGTACCGTCATGCTCTGGACCCCCAGATGAGGGTATGATGCTTTTAACAGGTCAAATAAGGCAGCAGCGGGCCAAGAACAGATTTCCTGCTTGTTAGTTTAGGAACTGTTCTTGTATGTGCTGGTAATCACCTCTAAGCAGATAATTATTTTATTAATGAAAAACTAGAGGAAATAAGATGATCTAATACATGTCCAAACAGTGTCTCTTCGCTTTCCCTTCATCTTTGCATAAGACTTTTGTACCAGGCAACTCAGATTGCAAAGGCCCCCTCAGATCCAGTTTTCTCTAATCCTTTCACTCCTTTCCAATGCAGAATTCCCTAAGTCACTTGTGCAAATATTTGTCATGATTCATATTTCAGGCTTCAATGAATTTTAGTAACTAGGCATTTATATGATTTCCTTCAGCGTCACTCATTTTCTTGCATATCATCTATAGCCTCCCCAAAAGTCTGTTGACTGACTATACCACGAAATAAGGGTTCAAACCACGTACTGCCAGAGTGTCTGGGTTCAAGTCTTTGTTCCTATACTTACTAGATGTTTGAACTTGGGCAAGTAAATTAAAACATTGTGCCTTAGTTTCCTCATCTGTAAAATGCATAACAGAACAGAACCTACCTTGTAGGCTTGTTCTGGGAATTAAATGAGCTAATACTTACAAATCCATAGTAAGCTTGACAAGTAAATACTTGAATAAATTGTAATTTTAGCAGAGGAACAGTTGGATGTTAGGTATTAGAGAGTATCACGCCAAGTCCTGGGAATTAGATTTCCAGCTAAGGTAACTGGAACTGAATCAGGCAGTTAACATACCGTTAGGCAGCTTCTGAGCATCATGAAAGGGCAGACACACCACACACGCAAGGCTGCCTCCTGAGAGGGGCCACACTGGTTAGTTTATAACCTACTGTCTTTTATTGTATAAAATAAGGTTATGAGTTCACGTATCTAACTTTCCCTTGAGTTTTAACTCAGTGATAAAGGCTGGATCAGAAGTAAAGGAATCAGTGTGGAGAGTGTTTAAATGAAAATGACAGAAAATGATAGCTGGCAATGATCAGAAAACGGTATTGGTGGCTGCTTTGGGCCAGCTAGCAACAGATGAGCTCCGTCTCTGCAAACAGGCTTGGTAGATGCAGAAGAAAAGCCTGTTTTATACACATAAACTTCCCAAATCTAGATGTAACAGTGATTAGGATTCTCTCAAAATCTTTTTAAATGTATTAGAATCAGTAAATTTTTAAAAGTTGTACATACACACTACAAAAATGGCTTTACTTAGATTAACTCAACTAACGTCACATTACCATAAAGCATGGCATCTCATCTCAACATCTCAAATCGCTCATACATCACATTTCATATTTTTCAGATTTTCATTTAATTACTATCATGGAAACATACTTATTGAGTATGTAAGTGGTTTAAACTAGCATGTACCAGTAGTAATAGAAGCTGAAACATAAAGATAATAACTAAAATGAATGTCATAAGCATAAAAAGTGAATAGAGTCCAGTGGGAATACGAAATATAAATTGTTATGCACTAGGGCAATTGAAACTACAGGTGATATTTTATAAAACAGTTGAAAACAAAAGAATAAGGCTGGGGAATTTCTGCGGAATCCTATCTTTCCCCTGCTGTTTGGTACGTTATCTACCAAGGAGTATTTCCAATAAAGCCATGAAATCAGTGAAACTTTTGTTATGTTCAAAAGAAAAAAAAATTCAGAGTGACATTTGGGTAAGTCAATCAAGATTTTGCAGAACCAATATAAAATGATATGTTTCTGCATGAAACTGACCAATTTGCTAACAGTAGAAAAGAGACCAAATTCTAGACATTGAATTCTTACTTTTTTCAGAAAGACAGAAAAATCCACGCAACTGAAGAGAAACAGGAAGAATCAGTAGCAAAGATGATGACTAGTATGTTTAAAGAGAAAACCCATTTTCTCATTTAGATGCTATTGTTGAAAGTCATGTGATGTCAACAGCATTGAAGGCAAAAGTACAAGAACTTCTCAGGACGCGCTTGTGTGAGTTCTGCTTCACATTTGGGAAAACACACTGATGTGTCAAATAGGAATTAGGTCAGGGCCTACATGTGCTAAGTATATGGGGGAAAAGTGCTCAAAGCTTTCATTCTCCTTTTCATTGAGTGCTCACAGTATATGAGAAGAGATATTTCCTTTAGCTAATGACTACTTGTTGTCCAAGGTATAAATTAGAAAAAATACACTATGATTACTACAAATAAACCCCAAATATAAATGTGTAAGGAAAATCATTGTTTCATGAATAAAAGTTTTGGACTAAATGCTAATGTATGAGGTATTTCCTATTCTCAAAGGACCGATAGTGATCTAAAAATAAATCGCAATGCTAGAGAAAACAATAAGAAACAAAATACAATCTAGCTACTCAATACACAATTTTTCTTTGCCTTCTACTACATGAATAAATAAGCAACATAAAATTCTGCTTTTAAGAGCATTTTCTGTGTGCATTCAAGGTACTCACACAGATCTTTTACATGAAGAATGAAATGAAAACATTTTTTTCATGATCTTTTCTATGATGTCAAGTATTTACTTAACATTACATTACACTAATGTATTCAGTATCTGGAGTAGCCTGAACTCCCCATTCAGTGTGAAAATATGGCAAATATTATAAGTCGAGGCTGTAATGTCAAGATTCCTGAAGATTTAGCTGTGGTACAAAGATCCCGATGGCCAAGAGTCATGCTCTTTGGGGAGACATCAAATGTCATGATTTACTAATGAAGTAAATTAATCCTATATTATTGGCGTGTGTTTTTTAGAACTTCAAGAATGAATATGAAGAACCACTTTTCAGGGCCAAATGCACGGAGCTGATTCACACCCTGTTCATAATCATCGTCAACTCTAAACCTTCCAGTTGTGAATGTGACCTGCTCCCCGGCCCAACGTCTCTCAGTGTTAAAGTGGCGTTAGTGAAAATCCAGTGTCCATTTTCGGTCCAAATACCCAAAACCATCATAAGGAACCAACAAACCCTTACCACCAGCTCTGGACAACTGTAATGTGAGTCAACACGACACGGTTCAACAGGCACAAAGCGTGAACATGGAACACAGTTAGGTAAGGAGGTATATTTAGAAACCATACCGGCTATCAGCAAAAGAGATGCAGTGACCAAGTGAAAGATTTCCTACAATACAATCTATGACATTATCATAATATGGATTTTGATTTTTAAACATTCTATTTAATTTTGAACACTATTTTCCTAAATACTTAACTAAATGTGATGTGTTGTCACCAAGATGACCACTCCCCAATAACTATCTGTGGGATGTGAATGACCTGAAAAAACACTGGCTTAGGGTAAAAGTAAAGAGTTGTGTATTTTTTATATTAATACACAATACCAGAAATGACTAACTTTTAAATATTGAATCTTTTCAAGGCAATAAAGAGATTTATTTCTAATAAATTATAAATTTGGTCATTGAAAAGGAATAAGTACCTGTGGTTTTTTGAAGAACTGAAGAATTCAAAATAAGAGTATCTAAAGTGAAATGAAATACCTATCTTCTATTTAAGCCCTCATGCCCACCCCCGACAGTGACCCCTAATGGGGTTAGATCAGGGTTAAACCTTCCCCAAATTCTCATTCGTACTTAATATTAGTGGTCCTCACAATTTACTTTCTTTAATTTATTATATTATGGCCACATATATATGGAGTTCATATACTTCCAGTCCTTTTTATTGTTGCATAATATCACAATGCATAGAGAAACCTAAAGCATTCCAGTAGCGCCTTCCTTATAACTTTGAAATGACCTAGAATATTTTATAATTACAAACTGTCTGGCAGTTAGAATATTTTACACATACTTTCACATATTTGTACAGGAAAACTTTTAGAATAGTTTCCTAGTGCTTGAATTGTGAGCATTTTACCAATGCTGCCAAATTTGCCATCATCCCAGCCAAGAGTTCATCTATTGTCAATTCCATCTGAAATTTTAAATCTCACGGGTGGAACATCACCTATCATTTTATCTGAATTTAAAGTTATTTCATTATTTGTAGGGTTAAATATATTTTTAGATGATTATTACTTTTTATTTCTTTTCTGAATTACTAGATTTTATCATTTGCCCAGCAGGTTGTTTGCATACATGCTTTTTGTTGTTGATTTATAAAAATATAATTGTTTTTAGCAACAATAAGAGCGGAAAGAGCTGGTTATTAAGCATTCCCAGAAGTGCCTGGCACTGTCCTAAGGACTTTCCAAGGGGGGCACATTTCTCAAGTCCCAAATATGAACCAGAGGACTGGACTCAAGGTGAGGCCTCTCGTCTGAGAGGGAAGGAAGATCCAGAAATGTGGACCAAATTTGACTCGTTTGTATCATCAACCACTGCTATTCTGCCTTCCTATTTGTATGAGTCCATCATTTTCTAGGTTTTAAACCATATTGTATATTATTAATAGTATTCTACCAAGTATTCCTAAGGTGTTTAAACATTTCACTACCTAAAGCAATAAGCTTCTATTATTTGAAAAATGAATTTATAGGAAACACTTCATTTTCCAATGATGCCCAAAAAATATTGCTACAAGTTTTTACTATCACTTTGATCTGTCAATCCTGGCTAGGTAGTATGATATAGAAAATCAAGAATAAGCAAAAACCAGTTCTTCAGTCACCAAGAGACTTGCACAAAGCTGAGGTACTAAGGCTTGCCTTCTTTCCGTAGGAGAGAGTGGAAGCACCTCTGCATAACCCACACACACACGTGGGATGCTCTCGGCCTCCACTGTGCCAAGGCTGAGAGCATCGTGTTAGATGGAGGGTGTCACACCCAGCGATGGCACACTCAAGTCAACAAGAAGTAGCCTGCCTGGTAGCAACAAGGCATGAAGAAAATTCCCAAAGCAAGAGCGGGGTGAGTTGCTTTGGAGTGGGGCAAACACTGATTGCACTATGTGTGAGCAGTAAAGTAGTCCACTCGCATCCAGTGTGGTCCAGGAATGGAGCTGAAGGAAATAGGAATGTTTATGCACCAGCGCTCCAGGAGGACAAGCAAGGAAGTCCTCTAGCAGGGTCCACTCTGCAAGAGAAAAGATGGTCTGTTCAGAGGGAATAAATTACCCAGTCAGGTGGTACATGAAAGCACTTACAGCACATGTTGGTGCATTGGCTCTGGAAGGAGCAGAACATGAGCAGGGAAGGACTAAAGTCGGGACCTACGCAGAGTGCCACGTAATCCCTCTGCTGTGACCCTGGCATCTTCAGTAAAGGGACACCTTTATTAAAGCTCAGTGTGCATGTGTGGAAGGTAGACGTCAAGCCAAACAAGATGCCATCCACCTCAGAAGAGCGGAAACAGAGGCACCATAAAGAAGGAATGTGTTGCTGAGAATATAACAGAAATGATGGGAAAACTTCGGTTTCTGCCAGCCAGCTGTTAAAGATTCAAACTAAACCCCCAAGTGGCAGAGAAGTTCCAAATGGCATCCAAATTATAATAGCAATAACTGTAATACTAACAACCTCCAACAGTGATCCCACTTGCTGCTTGTCAAGCCCTCTGTGGAGTGTTTTGCAGACCCAGTATGTTACTTGATTCTCACTGCTTCCCAGTGAGATTGGTACTAACGGTTATTACTGCCACTTTTCAGTAAGGACACAGAGCACAGGAAGGTTAACTTTGTGCCCCCCATCATCCACCTGATAAATGACACTGCCACAACCTGAGCCCAGCTCTCTCCAGCGACCCCACAATTAATGACTACATGGAGTTCATAACAGAATATCCCTCAGTTATCAAAAATAGGCAAATCTTTTACTTTATGATCTAAGAACAAGAGAGAGATAAAAATCTTTGAAAGTGTTACTCTCAATTATTTCATGATTTAAAAATCCTAGCCTTGGGCCAGGTGTGGTAGCTCCTTCCTATAATCCTAGCACTTTGGGACACCAAGGCAAAAGACCCACTTGAGGCCAGGAATTTGAGCCCAACCTGAGAAACTTAGTGAGAACTTTGTCTATAAAAAAAAAAAAAAAAAAAATTAAAAATCAATAGGATGTGGCAATACATGCATGGAGTCCCAGCTACTTGGGAGGCTGAGGCAGGAGGATTGAGTGCAGGAGTTTGAGGCTGGAGCTAACCGTGATTGTGCCATGGCACTCTAGCCTAGGTGACAGAGAGAGACTCTGTGTCTTAAAAACAAATAAGCAAAAACTTTAGCTTATTACTTCAAATTTAGAAAATCCATGTGGTAGGATTGGTTGGTAGCCAAGAGTGCTAGGCTCTCCTAAGTCCCTTCAGACTTAAGTTTTCCATCCATCAAATAAGTGGCGAATGTTCGCTAAGATCTCTTCTTGCTCCAACATTTCCACGATGAAACTAGGCAGAACATCTCATTGCCTAAGAACAGTGAGGTGTCAAAGGATTTTGGCAAAAATATCAGAACTCTTCTCATCATGGGCATGTGGCAGGTACTTGCACCTAGCAGGGAGCCCTGGAAACAAACCCCTAACTCCAAGACTCCACAGACAATCCCAGCTTCCCAGGGCTGGGGCCTCCTTTCTCTTCTTTGGAGAGAGAGCGAGGACATGTGAGTTAAAAGGAACCTACTGATCCCTAAGATTCCTTCCATTCTTTGTTGTGCAGAAGAGGACGCCTAAACCTTCACAGCGAGGGCTGCAGCCCTGAGACTGCACAGCTCAGGGTCCCCTGCACGAAGCTAGGAAGTGCGTGACCCAGACTTCCTTCCCAGCACCTGGCCCAGGCCGACCATGGAGCAGGCGCTCCATAAACATGTGCTAGGTGACAGAAACAAGGAACAATCATGACTATGTCGGATGGGCAAACATACCAAACACGTACAACATATAAAACCAGTTCTCAGTGCTTAAAGCTTGACTGTCAACTTGCATGTTCTTTCCCTTACTCTGAATTCCTGATGCGTATATATCCTTGTATAACCATCAAAGCTCCTATTTGCTCATAGGTTGCTTTGGATTATTTTGGAGTCTTTCAACTTCTCAATTTGTTCTATCTAAAATAAAACATTCTAAATGATAGAAAGGAATTTCACAATATGTTGGTGCATCCTCTACAGGAGACTATTCTAGTAGGGTTAACTAAAATGAGATTATGTTCAGTCATTCCTTCAGTTTGGTCTCCTCAGGACTCATCAATTGACGGATATATTCCCAACACTTGAAAGAGTGTCAGGAACTTAGTAGGCACTCAGTAAATATTAGTGTACCTGTGATTACCCTAAAGTATGTGCAGTCAGCACAAATGTTCAAGAAAACTTTTTAGTACCCTGTGGGTGAAGAACTGCCTTTGGAAGAACTTGATAGAGAAAGATGTGTCCACATTATGGTAAACACCCAGCTATGCATCAGATCACCCTCCTTTAAACGCACATAAAATTTATATTGAAAAATGCATATTAACAGCTCACTGGTGTCACTCCTGAGATTACGAGGACTGGAATCAAGTGTTCTACTTCAGACATTTTAAAATTGTAGTGTAAGAACTATTAAAAGATAGTTGGATGGACAGACTTTTTTTGGTAGCAATTGGCTTAAAATGAAAAATAATTTACAAAAAGACGTCTATATTCAGTGTTATACGCTTGGAGATTAAAGATAGATTTTTAAAATTAATTGTAAGAATGGAAAATGTTCATATAAAAGCTATTATTCAAGTAGTTTGGGCATACAATCTCAGAGGAAAACACCTTTTGTTCTCACACACACACACAAGCGTGCACAAACACACATGCACACAGGAGCAGACGTGCACGTGCTCCACACTCAGCGTCACTCAGGTGGCAAAGCGACACGCAGTCTGTTCACATCCACGTAAACGTGGCCTAAAACACTTCATCTGGAAGGTCAGCAACACGACTCTATGAACCTTTCTTTCCAAATGAAATGATTTTAAGCATCAGCATGGAAAGAGAAAATACTAATTCACTTATCTCAAAAAGCTTTAGTAACACCTAATAAAAAGCAGGTTAGACTAATCCCTCTAGAAACATCAAAAGCAGGGGAAAAAAAAAACTATGAAAACAAGCATCTGTTCCCCTTTCACAGAATTATACGTACAAAAGAATATCTTGCCATATTTCATAGCATATTATGTTTTGCTGAGCACGAACAGGCAATAGCAGAGACATACACGTTGTACTTTCTCTACATTATACACAAAACACAGAGCTGCATCCCAGCAAATGCACGGAAAGGACACAGACTTCACGTTGAACCAGAACTCAATTCAGTCCCTCTTTCAGAAATCTCCTTTTATGATCGCCTTTTTAAAACAAATATTCTTATTTATTCTGTAATTGTCAGAAGAAATAGAAACCAAGTATCTAGCCAGATCTGATAAATATGTGCATTTTTGTTGGTTTAAAATATTTTAAACCAAAATATTGTCAATTACAATATTTTGTTCTAATTTCTAAATTTACTTTCCTACTTTGGTAAAATTATTAATAGCAAATTATCAATATTATTATTGATAATTATTGCAAATAATTATTTGCAATTATTAATAGCAAATTATCAATAGCAAATCTGGGTGTGCCGGCCATAGCAAAACAAGTGTGTATGTTTGACTTTCCTGTGGTTCTCCCGTAAGAGACAGTCACGTGGTCACATTTACAACATTCTATGCGCTTCTATGTGAATATTCTGAGTCCAGTTTCTGGATGAATTTGCTTTCATTCCAAAATAAACTGTATCCAATGGCAGCTCTCTTAACTGAGATTTCAATATTGAGCTTCCAGGCCCCTCACCTCCATGCCAACAGTATTACAAAGAAAACACTTCCTCGAGCATGGAGACAAGAATTGGCTTCTCCACTTGGCAACCGATCCCATGTTGATGATTTTTAAAAGAATAAGTGTTCAGTTCAAGGGCCCTAGAGAGTCTGTGACTGTAGCTCCGGTCATTTGAGGGAAAAAGGAAAGAGATTTTTAAAAGCCAGGGTCAGGGGCATGGAATAAAAGACATTTCCTTTAATTAAAAAAAAAAAAAATTAAAGCAAAAACAAGTTTTGAGTAATAACATATAGAGGTCCCTATAATTAGATTAAAAACACATAGATACATAGATTTGTGTCTTTGATGTGTCTGGACTTCAGATCAATTATACACATGCTAATGTTCAATTTCCATAAGAATAAAGCAAATGACAATTATATGTTGGCTTAATTTTGTTTGACAAAGACACTCTTCAGACGCCTTAGCAAGAAACTTGGTTCTATTCCATATGGGTTCACTCCTAGAATCTACAAAATTCCATGAAAAAGAAATTAACTAATTTGTATAATAAATAGACCCAATATCCTTTCAGCAGATTGTAGTTCTAGGCTGTCTTAAAATAAAGAGTATGAAGAATCACTGGGGTTTGTTAATCTCCCTTCTGAATGAGGCCTCTAGAAAACGGGGTAGGTGGTGGATTTCAAAACACAAGGCGCTTGGGTCTTTCGGGTGGCCTGGGAAGAGTTTCAGAACCTTTGGGGTTGCTTCTTGGGTGTGGATCTTGACTGCCATTTTGTCCCTTCTGAGTGAAGGAATAGAAGATTATTTTCTGCAAGTGAAAATAGTTACCTAACATAATTTTATCATTCAAAAATAATTGCAATCTCCACACTCTCACCTGCCAGGAAAGGTTAACAAAACTTGAGTAAGAGTTCCAGAAAAAAAATTAAAAACAGAAAAATGATAATAATGAAGCTTAATATAATAATGAGAAAAGGCTGGTTTCTCCTTCTTTTTCTAACGCTAACTAGGTGTGTGGCTTTGATTAGCTCTCCTAATCTCTCTTGGTTGGGTCACTTTTATAACAAGAAAGGGCTTCCATTAAATACTGCTTTAGGTTCTTCCTAGGTCTAAAGTTTTACGATTCCACTGAGTAAGGAGGACTGTTTGCTGGGAAAGGCTGCCCAACCCTGGCTGGTGAGCACTCCCTGGGGAGGCGCAGCAGGGCCGTGCCTCACTCCACAGTGAGGAAACTCAGAAAAAGAAGTGAAGCCCAGGCAATCTCATGTCTCAGCTCTTGCTGAAGGTGCAGGTGGCCACCCCAGGGCCCCAGGGAGGATGAAATTGACAAGGAGGACTTCCTGGGAGAAATCACATCTTCTGCAGATCATCTCCCCTCATGTCACTGTCTCCCAGGAGATAAGCTGGAGATAAGTGGACAGGAAGTGGGCTTTAGGGACGGAGATGTGCTTGTGTGTGTTGTTTAGGCCTAGTGGTGTAAAACGGGATATCAACAGAAACTTCTCTATGAAAAGTGTGCAATTCTGAGAAGGTCTTTGGAAATGATGAAAATTGTAGCCCAAAATATAAAATGGATGTAGCAACGAGAACCAAGGAAGGTCTCGAGAAGAAGCACATCTCGCAGAACCCACCCCACCATTGCCATGGGGGCTCCTGTTCCAAAGCTAAATAGCCTTTGCTCATTCAAAGCCAAATCTTTAATCTTCATGTGACAGAATGCAAATGCACGTGTTTGTACTTAAAATGAAAGGCAGCTTCATATAAAGGAACCTTTACTTCTTTCAAATGCTATGTTAAGTGCCACAAATCTCCTGAAGATGGTATTAATTTCCTCTAATAATCATTTCTGGGTCATTAAGTTCATTGCATTTTACTTTACACCCTCCTTATCAAGTACACAGAGCCCTGTGAGATTTCTCCCAGGAGTCCGGCTGCCATATCAGAAAAGCTCACACTTTCAAAGGATTAATAACACCTCTCCTATGCTTTTAAAAATCCCTCACTAATCTCCACACTCTCACTTACGCAGGCCCTGCCCCGCCTGGCTTCTGTGTGACAGAGTCAGATGTCTCCAGCTCACTGCAAAGGAAAGCAAAATGACTAAGCCAACTCGTGTTCCTTTTTTTTTTCCACCTCTGGAAGGAATAATGAATATAAAGGTCACCCCAATATACACGAAGTGGTCTTTTGACGGGAGGCATTTGAAGGGATTTGACTACTTGTAATAGGAATCCTGGTTCAATGAAACCATGTGGCTTAATCTAACCACGTTAACTCTGGACAGCCTAAAAATTGGCTTAACTGGTCAAAGCTGAATTATTCAACTATCTTAATCTGTGTCCTTCTAACGATACTAAACTTACATTAAGTTAGTATCGACGAAAGTCTCATGTGCAAACCATAACTATTGATCCAGGACGATATTATTTACTGATACCATTCAGAAATCCCTCTGACTCAGTAATTATTTATTTTCTCATCCAATATGTTAGAGTGCTGGAAGAAGACAAGGCAAGTCTTCTTTTCTTTGGGGGTGAATTATGATTTTTGTAGCTGATGTGTCTTAATTAACCTAATTGGAATTTGGTAACTTCATTAATCATTCAGAGTGCAAAGCAGGGAGGAGGGGGATGGAAAAGAACAGAAACGACCAAGGCTGTAAAAGACAGCAGCCTAGTGCTCCCCGCAGGGAGCAGTGACGCACTCTGCCCTAGGGAAGACCTTCTTGTTCCTTACTCTTAATAAGCATATCACCTTGTAGGTGTGCACACTCAAATACCGCCACACGGAGCTGGCGTCTTGTCAGTAGCTCCCACACATTCAGCACGGGCGACACCAGGAGAACCCCCCTTTCATCAGAAAGCTCAGGGTATAATGGCCCTACAAACCCCAGCTGTTCTTTATTCATTTTCACAACCTGAGACCTTCTGGGATGCAGGCATCTCCAAGGTGTAAAACAACATCCTCCCCCTAAATTTCCAATTTCTAAAGGATATACCTATAATGGCTTGCAGATGAGTTTAAATACACTCACACAGAAGGGGATTTTTTGTCTGTGTCTCTGGAATTGAGCGCATCTTCCTTGCGTGCTTTCACCCAACGGAGGGCAGCGAAAGAGATTTGTCAGTTAGCAGCACGGGTCCTGTTCCTGGTTCCACCGCCTCTTAGTTTAGAACAGTCCCTTTCAAGTTAATTTCTCAAAGTATCACAGCTCAGGTCTCCCTATAATGGCAGCTGTTGCTGTGACCACCGTGGAAGGACCTATGCTTACTCTTCTCTTGGTCTTCACCGGCTTTTAAGATACCAATGTCTCTGGTGCCCCTGCTAAGGCTTTGCCTGCCTGCAAGTGACAATGGCGCCTTAAGCTTATGAGTTCAGGACTGTTTTTTCTGGACCAAATCAGAACCAGGTGGAGTACCCGCTGGCTCAGACCTGTGATGGCTGGCACCGACACGCAAACCCAGGTCTGCCTGAGAACCTCAGCCCAGGCCCTCCTGGCTGCTCTATGATCCTGGCACTGCCCCCAGCAAGCACACCAAGCAGCTGGACGTTCCCCAAGGACCACGAAACATCTGCGTGAGATCAGAGGGAGCTGTGTGCAGGCCCACGCCCTCTGCCTGGCCTTCCCAAATGGCCGCTTTTGTTCCTACAGGCACGAGTGTCCCAAACTTACAGGGATTAGAGCCCAGGGCTGTCAGCCTCTCCCGGACCCTTGGGGAGATTTCCTCCTGCACCCCTCCTGGTAACCAGGTCCCTGTGGGTCCTTACCTCAGTTTCTCCTGAGGTTCTGTTCTTTTCTTCTTCCTGAGACACAGATTTAGCTTATCCCAACCACACACTGTAAACTCCATTCTGGCTTACCACCTAGTGTAGACGAGATCTGCCCCCTCAGAGCCTGTACAGACAGAATGCTGCAACTGGAGTCGTAAGGTGACCCTGAGGGAGAGAGAGGATTCGGATAGGTCAAGAAGGAGAACAAATCCAAATTCCTGCCAGATGCTTATTTTTTTAAATCTCCTTAAAGTTAAGCTGTTTCTCATCTTTAAATATAATTGTTGATTTTTTTTTGAGAAACGTTTTGAAGTGGCAAATGTTAACTGAAACTCACACTCGGTTTCATATGTTTCACTGACAGATGAACTTTTCCTGGACTTTGGAGTATAAAAGACCTCTTTCAACTGAAAAACTTAGTGATAAAATATCTGATGGAATGGAAAACTGTCCCATTGATTCAAGTGCCAGCACTCTTTTAGAGAATTGAGTATTTCCTTAGAGAGTACTTTCTTAAAGCTGATGTTTCTTCCCTCTCAAAAATACTTTGTTTCACAGAATTAGGGGGAAATGAGGATCTGAACATATCAGTTCACACACAGCACATTCTCTGGGTCATCAAATGCTAAGTTGTAGAAATACAGCAGAGAACAAAACAGATACGTTCTCTACCCCCCTGAAGCTCTGCCCTGGTGTCCTTTGCTAGAAAGATCCTGCTGTGAATTGAGAATAACTGATCTTATCTACTACCAACCAGTTAGAATCTGAGTCAATCTTCGTTGATTCCTTTGCTTCTCTAGGACTTGCGTACTCATGTACAGAACGGGGATTACACCACCGGCCTTGTGTATCTGAAGACACTGTATGAAGCGCTGATGAAAGCACACACATGAAGTCACTTGCTGAGCCGTGGCATTCTCTGCAAACACAGGGGAGTAGTACTAGAAAGAGAAGCCACGTGTAGAACTTGAGTTTGCTCATGGCACTAACAACTAAATGACTGCAAGAGCCAGCCCTGGAAAGATATTCTCGCTTCAGTCATATCAGTCATATATTTTCTTCCTTTAGTGGATGTGAGCTCCTTGAGCAGCCCTTTACACATTGCAGAAAATTTATTTTGCTCCCAGCCAAAGAGTATCACCTCTAAAGGGATACAAAGCCAAAACTGCAAATCAAATAACAATGAAATAATAAACTCCTATGTGATATCCAAAGTTCACAGAGCACTCCTTTATTGGCCTCACTTTGTCCTGCTGAATCCTGACCTTATTGAGTTTCTCTGCATTGGCTTCTTTATTACTACGTGATGTCTCTGCCATGGACATTTAAAAATGTAAAACGCAAAAAAAAAAAAAAAAAAAAAAAAAAATCTTGCCTGATTACCTTCCGATGTTGTCTTGACAGTAGACATTCCGGTGAGCTTTCAGGAACTCCACCCCCAGGCCACCACCTGTGAAAAGCAGCCTGTGCGAAGCTCTGCTCCTCCCCAGCACCCTTCCCGGGGCATCCGATGCTTCTCCCGGGCTGGTATCAGCAGGATGAAGGCAACTGTGTCTGTCCGCTAAGGCAAAGGTATCTGCAATGGGTCAGGCTGCCCCGAGGCCCTCAGTTGCTGGACGCTTGCCAAGTGGCTAGGACTCAGGTGTAGGCTCTTCTGCAAACACTTTAGGACAGGGAAGTAGACCAGTGGAAGAGATTCACTATCCATTTTAAATGAAAGTGGGAGAATTCGACTATTAGGCGGTGTAGTACCAACTTAATAGAAGTGCTTGGTATGAGGAGTATGGAAAACACAAATACAGGCAGGGCACAATGGGTGACCCGCGATCCGAGCACTCCGTGGGCCAAGGCAGAATTACTTGAGCTGAGGAGTTCCAGACCAGCCTGAGCAAGAGCAAGACCCCGTCTCTATTAAAAACAGAAAAACTAGCCAGGTGTCATGGCAGGGGCCTATAGTCTCAACTACCTGGAGACTGAGGCAGGAAGATCACTTAAGCCCAGGAGTCTGAGGTTGCTGTGAGCTAGGCTGATGCTATGCACTCTAGTCTGGGGCAGCAGAGTGAGCCTCTGTCTCAAAAAAAAAAGTAAAACTTCTGAATTTTACTGTAAATAATGGCAAATGAATAACAACTTTTGCTCTGATGTGCTATCTCTAGTTTATTTTTCTTCTATATCTGCTTAAAATATTCCTTGAAAATGTTTCTGATAAGAATTGAATTATAGGGTGGCGCCTGTGACTCAAGGAGTAGGGCGCCAGTCCCATATGCCGGAGATGGTGGGTTCAAACCCAGCCCTGGCCAAAAAACACACACACAAAAAAAAAATTGAATTATATGGTGTATGATGCTTATTTCAAAATTGCTTTCATTCTATATTAAATCCGTAATATATATCCAAATAAAGGCAATTGTTTATTCTCCTAAATAACTTCGTGATAACTCTGTGAATCTTTTTTTTTTTTTACTTCTGTACAATAGACCAAGGCCTGTGAGAGTAGAAAGCCGTTCGCATACCTTTGCAACCCTGCAGCCCCCAACATGCTGCTCGCACATTCTGAGATATTCAAGAATTGCTTGTGGAAGAGGATATGACTTATCAATAATGACTTTAAAATGCTTTCAAAATAGCAGTTTCATTTTGGATTTCATTTGTCAAAGTCACCCTGAGGAAGATTATTTTGAGAAGTAGAAAACTTTTGAATGTGTCTTAGGTTATTTGGGAAAAAAAAAAAACAAAACTAGAGTTCTAAGGCAAGATGTTAGAGTTTCAAATAAGCGTAAATTATGACTCACTTGTTGAGTATCAGGTTCATTTATCAAATAGAAAAAGGAAGGTGAGAAGCCAGAACTGACCAACAGCCAAACAGTCCACTCAATGGGGGGAAGGGACTCCACGAACCCACCACCGCACCTGCGAGAGGAAACCCAGGGCTGGCAGACCCAAGAGATTGCCCACCACAGCAGAGCTGGCTGGGAAAAACTGAGGAAGATGAAAATCATAATCATTCACACATCCTGGGGAACCTCGTCAGCTGCTCCAGGACGGATAAGTTAATTGCCACATTGGAAATCTGAATAATTAAGTGCCCTCCTAAACATGTACTGAGTCATTAATGTTATGTTTGATCGCATTTTTCATATCATATTTTCTAGTGATCATTTTGTAATAACATCTTTTTTCACAATGCAACAGGTTGCCCAAATTTCAGCTGTTGCCCTTCTCCGTGTTACCTAAACTCTCTCATCCTTAGCGCTCCCACTTGTAAAATGAACACAATTGTCCCTGCTCTGCTACATGGTCATCGCACCACACGAACTCTTCCAGTCACCCCAATCTGAGCACTGGGTAGGATTGACAGTGTGTCCTGATCCCCTGAAATTAGACAATGACCATTTTACTCATTTGTGACATCGAAAGTGAGCAGGTAACGACACGCTCACTCCATTGTGGGAGCCACGGAGAGTCCACATGCGGTTTTCTGGTTCTCATTCCCTCGGCTTCCACATGGACCTGCCGTTGACATTCCTCAAGCGGTGAAGTTCTCAGGTGCAACACGACCAGCAGGTGGGCTTCAGCAGGTGCTCAGCCCAACAGCAGCCATGGTTAGCAGCCGAACTACCAGTGAAAAAACTTTTTATTCTTAAAGTGGAAGTTATAAATTTCTGAACAAGTAGACTGTTTAAGTTTTGAGAAACAAGCAAAACCAATGCAAACAACTGTCTTAAGTAGTATGACGAAGAGTAATCCTGTGTTTTACATTTAATTGCTCCTAGAAGTGACAAAACAATAGTTTCCCTCTCTGAGTTCCATCAAATGTAGTTGGTCACTTAAGTAATAGCACTAAACAGTTCCTACAATCGAGTCATGCCCAAAATAAGAAATTGGTTTTTCACCAGTATCACAGACACCAGCCCACACAGGCTTACCCTAAGTAATAATTTATATATGTCAAGAATTTTGTCATGTCCTAGTATTTTTTTTTTTCTGAGACAGAGTCTCACTCTGTTGCCCTCAGTAGAGTACAGTGCCATCACAGCTCACAGCAACCTCAAACTCTTGGGCTTAAGGGATTCTCTTGCCTCAGCCTCCCAAGTAGCTGGGACTACAGGTTCCCACCACAATGCCCCAGCTATTTTCTTGTTGCAGTTGTCTTTGTTGTTTAGCTGACCCAGGCAGGGCTCTAACCTGCCGACTTTGGTGCATGTGGCTGGTGCCATAACCATTGTGCTACAGGCACCAAGCCGATGTCCTAGCATTTTAATGTATATTATTTCACTTGATCAGATAATTGTGAGGCATAAAACACTTCAACAGAATGTTTTTAACCTACTGCGGTGCAATTGCCCCCTTTTAAGAAGCTCATGAAAGCTAAGGATCCTCCATCCAAAAACATCACTTGTGTTCACAAATACACATTCTGCACATAGTCGCAGGAGACTTCCTGACTCACCATGGCCCCAGGAGATCCCCTGGGTAAGGATTGTGGCATTAACATTTTAGGATATTGCCACTTTTCCTAAGGGTCAGTAGCATATTGAGATACTTCATATTTCAGTTTTCAAATATTTATTGGATAGTTGATTGATCTAAAGCATTTAAGGAAGCAAAGAAAGATTTCATGAAATTGTCAATACATAAACTGTCATAGGCAATTTGTGCAGGAGAAGCTCTAGTTATCCTTCTGTCTTTTGTCCTTAGCACTTGAAAGGAATGCATCCTTCCCATTCCCCAGTATTTGAAGATTTCGTACTGACAATAATTTTAGAGTTGTCATAAGCAAGAGAATCATAGTGTTCATGGAAAGGAGGAAGAGACGGAGCAGGAGAGGGGGGTGCAGAGAGTGTCTTGGATCCTATGAGCCCCCGGAGTTGTGAGTCATTCAGTAGCACCAGATGGAGAGTAGTGGCCATATTTGGAGATGTTTTTTTTTCTTTTCTCAGCCTAAATCTAAGTTCTTTTAGGCTTTGCACTGGTCCTGCAAAAGCACCATAGTGTCAGTGCTTAAGGACAAAAACTGGCATAGCCATATTTAGCACAAGATCTGAAATAACTTACCCCCCAAATGTACCTTCAAACCATCTGGGGCCCCCAATGGTGCACACAACAAGGCGCTGCAGGTCCATTTGGCAAATGAGATTGTCCTCATGGCCCGCTTTGTAATTTGTAAGCATAGATTCACAGGGATAAAAATGCCTTACTCATTGTTGGATTTTATAACCTGGATTTCTCAAGAATCTGTTAAATACCTGAATTCACTTCTCAAACCAGAAGCAGGCAGTAGAATTAACTTTCAGACAGAAGCTTAAATTCCCAGTAATGGAGATAAGAGGCTTATCATTTTTGCAGACAGCACCCAAGTGTATCTGTGTGTTGCATCCCCGTGTTGTTAATGAGCTGTGGCTGTGAGTCAGACCAGCTCTGTGTGTCATCAGCCTCCACTGTGCACATACGGCAACACGCCACTGGGAGATAAAGGTTCATTGATCTTCCGCGCACACGAGTTTGAAATCACAGCGATAGTGCTGATGAAGTTGGGAAAACTCCACATGGTGAAGACAGCCCAACACGTACACAGTGGAGATACTTTGAACTGAGAACACATCACTCTTTCTCCCGCCCACCTACCCTCACAACATTGCCAATAGCCGCTGCTAGTCAGTGTGCATGTTTACAGCTTGTGACATGGTTACACCCTTCCCACAAACACATATGTGGATGGACACAAATGAGGGAGCAGTACCCAAATCTGGATAAATACAACAATTCTACATATACTATTCTGTATGTTGCTGTTTTTAAATTTATAGTACATCCTATAGACCTTTCCTTATCACCATCTATAGATTAAACTGTATCATTTTAGACAATACGAATGCTGGCAAGGATGGGAAGAGAAATAACTCCTATACACTGTTGATGGGAATATAACCCATTCTATTGCCACCATGGAAAACAGTGTGGAGGGTCCTCAGAAACCCAGAAGCAGAACTACCATGCGACCAGCAGGCCCACTGCTGAGCATGTTATCCAAATGAAAGGGAATCAGTATCTCGGGGAGACACCTGCAGCCCCGCGTCCACTGCAGAGCTCTCATTCATACATGGAAGCAAAATAAAGTTAATCCCATACAAATAGCAAGTAGAACGGAGGATGTTAGAGGCTAGAAAGGGGAGAGGGAGGAAGACCTAGGGAGAGATTTGTTAAAGAACATAAATTACAGCTGGATGGGAGGAATAGGCTCTAGTGCTCTATACCACTGGGGTTATGGCCATGGCTGACAATAATACACACCTCCATATAGCTGGAAGGAGGGTATTGAATGTTTCTAGCACAAAGAAATGATAAACGTTTGAGATGACAGAGATGCTAATTATTCTGTTCTGATCACTATGTGCTATTTGTATAGTATACCACAAAAATAAGTACAGTTATGTCAAATACAAACAATGACATTTAAAAAGAAGCAAATACTCTTTTTTAAAAAAAAACTAACAAGAGGAAGCATGAAATTGTAAATATTTTTAAAATCAAATAGCATATAAGAGAACAAAAGAAAAATTAACTCTAATCCAAAATCTCTGGTTTCCCATTCTCTTTGCCCAGAGGTAAACATTAAATTTGTTAAATAGAACAAATAGAAATAAATATAATAGAAAAAAAACGACAGAAAGAAAGAGGAATAAAGATGGCTGCAGATTATTTTCTGTGATGCCCTGCGTGAGTGGAGTCCATTTCTCCATCCCCTTGAATCGAGGCTGGCCCTGCAACTGCTATAGCCGATACAATATGGTGGAAGCACGACATTCACTGTTCTGGGCTGAAGTTTCTTGCTTTTTGTTTTTTAAGATGTTCTGTTGCCCTCTTAGAGTGCAGTGGTGTCATTGCAGCTGTCTATAACCTCCAGCTCCTGAAATTAAGCAATCAATCCTCCTCAGCCTCCAGAATAGCTGGGACTACAGAATTGCACCACCCCTTCCGGCTAAGTTTTGTGACTGTTGGAAGAGACTAGGTTTTGCTCTTGCTCGGGTTGGTCTCAAACCCCTGGCCTCAAGTGATCTTCCCTCCTAGGCCTCCCAGACAGCAGGATTACAGATGTGAGCCACTGCGTCCAGCCTGGGCTGAAGCTTTAAGGGACCTTCTTAGACGTAGGATGACATGGAAGGAAGCTTGACGTGCTGTGGGAATTAGACCAGCCAGGCTACACACCGAAGACAGCGTTTAGGAGTGCCTGCCTTCTCCACATCCTTGTCAACGAAGTATATTCACCCATATAATTTGGCTTCATGTTTTTAACTGTCATTGGCGTTAAAGCATCTTTTTGCAGCTTTGACAGTTTTGTGTATGCGCACGTATGTTTTTGTCTGTGAACTGTTAACTTCTTTCACCCTTCATATCATTAATGTTTTATTGAATTATAATACTTTTATACATTTAAAAAATAATTCCCTCTATGCTATGGATAAATTTGTAATATTCATATAATCAATTATCCATCTTTCTGTTATAGTCATAGTTAATAGGACTTTTCCACTCTAATACGCATATTAGCTTCTTCATGTTTTCTTTTAGTTATTTTCATTTTTTGCATTTAATACTTGAGAGAACTCTAACTTGTGTTGCAAAAGCTATAGAGAACTTTTTCTAAACAAGCTCGCAATCCCTGAAGAAGAAAAAAGAAATGGCTATTATCACTTAATGCTTGTTAGCACAGAAACCCAACAGTATGTTTTACAATTTTCATAGAAACTCATATGAATTAGCAAAACTAATTATAAATCCTCCTCCTATGGGTCAATTAAAATGAAAGGTTAATTTATTTGAATAGGCATGGACGAGTTTGTGCTAGAAAAATATAAAAGTGGCCGGTTAATTAAACCGCTCCCTAAAAGCACGAGGAAAGTGGTAGTCATGGTTCTGTTGCTTTGTATCATAGTTCCCAGTTTCTTCTGCTTTGTATGATGGTTCATTCTGAGATGGCTACTTCCCCCTGGGGTGACTTTAGTTGACAAAGATAGGAAAGCAACTTATTTACCTTTGCTTCTCCGCTGTGCCAACAACAGACCACTGAAGATAACGTGTGTTAAGTCAATGTCAGATCAATGCTATGAATGCATGGATCCAATACCATGTGTTTTTATTTGAAAGTTTATTAAGCTGGGCTGCGCCTGTGGCTCAAGGAGTAGGGCGCCGGTCCCATATGCCGAAGGTGGCAGGTTCAAACCTAGCCCCGGCCGAAAAAAAAAAAAAAAAAAGAAAGTTTATTAAGCTTCCCAATTCAAAGAAGAGTTAAGTCATGAAAATACAAACTTTTAAGATAAACATTCCAACATTTTAGAAAATGTTGTTGTTCATCATTGGAGACCCACCTATGTGGTTAGACCAATGAAATAACAAAAGACAGGACTTTGGAATTTTTCAATCAGTTATATAACTAACGTACAATCTTGGGATTAATGTGTTCATGAAATGTGCATTTGTAAACTGTTTATACCTATGCTCTGTGCTTGACTATGGAGAATACAAGATGAAGAGCCATCAGCCACTGAGGCTGGAAAAGGTGATGCTGGGCAGAAACTTCACGACAGTACCCAAGCAGCTCATGATGGGGCACAGACAAGGAGTTCAAGGAAGAAGCAGAGGGTCTTCAGCAAGGCTTCCCGACAGAGCTGATTCTTGAAATAAAGAAGTGCGCTCCAGACAGAGGGAGCTAAGGTTGGACAGCACTGTGGAAAAGCTGCACAGAACAAACAAAAATCGCCGCTGGCTCCGGAGTCTGTCTCCTGGAATATGGATTAATAACTGCATGTTTTATGTTTCACTGAGAAAATATGACATATATGTCTTTTTCTCTCTTTTTACTATTATCCTGGCAAAGATAAGTTCAGCAATCTTTGCAATTCCAACTCAGTGCCACCCTGCAGACTAAAGCACACACAAAAGGGAACCTCAGTTTTGCTATTCAGTCGTGTGAGATGAGATTCTTATTGAAAAGTGGAGGAAGAGACTTCTTTAGAAGGCAGTACCACTTTATTTTACGAGGTAAAAAATAGCCATGTAATAGCGCTGTGAACACATGGCTGTTGACAACGTAAGTACCATGTAACCACGGAGTAATTACCCAGTTCTCTCCTTCTTTAAAACAAAGACCAAGCTGAAAATCAAGAGCTGCAAGGTGCATGATGATTATTCTGTTCATTACTTGGTAACTGGAAGTATAATTATCAAGTAATCTGCATGAACATAATTACGTATTTACATAGTCTTTGCCATGTAATTACAGAGGAGTTCAGTGATTATACAGTACATTCCTTGAAAAAGAAAGTGATACCAAAAAACAAAACAAAAAAATCTGGATGAAGTAGTCATCTCAAACAGAAAGAATTAAACATGAAGATGATTTATCTTAGCAAAGTCCTAAATCATAACATTAAGTGAAAACAATAAAAATTAGATCAATTTCCAATCATGAAAACCAATCAGAGTCCATTTCATGAATTGTGGAGCCCTTCTGAGACCCTCAAACCATTTCATTCTTCCAATGCTTGCGGAAAAGAGGAGAATTTGCTTTCTTATTTCAAAAGGAAGGGTCTTTTTTATACTTATTAATCCAATCATCTCCATCTCAGTCTTCTTTTACCCACTATTAAAATCACAAGTGCCTCTTTTATATTCTAAGATGTTTAATAAGTAGGTAAAGAAAAATGAGAAGGACGAAAGCTGAACAGTTATTGACCACTTAAGCTTCTGAGGCTTTCTTTCTACACAAAAAAGGACATTAAGTACTTTATATTTTTTAAGATCTTTAATACAAATTGTTTATGAAATGAGGCTCTGAAATTTTTAAGCATTTTTATTAAAGGCAACCATATTATTGAAATCTCTCTTCAGAACAATAACTTACCCTGTTTTAGTTCGAAATGATTCATCACAATGATTGGCTGGCAAATTCTACACATCGGAGATTATTACTTGAAGTCATTATCCAAAATCATTTGCATAAAATAACAATGCAGCCAGAAATGAACTAAAAGTGACTCTTGTATACACACCATAGCGGGATAACCACCTGTGCCCTGCAGAGCCGACACATAGAACAAACACAGACTGAGGCTGGTGTGTGCCTCACGTTAGTCTCTGCCC
The DNA here is from genome assembly GCF_027406575.1 of Nycticebus coucang. NCBI lineage: Eukaryota > Metazoa > Chordata > Mammalia > Primates > Lorisidae > Nycticebus > Nycticebus coucang. The sequence goes on along the minus strand of NC_069794.1, from coordinate 6,440,408 downwards.
TCCGAACAGGAGCCTCTCCGAGTACTTCAGCTGGGTCCTGTCTGTGCCTAACGAGCTTGGCCAGCTGACCCTTTTAGTTCTCTAAATGCACTTAATATGTCCACCTACTAATTTGCTGCCATTTCTCATAGTTAAAAGAACATCTTAATGAAAAGGTAACTTAAATACAAGGGAATCAGAATGGAAAACTTTGGAGACTCTTTCATTGCAGAATAGCATATAAAAAATCACACCCATAGCCACCCTTACTGAAGATTTTACAAATTAGTGTTCATATTTCTGGTGAAAAAAAAACAAAACATGGTATCTTTAAAGAATTAACTACTCTTAAATTAAAATGAAAATCAAAAATGTGTAATGTCTAATCATTTTTCCCCCCAAAAGTTTGATTCTTCTATAGAGATGTAATTGTCTGACTTAGTCATAGGAATTACAACCATAGCACAGAAAACCTCCCAAAATAGGAGCAAGATGCATCCTAACCTGTTACTGTGCTCCCTGCTTCAGGGGCAGGACCAGCCTTAAACCCTGGCACAGATGGACCCTGCCTTGCATTTCACAAACACGCACACCAAGATTCCGTATACAACAACACATGGTTGCTCCTTCCTGGGCATTTTCCCCATGAATCGCCCCATTCTAGCTCCCTAGAGACTCCTCTCCACATCTCTTGTATGTTCTTGAAACACTGACAGGAGTCGACTTCGTCTGTATGCCAGGGCGGCTTGCAGAATTGTATCCGCGCTCACATCCAAGAAGGGCAACTTGAAGGGCAAGGAGAAACTAGCAGCAGATGCTCTTAGGAAGACAAAGAGCAACTTAATAAGACAGGAATTTCATCCTCTCCAATGGCACACGAGTGCAATGGGTTCTTGTAAATGGATGTGTTGCATTCTGGTGGAAACCGGCATCCATCTTTTTGTTCTGTGTTTATCCAATACAATATGGAAACTGAAGAATACCGTACAATATGGAACAAATTAGTCGTGAATGTGTCTGTAGGGAGGTCTAGATGTTTAAAAAACAATTAGACGTCATCTTTCCAAAAATCCAACTTTAAAAGTTTGGTTTTATTTAAATAATTTTATTTAACATATTTATAATCATCACTTATAGTTCATACTACACATTTAGTTGAATGAAAAATTTTGAATTTTTAAAAAAAATTTTTTTAATTAGTCAAACATTTTATAGAGTATATATTTCATACCCACAGAAATGGACTGGAATTCATGAATCATACTTATGTAACAATAGAACCTTCCTGGTTTTCAGAATCAAAGTATTTCTGTGCTTTTGAAAAAACAGCTTTTTAAAAAAAATGCAATAATCGAAATGTTACATGTAAACAAATCACATTAAGATCTTACACAATCTGAGTATCATTACATATTTTCATTCTTCAGATCATTACTCTCAATAGAACACACATTTTGTGAAAATCTTTATTATAAGAACAATTAGGGATTTTGATTAATTGAGAGCATGAGCAAATCTATGGATACATAGTAATTTTATTAAGTGCACACTTCTTCATTTTATATTCCTCAATCATCACTGGCCTCTCAGTGGACACCCAGATGTACAGTAATGATGAAGTTCAGTTACATTTTTGCCAGCATTTCGTCATAGAAAAACCACAACTTTGGGCATATTTTTCAATTTTGACATTCTAAGAATATATTTGTCAAGAAAAAGAGGATTAAACATCTTTTCTTTAACATTTTTTAAGTCTGCTTTATAACTTTAAAAAATTTAAACATATGGTAAGCAGACTTTTTCCCCCGCTCTCTCAGCCTCCCCAAATTAAGAGCCGTGCAGCCCTTCCTCCTCAGCACGGACGTGTTTGAAGTGGCTCCAGTTCTGCTCATGTCCACACTAACACCCCACGACCCATCATTCTGTCCTTCCCCCTTTCTATTCCTTTCAAAAAAGCACCTTGAAAACAATGTACCCCCAACACATTTTAAGTGGACATCCGAAACTGTTCTTTATCATGATAAAGATTGCAATTTCTGGTTCTGTGCAAGTGTTTTGAACATACTTTCATCAAAAAAAAAATACACCTTTGTATTTAGATCATTGAATCGGTACATAGTAGCAGTAATTTCTAATCGGAAATTCTAGTCTTTGCGGTCATACCAATCACTTAAATCAGACTTCAACTCTGATAAAATCTGATTTTATTTTTCAATTCAAACAAATCATTGAATACCTCCAAAATAACATCTATGTATTGAATTCTGATTTCATATGATAGATGATTGGTAAATAAAGGTGCAGATAGACAATGAGACTGGCCTTAAGCTCTGGTCTGAGCAGACGAACGCCGCCCTCTTGGACACACTCCCTCTGTGGTCAGGGAACCCTCTCTTAAAAGCTGTGTACTCTCCAGTCATCTCCTGGCTGATGTGTGTTTTGAAATTGTGTGTGTTTGTCTTTGTTGTTGCTCACGTGTTGGGACAGTGAGGACATTCTGGTTTCACTGGGGCTGTGGGAGAGGGAAGGAGAGGGACAGGCTGCAGGAGCTGTTTTCAGAAGATCCCGTTGAGGAAACAACATAATGGAAGTTTAGGCTTAGAAAACTGCTTTCCACAAACTTCCTAGGTTTCCCTAAAGTCATCCAGGCTATCCCGCAAACCATTCTATGCCCTTTTGCCCCGGAGGTATAGCGTTCCCATGTAATCTAGAATATACAACTTCCAGAAAAGCTAGGGCAGGAAATTTGAAGAGAATTAGAGGCAGCTTAGCATACAACTCTACCAAGAAACGTCCATGGCTCAGGCCCGTAGCACAGTGGTACGGCACTGGCCACATGCACCGAGGCTGGTGGGTTTGGGCCCAGCCCGGGCTTGCTAGACAACAATCACAACTGGAACAAAAACATAGCTGGGAGTTGTGGTGGGAGCCTGTAGTCCCAGCTACTTTGGAGGTTGAGGCAAGAGAATCACGTAAGCCCAAGAGTTTGAGGTTGCTGTGAGCTGTGACGCCATGGCACTCTACCAAGGACAATATAGTGAGACTCTGTCTCAAAAAAAAAAAAAAAGAAAGAAACATCCCATGAAGTGTGGCAGACAGGAAGCACGCTGGCATCTGTGCACACAGGGGGTTTGTTTTTAATGTACTTCAGTGCATAAGAATATTTGGAAACAAGTCATGGGGAAAGAAGATATGACCTTGACAGACACGGCCTCTAGATGAAGCCCTGGTAGAGAGCCACGGTGTGAAGATCTAAGGATGGATGAGAGAAATTACAAAAACAGCTGCAATTCGTTGCTCCCTGAGGGCCCTGCTGCTCCTGCTCCTTGTGGACACCAGCTGGGTCTCTGAATCAGAAAACAGACAAGGGGGTGGGTGGCTAAGGTGCATTTTGCTACTTAATTTGGAGGTTTTCCATGCTAAGGTTATCATTCCCATGACCAAACAAAGGAATGACTAAATGTGGGCAAAATCATGTCTTTATCTGAGTAATTTTGTAGGGCCCCCTCTTCCAACTCTAGGCTTGCCCATGTGACCAGCTGTGGCCAATACATGAGGGATGTGCTCAGACCCGTGCGGCAGACCCAGGAGGAGGGGGAGACAGATGAGTCCAGCAGACCAAACCACCCAGGCAGGGTCAGTCCACGCCACCCAACAGCCAGTGGATTCCTACATGTGAGCAAACCAAGCCAAGACGAGGAACCCCCAGCACTAAATGTTCATCACTGCATGTCAGGGACCAATAAATAAATGCACAGTGACATACAGAACCAAAATATACAGCTTTTGCTACACAGCATTATTATGGCAATGAATAAAGAGTTTAAAAATAAATGTGAGGTCTGTGAAAAATACAGGGAAATAAAGGAAAAGGAACACCAAGCTTAACACTCCAATAGAGAGTATTTGAGCAAAGGTGACAAACACACTGAAACGGAAAGAACATTTCAGGGAACAGGTGACCGTCCTGGCCGCATGCATGGAGCTGGGTCAGCGAGGGCCCGGGCAGCAGGTGAGGTCGGAAATACTACAGGGAGAACAAACTGAGCTTGCAAGAATTGGACCGAGAGGAAAAAAGGTAAATGAGAAAGGAGGAAAGCGTAAGCAAATTAAGACTAACATCAGGCTACAACATCAGCAAAGAGCCGGACTCACCCTGAGAAGACGGGCTTGAAAAACCGTCCCCAAGATGAAGAGGAAAATGCAGACAGATGAAAACCATCTGAGAAAGAGGCCATACAGGGGCAAGAACAGAGATGTGACAGAGACAATTAGCATTCCAGAATTTTAAAAGATGAAAATAAAGGAAATATCAAGCTATAAAAGAGGAAAACATTCCTTGAGCTAAGAAAGGGTTTACAACAACAGGTTAAAAGGATTCACTGTATTATAGGTAGAAATGAACAGACAAAAGAAAAATCATTAGCTTAAACACTTCCCGCCCTAAAAAATAAAAAGTAATGAAAAAGAGAGAAAGAAAAAAAGAAAGGATTCCTACGCATACTGAGGCCAACCCAGGGTAGAAAGAATGAGGGCCGCTGCGAGGGGCCCAGCACTAAAGCCTCAACATCTTAGCAGCAAACGTCTCCAACAGCTCCTGCAGGTCTCAGGGAAAGAGCTTACGATGCACCAACTTTCCACATGGCAAACTTGCCTTTCATGTCGGAAAGCAACAGAGAACTTTGAAAAGGCATCCCTGTGTGTCCTTTTATAATAATAAAATTATCTATGAGATGCATAATGTTCAAAATTCACCAGTGGCTTAAAAGGGTATAAATGACTACTCAGAACCGTGTCTAGAAGCAAGGATTTGAAGTCTCCAGCCTCGTTTCAGATTTCGACTTGGGTAGGAGTGGTGGCTTTTAAAGTCTAAAAACCTAGTTTCCCATCTGTAAAATGAGAGTAGTAATATCTTCACCAAAGAGTTGTAAAGCTTCCCTGTATGGCAAATATTCACCACAGAGCCAATTTTAGAGGACATGGTAACAGTTGATGATACCATTACAGGCACCATATACATGTATAACATTCTGGGCGAAAATTAAGTGGGATGTCTTCTGAAGGGGCTGTTAAAGTGATGCCAGCCTCCCCCATGCTCTACATACATATGGGCACCTCGAACAATAGTTTTTTCTTCTGAAAAGAGGACTGAATGGTGCTCTCTTGAAGGATATCAGACGCGCGTATTTATTGCGTGTATGTGTATGTCCTGTGTTTTATACGTGGAAGTATTGTAGCAGTGCAGGAAAAGAAATAAGCTGTAGGGGCTCCTTTTTCACTAATCACGGTGTACGTCAGCTGGTCACAAAACTAGCCATGAGGATGAGGTGGATCACTTCGTGGGCAACTGCTCAGAGGGACAAGGGCAGCCTTGCTCACAAATCACTGGCAGAGAAAGGCAGTGAAAGTGCCAAATAAAGTCCCAAGTTACAGCACAGGTGCCTCAGATTCAACAGAAATGGGAGCACTTAGCATCAGCACCACTCACTGGGCAGGGCGCGCAGCAGCCATGGCTTCCCTGCAGTAATGAATGGAAGACCCCTGGGGGGAAGTCACCCAGGGGACACTGTCAGAGGTAGCCATGGTCCTCACCCACATCTGGGAGCAATTCCTGTGGAAATTTCTTGGCCCATTCCTGTGGAAACCTCAGCAAGAGGAAGATGCTGGGAGCTGGAGAAAGTAAAGAGGAGGGCCATGAGGTCCCATGTGTACCCGGAGTTGTTGGATCAAGCCACACGAGGCAAAAGTGTTTGCCAAATTAATGAACAAATAAATGATAAACGTCATGAGCGCTAACATATCCCACCAACTCCAGCTTTCCCACAGGAGGACTATGGGTAGGTTTTTTTTTTTTAATCTGATAAAATCATGCCTTAAAATTCTGTAGTCCCCAGAGTTTAATGAAACCTAACTTCTTGCCAAGACTTCTTAACAGTTTCCAGGATGTCATTCTTTTTTTAGTCTTTTGAAAATGTTAAGAACAACATCCATTTGAAAAAGTTACTACCTACTTTGCTACCATATAGTCAGAGGGCGTCAATCCCCCAGCACCACCGGGTCACACGCTTCACTGGTGTCTGGATTCCTAGAGAAGACTGTTCCTGCCGGGGGTGTGTCACCCATGATTTGAGTCCCTTCTGATGTCCTGTCACAGAGCAACTGCAACATTCCAACCCAGAAAACCCCCGCCAGGTTCTTTGTAACCCATTAAACCCCTAGTCAGAAGGACTTCCAAACCTATTATGAATAACACTAGATTTATAAAAAGTGAGATCTATTTTTCTTCAAATTTAGAAAAAGAATTTCTGGGAAAATCAAAGACTAGAATTCTGGTGTTTTTTGTTTGTTTGTTTGTTTTAATGGAAAACATGGAGGCCAATCCTAAGTGAAACTGTGAAACAGGCACAGTGTCTTCCAGACGCCTTTTTGATGTCCCACCAGTCACTGTTTTCACACTGCCCAGTCTTTTGCCCTGTCACAAACAGAAGGACTTGATGGACTTACTCATACCAAGATACTGTGAACTGGCATTCATGAGATCTCAGAATTGAAATATGTATCAGAGGTCTTGCAGCCCTACCTTCTACCTAAAAAGCGGTCATGTCATCACAGCTCTGAGGCACAGGTGACCCATCTGCACCCTCCGGGGTCAGCTCCCACCCTGGCACACAGCTGGGCAGGCTCCCCAGAAGGCTCTAAAGTCTCCTCCTTCAACTTGGCTCCCTGACCCTTCAGTTCCACAGATATCGTCCACCTTCCTTCATGACAGCTCTGCAGGCAGGTCAAGAGAACTATTTTATTTTCCTTATGTGACTCTTTCATTGAAATTTCCCTCAGTAGTTTCAACTTTTTTTCTTATGGAGAAGTTTCCAAATGGCCCCCACTGTTCACTCCTGCTTAGATGCCCTTTCATCTGTAAACATCCTTCTCCAAATATGCCACCGAGAAAAGGCTTCATCCTGATAACAATTTCCGGGGCGCCATCACAGTGTTTTGGAAAAAGCTCAGACTTTGAAACTATCTAGCCTCTTGGTTGTGAATCCTGACCCCCACAACTACAAGCTGTGTGACCTTGAGCAAGTTACATAATTGCCCCGTTTTCCCATCAGTATAAGAAAAATTGTAGCACCCAATAAAGTTATAGTGAACACCAGGGAATATCAAAGTGGCATTAAAGCCCAGTGCTCAGCACAGGGTGGAAATCCCTCCATTAACAATGTCTGTCACCATCCTGTGTCACTACTGCAGGCTTAAAAATGATGACATGGAAAGAAGAATGGGTTCCCACAGTTCACACCTCAGGCAGCGTGTGCACACTCCAGGATCCAGCTCCCGATTCAAGGAGCTCCCAAGATGGACTTCTCTGTTTTCAATATTCTTTACCTGGCTCTGATTCAAGGGTGCAGATTAATCCATTCTTTCTTTGTGAAGTGACACTTTCTACATTTCAAGTATTTTAGCTTTGGGAATTGAACAGTAGAGTTTTCCAAAATCCCAAAGTAATGCCTGGATTTTCTAATTTTATTTGAAATAAATGGCCTCCCAAGTTGTAAATTCTCTATATCATCAAGTAGTTCTACTCAGGGGAGCTGTGGGAGAGATTTGCATTATTGCTGACACTAAATTTACACGAAACACCTCGTACTCTTGCTGTAGAAATTACCATGAATACAGCACAATATAGGAGTTGCACTGCTAAGTGTCCCACTGCATGAATAATGTTCAGGGAGTGCGATGATGGCCCAGTCCTGCTCAGTTTGCTCCACGCTGCCCTGTTGGCCACTGTCCAGGTGGCCTCTAGGCATGATCTAAAATGACCTTGACATTGAGGTAAATACTCGGGAATGCAACGGATCTCATTTCAAACTCTGAGGGCAAAATTCTTAAAAAATTCTTCCCTCTTCATGTCTCTTTGCCATCTCGAGATGTGCTGGCTTAGAGTCAGAGAGAAGAGGGAGCCAGACAGGAGGTGCAACTTTTGCACAATGGAGAGAATTCGCTGCAGCAGCCTACAGAGAGGGTGCTTGGCCGGAAGGGGCCAAAGCAGACGAGTCCGTCAGTGGAGGCTGCCAGCCACTTGACCTGACTCCTTTTCCAACCCCAGAGATGCCAGGGGCACTGCCTCCCACCAGACTGTAAGCCTCTGGCCATGTCATATGTGGCTCATATACATTATTTTAACCCCTTTCTGTGTTGTTACCAACAGTGAAAATGTATAACAAACATCAAAATGCTTTGAAAACTAATTTAGAAATGAGTGAGAGTTCCAGAAATGCAGTATGCTTCAGAAAAGATCTCGGCAGAAGGGCAGAGGGTGACAATATGGTGACCAAGAAACCAGTCCTCAAGTTATGGCATCATCCGCGACAGTTCCTGTGTAATCAGTGAATTTGTTTCCAAAGCTCTTGCACACTCCCTATGTCCTCTGATGCTCTCAAAGTACATGGGGGCAATCCACACAGGAAATTCTTATAGAGCCTTCAAAAACCTCCCACTGTGTGATGGCATCTCTATAGTTTGATGAGAATATTTCAGATTGTATATGAAACCCGCACATTGTACCCCTTGATTGCACTAATGTACACAGCTATGATTTAACAATAAAAATAAATTAATTAATTAAAAAAAAAAAAAGAAGAACTGACCATCCCATTTGAAGCACCACTGTGTTTGCTCTTATAGGATGGCCTGGCCCTGTGTTTACACTCCTGTTACTCTCTTTGAGCTATGAGATGCTAGAGGATAATTCTGGATTTTATGTTTCCTGGTGCCCCCCTGTCTGGCCCACTGAAGGTGTGTTTATTAAAAGAATGAACAAACTAATCGATCCTGGGAAGAAGTAGAGATTCAAATCTGTGTCAGAACTTTTGACCACGTTAGAAGACACCAAGAATAATTCCAATTCTAATAAACTTTGGCTTAAAGTTTTCACTTGGTTTTTATTAAGGCCAGAGGCACAGTGTAGGACCATCTAAAGAAGAATTGTAAGGGCCATTAATCTCCCAAAGAAATCCTAAGTTTTCCTGCCAAATGTTTTACTAAGTCTTACGATTATTCACCAGCCTAGCCTATTAAAAATCATAAAGACTCGGGCGGCGCCTGTGGCTCAAGGAGTAGGGCGCCGGTCCCATATGCCAGAGGTGGCGGGTTCAAACCCAGCCCCGGCCAAAAAAAAAAAAAAAAAAAAAAATCATAAAGACTCTTAGGAACTGAATGCTGCTCCAATGTGTCCTAATGCACTGAAGTTACCAAGTAAGAGCCAGTCCACCATTAAACAAAGTAATACATGAGTATCTGAAAAACCATAAAGTAAGGCCAAGAATTGATCTGAGGGAAAAAATGTGAATTTGTCTCAAAACTCAAGGAGCTTCTTAAAAGGGGGAAAAATAAAATAACCACCCACACAGTTTCATCAGCTCATTTTGCTGGCACGTTTGTTTTTGCCAGTGTTGGCACCAAGCGCAATGTTAATGCACGTCTAGGAATTCAGCATGGTAGGGAGAAAGTGGGGAAAAACACAAGTTCCTAGCTGTACGCTTCAATTGACACAGTCTCACAGAAATTACATTTGATAGGAAGGAAAATCATTTGACCACTCCCCCCACATGACAGACAGTTCATTATTCCAACATGACATATCCATGGGAAAGAGAAAAGCACACACCTTGAGTCTCACTACCTGACCATAGTCTCCGAGCCTGACATCCCAGAGCAACTCATTTGGTTTAACAAACTACATAAATTAATTTCAACTCCTGAGATTCCAAGAAACTTCATTGCCAAGTGAAATAAAATGATTTGACTGGAGTAACATGTTCTAACTGCTCTGCCATTTAGAAGAGGTCCTGCTCTGCTTTGCAGAGTACACAGTGCATCCAACAGAGCTGGCCCTCAGCTGTTGTTAATGCTGTAACTGTGACACTTACATAACATTTGCTATTTTAAAGTCCAGCTTTTTCAAAGGGACAGCAAGCAGTCAAACATTTCTCTCATATGATGAGTTTATTTGGTAGGATTAGTGCTAGGATATCAAGATTTATCAAATAATTGTATACTTCAAAGTAGGTTTTTATTCTAGTGGGAAACATTTCTATAAAATTGAATGTATGCATTATTTTGTCTGCTTTGTTTGTTTTTCAGATGTACTCAAAAGCTGCAGTCCCTGATGCCTGGGCCATGGACTGGTACCGGTCCATGGTAGGATCCAGGGTGCCCAGCGGGAGGTGAGTGGGGAGGAAGCAAAACCTCATCTGTGTTTACAGCCACTCCCACAGCTCCCTTCACTGCCTGAGCTCCACCTCCTGTCAGGTAAGTGGCAGCAGTAGATTCTCATAGGAGCCCCAAACCCACTATAAACTGGGCATGCAAGGGATCTTGGTTGCCTGATCCTCAGGAGAAGCTGACACCTGATGATGTGAGCCGGGGCTGAGGTGGGGACACTAGCACTGGGGAGCGGCTACACCTGAAGATGACCCCAGCAGAGAGGCTGGACTGCACAGAGGCCATAATAATCACTTGCTCACAGACTCACATCAAATCCATCCCCCACCCACAGACTCACATCAAATCCATCCCCCACCCAGACGTTGGAAAAATTGTCTTCCATGAAACCAGTCCTTGGTGCCGAAAAGGTGGGGGCTGCTGCTCTAAAAGACAGAACATTTGATTAAAATCTAGCAATAAAAAACAATCATAAGAAAAAATTAATCCCCGAACATGACGAGAAGTGCATCAATACCTTTGATGCTTTGGCAGTGGCCCTCTCAGGGCTCCCTTTCAGGATGGGAGCTCTGCAATAAACCACAGTCCATTACAAAGAGGTTGTGGAATCCTCAGAAGGCTTTGTGTGTCAAGAGGCTCTGTTGTGTGTTCACAGAAGGGGACAGGGGCTCCCTGAGTGGTAGGATTACAGGTGTGAGCCGCTACACCCAAAGAATTGGAGTCATAGCTCACAGCAACCTCAAATCCTGGGCTCAAGAGATCCTCTGGCCTCAGCCTCCCAAGTAGCTGGGCACTCTACCCAGGGAGACAGAGGGAGACTCTGTCTCAAAAAAACTGAAAAATTGGTACAATAGCTACAACAACTTGGTTGTACTTACTGTTGCACAGGTGACATAAATGGTGAGGGTCATTTAAGGGAAAACACCTACTAGTCTTTTTCAAAGCTTATTAATTAGATTATTAGAAGTGAAAAGTTGAAATGTATTTTTATCTTTATTTTTCTAATGTACATTTATTGTATAAAAATTATAATCATCTGCTAATGAATATGATAAGTAAAACGTGCCATAGTAAGGATTCTGTAGTCAGATTTAAATTTGGAAATGTATGATTCTTTTACTGCCAGGAATAGAATAATAGAATAATCTGTAACCTTCCTGTGCCATTTCAGGGATATTTACCCCTATTTTTCCATGTCTTTTGATCAGTAATATGAAGGATCAAATCAATCTTCAAAATTCATAAAAGAACTATTTTTGTTGGGCACGGGGGCTCACACCCGTGATCCCAGCCCTCAGAGAGGCCAAGGCAGGTGGATCACCTAAACTCAGGAGTTTGACCCTGTCTCTACTACAAATAGAAAAACTAGCTGGGAGTTGTGGCAGGCACCTGTAGTTCCAGCTACTCGGGAGGCTGAGTCAAGAGGATCTCTTGAGCCCAAGGTTTGAGGTTTTTGTGAGCTATGATGCCACAACACTCTGCCCAGAGAGATAGAGGGAGACTCTGTCTCAGAAAAAAGAATTATTTTTTAACTAAATGCTTATCAAGAACAAAAATGTGAAATAAGTTAACTCAAATCTTTTTTTTTTCCTTCTTTCTTGGAGATTTACAATAAATGTGAAAATGTAAATAAGTTACAAACTAAGATTTTATTATGTCCATTGAAAACCTCTAGCAAATGAAGAAAGGATTTTTAATCTAAAAACCAAAAAATAAACTTAAACCTTGGCATTTCCCATGCAGGCAACATTTAGCTTATAATGAGGGATTTTAATCTGTTAAAAGTGAATTTTTATTTACTCTAATTCTTTCATACACATATACTGAAGACAAGTTCTATTGATTTGAGAATGTTGCTAATGTCATTCCGTGTAGATAAGGGTTCATGGAGAAACAGAACAAAGGAGCAAAATCAATATTCTATCCTTGTGGAATTTTAGGAATGAGATACTAACTGAAATTAGAATTCAATCAGGATAATCTTTTGAAGGGAAATTTAGCACAAGACTTTTAAAAGGCCCAAGTAATAAGACACTCAGTCAATTTGCTTTCTTTTGTGGCCTTTCTTTCTTTCATTCTACTTATTTTTTAACTAGGATAAGGAAAGGAGCAACAACTACCCAAGTGTAAGCGGAAATGAAACTTTAACAGGGCTGAGAAAGTGAGATAATGGGAAGAAAAAACAGTTGCACATTTTAGTAAAAATTGAATTTAACAGAGTAGAGTTCTCACAACTACAAGTTGTAAATCAAAATTAAGTTCTAAAAAAGAAAAAAAAAATTAAGTTCTTCATCCAATATTAACATAAAACAAAATCTCCCTAGGTTTAGGTGGAACATAAGAAGAGACAGGTTCTGGCCAAAGTGGAATTTGGCAATTCTTTGCGGTGATAAGAATATGAGACATTCTGCATGAAATAAAGGAGGTTGCTTTTGTCCAGTGAAAAAATAGAAGTTGTCTACATTGTCAGCAAAGCTGTCTGAGAAGGTAATAATAACCGAGAAAAGGGCCCCAGTAGTTTAATCAGCCAGTAAGGCAACAAAGACTGTAGATCACTGATGAGGCACCTTCAGTTCAATTAAAAAATACAACAGCCAGGCCGAGCATGGTGGCTCACACCTATAATCCTAGAACTCTGGGAGCCCGAGGTGAGAGGATCGCTTGAGCTCAGGAGTTTGAGGTTGCAGTTAGCTATGATGACACCACTGCACTCTAGCCAGGGAATAGAGCAAGACACTTTCTCAAAGAAAAAAGAACAAAACTAAATAATACCACAGTCATTATACAAAACTGTATGGAGGTTCCTCAACAAAGTAAAATTAGAACCACCATATGAACCAGTGATTGCACTTTGGGGTATACGTCCACAGGACGTGAAATCAATACGGTGAAGCGATCTCGTTATTCACAATAGCCAAGTTAGAGCATCAACCTAAGTGCCCATAGTGCATACGTGAATTAAAAGAATGTGCTACATACAGACAATGGAATACTGTTCAGCCTTTAGAAGAAGGAAATCCCTTCATTTCTGCCAAAATAGATGAAGCTGGGGGACCTCACACTAAGTGGAATAAACCAGGCACAAGAACAACAGAAACCGTGCCCGTGTTCTCACTTACACACAAAGTCTAAAACACACACAGAGAAGCCCGGGGTAGCGTGTGGGTGATGGGGGGGGATGAGGAGATGGGGGTCAAAGGATACAAAGTTTCAGTTGGAGCAATAAGTTTTTGGGGTCTATTGCTGGACATGGTGACTCTAGTTAATAATGTTGCATTGCGTATTTCAAATCCTCCAGAGAGTACATTTCAAATGTTCTCACCGTAAAAAATGATAAGCATTTGAGGCGATAAATATGTTAATCAGCTTGAGTTACGCATTCCACTTCATACGCACATTTCATAACACCTCTTTGTACCCCATTAATACAATTATAATTTGTCATTTTATAATAACACTTTTAAAATATGACATGATTTTGAGGTGATGGCAGCTTTTTTATTTGTTTTTTTGCTTTTTGCTAAAATGTTATTTATTTTTTTCTGTTGACAATTTTTTAAAATTTCAGATTAATATGAGGGTACAAACAATTAGGTTCCAATGCTTGCATCTGCTCGGTTAGTCCCCATCACGGTGTCTGCACCCAAGATGTATGCCACGTACCCTTCCACTGTGCCTATTAGGGGGGAGTTGCCCATGTTGCCCTAGGGCCCTTAATTTTTCTTCCTCATTCAGAAGAAAGGGGTTTTTTTGAGGGGGGGGGTCATGTGCTATTTACTTTTTCTCCCATCCTTCAGTCACATAATCTAGCACTAAGAAAGCTTCCAAGATTTTTTCTTTCTTTTTTGTTTGTTTCTGTTTTTGTTTTGAATTTACATAGCCTATCCTTCTCTCTGGGGAAAACTGACCTTGTCCACACCTCTCTTTCCTCGCTGACATCAACCTCCCACCCCCCAACCCTTCTGGAACATGGCAGACTCATCCCCCCTTAGATACTCAACATGGCCTTCTGTGTGGAACATGCTAGAACCCAGCACTTGCAAGCCACTCCTGTCTGTTCATGCAGACTCCAGCCTCACCGTCCACTCCTCAGGGAACGCTCCCCAGAGCACACAGCGGACCTCCGTCTTACCCGCTCCTCTTTCAGCATGCCGCTCTGCTAATTGAGTTGCCGTCCCTGGGAAATGTTCTCCTTCTATCTCCTTCTTTATTTGTGCAGTCTCTCCAAATGCCAACACAAACTCCGTAAGAGCAGGGAGCGACCTTGTCAGCCTTGGTCCCCAGGGCATACCCAGCCCCAGTGCCCGGCACTAAAAGAGTAGACCCTTTCCAGATATATATTCAGTAAATGAATGAAGACCTCACTACTACTTCATGTTTATTCCACTAACTAGGACTTTGGGGACTAAAAATAACTGAAATCATTTCAACCTAGATTAGTCAAACAATGCATTTGTTGAAGGATACAAAACTCACGAAATTGAGGGAAAAAGCACATTCCTGTATTCAAATCAATTGGAACAAGGGTGCGGGCTGCTCCCTTCTCCACTGTCCCTGGGCCTCAGTTCCCTGCCTGTTCTCTCCAGCCGCCCTGGCGTACCTCACTTCCCTGGTCCGTGGGGTGGACTTCATGGTGCCAATACCTTTGAAGGTGAACCTGTTCCCAGTTCAGCCAGGTGGAGAAAGAATGAACTCTCGTTTTCTTTCCCAGCTTCACAATTTCCAGAGAAGCATCGCCTGACATTGAACTACGTCAGTGCCTAATCATGTGGGGGAAGGAGAAAAGGGGCCATGGGTCACACTATTGGGAACGGTGGTCAGGAACATGAAGGTTTAATGGGAGAACAGTAACATTTCTTTGAGAAAAGGAAGACAATTCTCTGGAAAAAAGAGACGTTGGGCAGATGAACATTTGGTTCTCATAATAGCTGAGCAGTGTTGATTCTGTTGGGCCAGGGACCCCCTTGATAAACCACTGAGGCAGCCTACCATTCCGTGAGGGTTGTAGGGTTCACACCCAACCCTGCCTCCTAAAAACTAGGTGGCCTGGGTCCAACTTCTGTTCCTGTCGGTGCCTAAGTTGATCCTCCATAAAAGAAGGATGGTGCAAGCCCACCCCCAGGACTGACACGCCGAGAACACCCAACAGCACAAGCCCACCCCCATGACCAACACGCCAAGAACACCCAGCATCTGCCACAGTGTACACTCAGCTTGTGTTAGTTTTATTATTTTTACCAACCTTGTGTTCAAATGAGTTAATATAGCATCTGAAAGAGCCTAACAATCAAAGGGAGTGTTGATACCACAAAGTGCCACAGAAGAGCACGGTTATAGTTACAGGCTAACAACCCATCTGCAGATGTCTACTGTCAAAGAAAATGCTAGACACACTTCAGGTTTTTTTCAAATACATTTCCACGCATTAGTAGAAATACTGTCATCTTGACATAAAAATGGCAATCATTGGGATATGTGAGTGTGCATTTGTACACAAGAAAGAAAAAGAATTTTTTCCTCTACATGGGTGTGTGATAGGATCGTATGTCCCCAAGCCCTCTGCTCACATCCCCCCTTCCAGCCACACGCAGCTGCTCACAGGTGTGCGTCTCCCCTCACCTTGCTGGTTCTCACTGACAGACTTGGTGACCCTCCACGGAAACAGTCTGCGACAGATGCTCCAGGCAGAAGGATTCAGAGGCACGCTTAAAGAGCCTGTTTCTCTGGGTGTTACGTCTAGACAAACAATGGCACCCCAGGGAAGCAGAAAGGGAGGAGGATTCCGTGGTCCGAGAGCAGGTGATGAGGTCCCTTTGACGCTGGGCAGGGAGCCATCCCTCAAGAGTCCAGCTGGAGCCCGGGAGCAGATGCCCTACAGAGATGTCTGTCCTGCAGCTCCCATCTGCAGAGACCCCAGGGGCCACAGAGTCACAAAGGCCAGTCCAGTCTGGAGTAGCATCATCAGAGCCACACAGAGGCCACCCAGCAACTCCCCATCTCCATAAAGCTGACCAGGGAGCCCCAGCCCTGGCCACCTGTCCCCTGGATGCCTCGGAGAACAATGACACTCTCCCCCTGGCCAGAGTGGATCCAAACAAAAGCAAATTCGAGACTCAGGTGTACACCAGGGACACGTGGATGAAAGGACATGTACTGCAACCACATTCGCTTGGGTTCTCAGAGATGAAGATTTGGTAGAAATCACCATCTGTGAAGGAGGCTGTAGCTGGAAAAGCCGTCAAATGCTCACTAGTTGACAAACACCATCACGCAATCTGTAGCTACACCAGCTCCCCTGCAGAGCTACTGCGATCTACAGCTTTGCTGCCATGAGTAGGCAAGCAGCCAAAGACAGTTAAAAGGAGACGGCAAAACACGTCCATTTTCCTGTTGTCTTCCCCCCTCCACTGCCTACTCCGTTAATCCTTACATCTTCTGTAACTTTCTAGTCATGTTTGTCAACTGTTTATTTACTGGCAAATCTTTCCCCTGCAGTCTGACACTGGTTAAATGCTTGAACACAACTTTCTCCACATCTACTTGAAGTTTCTAGGTCAAATAGGAGTTTGGATTCCTTCGGTTGCAGCTAGTGGGGCCTTTTTGCCCCTGGATATTGATATCTTTGAAAATAATTTGAAGCAGTGGAGATTTTCTGGACAAAGAAAGATGAGATTTTTTAAATTCAATATTCTTAATTATTACTGTAAATTAAACATACCCATGTTAATACACCACACGTGGGTGTAACGTTATTTAGCAAGCTGCTACTTTCCAAAGAAACGGGCTTTCTATCCAGCTATGATGATTTCACAGAATAATAAGTATCTCAAAATGAATCCTGTTAAAAGATATGACTGTCATTACATATTTTTAAAAGTAATGAAAACATCTACTTCTAAGATTCTAAGTTTCCCACTGGGAAAGGTTTTAGAATTTTATGTCAGATACAAGATGTTTCTTCATTTTTATTTTTTTTAATCTTTCCATGTGTGACCAGGCGGACGTTCATCTCACTCTTGCAAAGCCATCCAGGTTCACGGATGCTGGAATTCAGGCAAACTGATGGTGTACAACTGCTGGTCCCAAATCCCGAGACCCACGCTGCAGTTGGCCCTGAACTTGAACCCCTATTCACCACCTCTGCGACTGGGCTGCTCAGTTCTTAACAACTCGTATTTGGATGCCTTTCACTTAATCTCGGCATTTCGTTGATAGTCCCCGCTGCTCCTCTCCAGCCAGCCTTCTGCACCTCAGCCTCAGCTGACACTGGAGTCTCCTTAGCAGCCTTGCAAAGGGGACTTCCTAGTGAGGGCACTTGGTGTAGAATTACCTTCAAAGACCCTTTAAAAGCTAAGTGAGCGTATTCATGTGCCTGTGAGCGTATGAACAGTGAAGATAAAACCCACTCTGTGTTAGTGCATGGTTATGATCTGAGCTGCTAGAGATCTGAGCAGGCTGGGCACAGCACTCCAGAAAGCTGCAGATACTGGGCAAGTCCATGCCCTGAAAAGCAAAGTCTAAGTCATTCACAGAGGAAGCATGAGGACGTGTGACCGTGAGAAAGAGTGAGGCATCAACATCACATGGGTGCCAACGGCAGAGATCAACTCTCATCACTGTCCTCTTCAAGTATGAACAAAAGTGGAAAAGATGGTCCATATTCCATCTCCATTGTGGTCAACTTTGCATTGGAGACTCTCCCAGGGAAAAGAAGATTTACTTTACATATCATTTTGCATCAATGTTTCTAGTGATTTAAGTTACAGGATTTCCTTATTCTTGAAAACAGTCAAATGGCCACAAATAACTAAAACATTTTCCAATTTAACTGTTGAACATGTATTTATGAATGACTACAAAAATAATAATTTAAAAGTTGAGGATACCTCCTAACGGGTCATTCAGAAATGAAACGTTGATATTAACAGCACCGTCAAGGAATCTAGAGCTGATGGAAAATACGAATTTACAATAACAATTCAGTTAAGGAAGACAGAACTGTGTGATTAAAGAACACGCTTTCCCACGTAGTTTTATTTTCTTTAACATTTTTCAGAGATGCTTGTGCATCACAATTTACGTTTTCAAAAATTAGCACAGTTGTCATGACACAGACCAGAGCAGGGAAGCCTCTTTCACCTGGGGTGTTGTGACAGCTAAAGCCGCACACAACCTGCCTTTTCAATGAACAAAAATTCATCTAATTCTCCTCATCAAATTCCTGAATGTCTACAAAAGCCAGAGCCTGGGGAACCTTTATGTCTTCCTATCCTACCAGTTGAAGCACAAACTGTATCTCGAGCAAAATTCCACTCTGCCTTACCCCCAAAGTTGTAAACAACGGTGTGAGGTTTATTCATGAATCTCCAACTGAAAACATAAGGTGTAATAAGCATTTCTAGGCAGCCAACTGATGACACTGCGGGGCTGTTTATTTGCATTGCTCTTAGCCTGCTTAAGTAGGATTGAGTATGTCAGCCCCTTCTTGCCTCCTAACCTAGAACGCTGAATAGCAATTTCTGCTATGCTCAAATCAGTTTAGTGTAAAACCACCAATAGTCTAAGAATTGTATATGATCCAACTGCTTTAGCCCTTAGCTAAAATTGCAAATATGCAGACTTATGGACCAAGATAACATATTTTGCTGTTTAGCAGAGTAACAACTTCTGTAATGAAGGCTCAGCTAGTTTGTGACATGTGCTTTCTGTAATGGACACAACCTCAGAGTGGACTAGAGCGGAGTGAGTGTGTTATCACACCCACATAGCCCCAACTTCCTTACCAAATCACACATTATGCTTAAAGTGTGCATTCTGCTGCACAACTAAACATACTTCACATTTGCTGTGACCACCCAGCGTGCAAGATTCATTTGAGTGATCACGACTATTGGCAAGCAATGGATTTCATTTTCTGAATATTTTAATTCCTTTTTTGGCCACCTTTTTTGGCCATGAAATAGAATTTTTAGAAATGACTGCCTTACCATGAATTTTTAAAGAATAAAATATATGAAGGGGCTGTTGCTACCACATCTATTTTATTACTGGATTCTTCACATGTAACAATATTAAAACAATTTTGATCGTGCCTTGAAAAATATAATAAGCAAGCGATAAATTCATAAATTCACAAATATTTTCTATTATCCTGTTTTTAATTTAGCAAGCACTCTTACGTTTTAGCAAAACCAATTTTGTTTCATATATTTGAAAGAAAAAAAAAGTTCCTTGAATTCTTCAGAGAAGAACTTTGAGGCTTTATTTAAAATGAGTTTTGCCATTAGGGAACTATGTACTTTATAGGTAGCTATTGTCAAATACAAATTCTAATCACTTTGCTACCCATTTCAGGAGAATTTGTAACAGCCAGAAACACGTGACCCTCCAAAGTTAGTTTACTTTGGATTAGAGCTTGATTCCCGAAAGATTTGGATATTTAACAAGGAATTACTACCGACTTTAAAAAGTTCACAAAAGATGCTAAGTGTGCTGTGTCTGCTAAACACACAAATACAAAAAGGCCAACAAACCTATAAATTTGCAATTCATTTAAACCTGATTAGCAACAGTTTTCAAAATGGCTCCGTTAATCCTCACACAACCACTCCCCCCAACTCAGAATCAACAAAATCTTCAGCTTATTTAAGCTTGAAACTTGAGAAAATAATCTTATGCTTTATTGGAACTCCAAGTGCAGCTGTAGGTATCCCTCGAGACCTTCATGGGGTTGGTAGACACCTCAGTAAAAGAGTTTTATTAGCATTTAATTTATTTAATTTTGAAAGGATTAGATGAAATGTTAGCATAACTGACTACAATCCACATTCCACAATCAACCACCCAATCCCGTTACTCCTTCCAAGAAAAGGACTGTGTATTTTGAGAATGGCTTTATACCGTCAGCATGTTCCACAGGTTTCCCTGGAAGAGGAAAAAAGATAAATAATATGAGGTTTTTCAGCTAACTGGCTACTTAAGAAGGAAACTATCGTAAGCTAAAACCTCAGCAAATCATCTCAACCTGTTTAAAGTCTGTGCCTGTAAACCTGAAAAAATTATTTTCAATTTATTATCCAAGTTTATGTTTGCTGCTGTGCATCACAGGGGCCAAATTAGAATGCATTGTACCAAACGTTCAGGTCAGAACTGAGTATTAAATGGCATTTCTGACTGCACTGGCATATGAAACAGCTTTTCTTACTTCACTTGAAATAAAGGCCTTTGGGTTCAGTTTTTAGAAGAAAAAAATCAGCCAGAACCTACACAGGTGATATCTCACATACACAAAAAGTAACGTCAATGAAATGCATTTTTTACTGTTTGCTCCTTATGAGCCTATTTTATGCATCAGTGGATAATAGACACAGTATTTCCAGAGATTCTTTTCCAGCCAGAAAATTAAATGTGAATCAAGAAAGCGGGGGGGGGGGGGGGGGGGGAGTTGCCGAATCACCCCTCCAAACAAAGAAAATTACCTGCTGCTTTCGTACAAATCAGAGCTGGCACTCTCAGCACAGGACGCTGGCTCCTCTGCGCAGCCCCCGTTTAAGCTGGCATCTGACGACAGCGAGGCGCTGCCAACCGCAGCTGCTGCCAGCCCTATCGCTAGTCGGGCTGGCAGCCCCCAAATAAAACAAAGACCAGATTACTGGCCTCGAAAATATCAAGAGCAAGGAACTGCTGCTTAAGAGGCATTAAAATAATCTTCAGGCGTTTCTTAACAAGATTACCCCTAAAAGCTCCCTGGGAGATCCCCCTCTCCTCCCATGCTTTGTGTTCCCAGGGTCGGAAGCTCTGTACTCAACCGTGTGGACCTTACCTCTCCAGGAAGCGCGGAAGCTGGGTCTCACCTGCTCCCAAGGAAGATGACGGCTCTGGCAACTGAAGCCATGCTGAGAAACTTGGTTTTGCTCCTCCATGGCCTCCAGGAGCCACGTGGCTGTGTCTGCACGGTCCATGCCTCCTCTCCCAGACGCGCGTGCCTGTGCGTGCCTCGCAGCGCACCACCAAGCAAAACCAGGTCGACAGTTCCCATTCACAGATGGAAAACAGCGAGGCTGCGAGAATACAGGAGACACGCTGCCGATCTCTCCTTCCACACATCATCCCTCTGTCCGCCTTTTCTACTCCATGGGTCCTGCTAAGGCCTTCTTTCCTTAAAGCTGGAAATGCCTCAACGGCAATGATGAGAGATAAGCACACGTTCCGGTCTCATCCACCATTTAGATTAGATGGATGTGACATTCCAGGTGGCATGTCACTTGGGAGAGCTCCACAGGGGTAGAAAGCTCTCTTCCCTCTTATCACTTCCGGTAACTACAGTACTGTAGAGGCTAGGATGCTCCTCCAAGCCCTGGCAATTCCGTTATTTAGTATTAGGTTCATAATGCATACCCTTTAAAATACTTACTATTCTACCAAAAGACTGCCCAGAAAGAATTTTAAACTTGAGAAAATTTAAACTGTTTATAGGAATAGCCATATCACCTCAAAGCTTCTTCGCCTAAGTAAGAATTTAAGAGTTTCCCAACATGTTCTACAGAACCCCATAAATAATTGCTTTTAAGTTGACAACCTGTAACTATAAACAGTGAGTACAGAGACGTTCAGATCTTTTTCTACACCCATGGACATAGTCTGCTAATTGAAAAGCCTCTCAAGAAAGGGAGGACATAAATTCTAAAAACGAAGAAACAAAAATCAATTCCGCTGTGAGATATTAAATTTCTAAGTTTAATGTTAATCCCAAATTGCTCAGAAAGGTTGTTTGTCTTTAATTATTATAATATTCTCATTCAATTAAAAAATAGGTTCTGTAATTTAGACTTTTAATTAAGCAAATTAGCTTTTGACATTTTCTTGGAAAAAGATGTTCCCAATGTGGCTTTTTCCCTTTACTTAACAATTAAACATTTCTTAGCACTCTTTAAATACTTTGGTAAGAAATACCAAATTTATAGCACACGTGCCAACTTTTTCAGACACTGAAGAGGCAGCTGCTAACTTCAGGCGTCATACATTTTAGCAAGAGGTGGAAATGTGCAGTGAATCAGAATGCCTTTTTTTTTATAGTAAAGGATGCAAAAACTACAATGTACCTATAGAAAAATCATTTTCAGTTCTTGAGACAACCCCTACTGGTATTCCTACGACTCTGCTGTTTCATTTATTGAAGCTGAGGAAAAAGTTAACTCTGTCTCCCAACAAAGGCCTCCTTGTATTTGCCTAAAGTATCTCTGAAGAAGCCCTGAATGGAGTACGGACTACGGGAGAAGTGTTATCCCTTCCATCTCTCCTGTACGTCTCACACCGCTGTTCCTAGTAATTGTCAGAGGACAGTCAGCTGCCTCCAACTGTGCAGAGATTATATACACTGCCTTTCACCGCCTCTGTCATTCAAGGGTTCACATTATGGTAGAGCTAATGAGTCTCAGCCTTGCAGCTAATCAAACATGTCTTTCTATTTTAGCAAAACAATATCAGTAATAATAATAAATCTCTATTTAATTCACAATAAACATCTATACTGGTGTTTCTCTGATTAAGAAGTTAGATTTTTAAAGCATGTTCTATTAGTTGCTGAGGTATAGAAGCGTTGACACGATTAAGATGGTTAGTGAGGTGAGGCCTTGAAATTAACATCTCTGCCTCCTTTCAAAATCCCTTCATTGAGACTCCCCTCCTATTTGAATGACTTGATCTACTTCAAGAACACAGAGAATTGATCTTTTAAGACTCATAAAATATTTGCTTCTTCTAAAAGAATAAAGGGAATAAAGCAAGTGGATGTGTATGTGTGTGTTGCTGCCTATTTGAAACCAAGTTGTTTGATATACAATACTGATCCTGTCATCAGGGAATAGAAAAAAAATGTTAAAGAACTCCTTAAAAAAAAAAAAAAAGGTTCCACTTCATTTCATAAAACCTGAAAAACTGTAGAAGTATATCTAGCTATTCATCTTTGAAGTCACCTGCTCAGTCAAACATTCTTAGCTGTATATCAGTGGTTTCAAATGTTTGCTTTTGTAATAAAACAATTCTAACCTTAGGAGACTGTCAACTCTACAGAATAAGATCAGCTAACTAAAAGCTTTTGCTTTGGTTTTTTAACAATGCAATAGGGAAAAAAAATGAAAAGACAAGGACAAGAATAACGTGGTATTCAAAGAACTTGAATGAATATGAGAAAAGAAAATTGCACCACTGAAGCCATGGAATAATGGTGCGTGATCTTATCAATTTTCATAAATTAGGCAGGTTGAAACTGGTCAGTGCTTAGATAGCAAATCTGAGCGACTAAAAAGAGGCTGATGAAAACCAAATACCGTCAACTCGATCTTATCTTGGGCAGATTTAACGACTTGTGGGGCAGCACTGCCATCTGATCTTTTGCCCACCAACATCCTTTGTGTTGTTCTGAGATCCCGGCCACTCAGGGCTACTTAGACAGCCCTGTCTCCATCCCCCACTGGGCAATGCTGGCTGCTGAAAGCCATTTCTTGTGGCCAGTGAAGAAATGAAGTCACTTCTCCTGGTTCATCATCAAAGCCACAATCCCTAAGTTTTTATGTACTCCTGGGAGTATAAGAATGCATTAGTGTTCCCTTTTCTCCACATCCACGCCAACATCTCTGGTCTTGAGATTTTGTGATATAGGCTAGTCTCATTGGAGTTAGATGATATCTCAAAGTAGTTTTGATTTGCATTTCTCTGATGATTAAAGATGATGAGCATTTTTTCATATGTCTGAAGGCCGTGCGCCTGTCTTCTTCAGAGAAGTTTCTCTTCAAATCCCTTGCCCAGCCTGCGATGGGATCCCTTGTTTTTTTCTTGCTGATGCGTTTGAGTTCTCTGTGGATTCTGGTTATTAAACCTTTGTCAGAGTTATACCCTGCAAATATCTTCTCCCATTCTGAGGGCTGTCTGCTTGCTCTGCTTACTGTGTTCTTAGCTGTGCAGAAGCTTTTCTTCTTAGTAAAGTATCCCAAGAATGGAAGAAAAAATACCCAATGTACACAGCCCTATTATGAAACTAATTTGGGACTCTCACATGAAAGCTATAACCCAGCTACAACTTAACAATAGGGGGAAGTGGGAAAGGGGGGGGTGGGTAGAGGGAGGGGAATCGGTGGGATCACACCTGTGGTGCATATTACAGGGGTATTTGCGAAACTTGGTAAATGTAGAATATAAATGTTTTGGCACAGTAACTGAGATAACGCCGGAAAGGCTACGTTAACCACTGGGATAAAAATGTGTCAAATGGTTTATGAAGTGAGTGTATGATGCCCCATAATCATATCATTGTATACACTTATGATTTAATAAAAAAATTAAAAAAAAAAAAAAAGAATGCATTATCAAAGCATAAATGAATCACCATGCTTAGGAAATTTCAAAGGCAGTTCATGGGCAGTTGTTGATTTGGACCATTCATTGACTTTACTCTCTTTAATACCTAATATATTATCAGACCCCTTTTTTGGAGAAGCAGCAGAACTTATTCGCTGCCTTACTTACATTTTTGTTCCTTTAATATTCATATATTTAGCGACCGTTTTATTTAAGTATCACTTAAACTGAGCACTGAAAACTAAATAAATTCATTAATAAATCAATAAACCTTTGAGCTGACTGGCTCAAAGAAGAACACGTGCGTCTCCAATATTTCCAGTGATGTTTTCTGCACCTAGCTTCGCAGCTTTGAGACCTTTGCAGAGGAAAGAGGACAGATATTACAATCAGACAGATCTGAGTTTAAGAGTGGCTCTGACACCAGCTCTAAGTATTTGAACAGACAACTGAAAACCTCTGCATCTCAGGTTCCTTATTCGTAAAATGGACATCATAACGTTTGCCTCGTAGACTTCTTGAAAGACTCCCTGGGGAACTGATGCAGGTGAGATGTCTGATACAGTTCTGAGCTGTGGGCATGGCTGCACTCCTTTCGGAGGAAGCTAGGGGTGAATTTGGTACCTTGCCCTTCCAGTTTGTGGAGCCTGCCCACATTCCCCAGTCCAATGCAGGTCTCCTTTTATCAAACAGCAAGTATGTCCAGTCAAGTCTTCACACTGTCTTAGCTAACTCTCTTCTGAAGCCTTTTTTCACATATAAGGACCCCTGTGATTACATTGTGCTTACTAGGAAAATCCAGAGTATTATTTCTCCTTCCAGTCAGCTGATTAGCAACCGTATTTCTTTCTGCAATCCAAATGTCCTCTTGCCATGTACCTGACATAGTAACACCTCCCAGGGAGTACGGCATGACCATCTTTGAGAGCCATTATTCTGCCTGCCATGATAATGAAGACTAGAAACTCTAAGTCAGCCAGTACATGCAATAAGACCTATACTCACCATTGTGAGATCATTCATTTACAGGTTATCAGTACATGGGAAGTTTCCAAGGCTTTTAATGGCACACATCCCTGTATACTCACATCACACACACAGGGGGTTTGCACTCTAAATAAATTATGGATTATAGAAAGACGATAGCACCTATTCCCTATGACATTACTTAATTTACATCATATTTCTATTTTGAAGGTTTTTTTCTTCCTGTGTGCACACATTAAAATAGCACAATACAACTTGTCTTTTTTTCTTCATTCATCACTTTGACCTAATCCATTTTCTTGCCTTTAAGAAATCTACCAGAGCTACAGTTATCACATTTCACCAGTCTCCCAAAGAACATTTTGAAATCAATGAAGTGACTAATAAATACCAGTAGCTGAAACAAAAATATTTCTTTAAAATAAAATTGACGCTTTGCCTGTGCACTGATAAGAAGTGCTCAGGAAATTAATTAGGAGGATATTTTCTTAATTAACTCCCAAATAGTAAGTTGCAATATAAAGCACAAGAAGTCACATGTGATCTTCAGAATATTTTGCTTAATAGAAATGTGATGGATGAGAGAGACATGCAGGGGAAAGAAAAAATCCAAGAACACCTGCCACCTTTCCAAGTTACACTTAAAAAGTCATAATGTTCCTAAGTATATTTTGTAACATGTCTTTACTAGTAAAATAAAGCTCCTCCCCCCAACTTATAGAAGGTCTCTGATTAATATGTCCATGAAATAAAAATGACTTGTTAATATTTTAAAAAAAATAAAGTCCCAAACTTCGGTAAGAACAGCAGTCAAGTTCTCAGACCTACATTAATGGTGTGCATGGCACGACAGCCTCAGTAGGTCAAGAGGAAAATCTTTGGCATACCATCGTCTCTGTTTTCTATGTCAGTGTTTTTCTCAACTATGCTTTCTTTATTGCTCCCCACATAAGGAACCTTTTCAGCTCCTTTTTTCCTAGCCAATCTCAGCCATGGAATTGTAGGAACACAGATACGCTGTGGATCTGCACTTCACACCCAAGCAGAGCCTCTGCGTCCCAAGAGCTGATTCTGCCTTATGGAGAATGCAAACATGTTTTGGGTCTCTCTGTCTTCACCTATTTTTCCAGGCCCCTCCCCCACAAAAAAATGTTTCCTGAGTGTTTACTATGTACCAGGCATACAATTGTGAACACAAACATCATTCTCAATTTATTATTTGCATGCAGAACAGGCAAACAATACCAGAACACATCCCGATATTGATTTGAAGAAGAAAAAGTTTCTGTTGGGCAACTCTTCCATGAGTACAAAAGAGAGAGAGAGAGAAGAATCTATTGCCTGTGGCACATCCTTACTACCATGTCTGGGGAAGCTGTGGCACTTGAATGCAGAGAGGTGGCGTGCACAGAAGCATTTTCCTAGCAGCCTCACTTCCCCCAGCTCCATCCTTGCAGAGCTGCTGACTATCTGCACACAGCCCTGTTGCTGTGGCGGGGGTTTCTCAGAGTCAGTGAATCCTGTACTCCAGCCTGTCTTGTGGAAAAAGCAGGTGTCTGGAAGAGAAAAAAAAAAATAGTTAACTCCCAAGACAGGAGAGATAAACAAGGTTTTATGGCATGAAGCTGGCCAGATTTCCTATTTTTTCTGTTACACATATTAACAATGACACCTATAATCCACATTCATTCTGAAAATATTTGGGAACTGCCATGTAGAGTCTAACATAAAGAATGACCATATAATGTAATGAACACCCCTTGGCATGTTCCAATAGTTTTCTAATTATAAAATATAATGTGTGCTTCCCTAATAAAATGCAGAATGTTGAGAGGAGCAGAAAAAATGAATGACTCAGAGTCCTATTCCACTAACAAAAGTACATTTAACATGTTGTTGAACCCTGGGAGAGAGGAAGTCATAGGAAATACAGCAAGAGGAGTGAGGACAGAAAGGACGCAGGGATCAGGGGCCAAGGCAGGTAAGGACCTGCTGGCAGAACAGGGGGAAGGGGAAGTGGCTGGGGTCTGCCAGAGGGTCTGAGTCATGAGCCTGGCAGGACACTGTGTGGCCATTGGGTCACCACAGCAGCTGGGATGTTTTTTCTATCCTTGTGATGTTAAACCATCATTCACTGACATATCCTGCCTGTGTCTCCCTTCCTTGAACCTGACAGTGATTAACTCAAGTGCTTCAATTTCTAAGTGAATTTCACTTCATTCAGTGATTTGACTCCAGATGTTAAAAACAAGGTCTGTTTATTTTCCTTCCCATACCCACACGTAACTCTAGATTTCTTAAGAATGACTTATTTTCTTTGATATAGTTGAATACCAACCGTCAGCCCAGCCATCCTCCCTGTCTTGCAGTGCAGCCAGCCAGCCAAGGGAACAGCGAACCGGGTAAGAGAGCCAAGATTAAGTCTAAAGGTAAAGGCCTAGAAATGAGATGATTTGGCTTAAGGCTACCGGGCATGGAGCAAAGAGTTGTGAAGTCCAGCCCAGCAAAGTCAGAAGGATAGTCTGATGCCATCTACTCAAAAGGAGTCCTGGAGCAAAAAGTAGAATGAGGAGGAGCCTAGAGGGGGTGGCCCAGCGTGGCTGGACACAGCTTCTCCCACTTCTTGGGTGTGTGAATGTGGTCGCCTCGTCAGACCTCTGTGTGCTTCACTTTCCTCTTTTGCAACCTGTAGAAAATGATAAAGTTCATCTCATGGTGTTGTGAATAAATACTATTAACTAAATATTAGTAAACTACTTGAAACAACACTGCCTGGTGCTTATGTCTTTTTTTTTTTTTTTTAGAGACAGAGTCTCACTTTATCACCCTCAGTCGAGGGCCATGGCATCACAGCCCACAGCAACCTCCAACTCCTGGGCTTAGGCTATTCTTTTGCCTCAGCCTCCCAAGTAGCTGGGACTACAGGTGCCCGCCACAATGCCCAGCTAGTTTTTTTGTTATAGTTTGGCCTGGGCTGAGTTCAAACCCGCCACCCTCAGTATACGGCCGGTGCCCTACCCACTGAGCTACAGGCACTGCCCTATGCATATGTCTTTATTAAATGAGTAAATGAATAAATTAGATGAGTAAAGGGTCTGATAGAATAATCTGTAGGGTAACAGAGCTCCAGAGAACACACCTGCTATGGCGAAGTCCCTGGCTAAATCCTTGGGTGGAAAAGAACTGTTAAAGGTACCTGCCCAGATCAGATTTGAGTGAACAATGAAAAACAAATAAACAGAAAAAATTATGTGCAAGTGGAGAGCTTTTTTTAGAGACCACATGCTGGTTGTAATTTCCATAATGAAGAGGCAGGTTGATTTAACATTGCATCAGAGTATCTAATCCAAGTCCTCAGGCAATCAGTTTCGTGGAATAGCACCATTGTTAGTGAAGCTTCTCACTAGTCCCTCTGAGAATAGTTGACCTACAAAATGGATGTTGCTATCATGGTGTTAAGGTAGGAATTTGTATTAACAACAATAATTGCAACAGTAAAACCCTGCGTCTGGGATTGGTAAGCACACTGAGCCAATCCCCCATCTGCTTCTCTCAGTCACGATGTTTGGAGAGGGGGAAAGATTACCATTCGTGGTTCCTCCCTGTCCTGGCACCAGCATGTGCACCAGGTCACTGTGGAAATGGTATTGTGGAGCCTGCTCCCCCCAGGGAGCTGTGGACCACTCAGAGACCTCGTTTGCCTCCACAGAGAGCTGTTTTGAGTGGCCCTGAGATTACACAGAGACCCATTTTCCTCTCATTACATCCGTTTTTTCTCTCTTCCATATGTTTTCTGATTTACTACACTTCTACAGAAGGCAACATGCCAGTCACTTACTCTTATTTAAAATGGATTTGCTACATGGGAGGCACTATGGTAGCTTTTTGTGCTATAATGATGAGCCAGACAGACATGCCCCATCAGCACAGAATATAGTCTACTAACCAAGAGGGGTGCATTCGTCAGGGCTTCCCAAAGAAACGGAACGAGTAGAATGGAGGGAGAGAGAGAGGAGAGAGATAGAGAGATTGGGAGAGAACTCCACTGACTCAGATGATTCTGGAGACTGGAAAGTCCAAACTCTGCAGGGGAGGCCTGCAGTCTGGAAACAGAGAAGAGCTGATGCCTCAGTTTGAGTTCAGTAACGGTCTGAAGGCAGAATTCCCTCCTCCTCAGAGATGTCAGTCTGCTTTCTCTTACGGCCCAACTGACTGGATGAGGCCCACACACAGTGTGGATGGTAAGCAGCCTCACTCCAGGTTCATTGACTTAAATACAAATCTCATCCAAAAAATACCCTCATCATGGAAAAAGCCCAAGTGCCCATCGATCCACGAATGGATTAGTAAATTGTGGTGTATGTACACCATGGAATACTATGCAGCCTTAAAGAAAGATGGAGACTTTACCTCTTTCATGTTTACATGGATGGAGCTGGAACATATTCTTCTTAGTAAAGTATCTCAAGAATGGAAGAAAAAGTACCCAATGTACACAGCCCTACTATGAAACTAATTTGGGACTCTCACATGAAAGCTATAACCCAGCTACAACTTAACAATAGGGGGAAGTGGGAAAGGGGGGGGTGGGTAGAGGGAGGGGGATGGTGGGATCACACCTGTGGTGCATATTACAGGGGTATTTGCGAAACTTGGTAAATGCAGAATGTAAATGTTTTGGCACAGTAACTGAGATAACGCCAGAAAGGCTATGTTAACCACTGTGATAAAAATGTGTCAAATGGTTTATGAAGCGAGTGTATGATGCCCCATGATCATATCAATGTATACAGTTATGATTTAATAAAAAAAAAAAAGTCAGAGCAACATGCAGACTGGTGTTTGTGAAGTACCTGGGTACCACACCTGAGCAAGCCAACACAGGAAATCAACTGTCACACACAGTAAGTCGGCACTTGACACTCAGAGTGAGGAAGCCCACGGAAGAAAGACCGAGAGCTGTCCAATCGCAAAAGATAAGCCCCCATCTCAGACTCCAGCCATCTCGGGAGGTTTCCTACAGCCATCACATCTGATGTGGAGGCTGTGTTCAGACACAAGGAAAAAGGTGCGCACAGTTCTTAATTGTAGTGCAAATGCGAAGAGAGGGAGTGGAAAACTTCAACGGGGGACATTTCTTACTCCAGGCATTATTTTTAGAATCTCCCATTAAGGCTTTACTGATACAATTTGCCAAATTGCCAATGAAGGCTAGGAGAGCAAAAAGAAATCAGACTGAGTTCTTGGGTTATTTCAATCCTTGGAATTGTGTACGTTAATTCTATATGGTGCATGATAGCCGAAGGACAAACTATGCGTTCTCATTATTATAATGATCAAAGTAGGCTACGTGATATCTTTAGATTATTACATATTTTAGATGCACAATATGTGTGTGTTCTTCGTTAGCGTTAAATAAATACAAAGAAGACGCTTTAATTCATAAGTGTAAGATAGAAGTCTGATGAGGAAATTTTCTTTTCAAATATCTCTCATTAAGGGAAGCCTGTCGGGATTCTATTAAGCTGCTGTTTTCAGCTTCTCTAGCTCGCTCTGAAGTATCTGGTATAAACAATATCCTTTTTCTTCACACCTTTCTCGACGCCTGTGGGGGTGGAAGTAAAAACAAACCTATGAGAGAGAGCAAAGATGTTCAAATCTCTTTTCCTTCAGTCCTGACTTCATGAAGCTTTCATTTCAGAAAGACTCCAGGAAAACAAGAGTCCATGTTACACACAACCACCACCCCTGACGGTAATTGGCTCTTCACTGAGGCAAAGCAGAAAAGAAGGAACAACTGGAGAGTAATTGTAACTTTTCATGAATTCAAAACAACTTTAAGGCTCTCAGAATTTCCAGTGATTTTAGAAGCGTTTATTTTCTCATCTGTTATTTTCAGGAAGGAATATGTATTTCCTACTAAACTAAAAGCAGCTCATTGACCATAGTTTAAAAGAACAGATTAAAAATGACTATTTAGCAAACAAAAAAGTTCAGAAAATATCTTCCCACTGATTAAGTAATATTTAGAATTAAACATAGATGAATAAGCCTTAGCGCTCTGTGTCCAATTTCTGTAGAAAATAAAATGGAGTTCAGTACCTCACTGCATACAATGTTTTTGAAGAATGCATAATTTTATAGCTGTAGCTTGGCTATTAACTTACTTTAAAATAAATTACAATAAGGGAATTTTTTCAACATCATATGTAAGTTAGAAACTTTTTCCATTAGTCTCAAAATAAGAGTTTACAACCATTTTAATAATAAAAATTAGGTAAGAAATGAAATGAAGAGCTTGAATTTCATTATGTATAAATCAATTTCTTTCTTTATTAGAATTCCTTCACAAAAGGTATTAGGTAATTACCCTGTTATATTATAATACATGCACATAAAATATCTCAGCAACAAAAGTTAATTGAAGCTCCCTGCTCATCACTTTAAATGTCTCTAAGCTGCTTTGTATGGGACAAATTAAAACAAAAGATATTCTTTAATAAATGCTCAGAGAAAATTGATTACAGAGCACTACCACCCTCATAAATGATGTTCCTAGATATATTTAAAGTTTCAGGCTAAATAGTCCTCGTTTATTTTTTAGACTTGTCTTATGTAAAGCATAATGCATACAGAGAAAGCAAATAAATTTATCAGCCACATTTTATTTTCTTAATATAAAACCCAAGTGAGGAATAAAAATACTAAGTACATTTTGAACAGTTTGATTTTGCTGTGCACTATTTTTTCGTTTGATGATTTTATTCTAAAATCATGCAAATAATCAGCACTATAAAAATGGCTTTTTCTAATATACTAACTTTTTATCATATTTTCCTGACATTTTGTTATTTAATAGCAAAAACTTCCATTTAATTTGCTAGTTATTTGCCTGTGCCTAATTAACTTTTAAAAAATAACCTAAGTAAAAATAATAATAATAATACTAATACCCTAAGTAACAATGTGTAACAATATGTTCTTTTAAGAAGAAAACCAAAATATCAACTCCATATGCATTGTATGTTAATGTATCTTATGGAGATATACATACTTCCAGGAAAAAAATCTAATATCATACGTTTCTCAGGAGCCAGAAACTAACATAGTTTAGTATTCAGCTAATACTATGTCTTTGAAAGGGCTTTTTGTTTGTTTGTTTGTCTGTTTTTTAAGAGACAGGGTCTCACCATGCTGTGCAGGCTTCAACACCATAGCTGTTCATGGATATGATTACGCAGCCCCCAGCCTCTACTTCTAGGCTCAAGGGATCTTCCTGCCCCGGCCTTCCACGTAGCCGGTACCAAAAGCACACTGCAACATGCCTGACCTTGGAAGTATTTTTTTAATTTACGCATATCTTCTTTGCTTGTTATAGATATGATTCCAGTTATGAAAAGGAAATCACAAAGAAATAATTACAAGTTTTCACATACAACATAAGATTAATTTAAAACTGAGTACAAGAAACTTGGTAAACGGTCTGTGAAGCTAGTGAATGATGCCCCATGATTATATCAATGTACACAGCTATGATTTAATAAAAAAAAAATAAATAAAATTAAAATCTTAAAAAAAAAATAAAACTGAATACAAGACATCCAAGGGAACAGAATATATCTTTCAAGGTTCTAATTCAAATGTCGAAGAATTAACAGAAGTAACCAACACAATTAAGTACCTGGGTTCAGGGAGGCCAGATCTTTCAGGGATTGTCACATGAATGTCTAAACAAAATAAAAAATTCTCACAAATACGCGTAGAATAACAATAAGGCCATTTTTCTCCCTTTCTTTGATCTGAAACCTAGTCTTATTTCAAATGCTGATGAGGCAAGAAACACTTGAATTTAACAAGAAAATAAAAGAGAATGAGTTCTTACTAAAAAACAGAAACCAGCATTCAGTCGGGACACTGCTGTTCACAGACAGACATTTCAGTCATGATTTAAATTTGTTAGATTTGAAGAACATATATTTTCAAACACCTTCGTTGTCAAGGTTTATTTATGAAGATGTGACTTGCTCCTCAAAGGAACTTCAAGCACAAAAAAAATAAATAAATAAACTTAATCCACCAGGGCCAGGAAGTGGAACCTTGATTGGAAAATTCTGTCAAAGCCAGCTTGAGTGATGGCTGCACTTTTCATCAGCATAATCCATAATCCTACCCCCTTTGGCTGCCGTAAGTCATTGTCACAGCCACACACACGGCCTTTCACAAGACGCATCTGTACCCACTGCTCTGCGAGCTCCCGCAGCTGATCTATAGGCTGATGGTCACAGATTACCCAGTCAGAGCCTTCTGAAGAAGCACCTGTGTACTGTAACTCACTGCCAAATTTATGGCTTGTCAGGAAAGCGGATGCCCTGACGGTTCTGTGCCAATCATTGCCTGAAACCCTTTACTCAAAACCTTCTAGCTACTTCTCACACCACTTGAGGAAGTTTGACATCTCAGAAAGTTCAAAAATGAATTTGTGTCATAGAGGAAAACGACTGGGAAGATTCCCAATTTAATGAAGATAATATCCATCCAGTGTCATCATTAAGTCGTTTGCTTGTTTAGAATGCCCATGTCAGTAAAAAACGCTTCTCAATCACTGGTCCTTTATTTTCTTATTTGATTTATTTTGGTTTGACTTGATTTATTTGCCCCAATTATGTGGGGCACAAGTTAAAATGCTATTGGCTATGATGTGCTGCAGTTACTCATAAGGGTAGAATAAATGATCTTGCATGTGGGAGTGTGTGTGCTTGTGTGTGGGGGTGGGTGGGTGTGTACCTGAACTGAGGACAGATACATCTCAAGAAAATTAAAAATGTTAAATGTGGTTTCTGTGCCTACCAAAATCCACATCACTGACGTTAGTGTCACTGGCACTATACCCTCCCAGTTTTTAACAGAAAATGCCACCGTGTTGTATTTTTCTGAGTGTTACATTAGTAGATGGCTGAGTTCAAGATAAAGAGCAAAGACAAGCTGGGCCAACATCAGTGTCATTGTAGGTATTAGCACAGTAGGCGACACAGCAGGGACACCAAGGAGTGGACAGGGAAGACCCCGGGAGTCGGTGGAGTCAAAGCCAAGCTCACAGACAGTGGTCAGACGGTTTGGGGGGGCACAGCGCCAGTGGACGGAAGGCCAGGAGGGAGCCAACTAGACAGCAGGGCTGTGCCACCCCTCTGCTCGTATGCTGTCTGCCCAAACACAAGTGGCACCTACCCTCCTCTGCAGAGGTGGGCAAAGGAGCTCCAGGGATGACTGTGTTGTCAGTAGGAAATTCAGAGTTGCCAAGCAGCAGGACATAGGAACTGATCTGAAGGGACAACCTGAGTCCTTACGGGGAAGGTGACTCAGCACAAGACTCCTCCATGGCAATCAACATGCAAGCCAGCTTGGTGCAGGAGGTCTGAGAGCTGAGTCAACTGGGCAAGAATTTGCAGCTGTTGTTCCACAGAGTCCAGGCAGCCTAAAGCCCCATCATTCAATCCCCTAAACCCACCTGGCAGTCACAATAGCCCCATGGTGACGCATGGGCTGCAGGGCTGCAGATTAGCAGGCGCCCTGGCTGGTGCTCCTTACAGGAAGGGAAGAGTGTAAACCCACCGCCCTCCTCCCTGGAGTCAACGCTGACAAGGAAGAACCTCTAACGCTGCTGATCTTGGCTTGAGTGGTTTAATTTCAGGAATTGCCCACTGCCAAGAAAAAAAGTAACTTTAAGCCTTAAGAAGACAGAAATGTGTAATTAAAAGACTACTGAGGCTGTTACCTTCTCTGCTCAGACATGCTTTTGACTCAGGGCTGACGGCAGGCTGAGGACTGGACCTTCCTGCCAGGATCCCAGCATGAAATGAGGTCATTCCATGTGAACTCAGGAATTTTAAATCATCATATGACACGCATTATAGGTTTTCTTCATGGATTTGTGTGAATCTGTTTATAAATACATTTAAAATGTAGTTTTACAGTGAAGCAAATGGCTCAACACATGTTCTCTCTAAATATATTAATACGAAGACTGTGGTTAGCAATTAAAAACGAGCAAACCTTAGTCACTGTGGTTAGAGAGCTGGAATACAATGTAAGTGCTACCTTAAATACATCACCCCCGCTGCTTTGAAAAGAGGCGTCATTTTAAGTATTTGAGAAAGACAGTGTGTTAACATAAGCAAACATTCGGAGATGGGAGGTAAGTGACAGGCAGAGGGGGACATTCTAAAGCTGGGCAGGCGGGGTCCAATCCCCACTGCCCCAGTTGCTGGCTGTGCTCCTTTGAGGATGTGCCATAACCTCTCACGCCTTAGGCTCCTCACCCATCACATCATAAGAGAGGAAGATTCGGGGGGGGTTATTATTCAACCATGTAAATATGTGTAGAACGCTTAGAATAGCTTCCCGTCCATATTAGCATGCCGTAAACAGGTATTGTATGAATCAGGGTGATCTGTGGACATATTTTAGAGGATACCTTCAGGGGAGCCAAGAGGTAAAACTGTTCTCCTAATAATATCAAGATGTCATTCGCCTTTTCCATCGTGTTCAGGGGTCCTCAAACTACGGTCCGCAGGCCACATGAGGCAGTGTGATTGTATTTGTTCCTATTTTGTTTTTTTACTTCAAAATAAGGTATGTACAGTGTGCATGGGAATTTGTTCATAGATTTTTTTTTAAAAACTATAGTCCAGCCCTCCAACAGTCTAAGGGAACTGGCCCCCTGTTTAAAAAGTTTGAGGACCCCTGATTATAGTTGCACTGATGAGTGAAAACAGTGGTGGCACGTTAGCCTGAATTAAGCTCAGCTAGCATGCTGGCAGGTACGCATGAGTACTAGCAGACAGGGCCTTCTTCACCACTAGGCACGTGCAATAACGTAAAATGAGTTTGACTGAGCAATACAGACACTAACTTTATAGATCCCGATCCTTGATTATGTGTCTTTTTAAATGTCTCGTGGCAAAAAGAAGCAAAAAATGTGCAGAAAGTCCTCCTGTTGCATACCCAAGGGGGATGGTTGTCTCAAGTAAAAGCACTAAACTAGCCAGTCATGTTCATGGAAGACAACTTTCTTTCTTTCTTTCTTTTTTTTTTTTTTTTAAGAACCACATACATTTATTATCTCACAGTTTCTGTGGGTCCTTTGCAATAAAGGACCAGAGGACTTCTGAGATTCAAGGACTTCTTCCAAGCTCATTCAAGTTGTTGGTAGAATTTAGTTCCTTGAGGTTGGAGAACTGAGGCTCTTAGCTTAGCGTCCCCCCATTTCACAGGTGGTTTACAATATGGTGATTGCTTCTTGAAGGACAGTAAATAAGACCCTGCTTCAAGCTTCTTATTTCAGGGAAGGTTTGGGTCCTCTTTCAGAAGGCTCCCCATTAGGTCAAGTCCACCCAGGATAATTTCCCTTTTGATTAACTCAAAGACAACTGCTTAGCAACCTTTATCATATCTGCAAAATCCCTTCACCTTTGCCATACTCTATTATTTAGAAGCAAGTCACAGATTCCAGTGCCACTCAAGGGGAGAAGATTATGGCAAGGTGTAAATACCAGAGGGTGGGAATTATGGGAATCATCATAGAATTCTGCCTCTCACAATCACATTTGTAAATGTTGAAGTTGATATTACTGACTTCGAAGAAAGTAAAATATGTTGCTTGTCAGGGTCCATATCCTCTCTAACAGAATGACAGCTTGGAATAATAAGTCAAAACTAGCAAAGAGAAATTAAAGACACATACTAAGCTTCTAACATGGGAGATCTTCTTTTTCTCTTTTTCTTTTTTTTATTAAATCATAGCTGTGTACATTAATGCGATCATAGGGCACCATACACTGGTTTTACAGACCGTTTGACACATTTTCATCACACTGGTTAACATAGCCTTCCTGGCATTTTCTTAGTTATTGTGTTAAGACATTTACATTCTACATGTACTAAGTTTTACATATACTCTTGTAAGATGCACCACTGGTATAATCCCACCAATTACCCTCCCTCCACCCCCATACCTCCTTCCTCCCCTCCTTTTCCCCCTTCCCCCTATTCTTAGGGTATAACTGGGTTATAGCTTTCATGTGAAAGCCATAAATTAGTTTCATAGTAGGGCTAAGTACATTGCATACTTTTTCTTCCATTCTTGAGATACTTTACTAAGAAGATGTTCCAGCTCCATCCATGTAAACATGAAAGAGGTAAAGTCTCCATCTTTCTTTAAGGCTGCATAATACTCCATGGTGTACATATACCACAATTTATTAATCCATTCGTGGATCGATGGGCACTTGGGCTTTTTCCATGACTTAGCAATTATGAATTGGGCTGCAATAAACATTCTGGTACAAATATCTTTGTTATGATGTGATTTTTGGTCTTCTGGGTATATGCCTAGTAGAGGAATTATAGGATTGAATGGCAGATCTATTTTTAGATCTCTAAGTGTTCTCCAAACATCTTTCCAAAGGAATGTATTAATTTGCATTTCCACCAGCAGTGCAAAAGTGTTCCCTTTTCTCCACATGCCAACATTTCTGGTCTTGGGATTTTGTGATATAGGCTAATCTTACCGGAGTTAGATGATATCTCAAAGTAGTTTTGATTTGCATTTCTCTGATGATTAAAGACGATGAGCATTTTTTCATATGTCTATAGGCCGTGCGTCTGTCTTCTTTGGAGAAGTTTCTCTTCAAGTCCCTTGCCCAGCCTGTGATGGGATCACTCATTCTTTTCTTGCTTATACGTTTGAGTTCTCTGTGGATTCTGGTTATTAAACCTTTGTCGGAGACATAACCTGCAAATATCTTCTCCCATTCTGAGGGCTGTTTGCTTTCTTTACTTACTGTGTTCTTGGCTGTGCAGAAGCTTTTTAGTTTGATCAGGTCCCAGTAGTGTATTTTTGAAGCTGCTTCAATTGCCCAGGGGGTCCTCCTCATAAAATACTCGCCCACACTGATTTCTTCAAGGGTTTTCCCTGCACACTCTTCTAGTATTTTATAGTTTCATGTCTTAAGTTTAAATCTTTAATCCAGTGAGAGTCTATCTTAGTTAATGGTGAAAGGTGTGGGTCCAGTTTCAGTCTTCTGCAGGTTGCCAGCCAGTTCACCCAGCATCATTTGTTAAATAGGGAATCTTTTCCCCACAGAATGTTTTTAATTGGCTTGTCAAAGATCAAATAACAGTAAGTAGCTGGATTCATCTCTTGGTTCTCTATTCTGTTCCAGATATCTACTTCTCTGTTTTTGTGCCAGTATCATGCTGTTTTGATCACTATCGATTTGTAGTATAGTCTGAGATCTGGTAGCGCTATTCCTCCTGCTTTGTTTTTATTTCTGAGTAATGTCTTGGCTATTCGAGGTTTTTTCTGATTCCATATAAAACGAAGTATTGTTTTTTCAAGATCTTTAAAGTATGACAGTGGAGCTTTAATATTGTATATTGCTTTGGGCAGTATGGACATTTTAACAATGTTGATTCTTCCCAGCCATGAGCATGGTATGTTTTTTCATTTGTTAACATTTTCAGCTATTTCTTTTTTTTTTTTTGTAGAGACAGAGTTTCACTTTATGGCCCTCGGTAGAATGCCATGGCATCACACAGCTCACAGCAACCTCCAACTCCTGGGCTTAAGCGATTCTCTTGCCTCAGCCTCCCCAGTAACTATTTCTTTTCTTAGAGTTTCACAGTTCTCTTTATAGAGATCTTTCACATCCTTTGTTACATAAACTCCCAAATATTTCATCTTCTTTGGCACTACTCTGAATGGAATAGAGTCCTTAACTGTTTTTTCAGCTTGACTATTGTTGGTATATATAAGGGCTACCGATTTATGAAAGTTGATTTTGTAACCTGAGACACTGCTGTATTCCTTGATCACTTCTAGGAGTTTTGTAGTAGAATCCCTGGTGTTTTCCAGATATACAATCATATCATCTGCGAAGAGTGAAAGTTTGATCTCTTCTGACCCTATGTGGATACCCTTGATCGCCTTTTCTTCCCTAATTGTGGTGGCTAAAACTTCCATTACAATGTTAAAATTGGCACCAGGGATCCATTCAAAGTATAAGATGGACCAAAGGATTATGAGGTAGCCCAAATCCCATGTACAGTTTCAGTCCCCACGCTCCTTGCGGTCATTTATAATGACCCCTTGCTTGGTTTTGGTGTAGCATTGGGGTAGATTATCCATCATTACCAGAAAGGGCTGTGGTCATCCCCCCGCAAAGTGGACGTGAGGACTCAGTGGTCTTTTATTAAGCCTGACATTAAAGAGATGTGCAGAAATCTAAAAAATCCCATTCTTCTTACTAATTTTTTGCTTCAGAAAATACACTCCTTTTTCACTAAAATTGTGTCATCATAACCTAAAAATCTCACATTACTTAAATTGTGGGGAAAGCATAAATAGCCACAAATGCAGGTGGATAATTTTGAAGTAAGGATTACGTATATCATGCCAACTGCCAAAACAAAACACATTTTCACTGACTGTGAATGTTCGCTGGCGCCGTTAACAAAAAGCCACTCATCCCTTTGTTCCATTTGTTACTGGAGTTTTTTTTCTGTACTTTCTTATCTCTAAACATAGGAAAATCTCCTCAAAAATGGACTAAGTGTCCCTATTTTTTGTATACAAGTCAGTGTAGGGTTTGAGAAAGGCAGTGTCCCGGCAATCCTGGCCTCTTGCCCTTCTGCGGTGGGCTCATTTCAGAGGCTCTTTCCTCTGCAGGTGGAAGATTTTAAGCCTGTTCCCTGTGTTGTGAGCTGAATTGTGTCTCCACAAAAGTTATGTGTTGAAGCCCTGATCCACCAGTACCTGGGAATGGGACTGGTCATTTTCAGATGTAATTAAGTTAAAATGAGGTCATGTGTGTAGACCCCATTGCAATCCGACTGGTGTCTTTGTTAGAAGACATATGGACACAGATATACGAACAGAGAAAACACCACAGGGAGAAGCCGTCCACAGGCAAGGAGAAGGGCCTGAGAGGAAACGACCCCCCACCCCCTGACCCTGGGCTTGGAGTCTCCAGAATCACGAGAGTGAGTGCCTATTATTTAAGCCACAAGTCTGTGGCCCCTGTGGGGCAGCCCTGGTGAACCCGTGTCCTCCTCTTTCTTTCTCTCTGTACCTGACTCCTCTGCACATCCAGTACCACCTTCTACGCAGCCCGTGGAATGTGGAATTTCCACGATCTGAGTTACCTAAATATATGGTTTAGATATTTATTCCCCTGATTTTGGAATAGAATTTAATCATACAAAAATAATGATAGGCATTAGTGAATAAACCCTGAATGGCCTATTTATTAGATATGTAAGACACAAGGCTCCATTCTTATTTACCTTCTTTCCCCATAGAATTAGAAGGTTCAGAAAATCGAAGACGCATACATCATCCTCTGCACAGGACGGGTAGAAAAAAGAAGCCATGGAGCAGGAGGGGAAAGAAGGCGACAAGGGACGTCAAGTGTGAGGAGAGTAACGGGAATCAGGCACAAATCAGGGCTCCCAAGTATTAGAAACAAATAAGAATAGATTGAAAAACAAATCTACCAAAAATCAACAGATTGCTCTGCCCTTGTGGGGTTAGGAAGTGTTAAAATACTGAAATTAAAAATTTCAGTCTCTGAATTATTCCCACTAAATGAATAACCTTCAATTCATTGTATTTTATTATTTCCTTAGAGAACTGTACATAAATCCAAGAAGCTCAGTGTTTCTTCCACTGACCACAGAGAACTCGCTGCTGGAGTCCAGCCAGAGAATGTGTGTTCCACGCCAGAAAGATCTCGTACCCCAGGCCCAGGTCCAGAGAAGGAAGGCCCACGGCAGTGTAACAACCCACACACAGAGGAGGTGCTTATCTAGACAGGCCAAGTTTTCTTTTTTTTTAAATTTTGATTCTCTAGAGGTTATTTCTGAGGGACTTCTTACGGAACTAACTTCCAGGCCCCTCCAGGTGCCCTCCACCTTCCCCTCTCCATTCATGACAATGCCCTCCCTCCAGCGTCCTTGGAATCACTGTTGACAACACAATTCCTCTCCCATGTTATACGGATCCCAAATGAAATTCTGTTGAATTTGCCTTGAAAATATCCTCCAATTTGAACCCTTGTCTTTGTTGGATGGGGATAAGGAGGAAGCGGGACAGATGCTGTGTCTGGGGGTGCCCAGTGAGAGGCAGATGATGCTGGGAGATGCCTTGTCTACCAAGAGGAACAAATACACCAGAGGGGTCCTGAGGAACAAGAGATGACATGTCAACAGGGTCCCCAAGGACTGAGCAGGTGTTTGGTCTATAATAAAGGGTCTCCAGGGACTGAGACCCTTCCACGTGGCCCTTGGAATGTGAAATTTCCACAATCTGAGTAATCTAAATATATGGTTTAGATGTTTATTCCTCTGATTTTGGAATAAAATTTAGTCATACAAAAATAATAATGAGCATTCATGAATAAACCCCTAATGGCCTATTTTTTATGTACGTGAAACACGGGGCTCCATTCTTCTTTACGGTCTTTCTCCAAAGAATTAGAAACTGCTGAAAATCAGATGTGTATTAATCCTCTGCTCAGTAAAGTAAGGGTAGGAAGGAGAAGTGGGGTGGGGGGAGGCACACTGGCAGGAGGAGCGGAAGGTGACAGAGACCAGAAAGAGGCAGAAGAAAGTGAAGATAAGATCAAGGCCTCCACAGGTCTCTGGAGCATGAACACAGTTGAGGTAACAGTGTCTCCTAAATGGGCTACCCTCCTAACACGGTAATATTCACACCCACCAGTGCCATGCCATGGTAAACCCCACAAATTGCCTTAAAAGAATAGGAAAGGGGAGGGTTCCCAATTACAGGCATTCTCTACCCCTTTCCAAGGAAAACAAATGTCCCAACCTCTACTGAACATAAAATTAGAGAATCAGCATAAAAGGAGAAATTTTGTTAAACGCAGGGTCCCCTCCATTCACAGGGGCCAACCCATCCTTCCCTGGAACGTGCTACGTTTCAATAAACTTTGGCATTTGCCTGCGTGAACCTGCTTGCTCTGCTCATTCACTCCATCGGCTCGGCATCAGGAACCACTCTTCAGTACTGGGAAGCAAGAAACAGGAAATGTGGGGACCTGACATCTGGCCCTCAACACCCAACATCTTCACCTTCATTGCTGCAATCTCGGGCACCCCCATCTCCGGGGGGGTTGTCGCCAGATTCCCCGCCTGTGTCTGCTGGCTCCCACTGCCATCTCCTGACTCTGTTTTCCACACAGCAACCAAAGAGAACCTCATAGAATGTGTCAGATCATGTGATACTCTACTTAAATAAAACTCCCCAGCGGTTCCCATCTCCTTTGGACACTCTGAATGCTTTCAATAACCTGCAAAGCCCCCTCCAACCTCCTACCTCCTCCCCTTAACTCCTGCCCTGCTCATTAGTCAACCTGCTCTGCCTAAAATGATCAGGCCACTTCTGAC
Source organism: Nycticebus coucang (assembly GCF_027406575.1). Taxonomy (NCBI): domain Eukaryota; kingdom Metazoa; phylum Chordata; class Mammalia; order Primates; family Lorisidae; genus Nycticebus; species Nycticebus coucang. The sequence goes on along the minus strand of NC_069794.1, from coordinate 6,397,403 downwards.
CCAGACCTTTCTGATTGCTCCCTGGTCTGGAATGCCCTGTAGCCGCACCTCTGTTTAAGGCGTTCTCCCACCTCCTCCATGAGTTCTCCCATCTCCATGTCCTCCGATCTCCCATCTCCTGTTAAGGTGTTCTCCCACCTCCCCTTGAGTTCTCCCAAGCCTCCATGATGCTTTCCCAGCAAGGCCCCTCTCCTGTTTAATGACATAACCTGCTGCCACCACGTATTTCTATTACCCTTACTCTGCTCTTTCCTTACTTATTATGTTTATGGTCTGTCTTCACCCACTAGAATGTGAGCTCCATAGAAAGAGGAAATTCTGTTTATTTGCCAATGTATCTCCACAGTCTAAAACGGTGCCTACTCATAAAGGGAGCTGAATCTGTTAAACCTTTCTATACAATTCTCAGATTCTGTTTCTCACTATAACAGAAACTCCCATGGAGTAGAAATCAAATATTTCATGTGTTTTCTTTCCATAGTACTTTTTCCATAGTGCTTTCTGAAAAATAGGAAACTCCAAACAGCCAAACACATCAATGGAAATTCCAATACTCATTCAAATATTCAGATGTTTGGTTCGTCTGAAAAGGGACAAATAATATGATTTTCAGAAACAAGATCTTGAGCGAATATTTTTCCTATCTCATGGTGTAAGTTCTTTGCTGCTTCTCCAAATACTCAGAACCTTTCTATTTTTATCAACCTGTATAAAGGCCAACACCTTGTAGCTCATAGCCCATCACTTCTCCAAAAAGCTTTGAGTAACTCGGTTCTTGGCAACACCCTTACCTCAATCTCCCTGCTCAGGGCAACCATGCTCTGGAAGCTATTTGGCAGGAAGGCAGTCTTTTTAGAACAGCTATTTTAAGATTTAAATGACTAATGGGATTAACCCCTCTTAGGACCAGAATATTTTAAGAAGACAGTTTTTTTCCTCTTTTTTTTTTATTGTTAAATCATACCTGTGTACATTAGTGCAATCGCCTGTACCCATTCTAAGATGCACCATAGATGTGGCCCCACCCATTACCCTCCCTACAATTTTTAAATCCTATTGAATGTGTCTACTAGCATAACATACAGAGAAAAACTTCTGATGTTCTTCTCCCATTCCTGATCTATTCCATATCCAGAAGAAGCATTCTTTCCTATAAAACTGCAAACCTCTGGAATACACATAGTCAAGATTCTGGGTCTGAAGAAATTTACAATGGTATCTTTGATACCATTGCTAAACATGATCACAACAATATGAAAATGGCTCATGTTAATATTTGAGCTTATATGGGTGATGCTTATATTCAATGTTGAAATATCTCCAAAAAAATTGAAACCATGGATTTTGCTGGCCTGATCTTTGTTCTAGAATGGGAAGAAAAAAGAAATCTGAAAAACAATGGTGTTTGGTGTTCTGTAAGCTAAACAGATAAGGGACGAGTTGTTAAATTATTTATCATTGATCTGTTTATGATGACATCCCATAAACCAAAGCACATTTGTGTGGCTGAGCTGCCTATTCTAAACTTTTTACGAGCATTTCTTCTTGGCATGACTTTTCTGCACTCTAAACAATGGCAAAGACAGACAACAAAGAGCCTCATTCGTGTGCCAACAGGCTTAGGCATGTGTCACAGGCTGCATTATATCCCCTGGCCCCAAATTCATACAGGTCCTGGTCTGCTAATGCTCAGGACCTCAGAATGTGACCTTATTTGGAGACAAAGCATTTTTAAGAGATAGTTAAATTACAATGACGTCTGCAAAGTATGCCCTAATCCAGCCTGCCTGGTGTTCTGATGAGAAGAGGAGATTTGGACACATAAAGAGATACCAGACATGGGTCCCACGGAGGCAAGAACAGGCCAGCATGCAACAAGAAGGTGGCCGTATGCAAGCCAGGGGGAGAGGCCTTGGGGCAAACCCACCATGCTGCTACCTTGATTTTGACTCTAGCCTCCAAAACTGTAAGAACATTTCTGTTGCATGCACCACTTAGCAAACTAATACAGTTTTCTCTAAAGACACTAAAAAGAAAAAAAGAAAGAAAAGAAAAGGTCATATCACTTATAATGAAAGCTGATTTTCCATCTAAAAACATGAAAGCCAGAATATAATAGAATGACATCTTTATGTATTTGGGAAAAATTATCAATTAAGCATTTCATATTCAGCAAAAAATCCTTGAAAATAAGAATAAAATAAACACATATGGAGATAAAGGTGATCTTAGAAAATTCATCACCAATACACTGAGCTGCTGAAGGCGAAACTGTGGTCTTCACTCAGAAACGAAGAGCACCAGCAGGCAGTTAACGGTGGAGCAAAAGACCACCTTTTTCTCTTAGTTGTTACTAAACACAATTAGTTGTTAAAAGCCAAAAAAAAAAAAAAAAAGCACCATATTGTTAATGTATTTGAATGCAAAGTACATGGCAAAAAAACAAAGGATAAAGGAAACGTTAGAGTAAATGAACGGAAATCCATGGTGGTAAAATGTTACAGTAGCTCTAAGCAGACTGGATTAAGTATAAACATTATAATCCCCAAATCAAATACTAAAAAGTAATGTAAAGAGAGATAGCTTAAAAATCAATAGAGTGATTAACAGCATTTAAAAAAAAAAAATCAATTAACCCAAAACAGGTGGGAAGAAGAAACGAGGAAACCAAACTGTTTTCTGTCTACAAGAGACATCTTTTATGGTGAAAACACAGGTTACAAGCACCACACCCAGAAAGTGTGTGTGAAGTAGAAACTCAGGCAATTTTTTTCTGAGTATTTCAGAAATTTTTCCAGTCTTTTTTTTTTTAATGAAATATCTTTCCCTTTTCCATTTTCTGCAATGGATGCCTATGAAAGATGGAGACGGATGCGAATGAGGGATATTTCCAGGGGGAAGAAAAATTCTGTATCTTGATCAGGTGTTGGTAATATACACAGCTATGATTTAACAATAAAAATAAATAAATTAAAAAAATGAATTAAATCCCATTGTTAACTTCAATGTGACATTAATACAAGGAATAATCGCAGCTGGGTATAGTGGCTCATGACTATAATCCCAAAAATTTGGAATTTGGGAGGCTGAGGTTGGGGTATTGTTTGAGGCCACGAGTTTGAAATCAGCCTACACACACACACACACACACACACACACACACACACACACACACAAAAACAAATTCATACATTCAAGTTCACTTCACTTGAAATTATGCCTCAACTTAAAAAAAGGGAGAGACACTATAAGACATGTCATCCAAGAGCAATGGGCAGACTTTATTTAGCTCCTGACTTAATTTTTTTAAATATCAAATAAATCATCTTAAAATTTAAAAAAATCCTACATACTGGCATGCATGAGAAAAACAGAAACGCAAACCTTTGATATTTCATGACATTAAGATATTTTTGTCATTTGCTTTAGCTGGGTAACAGTATTTCATTTTTTATTTTATTGCCTCTTAGTGAAAATGTGAATATTTAATGGTGAAGTGACCTCATGTATGGAGTTGGTTTCTGAACAAGATGAGGGGAGGTAGCAGTGGCTGGGAATATTTATATGAAGCCAGATTGGTCAAGAGTTGATGATTATTGAGGTTGGGATATGAATACACTGGAGCGGAGTATACTATTCTGTCTTCTTTTTAGAATTCTTTAGAATAAAAATCTTAAAAAGAACAAATAAGTTAAAAAACTTTCTGACTTTGTACCTGGTCTTTTTTCTCTGAGTAAAAGGCCTTTTCGCCACCCTCCCATGTAACTGTCTGACCATCCCCCTCTCCTGCTTCATTTTTTATCTCAAATGCCGCCTCTCTGTGCGCCTCACCGTGGCTCTTACTACTCAGCTTTAATGGGACCTTGTCTCCCTGCAAACCAGAGCTTTTTTCAAAGCAAGACAGCACCAACCCCAAGGGAATTCTTGAATTCAGAGGGGGCAAAAAAAGCTAAATGGTGTTTAATATAAATGAATCCCTGTCTGCATCAGGAAAAAACTTTTTTAAATAAATATTAAGTATCGTTTACAAGCTTGATTTCACCAGTCTTTGAGAACTAATCTACAAGACTCAAACTCAGAGTTACCTGTTAGTCAAAATATCTCCATAATTTAAGCATACACTTTATGGGACCAAGATGCACACACTCTCTCTCTCTCTCACACACACACACACATACACACACTCACATACACAAGGGTCAGTGCATGTTAGCAATGTGAACAGCCGGTTACCTGGCACCTTCACTGGCACGTTCACATCCTTTCTCTCTCTGAATATTTGTTGCTAATCATTAATTCCTTTTATAAGCAGAAGAACTTATTTTTAAAATCAAACAGATAATTATCTTTTAATCAGATGATGACAAGGATGAGAATCTATCCATTAGACTTGTTAAGGAAGGGATTGAAATTCAGTTAAAGCAAATCATCAGACACAGTGGGTCATGTTAGCATCACTAATTCCGGAGCAGCTGTCCCTGCGTGCCTCCCCAATGTCGGGCATGGAGTACACAGCAGTGTCTGTATAAAACTCTTGCCAAAAACATCTGATCTAAATACAATCCAACTTTTAGATCTACATTTCAATGGATAGGATATGTAGTAGATAGTGAAAGGAGTTAAATACAACCATGAAGAATCAGTCGCTCAAATCCAAACGGAGGGATGAATGATGTTCTGCAGGAAATCTTCAACATATCAATGGCAAGGGGAAAGGAAGAGGGCTTGGGGGGTTCACACCAAATGAGATGTAGAAAATTTGATTGTAAAAGGCATTTTAAGGACAACTTAGGGGAAGGCAGTTTATGACCTGAATAGTAGGATGCTGTAAGGAATTAGTGTTCATTCTGGTAGATGGCGTGTCATCATGGGATTGTGCGTATGTAGGGCTGTGTTTTTGCTTCTCTGCAATGCAACCTGAACTATTCAAAGGCAAATGCTGTGCTGTCTTTAACGCAACATGTACGGCGAAACAGCCAATCATTAAATCAGGCGATGGTACTGTGATGGACTGCAAAATGGCTAGTCCAAAATACAGCCACATCCCAATGCCTGGAACTTGTGAATGTGGTCTCATGTGCCCTTTAAAGGGTATGTGAAGACGGAGGTACGTTAAGAATCTTGACCTGCGGAGATTACAGGTCGGCCCTGAATGCAACTACTACATGCATCCCAAAGAAAGGGATAGTTGACACACACAGGAAGGAAAGTGATGGGCATATCAAGAAGAAACATCTGTGAAGATGCTGGCTGTGAAAACCAGGGTGATCTGGTACAGCCAAGCAATACCAGCAGCTGCCAGAAACTGGAAGAGGTGAAGAAAACACTCGCCCCAAGTCTGGGCGGGGGCAGTGTCCAGCAGCACAGGACACGCCAAGTGAGGCTGATTTCAAACCTCTGACCTCCAGGACTCTGAGAGAATAAATATCTGTTCTTTGCGAGGCTTATACAGTACATTTATAACAATTTGCTACAGCAGTTGTAGAAAACTGGTCAATGTATTTATGGGAGTTTAGTAAAATTTTCTCTTTTTTGAATGCTTGAAAATTTTCATAATAAATTTTAAGTTCTATAAATTTTCTTAAAGATATGATTACTGTTACTTAAGGAGTAACAGTATTTTTTACAATTCTTTTAGTGAGAAGATAAATGAACACAAAAACCAGGCATCAGTATTGGGTCATTGCCTAGATGATTCGGTATTAATGACATATGAACTTTTAAAAATCATCCTTTTCTTCTTCCCGATTTTTAAAACATCTTTCTCATTTGACAAATATTACATTGCTTTATGTGTTAGCTGGTAAACCACATATAATAGATTGGGGATAAAATATGTAGGAATTAATCTTTCAAGAACCAGTGACACCCGAGTGATTTGAAAAATGGCACTGGTCGGCTTTCTAATAGTTTTCATATTGTGGTTTCCAAGTCATTCTTAATTGTGTAAATGATATTTTTATAAATTTCCTCTTCTCCGAAAAAAATAACATAAGTTATCCAAATTTACTGCCATTTACAGTGTCAATTTTGGCAAAGAAAGATATTGGCATGAAGAAATTGCTGAATTGTGGTTCAGCAAAGTCTGGAAAACCCGACAAGTGATCGATCATATTTTGCAGGGACTTTTTCTTTTTCTCATCATAAGACATTTTGGCGTGGAAATGACAACCTAATAACAGCAGACGAACTGTTATATCATCACACACTAAAAGAAGCAGAAGAAAATATGCCTACTTCATAATAAATTTTGAAATTAATTTCCTTTTTTAATGATACTGGATTTTGCAATGTGCGTATACTGGTGAAAGGTTGGCACAGATGCAGAAGAGTGATCCAATAGAAATTTAGGAGCAGCTTGAAGAGAAAAATTATCCACTCACCCTTTTTCAGCCAACTTTTCTTTTTCTAAGAAAGAGCACATACTTTAATGCGTCTGTGTATGAAACAGAACCAGGTAGGGAAAGGGTATGAAGCGCCTGGAAGTGGAGTGACGCTGGTAGAAACATCTAAAGACAGTGGATAATCCCAAATATAATGAATTTGAAATGGAAATTCACTCTTGCTTTGTAATGTATATATGTCTGAGCTTCTTGTGATTCACGACACTTGAACAGGATTGAAAAATCCACCTTTCAAGGGTAAGTAAAGTCCAAACTAGCTGAGAAAATGTGCACCTTTCTGCACTTCCCTGCATATTCAACTTTTCCCTCCACTTTTCATTCCGTCTCAGGAAGAGTTAGCTCATCTCTCTTGTTGACACAGAGTAAACCACTTCTCCTTCGAGGATCACCATCCCAGACCAGCCCGTTAGGAGTGATTACAAACAACAGGGAGGTGATTGTGTTTCTGAATTTGGGTACAAATGGCCTGACTCTGTGCCAACAGTTCTGGGTTGGGTGTGCAGCGCACTTGAGGGCCACTCACACACAAGTCAAACTATGTGTCAAATTGTACAGTGAGCATGTGTATGAGGATCCACATTTCCAAATCATTTTTTGAAACCACATTACACAACAAAAAATTATAATATTATTTATCTTGTAAATATTGTCAGAAACAATATCTCCATGTCCCTTTTCAATTTTGCTCCCATATCTGAATACTTTTTATAAACAGCCCCAATCCCACGTGATCAGAAAATTACAGACACTCTGTGAAGCATGAGATACCTACAGTTCTACGGACTAAATACCACTCAGGGCTATAACTTGCTCGTGAGTGAGAGCATTCAATACTGCAAAGATACAAATTCTTCATTCATTAAGATTTGGCTCAAATGTAAGGACAATCACATTTCTCAAATGATTCTTTTAGAATTTAATAAAATCATTACAAAGTTTATTTGAAAGGGTCTATTTTCCACTAATCAGAAAATTTCTAAAAAAAGAAAAAGAAAGAAAGAAAATAGCAAATTTTAAAATAGTAATTAAAATAGTATGTTGGTGATGTAGAGAAATAGTTAGAAGCCACTACATAAGTAGATACAGCATATTATGAAGAAGCCACTGCAAAAGAATGGAAGGAAAGACATTTATTATTTATAATGTTAGCAGACCTCAGTAGCCATTTGAAAAATAAATAAATAAATCTGCCTTTTTTAAAACTCACTTTTAACAGGAAAGTAAATCCAGATGAAATAAATGCTTTAAGGTAAAACATTAAGATAATGGAAGGGAAAAAAATTGAACATTTATATAATTTTAGCCCAGGGAAAGTTTTTTAAGCTCAAAGCAAAGGTTGTAAGATAAAAGATAGATACATATTTAAATTATTATAATATATAAGAATATATAATATATAAGTATATAATGCTTTTAAAAGAAAAATTAGCTGAGTCAAAAACTAAGCAAATTTTTTTTAAATGAAGGAAAAATTGAATATTTACAGCACAGACAACAGGAAAATTTTCTTAATGCTCTGAAATTTTCTTATAAGTCAATATGGAAAATTATCTGATTTATGTTTAAGTGGGCAAAAAGTATGTGGATTCATTTCACAGAGGACACAACAGAAGCAGCCGTTAACGCTGTGAGAAGCTAATCAAACTCCCAAATAATTAAATTCAAATAATAAGATATTATTTTTCTACTATCAAATTGGCAGTGACTGAAAGATTAATAATAGTCGGTGTTGGCAAGAATATGGGAAAACAAGCTCTGTCACGTGCTGCTAGTGTGAGTATAAAATTGAGATAATTTTTCGGAAGAAAAACACTGCAATATCTATTACAATGTTCAATGTCTGTATTTTGAATCTAATAGCTTCACATCTAAGAATTGATCTCACTGAAAAACTCACAAAAATATGCTAAGAAATGTAATCAATAGCATTTTTTTTTTTTTTTTGCAGCATGGTGAAAAAATAATGGGAATTTTACCAAAGATAATGAATTATGTTGACACAGACCTATTGTTAAGTATATAAAAGATAGTAACCAAACTAGATATCCTATATGAGACCATGTTTGTAAAGAAATTATTTATATTTGAGCATCTATGCATACGCAATAGACATACGTACAAATCCGAAGGAATATTCACTCTGAACAACAGTGGCTTCTGAATATAAAAATGATGGAAGGTATTTTGGGAGGAACTTGGGGTGTAGAAATAGTGTGAACTAGAACCAATCAAGGATGGGCGGAGAGAGGCGCCACCCCAGCATGACTAAATAAAAGAGCCCCCACAGCGGCGTGTGTGACCCCTGGTGGGCCAGCCCTCACCTCTGCTCCCCGTCCCTGGGAGCCTCTGCCCTGCTGTTCCCCAAAAGGCTGGGGCCCTGGCCACTTCTGCCGGCTTCAGTCCATGGGATACACCCCAGGAACTGGAGTGTAAGAAGAAAAGGGTCGGGCGGCGCCTGTGGCTCAACGGGTAGGGCGCCGGTCCCATATGCCGGAGGTGGCGGGTTCAAGCCCAGCCCCGGCCAAAAAAAAAAAAAAAAAAGAAGAAAAGGGTCTGGGTCTTTCTTTTCCAGTTCTATTTTGGTTCTGTCTCTCATCAAATTAAAAAAAAAAAAAATCAGATTGAATAAGGAAAGATTTTAGTCTAAAGAATTCCTGCAGGGCGTGGGTGTGGACTATGGCACTAGGGTCCCTGGCAGGGCAGAACGCTCTGATCTGAAGGCTGGCAAGTGTCTCAAGGGTTTGGTAGGAAGAGCTTTTCTTTTATGGGAGAGAGTATGAAGTCCAGAAGGAACTGGATGTGGGGAGGTGCCGGGGGTGGCGTGATAGGGCAAGGATCTGAGGATATCCTCTAAGCCCAGCTATTCTCAGGAGGAGGTGAATTCTGGCTCAGGTTAGGAGTGGCTGAAGTTCCAGGACCTAGGGGTTTGATTAACAAGTATTTTGTTCCCATTCATCAGGTGGGGGATAAGAGGCTCATGTGGCTAATCATTTGTGAAGCCAACAATGGGAATTTGGAGAGTCTGAGCCTGGCCTTGTCACACACAGGTAAACAAGGCAGGCAGGAATGTGTGTCCTTGAGTCTTACGTGGGTCTCCAGAGAAGCAGGGTGGTTCCCTGGGATAAGCACTTTCCCAGAACGTGCAGGTGGGACATGTCCTAATGGTGGGGTCAGAACCAAGATTTTGTGTTTCCAGGTTGTCAGACTCCAGCAGGCTCCCTGGGGAGCCCTTCCTCCCTGTCTGCGACGGCACTAGAATCAGGCCACCTTCTCCCCTTCCTTCCAGACAAGAGGGGACACCTTCGTACGGGGACTGTCACTGGGTTCCTGGCCTCCCTGCCCTTAGCTTTACACTCTGGAGCATTTTCAGCTGAATGATGGAAGCCTCATCATTTGCTCTGAGTTTTATTCTGTTTCCTGTTTTGGCCCTGGTAGTTTGTAACAACCAATTACAAAACTGACACGGCTCTTCATTTTTCAACATCAAGTTCCTTTTTTGATAGGACAGCAAGTGATAGGCTAAGAAAAGTAAGTGTTAAGGAGTCAACATAGAGAAGAGATTAAACCTGAAGTTAATTTGGGTTCATTTATTCTGGAAAGCCCTCCAAAATGCAATTAATACATTGTGAAAAGATCCTAATTATTTTTCGCTCAAATATAATGTTTAACCTTGAGTCCCTTATTATGAAAAATATCAAAGAGCATGTATGAGGTATCTGCAGGAAACACTAAAAACTAAGAATTCCAAAAAGGAATGAATATGGAGAGCAAGGGAGGCCTTGGGAATCTTTGCTTGCCAGGGGCAGAGTTCTGCTGTTGCTGTTCAGTGAAGCGCCCGCTCCAGCCCAATGCTGAGAGATGGCAGAGACCAGCAGCCGCCTCTGAGAGCTGAGCCTGCCCAGCTCCTTTCCTCTCTCCCCTTCTGCAAAAGGGAAGAGGCCTTTTTTCTATTTCTCTGACATTGGGCCTCCCTCCTCAACTCCAGACAAGCCTTCCTGGCTCTTCTAAACAGCAAAGGAGCATCCTGTCACCCAAGCTCTTTCAAGCCCCACTGTTAATGTGGCAAATGTGAAAATAAATGAAAATCTACTCTTCAGATAATAGCCTGACTTACAAGGCTATTATTTCCCTGAACAGTTCAGTTCCAGACCTCAAGGACTGAGAATCTCCTTAGTCTTTCTCTCTGTGTCCCTTCGGTAGCTAATTTCAACCACCATCTAAGCAGAAGGTGTTTGGGGTGAAGGCGACCCAGGTCTTATATTCACTATGGCAATAAGGAGAGTAGAGCTCATTAAATGATTTCTAAAATATCACCTTCAGTATACAACCAACATCACAGCACAACAGTCAAATTTAAAACATCCTGACAGCAATTACAATATGGGTATTCAGAAACATCACAACCCCAGGACTGAGGCCACTGACGTACACGGATGAGATACAGAAAGCCCACCCTCGGTGTGAGGAGTTCTTCCTCTTACTGTAATCAGCTGAGTTATAAGAAGAAGGTGAAGGGCTAACACACATGAAATTACAATCCTACTTACAGAGCCATCAATTATATTCACAGAGCCAGCCCAGAAGAGGTTTGTGTGGTGTTTTTGCATTGACACTGTAGCCATAAACCAACAAAACTTACCCACACTTAGTAGACATACAAACAGACAAAAGCCACAGGAGACCTACCACTACGCTGCAAGATGCTTCAGAAAACTTGAAAATGAGAGAGATTTGTGGCTTTGACCACAGCCTCAAAGGCACGGAGCAGAATACATTCCAGGCCACCCTTAGAAAGCTTTTGTATTCAAAATGAGCACAGAATCACAGCTCTTTACAAAGGAAAGAGAACTATGTAGATTGTGCAAAGGAAATAGAACTAAATAATGAAGTGATGGAAATTAAGTTTATTAAATTTTATAGTTGTGGCAAAGAGTTTCTGAATCTCAACAGTGGACTTTCATAATTGAAAAAAGGCCAAAAATACTGCTTTCTTTGACACAAAGAAACCAGTCTGAAGTCAGAAAAATGAGAGTGAGCAACTAGACGCATGCACAGGGACTATTCTTCCAAGCACCTGCTTCAAACTTACATCTTGTTGACACCAAACAGTAGGGAAATGGCAACATCCAATTCTGAAATTTCTCCCTGCCCAAAGTGCCATCAATATGTGACTTTCCCAAGATCCTCTTACTTGTTAGAAATCACGGAACAATTTTATCAAGTTTGAACTAATCAAAGAATTTTTATCAGGTTCACTTTGAGTGATGACTTTTCAGGTCTGCAAATACAACAAAACAGAGCCAAATAATAGGACTGTGTGAATCAGGAGAGGCAGGGTCTGTGGACCTGTGAGCAACATTGTCATCACAACATCGGCTTCTAAGTGATTCTTCTCGGTAGAGGTCGGTAGATGCCAAACTATAAGGTTGATCCATCATCTTACGTAAGTAAGGGAGTTTGTTCTGGTTGTCCATTGCAGTAAACGAACCACTCAGAAACAGCTGCTTAAAACACTACCTGTCCTTTATTTTGCTCTCCAGTCTGGGGATTGACTGGACTCCACCAGGCAGTTCTTTCTTGCTGCAGCAATAGTCAAAAAATTTGTGGGGCTTGAGTGACCATGAAGCCTACTTCACTTGTAAGACCTCCTCCCAGAGTGAGTGTCCCAGACAAAACTAGCAGAAGTTGTAGGGCTTTTTTTGTTTGTTTGTTTTTTGAGATAAAGTCTCAGTCACCCTGGGTTGAATGTCGTGGCATCATCATAGCTCACAGCAACCTCAAACTCTTGGGCTCAGGTCATCTTCCTGCGTCAGTTTTCTCATTTTTATTAGAGATGGGGTCGCACTCTTGCTCAGGCTGATCTTGAACTCCTGAGCTCAACAATCTGCCCATCCCGGCCTCCCAGAGTGCTAGGACTACAGGTGTAAGCCACCTTGCTGGCCTGCCGAGTCTTTTCTAATCCAATCTCTGGAAGTCAAGGTCACCTTCACTTCCACACAACTCCCAGTGGCAGGTATTTAAGAAAATTTACAGACCTGTTTTTAAACCATCACACAAGGGAGACCACTGTGTGGAGGCCCCCACTGTTGCCTTTGGGAAATTCATGGAAGACAAAATAAAACTGCATGGTCTAGACAGCCGCTCTCAACCTGTGGGTCGCGACCCCTTTGTAACAATGAAAATACATCACAGCATTAAGAAGGTTGAAAACCACTGGTCTAGAAGGAAAGGTATTTTTGTTTGTTTGTTTGCTTTTTCCAAATACAAGATGTGGTCGTCGGTAGATGGCCAGGCACCAAGAGAGATAGCTCAAAAGTTGACAATGCCGACTAAAGACAGAGAACCAGGACAAGAGAAGAAACCCACACAGGACACAAGCCCAGCCTGCCCTAACACAATGGGAAGTTTTTAGTTAGTACAAGATTCATAGGGCAATTATGCCATAAATTATGTATAATTTTCTTCAAGTATTGTACATGATTTAGCTCTTAAAAACTTCTATTTAGTACTGTATAGTTTATCCCATTGAGCATCAATCAATTCTCAGCTAATCCTTTCATTTTTCTTATAAACCTCAAGTTTAAAAAATTTACTTGGCAAAAAAAAAAAAAAAATTACTTGGCTATTATGACAAAAAGTTTGCTCAGCTTCTGACACAATCCTTGGGTCCAGGTTAAAAATGCAAAGTAGAAGCTAATCCACAGAGAATGGGTTTTAATCTGGGACTACCTCAACAAATAAACGTCGGCACTTTTACTAACACACAGCATTTCAGAAAAGAAGAAACTCAAATAAATTTATGTTTCTATCTTTTTAAAGGTTACAACGAACATTCAAGACACCAACCCTACCACCAAGTCATTAGTTTCTCTCAGTTATTTAATTTCAACTATTACCTTCAGAATGTTCTGATTCATAAATAACCGAAAAATGGAAAAGCCTAAATTATAACACACGGCTACACTATCATTTGTATATGATTAAAAATTGGGCAAAACAATTGCTATTAACCAACTTCTGTAAAAAACCATCTGAGGGACTTGATAACTGTATTAACATATGCTTTTTTCATTTAAAACAAGGATCACTAATAAAAGATTGAGGGGAAAAATGATGTAAAATGTTGAGGCCACCAGATGGTATTTTTCATTGTCAGGTAACTTTTTTAAGTTATTAAACAATTAACTTGTCTGATACCCCCATTAACAATTACTGTCTAATTTTATAGATGGAAGAATGAAACTCTTCATATGACTTGACATCAACTTGGCCAGAGAATGTCATTCTTTTAGCAAAGAATGAAATGTACAATTGATTTCTGGTCTTATATTAGACTGCATCTTAATACAAATGCATGAAGACCGTGTCATTTGAAAATTGCTCTGATGCTTTGAAGTTAATGATCTAATCACATTTCGGCTGTTATTATGAACTAATACTTGTCAGGTAATAGAACTAAATTTAAATAGAAATGCTCATGTATTTAATGGCTAATTTAGAAGAATAAGGTTTTAAAATTCAAAATTCATTTAACAAAGAACTATTGAGTAACTAATTATGTTCATGAATATCACGCTCTAATTTGAAAAACACATCAGAGCGTTCTCAACATTGAAAATTTTAGGAGTACATACTCAAAAAGTCTGTTTTAATACACCTGCCCGCTGTTTGGTTGGTTTTGATCCTAAGTTTCCTAAGTGATTTCACAGTGTCCTCCCATCCTCGTTTTACCCCAGGAACAAATCTGTGCAGCTCCTGAGTTCATTTTAAGACCTTGATCTCATCCACCTTTAGGCCAATTTCTCACCCACCACATCAGCCTGAGTGTGCGCAGAGCTCCAAGCCAAGTCTTCCTGCCTCTCTGCTCCTTCCTCACGCAGTATGAGAAGCCCAGGTTATTACAACGCTGATTCTACCTGCTTCATGCTACAGGACCGGCGTCGATGAAAAGCCATGTTTCCTTATGCTTTAGTATCACAAAAGGTCCCAGCCCAGGTGAGGGGGGCATTGTAGAAGCCCTCGTGAGCTGCTGCTGACTCACACCAGCATCTCTCAAGAACGTGACAATCAGGCTCCTAAACCACCTCCCGCTGGAAATCTGCCGTGACTAGAATATTTACACCACAGAAATCAGCAAACCCTACAGACCAGGACTGTTATGGGGAAGGCAGGGAACCTGGTGTTCAACACTGACAGCACACCCCCATGATGAAGAAAGGAGTGTCTACCATGATGTGCTGCTCTCCTTAGGAAAAAATCACCCTTCCCATACCAATACCATGAAATGGGCATCATCATCACTACCTATTTTTCCAGAGAAGCAAACTGAGGCTCAGAGAAGTAACTTGCCAGAGTCATTGCCATATGAAGGGTTTGAAAGACCAATGTAGCTGTTCTCTACATCCCACTGACCTCCGGCGGCTCCACCCTTTCCTATAGGACTTTCAGACGGGACGAAATCTTCAGTATTCTCTGTCCTAACCGTCCTTCACTTGCATCTGCCTTAGAATAAACCTCAAAGTCACTGTCCTGCTTGAACTTGAACACTTTCAGTGGCAGGAATTCCTGACCTCAGACTATTTCAGGGGTTGAAATCTCTTATTCTTAAAAAGTGCTTCCTTATCCTGAATTTTAAAAACTCCTTTTCCTCCCCAACCATTGGTTGTTGTTTTACTCACAGAAAATCTGAGAAAGACAGAAGTTCTTATGGTTTATATAAACTAGCGTCACTGGAGACACAGGAAATAGAAAAATAAAACACATTTTATTTTGTCTCAGTTTTGCATTTTCTCTCTACATGTATCCATCCATTCATCCACCTGTCATAGAGACATTTGTTGAGCACCTATTTGGTGGTAATCCCTTGGCTACATGCTGGCTGTATAGAGAGAAGATAGTCCTTGGCTTTGAGACACTGCCTGCTAGACCTTTGCTAAAGTGCAGTCCTCAGGCCAGCGGCAGCATGCCAAGAAGCACACAAGAAAAGCAGAATCTTAGGTCCCTCTTACACCCAGATCTAGCAAACCAGAATCTGCCTTTCAACAAGATCCCTAAGTGTCTCTTCTGCGCCTTACATGTTGAGAAGTCCTGGCCTGAACTGAAATAATTATTTTACCTCTCTAAAGCAGTGTGCTTCTGTTCTTCTTCATTATTTATATTTTAATGATATATTTTTCTTGGTATCTATGAAGCACTGACATAACTCTGGAACTTTCTCTACAAACTTCTCTTTCATTCTTGAAGGTTTTAAAGAAGGTAACCATGTTGAGCTGGGTGTTGTGGCGGGCGCCTATAGTCCCTGCTACTTAGGAGGCTGAGGCAAGAGAATCGCTTAAGCCCAAGAGTTGGAGGTTGCTGTGAGCTGTGACACCACAGCACTCTACTGAGGGTGAAAGTGAGACTCTGTCTCAACAAAAAAAAATAAATAAATAAAACAAAATAAAAATAAGGTAACCAAGTTGTATCACAAATGTCTCATCTTAAGGTCAGGTCATTTGTCAAAGTTCATGGATTATTCTTAATGACTGTAATAAAAAGCATCCAAAGAGCTCTGATCCCGACGCATCATGCACGGATCATGCCGTGTTTTCATAGCTGTGTGTGATTGCGGTGTATGTTTCTCTGCTGTCGGCCTTCAGAGTTCACACGTTCAGTCTCCTTTGAGGGTCCCTGCAGGGAAGGATACAGCAAATGAAGAAACCCTATTTTTCATCACAGACAACCTCGGCACTTGCTTAAGGGCACCCCAGCGGACACGTGCCCGGATCCGCTTTCTTTCTTTCTCCTCAGGAGTTACTAGACCTATTTATCTCTTGTTTGAAGAAAGGGCCTCTGACCCAGGAGCTCATTCCTAGGAAGTCAGGAGTCTTTTCAGTCTATGATACTTTACTTAATACTGAAACAAGAAAAGAGAAACAAAAAAGCAACCACAGTAAGTACACACTGCAGAGAAGACAGCTTTCCACGTGATGACCATGGGGCCTCTGGGAACACCCTGAATGTCCAGGTTGGTCTGAAAACTTCAAACATCACAAGTTACCACTGGTTAGTGGACACACTGCTGTCACAGCAAAGTGTGTCTGCTTTCAAACTCCCACAATACACACATCATATAAGTATTATAGTATATACCAATAATATCAATAGTATACCAATAATATCAATACCAATAATGTCAATAATGTACAATACTCTTTCTTCTAAGCAGGTACTTTTGTTGTTACTAAGGTGCACTGTTTTTTTAATTATCTTATACACAATAATTTAATTATTTCTCAAAATTAAGAACATTTTAGAACACTTATGACAAAGACTCCTCAGAAAACAAGTCTTTTTTTTTTTTTTGAGACAGTCTCACTTTGTCCTTGGTAGAGTGCTGTGACGTCACAGCTCATACCAACCTCAAACTCTGGGGCTCAGGAAATCCTCTGGCCTCAGTTTCTCACTGTTCATAGAGACCAGAGTCTTGCTCTCGCTCAGGCTGTTCTGGAACTGGTGAGTTCAGGAAATCCACCAGCCTCAGCCTCCCAGAGTGCTGGGGTTACAGGCAGGATTACACCCGCCAGGCTCAAGTCATTTAAATGGCCACATTTTTAGCTCTATTTACATCCCAAACCACTTTCTCTTTGTTTTTATTCTCTTCCCTTTTACTTTCTTTACTCTTTTTAATTGTTGAAGTCAACAGAAACATAATACACTGGTAATAACACTAAGCCCTTGATTTTATTAAGGGTGTTAGTTGACAAGCCAAATACCGCAGCCCGGGCAGTGTCTTAAACAACAGAAATTTCTTTTCTCACAGCTTAGAGGCAGGAAGTCCAAGATCAGTCAAGGTGCCAGCTGGTGGGTTTCCTCCCAGGTTTGTGCGTGGCCGCACCTGCTCCCTCTTCGCATGGTTTCCCGCCGTGGTGAGTCTTCCTCCTCTGGGGGGGACCAGCCACGCTGGCTCAGGGCCTCCCCTAGAGACACATGTCAGTGTCATCACATCTATAAAGACTTTAACTGCAAATACGGTAACATCCCACGACACTGGGCTTTGGGACTTTGACCTACAGATGTGGGGGACACAATTCTGCCTTCTCCCGTATCAAACGACTCTGGAACGCTGAGCTTTTTGGGGTCTCCCACCAGTTCCTACCGCGTTTCTATCTCCCTCACCGTGGTCCTTCCTTGCTGGTGTCCTGTGCAGAGGAGCCTGTTGGGGTCGAAGGCCGTGCACCTCTTCCTTCCTCTGTATTCACCTACATCACACGCGTTACCTGGAAGGGGCCATGGTCCTGGTGGGAGTATTTACACTATAGAAATTGGCAAAGACTCCAAGTCAAAACTTTTTTATTTTTTAGAAAGTCAGTTCATCATCACATCTTTGCCCATGTCCTGGCCCCTCGAGTACTTCCCTTTGTCATTTGCTCGTAAGAAATGTGATAACCTCTCAAAAATCTCTATGATGAATTCCTATCTTAAAAGTGTGTTTAATTCAATGCACAAACTTTATGACAATGTTTTATTTCTTTTCTGTAGAGATGATTTTTTTCTTATGTCAGCTAGCAAAGCATACAAATATTTGTGGTACTGATGATTAAACACGGTATGTTTATATAGTCCTATTCCTAATAATATTATGTATAAGAAAACCAAAATGAGGCCATTAATGTTATAATTTTGTCAAATAAAAGTTTGTTACACCAATGTATGTACCTAAGCACAAAAATGCGGGAAATGTCACATTCAATTAATAATTTTTGCTTTTACTGATAAAGTGCACCACTGAATATCTGGATAATGTTAAGTCAATGATAACAGTACAAAATATTGATATGGGTTTTATATGACAAATCATAAACATAACTATCTTCAGCCTTTGATTATACACCTTGATTTCCCTATTAATAAATTATCATTGACAGTCTTTGAAATAAATGTGTTACTGTGGAAAGAAATCACACCTGCCACCCAAAGAGTACATTCTAGGAGGCGCTGGGGGACAGAACCTCAAGGCTGCCTCTTAGCGTTATTTGGCTACAGTTTTCACCGTTTTTATTTTTTGTGGTTCCTCTTTATCCTGTCATCATAAGCCCTTGCTCCTCTCTCACCCCATGTTTCCTGAGGGCTCTCTAGCCCTCATGCTTCTCCAGGGGAAATGAGGTGACTTGGAATGACCCAGCCTAGAATGGTCTCTCATCCAGCCGCTGATCACAGACAGACCACCCGGTAAGGGGCCACTCTGCCAGCATATACTGTCTACCCACGTACTTCCTCAACACATGTGGACTCAGAGCTATGGAATTTAATTAAAACATCCCTCTAATACAAGGTCTGGAGAAGAAAACTGATCTGAAACATCTGATTCAGTCACAGGAAGGAACTGAATTTCCAAATCTTCATCTCCTACTAGAGCCTATTCCTTTAGAACCTACCAAATGCTGGCTCGTTCCATGTTGGTGAGGAGAGTAGGCAGAAAAGAAACTGCTTTTTTTCTCCACCATCTTCAGATGGTCACCCTGACTCACAGCATGTATTGAGGGCCTACTCTGCACCAGATGCTGCAACTAAGAGCTTTATCGCACCGCCTCACTCGGTGCCCAGTATGACCTCTTGAGTCAGATTAGTAAATGTGCAGCTCATAGATGAAGAAACTGAAGCTCAAACGAATGATTTGTTTGTTCAAATTCACCTCCCTAGTGAGCGGCGAAGCCAAGAGTCAAACCCAAGGTTCTTTCAGTTCAGAGCCTGACCTCTCTCCCTCCATCAAGCAACCTGTGATTCTTGAATCAGGGGTGGAATTTTAGAACTGGAAGGCGGGAGCTTTAAAGATCATGAAGCACCAGATATTGGGTGTCCAGGTAAATCAGAAGTTTAGAGGTTAAAAATCCCCAAGGACACCATGAAACTAATCTCTTTCCTCATATCTTTGAACAGACAGGGGGTTCCTGGGCTGTCGTTACCCCACTGTGAATCTCTGCTCTGTGCTGCTTTTACTCATTTGTAAACAAGATTGATTCTCACCGCCAACCTGCTTCATGGGTGGTACAGATGAAGTACATAATGTCTGCAGAGCTCTTTGAGCACATCAAAGACTGCACTGTATAAATACTATATGATTATACATATTCCCATAGGAAGCATCTCCAGGACCCTTTGATCCATAAATATTTCATTGACTCAACCCAGCCAAAGACATTTTAGACTGTGAGGCATTACAAGGTAATTGACCAGAGAGAGTTCAAAAATAATGCACTTTGCGCCTCTATCTCAGCTCCTTCCTTACCACTTTACTTTCGACCTGTTCGTTTTTAAATTGATCTTATACCATTTTTTATATTTTATAATAAATTTGAGAGTAAGTATGTACCTTACAGAATTTCCAGTTCCAGCTATGGTAAGAGAATACATTGCGCATGGATGCAAGTATATTTTTTTTTTTTAAAAGAAAAAGAAACAAAAATTCCTTTTGACTTTTAAAGAGTAAAAAAAACACTTAGGGCGGCGCCTGTGGCTCAGTCAGTAAGGCGCTGGCCCCATATACCGAGGGTGGCGAGTTCAAGCCCGGCCCCGGCCAAACTGCAACCAAAAAATAGCCGGGTGTTGTGGCGGGCGCCTGTGGTCCCAGCTACTCCGGAGGCTGAGGCAGGAGAATCACTTAATCCCAGGAGTTGGAGGTTGCTGTGAGCTGTGTGAGGCCACGGCACTCTACCGAGGGCCATAAAGTGAAACTCTGTCTCTAAAAAAAAAAAAAAAAAACTTAGAATGCTCAGGTCTCTTTCCTCCAAGATAATGCTTAATACTCCTAGATTTATGTTTTTTCTGCTTTTATGACTTGAGGATTTAACTTTGTTCAATTTCTAAGAGGAAGGCAACAAGTATCTTTTTCATGTCATTTGCAAAAGGAATACATCTAAATATAAAAGTGAGTATTTTCAGATGATGTGCTTAATCTAAAGATGGCAGAGTGAAATTTTGTGTTACTGTCTTTAAATCATTATTGGGATGTCTTCATTAGAAATATAAAATATGTTCTATTTAAGAAAAATTAACTTTATTTATTATAATTGCAGAAAAGCTCCTCATTCTCCAACCCTAAAGGATCCTTGAGACAACTGACAGTTGGTGATATTTAGAGACAAATATTCTTCAGCAAAACCCCATAAATTTTAGTGAACATATTTAAATGTAAATTATGAAATATTTAAGAAAAACTTTAGAATTTTGAAGTGATAATATAATCATGGGGTCAGAAGTATTCAAAGAAAGAATAATTTCTTCACTCCCTGGAAAAAAGAGCATAACATAAAAGCTACTATTCATTGGTTTAATTGCTTAATCTCGACTATTTTTCTGGCTTCTATTCCACTGACTCACAAAAACAAACAACAATGAAAAAAATCTGAAAAACACAAGGAAGAGGAATTGAGAAGCATGAGTTATCATTCATTATCCTTTACGTAAGGTCACCTACGTGGGAGTGAGCACTCCCACTCAGCTTTACAGCAGATGTGGACTGAGGCTTGTAAAGAAATGTTAATCATCATGATCATTACAAAAACGAAAGGAAGAAACTCATCTAACAAGCATATATTTGCACATGGTATTCTATTAGTCCAATGTGGCCACCGAGAGTACAGAATTCCTTTTATCATCATTCTTGAAACAGGTGACAAGTTCTAGAAGAATATTTTATTATTAGCACTCTTGCTTCCAGCCCTGTGGGTCTCCTCTGTGTTCCAGCAATAACTGTTCTCTTTGCTCCCAACCAGGACATCCTATTGATAAAAATTTAGTTAGACTTCTGCTCATGGATGCAGCACCAAATTTGTTACTAGCAAAAGGGTCATGTTCAAATCGGTGATAACATTTCAGGACGTGGGTACATGTTTACATTTCATTCACAAGTCACTCAGAATTAGATGACTGTATTTAATAGTCCTGGGAAATATTCTTCATCCGGGATGTAGAAATGTAGTCTGATGTTCTCACAGCTCTCACCTTGGATCACAGCCAGCATAAAGAAGAGTCATCTGCTCACCAAGACTTGCTCAATGTACACGACACATCAAATTTTTCTTTTTTATTAGCCCCTAAAACATATGCATTCATTCATTATGCAAATACGAAGTGCCGGGCAATGGAGACACAATACAGAGCACAGACCTTCCTTCCTGGACTAGGACGTAGCATCAGCAAGTAAATTAATGACGAGTAACATCAATTCAGAGTCACATCATATATGAGGCACTAGAACCTGGTCAGAGAGTACAGAGAGGGCTGATGAAGTTACAACAAAGGTCTCACTAAGGAGCGTCTTTTATTTATTTATTTATTTATTATTTATTTATTTGAGACAGAGTCTTACTCTGTTGCCTGGGGCAGAGTACCATGGTGTCATAGCCTCACAGCAACCTCAAACTCTTGGGCTCAAGTGATCCTCCTACCTCAGCCTCCCTCCCGAGTAGCTGAGACCATAGGCACCTGCCACAACACACAGCTAGTTTTTCTATTTTTAGTAGATATGGGGTCTTGCTATTGCTCAGGCTGGTCTCGAACTCCTGAGCTCCAGCAGTCCACCCCGTGTTGGCCTCCCAAAGTGTTGGGATTATAGGCATGAGGCTTTTGTTGAACCTCATGTACGTAATCTCAGCACTTTGGGAAGCTGAGGCAGGAGGATGGCTTGAGGCCAGGAGTTTGAGACCAGTATGGGTAACATATCAAGATCTCATCTCTACAAAAAATAGAAAAATTAGCCAGGCGTTGTAGCACACACCTGTAGTCCCAGCTACTTGAGAGGTTAAGGTATGAGAATCTCTTGCGCCCAAGAGTTCAAGGCTGAAGAGACCTGTGATTGTACCACTGCACTCCAGTCTAGGTGTGAGATATTCTGTATCCAAAAAAAAAAAAATCTATATGAAGAACATTCCATGGTCAAGAATAGAGAGGGCCCCACAGAGACACTCAGAGCATGGCAAAGGGAAGGATAAGAAGGAGAGGAAGACTAGGGTTAGCTCAGCAGGGACATTAAGGTGTGGGTTTTAACTAAAACGAAGGGAAGTTACGTGCAGGAAGTGACATGATGTGTTTTACAATTTGGGAAGGTTGTGATCTGTGTGACAAATACTGTAGATTTTCCAAGAACAGGCACTGGAAGTAAGACTGGGAGACCCAGAGAGACGACAGCAGTCTGGAGCGCAGAGGTCGCAGTAAATAATCAGGAGCTGTATTTATCCAGCTCCTCTGAAAAACAAATGCCAACAAGGAAGGAAATGGATGAGAATTTCATGGTGGGAAATACTTGTGTAGAAAGCAGAAGGGAGAGAGTTGGAAAAGGCTGTTTGTTGGCTTGCAAGCCTGGCCCCAGGGAGGGGTGGCCAGGGCATCCTAGACTGCCCTGTAGGCTAAGGACTGCTCACAAAGCCTACAGGGAGCTGTGAGCCTAAGTCTGAGGACAAGGATGCTCACGTGTCCTAGGAATAGCCACTTTGGGCTCTGCCCAACTCAATCACTGGCATGGGGCAGCCTTGAGAGATGTGCCCTTGGTCTTGACACAAACATAGCAATGGATTGCAAAGCTCCATTGGGGGAGCTTGTTCAGTTTCTCTCCTTGACCTAGCAGGTCTCTGAGACACATGCTCCAGGCCACTGGGGAGCCCTGATCGAAACTGCATATGGGGAGCTCAGGGAGACAAGAGGGCAAAGTTTGGGATAGTTGAGGATGGTGGGGAAGAGGGAGCATGTGAGAAAGAGATGATCCTAGGAGATGATTACAGGATGACGTGTCCATACAGCAGACCCTTCTCAGCAGAGACAAGGTATGAAAAGCTTTCTGTATACTTACAAGGAACGATGTATCCAGTAGAAAAAAAGCGGTGTAACACCCTTACGATGGAGCACTGTCCCTCAGCAAAAAAGAGCAAACTACTGGTACCTGCAATGACCTGGGTGAACAGCTAAGGCCTTATGCTCAGTGCAAGAAGCCAGATGTGGAGGGCTGGGCCCCGAGCGGGTGCATCTATCACACCCTGCGCAGGTGAAGCCATCCAGGTCGCAGTCAGATGAGAGGCTGCCAGGAGCAAGGCTGAGGGGAGGCGACTGACCTCTGAAAGGGAGCAAGAACTTTGTGAAAGGGTAAAGGGCTTATTCTTGATCAGGGGGGTGCATACCTAATTGTATGCGTTTGTCAAAACACGTAGAATCTGACACATTTTCAGGGTTAAGGTTCAGTAAAATGATTGAACATAAATTTTACCTCAATAAACCTAACGTTGAAACAAAAGTGCAGAAAAGCATGTTTAGTATGCTACTTTACAGGTAAAAATGGAGAAAATAAAGAATATCTATTTCTGTTTTCTTATATCATTATTTGAAAAAGAACCTCAGGTGCATAGGTAAATGAACCACAGAGTGACAGGGCAGGGGAGGAAACTTGGTCCATGAAAGAGAGGTGGGAGAGGAAGACACCCACTGTTCACCCAGACTCCAAATGAAGTTCTAACGGGTAAATATAATTATTTTGAAAGAGGAAAGGGAGAAATCAAGGAGAGACACTAAGATTTGTGCAACTGAGTGAACACGTGGGTGTGATGGGTGGAGACGGGGCTGCCAGGAAGGGGCACATGGTAAAGAGGGACTGGGAGAGGGTTAAAATAGGGTCGACGTGATCCGTGCCCGACACCCACTGTGCTTCCAGATGCAGCCAGTGAACAAGTTGGTGTCAGCACCCGTCTCGAGGCCAGGGGAGGGCTCTCTGGCAGGGGACGTCTGTCATCACTGCACAGTGGGCGCTTTACTACTCGGGTCATGATGGGCTTTCACAGTCAGGGGTGGCAGAGAAGGCAGAGCCCCCAGGCCCACAGGAAAACCTGATTAAGCTTGTCAGATGCACCTGAGACGTCAGCTCAGAGGAGGATTGACAAGTGGTCTCTGGATTGGCACATGATCACGGGTGATTTTGACAACAGGTTAGAGACGGGAGCAGGGACAACGCTTGGTTGGGATGACTTTGCTAAGAGGAAATGGGAAGTGGGGACTGGTGACAGCTGGTGTGGACACCATGAGCAATCCCTGTAACAGGATATTAGGTGAGGAAAGAGCCATTCGACTGATGTCCTCACACGTCTGTGCTGACGGGAACGACAGGGCAGAGAGGGAGCAGAGCTTGCAAACAACCTGACGCTGCTGCTGGAAGGGAGTTGTTTGCAGCACGTTCTTCATAAAATTCTCTCTGAAATTCATGTGTGCTCCATGTTCTACATAAAGGAAATATGCTGCACTGGGTTTAATTATAAATGTGTGATGGCCTAAAACAATACAACCTCAAGCTCTTTCAAAATAAATGATTCTGTACAGAAGCAGCTTTAATTTTCAAATTCTCAATTTAGTTCAGGTCATTATTGCTATTTCAAGAATAGAATTTTCATTTCCTTTTAATTCATTTCCACGTTTCCTTCCTTTAAAATGTGACCACTCTTTATAGTATCCCCTCTAATATACACTGTGGTCACATTGGGTCCACAATGGCCATCACACCCCTGTACCTTTAACCAAAAGTATTCATTTTACCGTGGCTTTTATACTCGCTATTATTTAAAAAAAAAAAAAAAATCATTCTTCCATGGACGAAACACAAGAAATGTAAAAATAAGTAAAACATAATATCCTCCCATAGGAAATTGATATTCTTAAAACAGGAGTTAAAATGTGTACATCATCAAAGCACTCAAGCTAGACCTCCCATTTGATCCTGCAATCCCATTACTGGGCATCTACCCAGAAGGAAAGAAATCCTTTTATCATAAGGACACTTGTACTAGACTGTTTATTGCAGCTCAATTTACAGTCGCCAAAATGTGGAAACAGCCTAAATGCCCACCAACCCAGGAATGGATTAACAAGCTGTGGTATATGTATACCATGGAATACTATTCAGCTATTAAAAAACAATGGAGACTTTACATCCTTCGTATTAACCTGGATGGACGTGGAAGACATTATTCTTAGTAAAGCATCACAAGAATGGAGAAGCATGAATCCTATGTACTCAATTTTGATATGAGGACAATTAATGACAATTAAGGTTATGGGGGGGGAAGCAGAAAGAGGGATGGAGGGAGGGGGGTGGGGCCTTGGTGTGTGTCACACTTTATGGGGGCAAGACATGATTGCAAGAGGGACTTTACCTAACAATTGCAATCAGTGTAACCTGGCTTATTGTACCCTCAATGAATCCCCAACAATAAAAAAATAAAATAAAATAAAATAAAATAAATGTGTACATCAATCACTGCATGTTACGTGTTAGGTTTCATGAAGAAGTGCAAACCGGCACGGGGACTCAGAGGGAGGAGGGGTTAATTCCCACCCTGTGTGTCTGGGGAGGGGGTTGGTGTTCCAGAGGAGCACCTAGGGAACTGTGAGAGGGGTTATTTAAAGAGGGACCTCCGCAAACAGATGTGTGGGTGTCAGGAAACCACAACACAGCACCCTGCAGCGAGTCACAGCAGGAGCTGTTACTTCCAGAAGCTCAAACGGAGAAGAGATGAGAGCAGTTAACTGGTCACGGGGAGGCCGGCAGGGGCAGAAGGAGACCTGTACAGAAGCCCCAGTCCAAGGAGGGAGCCAGCAGGACGTGAGGGATAAACTCCCCAGTTTCTCTGTCTCCCCTTCCTGGAGACCCTGCCGGGGTCTCACTGGCCTCCCCAACAGAGGAATCCACGTAAGGTTAGAGATAGGAATGAGACAGATCATCAGATTTTGGCAGAGCAATAAACACGATGCTCAGAGTGTGAGTTGGGTTTTGTAGTAAATGAAGAATCACTTAAAGTACCTAATCTGACAGTGAAGCAGAGAAAAGCAGAGGAGGGAAGTCAGAGGCAGGAAATCAGGGAGGCTCTG
Organism: Nycticebus coucang; assembly: GCF_027406575.1. Classification (NCBI taxonomy): domain Eukaryota; kingdom Metazoa; phylum Chordata; class Mammalia; order Primates; family Lorisidae; genus Nycticebus; species Nycticebus coucang. The sequence continues at coordinate 6,371,118 of NC_069794.1, read as the reverse complement.
TCTGCACCAAGTGCTGGGGTCCAGCCAGGCCTATTTCTGTGTCTAATGGTCTCCAAAGAACGACCTAATTCAAATCATTTGGGGCAACAATCAAAACTATTTCCTAGACAATGGGAGATTTAGAACATTTCCATTGCCATGAGCGTGAAAGACAAGAAATATTTGAGGTAGTAAAATGACTACACTCTTAGAAATAGCAAACTGTGGTTCAGAACTTGACCTGACTTCCAATCTCCATTTTCACTCTAAAAATGGTGCAGCTGCTGCGACAAATAGCTTGGAGTTACTCAAGAAGGTAAGCCTAGACTTATCACACAAGCCAGCAGTTCCACTTCTAATAACCCCAAAAGATTTGACAGCAGGGGCTCCAATACAGTTTTGCACACACGTGTTAACAGCGGCATTATCCACATTAGCCAAAGGGTGGAAGCAGCCCACCTGTCCATCAGCAGAAGGGTGGATAAACAGTTGTAGCCAAAATGCATCAGAGCCGTATTCAGCCATACAAAGGGACAAAACCTTGATGTATGCTAGCACATAGATAGCTCTTTGAAACATTCTGCTGAGTGAACTATGTCAGACACAGAGGACAAACGTGCTATGATTCCACTTCTGCGAGATACCCACAGTACAAATACACACCAACAGGAAGCAGACTAGAGGTTAGCAGAGGTCCTGGGGTGGGGGTGGGGGAGTTGTTGTTTAATGCAGTTTCTGCTTGAAATGATGAAAAAGTTTTAAATATAGATATTGGTGAGGATTCCTCAACTACTGTGATAGATTTAATGCCAAAGAATTGTACACATCCAAATAAGTAAGATGATAAATATTACCATTTATATTTTGCTTCAGTTTTTTAAAAAATCTGACACACAGAACAACAAGTGTATAATTTGCATCAAGAAGAAAGCTTCCCTGTGTTAAATAATTAGTACTCAATTTCATAGCACTTGTTTTAAAGCTGCCACACCCTATCAATGAAACATCTGGCAAGTTCAGACATCCAGTGTTCACCCTGAAAATTCTGGAACTGCACTAAAAATGTAGTGGGCACACACAGGCGCCCCCACATCCATCCACACACACACAAGGTGTGTGGGGGGGGTCTTCTCTCTTTACCTATTCTAAAGCTATTCTAAGAGACCAATTCTAAGAGACACTGAAGGAAAGACCCAGTTGTACAAACTGTGGTGATTTTATAAACCATACACTGTCTAAGCTTCCGTTAAGGAAATACTGTTATTTTAACATTCTACAAGAAAACTAAAGAGGGATTATTCTAATGCAAATTGGTCATTCCAAGCCTTTCACCAATAGAAAGCTTCTTGAATAGTGCAAAAGTTGAGTTGTTAGTATGGTTTGTTTAGCTGCTTTTGGAGCTTTTTTTTCTCCTTTTGGTTGTTTTATGTTAATCAGAATAAAAAATAACAGGAAAAAAAGAAGAAGAAAAAGGGAATGGTGTAGTTCAGAACTTTTAAAAGTATCTATTTTACATTACAAGACACTGGAAGGCACATTTCCAAGAAGTGGAGGGGAACCGAGAGGAAGAATTTAATTTAGGGGAAATCTCAGTTCCTTGACTCTGAAGACAACGGCAATTCACTCCCCCAATGAGCACAGACATAATTTAATAGAAAAGTCATCACTCAGCCTGCATATTTTACATCTGTTCTTACAGTAAAATTCATTTCCAACTTCAAAAAGATGAAATTTAGAACTTGTGCAGTAAAGAAAAAAATAATTTATTGACCGCATTATTATGTCCAAGAAAGCCCATTTCATCTATTCATAATTATTCTTAAAAATAATTTAAAAGGATCTAATTTATTTTCTGCTTTGATAAATAAAAAACGAAAATAACTTTAATGTTTTACAGCTGTCTAAATAATGATATTTGTTTACACCAAATAAGTTGTACGTCTTCATGAGAAATGGTTGACAATATCAAACAGGAGTAAATGAACAAATTTCTAATTTTCTTTTTAAAGAATGGCATTTGTAAAGGTAAAGTTTATCAATGTTTATAAACATAAAATTTCTCCTAAGCATTTTATATTTTAATTTTATTCACCTTAAAACAAGTCTAAAAATATTGATCCTATAGACCAGTACATATAACAATAAAATTTTCTGTTATTATAAAGAAAGCTATTGAAATTATATCATTTTCTTAAAAAGTGCTGTCTTCTTATCCAAAGCTCTGTTTTATCTTATAATAAAGTTTCATAAAATTGTCATTGACAAGGAAGAGTATCAGGACTTTGTGGGTACATTTCCTTTCATGCACACAGAGTTTGTTCTTCATTTCCCGAGCCGGGAGCAGTCTCCTGTTCTTAGAAAACACAGGAGCACTTTTGAGACTGTAACTCACATCCAAATTTAAGGACCTTGAAATACACCCATTGAGGTCTCTGGCTACAATATGAACACCCTTCTCTCTAGGACAGTGGTTCTCAACCTTCCTAATGCCGCAGCCCTTTAATACAGTTCCTGTGGGTCTCGACCCACAGGTTGCGAATTGCTGCTCTAGGAGATCTGTGCACCTGCTCCAACCATCTCAGACGCTCAGACTGGACTAGGCAAGGTGGCTTCCTACTCCTGAACACCTCAATTCTGGTGTTTTGATAGGACATCCTGAGTAATCTGAAATGCGTTATTCTAAGTAGTAATTTTTTCAGTATTGAACTTCAGAATATTACTGTGCATTCTTTACCCATCTCCTTTTTGATTCTTAATCAATGAAACAAACCTCTTGAATGACATGTCATCATTACAGAAAAGACTATTTTTGCCATCAAAAGGAACTGATGTGACCTATGAGCCACAAATGACAGAAAAGATGCCTCTAGGGGGTGTTCTAAGGGGTCCTGAAATGCCATCTCTTTCAGGTAGGAATACTGTGGCCTTTGAATACAATGGAATCTAAAAATCTGCAATGAAATTGCAATTAAAAAAGACTTTTTAAAGAAATAAATACATTGTTTACATGAGCACTTTGTTGCTTACATTTTTCTAATTTCCCAAACAAAATTAAATGTCAAGGACAATTACTAAAACGCATAAGTGGGATCATCTCTTCACTTAACGCATAATTTTCTAGTTTACATTTCTCTGAAGAATTTCCCAATGACCTATAGTAATGATGCCACTAGCACCTTCTAGAACAGAAATGATTATTACACTGGAAGCCATCACGGATAATAATTTAATATTAGATTATTCAGATCCTTTTCTAATGATCACTAGAGCATTAAAATCTAACTTTCATTTATTATTTTTCTTAAAAATTATCTATATTGTAGGTATTTATTTCATTTTTTGATCTCTAGGTAAATGTATAAAACCACTCCCATTTTCTTGGTTTTTGCTTATATATACACTATTCCTATCAGAAGTTCATGATTTTTTCTTAGATTGACAAAGGTATTATTAGCTCCAATCAAGTTTGTTGTTCTTCCTAAATATGTACACTAATTGTACTCCTTAGTTATTTCTTCAAGCTTTCCATTAACTTTGATGATAAATATATAATTAAATTTTGAAGCTGTTTGCCTCCTACATTTTAACATAACATAGGTGCAGTCCTAAATTTGCATTTATATTTTCTTAATATAACTGGAAATGTTACTTTTCAACCTACATACTAGTTATTCTCTAAAAATTATCTAAAATTATTTTATACTTCACATAATATATAATACTTATATATTTGTTATTTATAGGAAATAAAATTCAATAAGTGTCATATTCATACTTTACCTAAAGTTAAAATATTTTGAATATCCTTCAAATGTCCATTTTAAGTTTTTTTTGCTTACAAATAGTAACCAGTAAATATCAACATAAACTCATAAAATAATTTATATTCATTTCTTATCACTCCCTGAAGTATTTTACATAGCTATCTTTCATAAAAATGTCAAAGTGAGAATGAATACAAAGACATAATAAGAAAAATCCCCTTCACTTTCCAGTGCTATGAAGAATCACTTCATTTTTATATGTCTGCTCAATTAAACTAAACAAATGTTCTCTACTTATCTTCCACTTAAACTGACTACCCCCTTAAGAGCATTTTCAGATTCTAAAACATAAGTTGATCTACATGTGGTTAGGGAAAAATATGAATAACTACAATGTCAACAAACTAATTATGTTCCATATAATTTATTTATTTTTTTATTATTAAATCATAGCTGTGATATCATGGGGCACCATACACTGGTTTTATAGACCGTTTGACACATTTTCATCACACTGGTTAACAACTGCAGGTGTAATCCCACCAATCACCCTCCCTCTGCCCATCCTCCCCCTCTCTCCCCTCCCTCTCCCCCTTCCCCCTATTCTTAGGTTATAACTGGGTTATAGCTTTCATGTGAAAGCCATAAATTAGTTTCATAGTAGGGCTCAGTACATTGCATACTTTTTCTTCCATTCTTGAGGTACTTACTAAGAAGAATATGTTCCAGCTCCATCCATGTAAACATGAAAGAGGTAAAGTCTCCATCTTTCTTTAAGGCTACATAATATTCCATGGTGTACATATACCACAATTTATTAATCCATTCGTGGATCAATGGGTACTTGGGCTTTTTCCATGACTTAGCAATTATGAATTGGGCTTCCATAAATATTCTGGTACAAATATTTTTGCTATGATGTGATTTTTGTTCTTCTGGGTATATACCTAGTAGAGGAATTACAGGATTTAATGGCAGATCTATTCTTAGATCTCTAAGTGTTCTCCAAACAACTTTCTAAAACGAATGTATTAATTCGCATTCCCACCAGCAGTGTAGAAGTGTTCCCTTTTCTCCGCATCGACGCTAACATCTCTGGTCTTGGGATTTTGTGATTTGGGCTAATTTCACTAGAGTTAGATGATATCTCAAAGTAGTTTTGATTTGCATTTCCCTGATGATTAAAGATGATGAGCATTTTTTCATATGTCTGTAGGCTGTGCACCTATCTTCTTCAGAGAAGTTTCTCGTCAAGTCCCTTGCCCAGCCTGCGATGGGATCACTTGTTCTTTTCTTGCTTATACATTTGAGTTCTCTGTGGATTCTGGTTATTAAACCTTTGTCAGAGACATAACCTGCAAATATCTTCTCCCATTCTGAGAGCTGCTTTACTTACAGTGTTCTTGGCTGTGCAGAAGCTTTTTAGTTTGATCAGGTCCCAGTAGTGTATTTTTGAAGCTGCTTCAATTGCCCAGGGGGTCCTCCTCATAAAATACTTGCCCACACTGATTTCTTCAAGGGTTTTCCCTGCACACTCTTCTAGTATTTTATAGTTTCGTGTCTTAAGTTTAAATCTTTAATCCAGTGAGAGTCTATCTTAATTAATGGTGAAAGGTGTGGGTCCAGTTTCAGTCTTCTACAGGTTGCCATCAAGTTCACACAGCACCATTTGTTAAATAGGGAACATTCCTCACTGAATGTTTTTAATTGGCTTGTCAAAGATCAAATAACAGTAAGTAGCTGGATTCATCTCTTGGTTCTCTATTCTATTCCAGACATCTACTTCTCTGTTTTTGTGCCAGTACCATACTGTTTTGATCACTATCGATTTATAGTATAGTCTGAGGTCTGGTAGTGTGATTCCTTCTGCTTTGTTTTTATTTCTGAGTAATGTCTTGGCTATTCGAGGTTTTTTTTTATTCCATATAAAACGAAGTATTATTTTTTCAAGATCTTTAAAGAATGACAGTGGAGCTTTAATAGGGATTACATTAAAATTGTAAATTGCTTTGGATAGTATGGACATTTTAACAATATTGATTCTTCCCAGCCATGAGCATGGTATGTTTTTCCATTTGTTAACATTTTCAGCTATTTCTTTTCTTATAGTTTCATAGTTCTCTTTATAGAGATCTTTCACGTCCTTTGTTAGATAACTCCCAAATAGTTCATCTTCTTTGCCACTACTGTGAATGGAATAGAGTTCTTAACTGTTTTTTCAGCTTGACTATTGTTGGTATATATAAAGGCTACCAGTTTATGAATGTTGATTTTGTATCCTGAGATACTGCTGTATTCCTTGATCACTTCTAAGAGTTTTGTAGTAGAATCTCTGGTGTTTTCCAGGTATACAATCATATCATCTGCGAAGAGCGAAAGTTTGATCTCTTCTGACCCCATATGGATACCCTTGATAGCCTTTTATTCCCACATTGACATGGTTAAAACTTTCATTACAATGTTAAAGAGCAGTGGAGACAATGGGCAGCCTTGTCTGGTTGCTGATCTGAGTGGAAATGATTTCAATTTAACTCCATTCCATCTGATATTGGTTGTGGGTTTGCTGTAGATGGCCTCTATGAGTTTAAGAAATGTCCCTTCTATACCAATTTCCTTAAGTGTTCTGATCATGAAGGGATGCTGGATATTATCAAAAGCTTTTTCTGCATCAATTGAGAGAATCATATGGTCTCTGTTTTTTAATTTGTTTATGTGCTGAATTATACGTATAGATTTACATATATTGAACCAGCCTTGAGACCCTGGGATAAAACCGACTTGGTCATGTTGTATAATTTGCTTGATGTGTTGCTGAATTCTGTTTGTTAGGATCTTGTTAAATATTTTTGCATCTATATTCATTAGTGATATTGGTCTATAATTTTCTTTTCTTGTTGGGTCTTTTCCTGGTTTGGGGATCAGGATGATGTTTGCTTCATAGAACGTGTTGGGTAGTCTTCCTTCCTTTTCTACATTTTGGAACAAGTTGAGTAATACAGGTACTAATTCCTCTTTAAAAGTTTGATAGAATTCTGATGTGAAGCCATAAGGTCCCGGGCTTTTCTTTTTAGGGAGGTTTTGTATGGTTGATGCTATTTCAGAACTTGATATGGGCCTGTTCAACATTTCCACTTGATTCTGGCTAAGTCTTGGAAGGTGACATGCTTCCAAATATTGGTCAATTTCCTTCATATTTTCATATTTCTGAGAATAAATTTTCTTGTAATATTCATTAAGGATTTTTTGAATCCTGAGGAGTCTGTTGTTATTTCATCTTTGTCGTTTCTGAATGATGAGATTAGAGATTTTACTCTTTTTTTCCTGTTAGGTTAGCCAAAGGTTTATCTGTTTTATTAACCTTTTCAAAAAAACAACTTTTTGATTTATTGATCTGTTGTATTATTCTTTTGTTTTCAATTTCATTTAATTCTGCTCTAATTTTGGTTATTTCTTTTCTTCTACTGGGTTTGGGGTCAGAATGTTCTTCCTTTTCCAGTTGCTTGAGATGTCCCATTAAGTTATTAACTTCCTCTCTTTCCGTTCTCTTGAAGAAGGCTTGCAGGGCTATACATTTCCCTCCTAGGACTGCCTTTGCGGTATCCCAGAGGTTTTGATAATTCGTGTCTTCATTGTCGTTTTGTTCCAAAAATTTGGCAATTTCCTTCTTAATCTCATCTCTGACCCAGCTATCATTCAGCATAAGGTTATTTAACTTCCATGTTTTTGTATGAGTTATGCAGATTCCTGTTGTTACTGAGCTCAACTTTTATTCCATGGAGGTCCAAGAAGATGCAAGGAATAATTTCCATTTTTTTAAATTTACCGAGGTTAGACTTGTGCCCTAAGATGTGATCGATTTTGGAGTATGTTCCGTGGGATGATGAGAAGTATGTGTATTCAGTTTTGTTGGGATGAAATTTTATGTAGATGTCTGCTAAATCCAAATGTTGGATGGTTACGTTTAAATCTAAAATTTCTTTGCTCAGCTTTTTCTTGGAGGATCTGTCCAACACTGCCAAAGGATTGTTGAAATCTCTGACTATTATGGAGCTGGAGGAAATCAAGTTGCTCATGTCTGTTAGAGTTTCTCTTATAAATTGAGGTACATTCTGGTTGGGTGCATAAATATTAATAATTGAAATCTCATCATATTGAGTATTACCCTTAACAAATATGAAGTGACTATTCTTATCCTACCTTACTTTTGTTGGTTTAAAGCCTATTGTGTCTGCAAATAGAATTGTAACACCTGCTTTTTTCTGATTACCATTTGCCTGAAATATGGACGACCATCCTTTCACCCTGAGTCTATATTTATCTTTTAAGGTAAGATATGATTCTTGTATGCCCCAAATATCCGGCCTGAGTTTTCATATCCAGTCAGCTAACCTGTGCCTCTTTAGAGGACAGTTTAAGCCATTCACATTAATGGAGAATATTGATAAGTCTGGTAAAATTTGGGGTATCGAGTTTTTCAAAAGTCCAGTGGACATTTTTAATCCTTTCACCACTGTGGAGGTTGGAGTTTCATCAAAAGTTTCTGAGTGAGTTTACTTTTGTGGTAGAGGATTGGGTTGGTCATTATGGAGGATAGGTCTGAGAATATCCTAAAGAGCTGGTTTGGTTATGCCAAATTTCTTCAACATATGAATGTCATTAAAGTATTTAATTTCTCCATCACAAATGAAACTCAGTTTAGCTGAATACAGGATCCAGGGTTGAAAGCTATTTTGCTTTAGGAGGTTAAAAGTCGATGACCACCCTCTTCTGGCTTGAAAAGTTTCAGCAGAGAGATCTGCAGTCATTCTAATATTCTTTCCTTTGTAGGTAATGGATTTCTTACATCTGGCTGCTTTCAGAATTTTCTCCTTCATATTAACTTTAGTGAAGTTAATTATGATATGCCTGGGGGATGTCTGATTCAGATTGAGTCATGCTGGCATTCTGAAACTGCCTGCTATCTGAATTTCAGAATCTCTTGGCATGTCTGGAAAAATCCCTTTCATAATTTCATGGAGAAGGGCCTCTTCATCACTTTCAGGGATTCCATTGAGGCAGATATTAGCCTTCTTCAAATTATCCTAGAGCTCTCTGAGAGAAGGATCCGTTTTTGCTCTCCATTTCTCTTCCTCTTTGAGAGTTTGGGAGCATTCAAAAGCTTTGTCTTCAATGTCAGAAATCCTTTCTTCTGCTTGCTCCACTCTGTTACTGAGCGATTCTACTGTATTTTTCTGTTCCTTGAGGGCTGAAAATTCTTGCTTCAGTGCGTCAAAATCTTTGGTGTTTTTGTCTTTAAATTTGTTAAATTCTTGAGAATTCTTGAATTTCTCCTCGAATTTCTAATTCTGACTTTTGAATTGCTCCTTGAATTTCTAATTCTAAATTTTCCTCCATTATATTAATCTTGTTTGCAATCCAAATTCTGAATTCGATTTCTGACATCTCGGCCAACTGTTTATGAATGGGATCTTCAGTTACATTTGCCATATCTTTCCTTGGTTGGGGGGGGGTTGATCTATTCTGGTTATTCATGTTACCAGAGTTCTTCTGCTGATTCCACCCCCTGATTGTTTTATACCATTTGATTTTTCCCCTGGAGCTTTGTCGAGGACCCATACAGTGCTATGGCCTGAGAAACTGGGGAACTGTTTGGTGTAGTGGGGCTAAGTGGTTCTGTCTTGTTTTCAGCTGGTCTCTGTTCAATCCTAGTGAAACAGTTACTCTGGGCTGAAGTATCAGCTGCAGAGAAATACCAGCAATTAAGTCACCCCGCCCCCCACAGGCAAGAATTGGAAAAGGAAAATCAAACCTTCCTACAACCACACACCCAGGGCACCATTTGAATAGTTTTTGGGCAATTGGCTCAGTTCAAAAGGTCCAAATCAATTGTCTCAGTCAATGCCTGTCTCAGGTGGGAGAGTTTAAAAGGTCTCTGGCAACTGGATCCGGTGACAACTCAGATATGGCTTGCTCTGGTGCTCCATGGAGTCTGGAGGACCCACCCAGCAAATAGATCAGTCTGGGAAGGTTGATGCCTCCTTCCCCACCTTGCACCTCTGTTACACCCAGTCACTGATAACCCCACAGGGCTTTGACCCAGTCGCCTCTAATGAATAGATACTCCAGGGGTTTGCACCTGCCTGAATCACAAGGAAATCTTTTTCTGCTCAGCCAGGCCTTTGCGCTCTGCCTCTATCCAGCAGTGGTTGGTGAGGCCTGACAACCTCAGGTGCTTAATGGAGGCTAGGGGGTGTTCACTCAGTTCCAGCCCCACCCCTGATTGATGTTCCTGACAGAACAAAATAGAACGACTTGGTGGGAATTTGTTTCTGTCCCTGCTAAATTCCCCTGCAGAAGAGATGCTGTTTTGAGTTCTCAGAGCCTGTGCCTCGGGCCCTGTCTTTGCTCCTGCAGGTTTGTATTTGGTTAACTATCAGTTCTAGCCTCTCACCTTCCTTTGTCTATAGGCTGACGATCCCCTGAGGGCCAGGTGGGTCTTAGGCTCAGTAAAGCCGTCCTGTGGGTCAGCCCCGCCCTGGGAACTTCCCTGCTCTGCATGTGCGTTTCTAGTCCCCAGGCTAGTACTGCCTCAGGCAAACCCTTTACTCACGGGGCCTGCGTTTCTGTCCCAGATCTGTTCCGCAGTGGTTGCCACCTGAGAAGATGCCCGGCCTCCTCTGGTTGCCCAGGAAGACAGGGACTGTGGCTTTGGAATATCCGGGAGTGAGCACTATTGTTGCCAAAAAACGGCTGCTGTTCTGCACCTCGGGGCACTGCTGCTCCGGTGTGGTTCTCTCTCAGCCAACTGTCCTCTTCTCACTCCCATGCCGCAAAATCAGCACTGATCAGCTACAGTCTCGGCCCAGTCCACACCCTCGAGAAATCACCCAAGAATCTGGGCTCCTGGGGAACAGGCCTCCAGACCTCAGAGTGAGAGTGGAGGGGAGTGCTGGGAGCTCAGACTTACAGGTAGAGAATATGTGCAGTTCTATACAGTTTTCTGCCTGGCAGGAGAATGCCATGGCACCCTTGTAGGAGAGGTAGGTCTAGTTTTTAGAGGGTCTCTCCTGTGGAATGTAGTGGGAGGATCCTTGAACTCTGCTCGTTTGTTTGTGAGGCACTCTGAGCCATTCTCATGGGGGAGGAGACTCCCATCCACTTGGTGATGGATTTTGTACCTTTTGTTTGTCTCCTTGGGGTCACAGCTCATCACAGCGGGGTTGATGTGCGTTCTTCAACCTTCTCTCTTGGTGCCACTCTAATCCACCAGGTTACTTGCTAAATTTCTGTCCTTTACTCCTTCTGGATGGGAGCCTCTGTGGAAAGCTGGCTTCAGTCAGCCATCTTGTCCTGTTCCATATAATTTAGAAGGAGAAATGTTCAAAGGAAATTTCTTTCTTCTTCACATTTAATGTTACTATAATCTGTCACCTTTGCCTCCTTTTTTCCCTCTGAAACATCGAGTTTCTACTAAGATTTTAATGCACACTCTTCAGCCTGCAGGTTTATCTCAGCACATTTCCAGTTGTAATTCTGTCACTCCTGACCAGGGCTCAGTATGTCCAGTAGGTTCAATACAATCTCAGTGGGAACATTCTTTAATTGAGCAGGTTGCATTCTGAGGTTTTTTGGGGTTTTTTTTTTTTTTGCATTTTTTTGGCCAAAGCTGGGCTTGAACCCACCAGCTCCGGCATATGGGGCCAGCATCCTACCACTTGGATCTACAGGTGCCACCCTATTCTGAGATTTTGCACAAGACTTTAAATTAGAGTTGGAGAGAAAGAGTCACTCTAAACTGATATATGAATTGTGCTTTCCAAAGTTACTAATTTTTTTAAACAACTTTAGAAATGCCTTGAAGAAACTTAACTACATAGCCCAAAGCAGAGCTACACAAAACTCAGAATCTTTGCTCTGTATAGTTAATATGTTAACATATAACATCCTTTTACCAAAAATATCTCAAGAACAGGAAAATCTTACAAGTGAGAAGGTTATTTACCTTTAGAGGAGATTTGAAACTTGAACTCTCACCATATTGACAGAGGGTTATTTAAATTGTGGGTGGTGAGAAAGATAAATCAAACAGGGCGGAATTGAGGAAATTCACCCACACGTGTCTGTCTTCATTTATTCAAATGTTTTTGGTGCTGTGAAATCATATCTTTTAGATTCATTAAATGTTGTCTATGCCTTGCCTGGGTAGCCTGACATCCAAAGAAAAACATGAAAGGGTCATATTTTCAGAGAGCCAGAGATGGGCACGTTTGTAACACTTTTTTTAGTTCAATAAGTTTAGAATAAAGAAAAACATTAAAAAGAAAAAAAACACATGTAATTGACCATGGTCTCCACACATCCCTTCAAGATTTCTACTGTCAAAGCTGTTACATACAGGGGGGCCAATGTTTGAGGACTCTTTTCTTCTTCCGGGTCTATACCATTGCTATATACATTTTGACTAGTTAAGAAGTCTACAGAGGGAGGCTTTACTTATTGATTGCACTAAGCGTGAATCATGTGTATTAGTTCAATCCTCTATGAAGCTTCTCTCACATACACTGTTCATTCTCTCCGTCAATTATAGCTTCTAGTCTATGATTATATTCAAGCTCATATTACCACATTCATTAAAGAGAACAACTACAAGCCAACAGGGTTTTTTAATTCTTTGGGTCATAGTGGAAATGAATAAAATCGAAGGGTCTGGAGGAAGGGGATTGCGTGGCTGAGGAACGAGGACAGGACAACAGTTTTCTGCCCTGTGTCTTTTGTACCTTTCGAACCAGGTGCATGTATTAACATTGCCTATTCAAGAACTAAATATTTCTATGTGCAGATTCTTAGACCCCACCCTAGGCTTATCCAAAGAGAATCTCTAAGGTAGGGCTCTGGGATCTTCATTTTGACAAGCTCACGGGTGAATTGGATGCATATATAAATAAGAAAGAAGTATTGCAGAAAATAAACACAGACAGGCCAGTGCTGACAGCCCTGTGTGTCAGCTACTGCAAAGAATGCTGAAAATCGGCCTCCCTCCCCAGCCTGCCCCATGGCTGAAATTCTCATATTAGACAGTCTGTCTCCAGTATGTTCTTTTAAAACTGTGATGGTGAAGGGGAGAGGAGACAATCCTTGCCCTCCCACACTCACCCTTCAATCCACTGTCCCAGAGCTGTCTAATCAGCACAAAATCTCCTTTCAGGACAGCATACTATACACACCCTCCATGACTTCCCCATCCTTACATGCCCCTGCAATCTGTTCTGAGGCTGGATGCCCAGGTGAGATGGTTCCTGTGAGAGTCACCGGCGTCTCCTCGGTGGCAGCCAGTGCAGCTGCCTGTCCCCAGTCCTGGGTCTGCTGACTCCCTTCTTCTTGAAACTTCTTTTCCCAGGAGTCAAGTTGTGTTGTGCTGATTCTCCCTTTCTTTCACACAGGCATCTCTGTGTCCCCAGAACCCTCCTGCATTGGTCCCTGCACACCATTGCTGGGCCCTCCCTCCACCGGCCGCCCTGTGGTGCTGTCATGTTCACACAGCCGTCTCCTAGGGGAGCTTTTCCCACCAGCGCGCTCTCTCCTGTTCCCAGCAGCGTGTCCCCTGAACGTGTCCCATCGTCACAGCTCCAGAAGCAGATGAACACCTTCCACCACTTCCACGCTTGGAGCTGCCATTTTGTCCCAGGCAGGGGACGCATACTTTGAACTCTTACTTGCTCCCTCCCTTCCTCTCAGATAATTGTAATTCTCTGTTTATCCGCAGCGAAGTCTTTTCAGTGATGCTCTCCTTTCTATTTTCACTTTCCATACTGGGTTCAGCCATATTACCTCAAGCCTGGATTGCTCTAATGATGCCCTTGTAATTGGTCCGATGCCCACTGTTTCCTAATACCAATTTTCCCAAGAGTATTGTATTTTTGTGTACTCTTTGTTTTTTGTGTACCGTTGTTTTTTGTTTAATGTTTTTGTTTAACTTTGCTTTTTGTTTAATGTTGCTAGATAACATTTTAGTGCACCCACCATAAGCCAGGAACTTGTCTAAATATTTTACAAATATAAACTTATTTAATACTCATGACAATCTTATTTAAAGATGAAAGAACTAAGATACCTGAAAGTTAGGTGATTTTCTTGGGGTCACATTGCTGTTGTATGGTGGATCAGAAACTCAAACCCAGGCAGGCTAAGTCCAGAGCCATATTCTCCATGACTCTGCTGTGTAGCCTTTCAGCAATGGTTTAATGTTCACCAACACAGATTTAATCCAATTTCTTTCTGATTAAAAATGTTTGATGTTTCCTTACTAAGTATTTAACTTTTTAAAATCTATAATCAGGAGCTTAAAGCTAAAATTTGATCTTATCTCTCCCTAATTTTATAGCCATATCTCTCATTATTCTCTTCCATATATATTAAACAGTCTAAATAATAAATAACATTGATTATTTGCCAGTTTCAAAATTACAATTTAGATGTTTTTTCTTTTCTGATTTGAGATTTTGTCTATACCTATCAAAATTTTGCCAGAAGTCTGTCTAAGGGCTTAAAATTTTAATAGATGCAGGAAAAAGCCAATTCAAACCAGAGGTAATAAAGAACATATTTATCCTCTCACCTATAACAATTAGGAGCTATATATATATATATATATATATATATATATATATATATATATACACATTAAATATATACATTATATATATATACACATATAGACATTAAAACAATGATTTTAAAGACACTGGACATTAGAATGGACACTGGACAAAGGATGATGATGCCAGAGGATACAGGCGAGGGAGGCAGCTCATCTCCTGAAGAAAGTTTCTGGGTGAGTCACAGTGATGGCCAAGCCAGACTGAGCCCAGCAGTCTCTATGTGTTGGGGATGGAATTGGAAGTCTGGAGATAGCATGGGAGTTCGAGTATCCAGGGTAGAGCTTCACTGAGGTATATTAATTCCAACTGGAAGCATCAAGGAAGAGGAGAAAAGAAAGAGAATAAAGGGACTGAGAGACAAGATGGCGGACTGAAGCCAGCTTTCAACAAAGGCTCCCGTCCAGAAGGAGAGTTAAGGGACAGGAATTTAGTAAGTATCCTGGTGGACTTGAGCCTCACCAAGAGAGAAGGCTGAAGAACGCACATCAACAACGCTGAGGCAAGTTGTGATCACAAGGACGCAAACAAAAGGTACAAAATCCACCACCAAGCGGACGGGAGTCCCCCTCCCCCATGAGACCGGCTCTGTAGCCCCACAATTGAACAAGTGGGCAGAAATTAAAGCCCCTCCCACTACACTCCACGGGAGAGACCTTCTAAAAACTGGACCTACCTCCCCTACTGGGGTGCCGTGGCGTTCTCCTGCCGGACATAGGGCTGAATAAAACTTTGGGAATCCTTTGCCGGCAACCCTGAATCCCCGGCGCTCCCCTCCCGCCCACTGAGGTCTGGAGGCCTGTCCCCCAGGACTTCGGATCCTTGGGTGATTTCTCAAGGGGAGTGGACAGTCCCCGAGTTGCGTCTGGTCAGCATTGACTCTGAGGCGCGCCGAGTGAGGAGAGGGCACCGGGCTGAGGGGGAGTCACGCCTCGCGGCACTTCCCTGCGGTGCAGTGCACCAACCCTCCCCGGGCATACGGGGCCCAAGACTGAATCAGACTCTGGCCTCCCCGCTGAGAGCTGAGAACCCCTACTCTCACTCGGGGTCTGAGGGCCTATCCCCCAGGAGTTCGGCTCCTTGGGTGATTTCTCGAGGGGAGTGCACAGTGCCTGAGCTGCGTCAGGTCAGCGCTGACTCTGGGATACGTGAGCGAGGAGAGGGCACTCCGCTGAGGGGAAATCAAGCCTTGGCGGCACTTCCCTGCAGTGCAGTGCAGGAGCCCTCCCCGGGCACAAGACTGAATCAGACTCTGGCCTCCCCGCTGAGAGCTGAGAGCCCCTACTCTCACTCGGGGTCTGAGGGCCTATCCCTCCGGAGTTCGGCTCCTTGGGTGATTTCTCGAGGGGAGTGCACAGTGCCGGAGCTGCGTCAGGTCAGCGCTGACTCTGGGACACGTGAGCGAGGAGAGGGCACTCCGCTGAGGGGAAATCAAGCCTTGGCGGCACTTCCCTGCGGTGCAGTGCAGGAGCCCTCCCCGGACCGTAGTATTGCGTGAAACTGAATGAAACTCTAGCTTCCCTCCGCCCCACTCCCAATCCGGGTCTGGGCGCCCATCCCCCAAGAGTTCTGATTCTTGGGGGATCTCTTAAGGGGTGTGGACCCAGCACAAACTGCGGCCGCTCAGTGCTGACTCTGGGGCGCGGGACAGAGGAGAAAAGGGTCGCCTGAGTGCCCACACCAGAGCAGCAGTTCCCTGGAGGTAGATCAACAGCCGTTTTTTCTTTAACGGCAGAACGCTCACTTCTGGATATTCTGAGGCCACACCCCCTGTCTCCCTGGGCAACCAGAGGAGGCCACCTGTGTCACGACTCACAAACCCAGAAGCCTCCAGGGCGGGGCCGACCCAGAGAGGTGTTCAGACGCAATTCTCCAGCAGCAAAGACGTTTGAACTCAAAACAGCCCGTCTCCTGTAGGCGACGACAGGAACAGAGACAGAACCTCACAAAGTTGTCTGTTCTGTTCTGTTCTGTTAGCAGCATCCATCAGGGACGGGGCTAAGCCTGAGTGAACACCTCCTTCCCATCACCTGCATCAAACACTCAAAGATGTCAGGCCCCATCTCCTCCTGCTAGATAGCGGCAGTCTGCGGGGGCCTGGCAGACTTCCTCGCGATTCAGGCAGGTGCAAACCCCTGGAGTGTCTGTTCACTGCAGGCAACTGGGTTAGCCATCTGCAGAGATACCAGTGACTGGGTCCGACGGAGGGGCAAAGTGGGGAAGGAGACGTTAACCTTCCCAGACTGCTCTGTTTGCGGGGTGGCTCCTCCTGACTCCACGCTGCACTGGAGTGAGCTGTCTCAGAGGAGTCACCAGGCCCCTGTGATCCAGTTCCCAGAGACCTCTTGAACCCTTCCACCTGAGACAAGTGCCGATTGAGACAGTTGATTCGGACCTTTTGAACTGGACTAATAGACTGAGGACTTTTCAGGTGGTGCCCTGGGTGTGCGATTGTAGGAAGGTTTGATTCTCCTTTTCCAACTGGGGCCAGAGGTGGGCAGGCGGGGTGACTTAATTGCTGATTTTTCCACACAGCTGAGACTTCAAGCCAGAGTAGAAGTTGCAATAGGATAGAACAGAAACCAGCTGAAAACAAGACAGAACCACTTTGCTCCACCACACCAGACAGGGCCCCAGTTTCTCAGGCCACAACACTGTACGGGCCCTCGATAAAACCCCAGGGGAAAAACCAAAGGGAGTAAACCATGGGGCGGAATCAGCGGAAAAACTCTGGTAACATGAATAACCAGAATAGATCAACCCCCCCAAGAAAAGATACGGCAGATGTGATTGAAGATCCCATTCATAAACAACTGGCTGAGATGTCAGAAGTCGAATTCAGAATTTGGTTTGCAGACAAGATTAATAAAATGGAATTAGGAATTCGTGGAGAAATTCAAAAACTGTCTCAAGAATTTAACGAATTTAAAGACAAAACCACCAAAGACTTAGACACACTGAAACAAGAACTTACAGCCCTCAAAGATATGAAAAATACAGTAGAATCCCTCAGTAACAGAATGGAGCAAGCAGAAGAAAGGATTTCTGACATTGAAGATAAAGTCTTCGAACGCTCCCAATCTCTCAAAGAGGAAGAGAAATGGAGAGCAAAAACGGATCACTCACTCAGAGAGCTCTCAGATAATTCGAAAAAACATAACATAAGGGTTATAGGAATTTCGGAGGCTGATGACGTGGCAGCCAAGGGCACAGAGGCCCTTCTACATGAAATTATGAAAGAAAATTTTCCAGACATGCCTAGAGAATCTGAAATTCAGATAGCAGACAGCTTCAGAACCCCAGCACGATTCAACCCCAAAAAGCCATCTCCCAGACATATCATAATTAGCTTCACTAAAGTTAACATGAAAGAGAAGATTCTCAAAGCAGCCCGGCGAAAGAAAACTATAACGTACAAAGGTAAGAATATTAGAATAACTGCAGATCTCTCTGCTGAAACTTTTCAAGCAAGAAGAGGCTGGTCATCAACTTTTAATCTCCTAAAGCAAAAAAACTTTCAACCCAGGATCTTGTATCCAGCTAAACTGAGTTTCATCTATGATGGAGAAATTAAATACTTCAATGACATTCATATGTTGAAAAAATTTGCCATAAGTAAACCAGCTCTTCAGGATGTTCTCAGACCTATCCTCCACAATGACCAACCCAATCCTATACCACAAAAGTAAACTCACTCAGAAACTTCGGATCAAACTCCAACTTCCACACTGGCGAAAGGATTAAAAATGTCCATTGGACCTTTGAAAAACTCGATACCCAAAATTCCACCAGACTTATCCTTACTCTCCATCAATGTGAATGGCTTAAACTGTCCTCTAAAGAGGCATAGGTTAGCTGACTGGATACAAAAACTTAAGCCAGATATTTGTTGCATACAAGAGTCACATCTCAACTTAAAAGACAAATACAGACTCAGGGTGAAAGGATGGTCATCCATATTTCAGGCAAATGGTAATCAGAAAAAAGCAGGTGTTGCAATTTTATTTGCAGATACAGTAGGCTTTAAACCATCAAAAGTAAGGAAGGACAAGAATGGTCACTTCATATTTGTTAAGGGTAATACTCAATATGACGAGATCTCAATTATTAATATCTATGCACCCAACCAGAATGCACCTCAATTTATAAGAGAAACTCTAACAGACATGAGTAACTTGATTTCCTCCAGCTCCATAATCGTTGGAGATTTCAACACTCCCTTGGCAGTGTTGGATCGATCCTCCAGAAAGAAGCTGAGCAAAGAAATCTTAGATTTAAACCTAACCATCCAATATTTAGATTTAGCAGACATCTACAGAACATTTCATCCCAACAAAACTGAATACACATACTTCTCATCAGCCCACGGAACTTACTCCAAAATTGATCACATTTTAGGTCACAAGTCTAACCTCAGTAAATTTAAAGGAATAGAAATTATTCCGTGCATCTTCTCGGACCATCATGGAATAAAACTTGAATTGAGTAACAACAGGAATCTGCATACCCATACAAAAACATGGAAGTTAAATAACCTTATGCTGAATGATAGCTGGGTCAGAGATGAGATTAAGAAAGAAATCACCAATTTTTTGGAACAAAATGACAATGAAGACACAAGCTATCAGAACCTCTGGGACACCGCAAAGGCAGTTCTAAGAGGGAAATTTATAGCACTGCAAGCCTTCCTCAAGAGAACGGAAAGAGAGGAAGTTAACAACTTAATGGGACATCTCACGCAACTGGAAAAGGAAGAACATTCCAACCCCAAACCCAGTAGAAGAAAAGAAATAACCAAAATTAGAGCAGAATTAAATGAAATTGAAAACAAAAGAATAATACAACAGATCAATAAATCAAAAAGCTGGTTTTTTGAAAAGGTCAATAAAATAGATAAACCTCTGGCCAACCTAATCAGGAAAAAAAGAGTAAAATCTCTAATATCATCAATCAGAAACAACAAAGACAAAATAACCACAGACTCATCAGAAATCCAAAAAATCCTTAATGAATATTACAAGAAACTTTATTCTCAGAAATATGAAAATCTGAAGGAAATAGACCGATACTTGGAAGCACGCCACCTTCCAAGACTTAACCAGAATCAAGTGGAAATGTTGAACAGACCCATATCAAGTTCAGAAATAGCATCAACTATACAAAACCTCCCTAAAAAGAAAAGCCCGGGACCAGATGGTTTCACGTCAGAATTCTACCAAACCTTTAAAGAGGAATTAGTACCTATATTACTCAACCTGTTCCAAAATGTAGAAAAAGAAGGAAGACTACCCAACACGTTCTATGAAGCAAATATCACCCTGATCCCCAAACCAGGAAAAGACCCAACAAGAAAAGAAAATTATAGACCAATATCACTAATGAATATAGATGCAAAAATATTCAACAAGATCCTAACAAACAGAATCCAGCAACACATCAAACAAATTATACATCATGACCAAGTTGGTTTTATCCCAGGGTCTCAAGGCTGGTTCAATATACGTAAATCTATAAATGTAATTCAGCACATAAACAAATTAAAAAACAAAGACCATATGATTCTCTCAATTGATGCAGAAAAAGCTTTTGATAATATCCAGCATCCCTTCATGATCAGAACACTCAAGAAAATTGGTCTAGAAGGGACTTTTCTTAAACTGATAGAGGCTATCTACAGCAAACCCACAGCCAATATCATATTGAATGGAGTTAAATTGGAATCATTTCCACTCAGATCAGGAACCAGACAAGGCTGCCCATTGTCTCCATTGCTTTTCAACATTGTAATGGAAGTTTTAGCCACCGCAATTAGGGAAGAAAAGGCGATCAAGGGTATCCATATAGGGTCAGAAGAGATCAAACTCTCGCTCTTCGCAGATGATATGATTGTGTATCTGGAAAACACTAGGGACTCTACTACAAAACTCCTAGAAGTGATCAAGGAATACAGCAGCGTCTCAGGTTACAAAATCAACATTCATAAATCGGTAGCCTTTATATACACCAACAACAGTCAAATTGAAAAAGCAGTTAAGGACTCTATCCCATTCACAGTAGTGCCAAAGAAGATGAAATATTTGGGAATTTACCTAACAAAAGACGTGAAAGATCTCTATAAAGAGAACTATGAAACTCTAAGAAAAGAAATAGCTGAAAATGTTAACAAATGGAAAAACATACCATGCTCATGGCTAGGAAGAATCAACATTATCAAAATGTCCATACTACCCAAAGCAATATATACTTTCAACGCACTCCCTATTAAAGCTCCACTGTCATATTTTAAAGATCTTGAAAAAACATTACTTCGTTTTATATGGAATCAGAAAAAACCTCGAATAGCCAAGACATTACTCAGAAATAAAAACAAAACAGGAGGAATCCCACTACCAGACCTCAGACTTTACTACAAATCGATAGTGATCAAAACAGCATGGTATTGGCACAAAAACAGAGAAGTAGATATCTGGAATAGAATAGAGAACCAAGAGATGAATCCAGCTACTTACCGCTATTTGATTTTTGACAAGCCAATTAAAAACATTCAGTGGGGAAAAGATTCCCTATTTAACAAATGGTGCTGGGTGAACTGGCTGGCAACCTGCAGAAGACTGAAATTAGACCCACACCTTTCACCATTAACTAAGATAGACTCTCATTGGATTAAAGATTTAAACTTAAGACATGAAACTATAAAAATACTAGAGGAGAATGCAGGGAAAACCCTTGAAGAAATTGGTCTGGGTGAGTATTTCATGAGGAGAACCCCCCGGGCAATTGAAGCAGCTTCAAAAATACACTACTGGGACTTGATCAAACTAAAAAGCTTCTGCACAGCTAAGAACACAGTAAGCAGAGCAAGCAGACAGCCCTCAGAATGGGAGAAGATATTTGCAGGGTATAACTCTGACAAAGGTTTAATAACCAGAATCCACAGAGAACTCAAACGCATCAGCAAGAAAAAAACAAGGGATCCCATCGCAGGCTGGGCAAGGGATTTGAAGAGAAACTTCTCTGAAGAAGACAGGCGCACGGCCTTCAGACATATGAAAAAATGCTCATCATCTTTAATCATCAGAGAAATGCAAATCAAAACTACTTTGAGATATCATCTAACTCCAATGAGACTAGCCTATATCACAAAATCTCAAGACCAGAGATGTTGGCGTGGATGCGGAGAAAAGGGAACACTTCTGCACTGCTGGTGGGAATGCAAATTAATACATTCCTTTTGGAGGGATATATGGAGAACACTCAGAGATCTAAAAATAGATCTGCCATTCAATCCTGTAATTCCTCTGCTGGGCATATACCCAGAAGACCAAAAATCACAACATAACAAAGATATTTGTACCAGAATGTTTATTGCAGCCCAATTCATAATTGCTAAGTCATGGAAAAAGCCGAAGTGCCCATCGATCCACGAATGGATTAATAAATTGTGGTATATGTATACCATGGAATACTATGCAGCCTTAAAGAAAGATGGAGACTTTACCTCTTTCATGTTTACATGGATGGAGCTGGAACATATTCTTCTTAGTAAAGTATCCCAAGAATGGAAGAAAAAATATCCAATGTACACAGCCCTACTATGAAACTAATTTGGGACTCTCACATGAAAGCTATAACCCAGCTACAACTTAACAATAGGGGGAAGTGGGAAAGGGGGGGGTGGGTAGAGGGAGGGGAATCGGTGGGATCACACCTGTGGTGCATATTACAGGGGTATTTGCGAAACTTGGTAAATGTAGAATATAAATGTTTTGGCACAGTAACTGAGATAACGCCGGAAAGGCTATGTTAACCACTGGGATAAAAATGTGTCAAATGGTTTATGAAGTGAGTGTATGATGCCCCATAATCATATCATTGTATACACTTATGATTTAATAAAAAAATTAAAAAAAAAAAAAAAAAAAAAAAAAAAGAAAACATGTGACTTTTAAAAAAAAAAAAAAAAAAGAAAGAGAATAAAAAAAAATCAATCACCCAAAAATGTTTCAAATTTAATAAAAACTATATATCCACACATCTAAGAAGTTCAGTAAGCCCCAAGCCAAAAAAAATCCAGAAAGACAAAAAAGTGATGGAAACCACACAAACGTGTCAAAATCAGATGGCCCAAAACCAATGAAAAAGAAAAATTCTCAAAAGCTGCCAGAGAAAAGAATGAAAATGACAGTAGATTCTCACTGGAGACAATGTCAGCTGGAAGGCAAGGGAGCAACATCTCTAAAGGAATGAAAGACAAAAGTACTTCATTGTAAATGATAATAGACTGTGAAGCAAAGATAATCACAAGGTATTAAAGGGTTTGTAAGGAAGGTAGAAGTAAATGAGCTATGACCATAGCACAGACATCAGGATGCAATAAATGGAAATAGTTACATGCCTCTCAAACATGAAGATTGTGGTAAGTTAAAAATACTTTATAAACAATGAATCAACCACAAAAAAAAAAAAAAAATCACAACAAAGAGTGATAGGTTATAAGCCAAAAAGGACTTAAAATGGAATTTCCAAAAATATAAAATTGATGCAAAAGAAGGCAGGAAATGGGAGAAACTCACACACACAAACAACAAATAAGACAAATATTAAACCAAAGGGAGATGATTGATTTAAACCTAATCACAGCAACAACCACATTAAATATAAATGGTCTAAACACAATAACTAAATGAATAATTATTAAATTAGATTAAAACCCCACTAAATCCAATCATAGGTTATCTTCAACAAACCCACTTTAAATATAAGTAGATTAAAATAAAAGATAGATAAACCATGATAAGGCTGTCACATGAAGCAATTAACTATATTAATACCAGATAAAGCAAAAGCAAATTATGAGAGATATTTCTAAAGTCATTTTATAGTTGATGAAAACTACAAACCCATCCTGCCAAGAAGATTAACAAACAGAAGGAGCCTGGAAAAGCCATGCAAAGGCAAATCAAATTCAAATTGCCCCAAATCCAAGAAAGGAGCAATTCTTAATGCTACATCAGAATCAACTAATACATACACCATCAGAAAGCACACTTTTAATCAAAAATGTGGAGGGTAGAATTGGCACAAAGAATTCCCAAGGGTTCAGTGCAAAAAATGAACAGCAAGGAGGAAGCTTGAGACAGGCCAAGCAGCCCCATGCCAGGTGCAAGAGCTACATCATTAACACTGAATTCAGGGAGGAGCTATTGAAAAATTCTATGCAGGAAACATTTTTCACTCCATCAGGCAGATGTGTAGGGTATGATAAGGTAATAAGATAATAGAACAGAGGGTCATACTAGCTAGGGGTAAGAAGAAGAAGTTCAAAGGGCAGGTAGCAATATGAATGGGAGAATGCTACATTCTAACAACCCAGACATGACAAGCCTTAGAACTACTAAATTGTTGTCTACTTTTTAATGGCACAGAAAGCAAGCATCTGGGGCCCAGAAATTTCTTCTCACCCTTCTGCCTCTAACATCTTCACAAGGCTTGCCATAAAGATTTTTAGGACAAGTGAATCAATGAATTTGATCATTTCATATTTTTTTACTTTTTTAAAGTCAACACTATTATATATAATTCTAGAACCTTCTCATATGTAAATTTGGGGGGGGAATGATATACTCAATCAAATGCTAGCTACAGCCTTTCTTAAACATTGCTCAAATTGCATATGTAATCACAAATATATTGCACATATAGTTATAATAAAATCATCAATTGTATTAGTACGACTCAAGAATAAAGCAGTGAAATCTGTTCATGTCCTTCAGAAACAGTATCATAATTGTGTTGTTTTGGGGGGAAAAACAGCGCCTAGGAAACAGGAAAACATGTACACCTTATAGAGAACAGAAAGTGAAGAGAGAGAAAACTTTTTCGTTATTATTTTAGACTAAACATTAACTACTGGTATTTTGCTGAATTTTCTTTTATCTCTACTAATACTGAGATATTAAATTTTTTAAATAGTTTTTAAAAGTCAAGCTTCGACATAAATTAAAATGTGTTAACTAAAATTTGGAGATTTTCATGTTCTGTTTACATTTTGAATTACTTCCTAACATAATTTTTTATCTTTCTAAGTATTTTTCAATCCAGTTATCTAAAAGGGTGTTACAAATCATATTTTTTAAGCACTCATAAATAAATCTTTAACCAGGGGTGGAGATTAACACAGGATTAGAGATGGCACAGCAAAGGAAAAAGGCAAGCTTACAAAACCCGGGTCTGCGAGTTAACGAGGTGGCCTCTGTTTCTCTCTTAGGCTGGGTTCCCCTATCCATGAGATGGGATGTATTAGACACCAATTACACTTGACTCTGAATGTCTCAGCCTCACCTCTCACTCCAACCCCTGCTAACAGTGGGGCCCAGCTCCCACCAGCTTGGGGAAGGCACCAGGGGACAGAGCCTGGTTCAGGCCCATACCAGGGAGCCTCTAACGCATGGCCACGGGAACACACTCAAACAGGTTGAAAGGGAATGCACGGGGCCATCAGGATGAAAGCCGATGGACAAACATTTCCCTCTTGTCCACTCTGGGGACAGCTCTTGGCCTCATTTCAAAGGGCTTCTCGTCCGGGTGGTCCCCGTTTCACTCCCAATCCCTTTCTCCTGCCCTCTGAGGTTATTTCTTTGCTACAGACTTTGCTTTTGAAGGATCCGAGCGAGGCAGGCAGTAGGATGCCCCTAACCTCACGGGGTGGGTAAGGGATAAAATCTATTTATGGACCTAGAGCACTCAGGCTGTTCCCAGCACTGCTGAAAGGGCAGTGCATGAAGGAACACATTTAAGCTCCGGAAGACAGGTGTTACAGTCGTCTCTAAGTTGGAGAAGAAACTGAAGAAGCGAGGCTCCTCAACCAGCAGCACACGCTGCAGAGGCCACCAGGCGTCCATGTGTCCTGCACCCTCGGCCACTAATGCACACAGTAGGTGCTGAACAGGTGGCGACGTGACCTTTTTAAGGTGCTATTTCAGACTTAACACTGGCTTTGAAGGTTGGAAAACGATGAAGGATAAAAAGGAATGAAGACAGTTCCCATGATAAGTCGCATTCGAGCTGACTTTGATCTCTCAGGGATGAGACGTGAAGATGGACTATATACCCCATGCTATCCCCACCACCATATAAAAAACCATAGTGGACCCAATTGATTTAGCTGCTCAGATTGCCTGCTTAAATTCCACTTATCCTATTGACTTTAAACATAGCCTTTTGCTTTAAATGTAGATTTTTCCCATTATCCATTCCCTCAAGGCAACTCCCATTAACAGATGTCTGTGTAGCTCTGCAGAGGAAGCTTGATAGTCAAAATCCCCTTATCAAAAGAGATTGTGGTCTTTTCTCCCCAACTTAAAGGCAACTGATATCCAGGTACAAGAAATAAAGATAGAGCCAAGCAACTGAAACTTGTGCTTGCAGATCCTGGCTGTGTAAGCAAGATAGTGTTCTCCTGACACAGATGAAGATAAGAATGGCTTTGGGGGTAGCAGGGTTCAACATAGCCCAGCTTCACTCAGAACTCTGCCCCGTGGTCACCCAGGAGCACCAGGTATCTAAAAACTGGCTGTTCACAAACCCTGGGAAGTGGGAAAAGAGGGCTGTGAGTGAATAAGGATTTTATCAATCTTCTTCCAGTTTCAAAACCAAAACAGAAAACTGTCATTTTAGAATTTACAGGACCTATAGAACTGAGCTCAGGAGTTTCACTGATTTGAGACCATGCTCACATCTAACCCTGGATGGCAGACTCACTTTCTGGGTCTTATTTGGACACTAGCCTTTTAAAATAAAATTTACATTTAAAAAGAAATACATTCTATTTCCCCTTCAGAGAAGCAAAGAAGAATGACAAAAATTGGATTTCACGTTAGGCCTTTAAAGTTATCACCCAAGGTTATAAAACTTCAACACTGGGCAGGGAAAAACAGAGACTCCTGGTGGAGGGTATGCAGCCAGAGGGACGTTTATCGGATTTCTCAAGTAAAAACTGTGCTGCTGACTTGCAAACGGAGAAGTCCTGTAAAATACTTGCCATTCAGAAAGGAGCAAATAGTGAGGGTTTTGTAACTATAAGTGAGGCTGGATGTTCTAATACAGTTTGTGGATGTAACAGAATATTCTGGCCTTTCCCAGCCCTGACTTCAGGAACTGAAGCTGGAAGACTTTGGGAACTTTCTGAGAAACTTACTCAGCCATACAAACCCAACTACCAAATCTCAACACAAATTCCGTTTCCTAAAGACTCTACCATTTCTTTAAAAGTGCACTGATATTATTAAGAGGAAAACATCTTCTAACAACATAAAGGAATAGGTGAGAAGGCAGATTAACCCACCTCAATGAAAAGCTACCAATACTGCACTGTTAGGAAAAGGAATTTTCCAAATAAAGCCCCATGACTCTGGTCATGACCCCTGTATTACTTTTAAGTTCATTTTCATTAAAAGAAAATATAAAAATTTCAACTTAAATGTTTTTTGCAGCTGCTGTTGCCTGCTTGCTGTTTCCTGAAATCTGGAATTCCACTTTTGGGAAAAAGATAATTTCTGAAGGATCTGTTTCAGAAGTTTATAGTAAATCCTCTTAGAAATTCCTTCGTGGCCCCAACAAAATACCGTATCACCAGATAACTCCCATTAACAGACCTCTGTGTAGATAACTCATAAGTGAAACAAGTGCCCATTTATCCCTGGAAGAAATATATATATGCATTAGAACTTAAAAATAATCTAAAAAATATCAAACATTGTAAACACATCTCAATTTACCTCAAGCTTAAGAAGCATTACGTAGAGTCTGTTTATACAACCTGCCATGACAACGACCTAAAATCTTAGAAAATCTTTGCCATGACATTTATAATCTCCATTTTAATAAAAACTAAAATGCATAAACTGAACCAAACAAAAATTTACTTAATTCTTTACTGATTGGCAAAAGAAGAAAGCATGCTGAATAAAACACTCTTAGTGGGCCAACCTAATAATTTTCACCACACAGTTGCTATTTTAATTTAATTCATGGGGAAAATCAACCAAGAGTGCAGAAAGGTTAGTCACTTCCAAGGTCTGAACTGTTCCAACATAATTAGCATGTCATTACTGTCAGGTAAAACAATTACTTTGAACATGTGCTCTAAACCTTATTTACACTATATGAAGACAATGAAATCTGTGTTTAACTTGCTTTCAGATAGTTCAGTGAACAGGTAAATGCAATAGAATGCACTGATCTTACTTTAGAATATAACCATAATGATAACCAAAGACTCTGTCCTAGCCTCAACGTGAGATGGTATTTCTAAAACGAGCATATGTATGATGGATAGGTTTTTAAATAATGAATTAAGTTTCATGCAAAAAAAATAGTATTTCAGAATGTAGTGCTGTATTACTTTTGTCAAGAATGATCAGTATTATGAGAATTCTACAGAAATATTCCTGCTATCTGTTCCAATCAAAGGCACTTAAATCCAGGAAAGTTTTGTTGTTGTATATAAAAGCCAAGCCCACGGTCAGCTGCAGCTCTGCATATCGGGAAAGGCAACCTGATACTGTTGGAATGGCAATGTGATAAGAAGTTAGCCAAGAAAAATACTAGGTTGTACAAGAATTTTAATTCTTACTGCTTCTTCATAAATGTCTTGCAGTAGATGAACAAGATTACCACAAGATTACAAGTGTTCCGTTTCTTCATTTACCTGAACTTTAGCTTTAAGAAATAACACAAATAAGAGTAATTAAAGGACTAGTATTGAAAACATTGAGATCTAAATTCTGAGTCCATTTGAAAGCATAACATAATTACTGACTTAAGGAAATTCATACATAGATTTGGTTTTTTGTGTTTCTTTTCTTTTGAAATATTTGAGTTTATTTAGAAATAAAGGTTTTATTTTCTAAGATGACTATGTGTATGGAAATTACATACATTTTATAAACTTACTCTTGATTCTTATGAATGTCGGCTAAATTCAATGAGCCAACATTTTCCAAGGCAACAAGAAAAATTTGAGTGAAAAAAATAACAAAAACAATTATCAGACTGTTCTAGTCATACCTAGATTTTATCAATGTAAGTTGGTGTGTTGCGCCTTTTGTTGAAAGCAATAAAAGCTCACATACGAGTTGCTCAGTAAAAGGGAATGATGCTGAAGCAATGTTCCGTTGGTCGTGTCAAAGAGCACACCATTCTACACTACCCCTTTGAACAAACAGGTACTTTATACGTTTATCAGATGGAAAAGTATGGAAGCTATTAATAACAATAAAAATTATAAGCTATACCAAATTAAACACTAAGCATTAAAATAATTTTGTTAACGTGTGATATGTGTATTCTATTATTACTCCACTGCTTTTCATTTAAATAGGATTAGCTTAATATAATCAATATATGATTAATTAGAAATACAGTAGAACCTCCATAGATGACCACGTCCCTACACTGACCAAATCCTGAGGTTGACCTAATTTCCATGCAGTGGACATGCACCTGTAGGTGTCAGGCAGCAGGCCTAGTTCTGGGTAATCACCACTTCTGCATGTTGACCAGTTGGTAACAGTGCCTTGGGTGGTCAACTTATGCCCTTCAGAGAAAAAAAAGAGATTTTGCTTCTTTATTTTAACGTAACCTTTGGTCTAGATTCTGGAAATAATAAAAAGATGAGCTCAAGAGAAATAAACACTGTAAGAAATATCAGAATTTGATAACAATGATAAATTAGGTCAGTTTTGTTGAAACAATATTGATGGTAATATTTGACTCAAATTTAGGTCAAATGTGATTTTTTTTTTTTACTTGCATGATTTTAAAACAAATTTATCTTCCTCTTAGCAAGTTTAACATCACATACCTTTCAATAAAGAGTGATAATGGTAAAACATTACCTGTAATGTTTGCTTAATTTGTGAAGAAATATTATGAAATTAAGAACATTAACTTTATGTTTTAAAATGCTTAAACTTAAAACTTGCCCAATAAATAAATAGAATAATATAAAAAAATAAAGATAATATTTTATTTTAACTTCAAAGTCCTTATAGTTTCCTTGTAGGAAATGAGAAAACATTAATCTGAATTTTCAGTACTATTTAAAAAATTATTTATTAAAGAATTTTTTTACTAATCTATGATTAGTAAAACGTGATATGGATTTTAGACTATAAGATTTCTTACTCTAGAAAAAACCCAGTTGCACTTTCCACAAATGCCAGCCTTGTAGTAGTAATAGAGCTTGCCAGGTAAAGTTAATAATATAATTAATTGTATTATTTCCTAATTGAAATGGGCACAGACAAGTAAAATAAAGGCCAAAAAAAAAAAAACAACTGAGAGAGATCTGGCACTACTAATTGATTCTGGCTTCTACCAATTTTTAAATGTCTAAGGTTAAGAAACAAACACTCTTTTAGTTTCCAACAAAAATATATTTTTTATTCCTTTCTCTATTAGTCACAAAATTAAGGTATCAGACCTAACATCTGTGAAGTATTCAGCCAATCAAGTTTTGGAAACAGATAGGAAATGTTTATTTTTAAAAGCTTTTTATCGATCTAAAACTTTTAAGGACTGACGAAGCCTTTTTCTTTGGCTCATCTATTTTTTAAAATGTGAAGCATTTCAACACGTAACACTGTTAATGTCAATTAATCGAATACTTTCAAATAAGTTCTTGTTTTTGAAGTTCTCTAAAGGAGCACTATTTTCCCCCTAGTAGTTGTGAAATGTTTGGGTAAACATTCACTAAGTGAACTTAAGTGCCTTTTTCTTTGATTTCCTTAACACTATTTCAAGTTAATTAGTCCATATGACTAATTATAAACACACAAACAGACCCTGTTGTTTTAAACTTGTTTGCATAGATTAAAATGAGAATGGAGCTCTTGGTGCTGTGCAGCACTTAGGCTACCCAAGTGCACACGGCAGACCTGTTTCATGCTGTGTTCAGTCATTTTGCAATTACTATTTCAAGCAAAATCTTTATGGAATGACCAAGTCCCTTCTTGCCAAGTCCGTATGTCAGCTATATCACCTACATTGTTACACACCACAAAAGAGAACACAGGGCTCATAGCACCAGAGGCAGAAGAATAAACCGCTCAGCGAGATTCCAAGAGCATTAGTCATTTGACAGCTCTGCTTGTTCACAACAAAGCAAGGGCAGGCTCAATACTTTCTGATACACTGAAGGACAGGCACTGACAAAAGACTGATACTAGGGGCTGATATTCAAGAACAAATGACAACTCTTAAAATGTGCTATAGCTCTGAAATGCTCAAGAAAATATGAAAGTGATTTTCAAAGCCCATTCCTTGATGTTCCTTTTTTAAAAGCAACATCATCTCTGGAGCCTTAGATTAAAGAAGGGTGTAATCATTCTTTTTAATTCACTCTGATTTCACCTTAAAAGGGATGCCCAAGTTTTCTTTATCCCAGGTTGGCTCTTACTTCAAACCAGAGGAAGACTAAAAAAAAAAAAAAGAAAAAGTTCTCAGTTTGAAAAGCTCTTTCCAAATACTTGGAACTTCAGGGGTGATTTACACACACTAAATTATGCTTTTTTTAAGCAAGGAATTGATGGCCCTTATCTGCCATGGACTAACTCAGAATTTCTGTTTAAATAGTGCAACAGAGATCACGTACAGCTCTGACCGACGCCTTAAATAACCCAGGCGCAAAATATGTGCCCTTCAGAATTATTCCTGCTGTTTATCTGCAGGTTCTAACATCTCTGCAGTGAGCACGCACTGCTTCTTAAAATAATAAGGAAAGTTGCCTTTATTTTTACAAAAAAAAAAAAGATAAATTACATAATGTGTTTGGAGATTAAAATCTGAGAATCAGCATTAATTTTAGGTCCCAAGAGAAAAGACCCGGCTTCAATACAATGTAACTAGGAGAAGAAGAAAAATACCTCAGAGCCCTTTGTGTTAATTGATAAATGCGCTCCTAAATAAAAGAGTGGCAAAGGGCTGAAGCACAGGCACCGGGCAGTTAACGCCCCGAAGCTGTGGCCTGTCCAACTAATCTGCCTGGTTTGTTTTCACAGCTTTGCTGGGAACATTTGCAGGGATGGCCTGCGCTCCCTGCAGAGCCTGAGAGCGAGTGGCAAGCCAAGATACCAGCAGCACGATGTTTCACCTGCGCTGCCAGACACTCAGACAGAAAAAACACACAACGGTTTGTCAAAACAGCCATCAGCGCTGCGCCCTCGTTTTTCCCGCAGCCCCCAGCCCTGGCTGCCAGCAAGAGGGGCCAGGTTTATAACTAAGGGCTGGAGAGATCCTCTCTGACACTCCCCGCCAGGTGGGGGATGCTGTGACACATGAAGAGGGCCCGGAGGACTTCCCCGGAGCCCAGGCTCTACCTGGAAAAGGCTTGCTTGACCCAGTAAATCAGGTTCCCACAGCCTCAGCCTTAGTCAGCACCTGGACGGCCAAGTGACTCAGACATAAGGAACCCAGCGGGAAGCAGGAGGGGCTCCCAGCCTCCCAGGGAAAGCTGGGCTTTGTAGCAAGCACCACACACACACTCACACACACAAACTGCCTGAATCACAGGATTTAAAAAATGCAGCGTGCAATAAACCCAGGCAGAGTTGTTCGCTTTTGTCTCCCCTTTGTCGTGGTACAAAGCATGCACCAGGATTGTCTTTGTTGGGTGTGCAATTCACCGCTGGCAGAAGCCCATGTGATAAGAACTTTTTGATGAAGCTCTAAATCTTTGGCACATATCAGCAATGCCTAATTATGAAAGATCTAATAATATGTTCCTTGTGTTTCTCTGACAACCACATGCATCTCCATTCAGCATCCCGGCGCTGCTGGAGGCGGAGAAAGATACTGACACTACAAATGATTGCACAGAGAGAGGAGGGGGCAGGCCTTCAATCTGCCGCAGAACAGAACGGAATGATGTCTTCATTAGACTCACACCCCGTGAAAGAGAAAACAGGTTCTACACAAAAGCGGTTGGTTTGAATTTTTTGATTGGAGGGGGGGAAATTAAGTTTTGCTTGACAATTAAAATAAGCAAAATAAAGTATCTTTTAATTAACATTCTTCAAATGGTACAGGATGTTCAGAGGCTGCTGTAAGATTTTCTGCCTCATCTTTGGTCTTTTTGAGATTATATATTTCTAAAAATAAATTAGGTGACAGTTTAACGGGCAGAGGAAGGCATATCAGTGCTCTACACAAATGGAAACAAGCTCAATGGTGGCAAAATCTGTGTCAGAGGAGGTGGGACCTGCCCTGTGCCAGCCCTCCCTTCGCAGGAGCGTGGCGTGAGACCTGATCTGCTGCAGGTGCCACCTTGAACAAATGACGGTCCCGGTCTCCACTCCCCACCCTACCAGCAGCCTGAAAAGCACATGAAAGGGGGCTTCTCGCGAGAGAGATTAACCAAACACGTTTGACACTTGATCAAAGCACATGCATTTGCCTCCTTGAAACGGAAGAGAAAGACACCAAAAAAGCTGTCACTGTACTAGGGGGCTTCTTTCTCAGCCTTCTGGGGAAATGATTATGCAATTCTGTTCCCTGACATGCTTCAAAAGACACTTTTCAGAAGATAAGCATGGATTCTTAGAATTGGTAGGGTGCTCATGAAACTGTTTTGGCCACACGTCCTGACTCTGATCAAATATAGCAAGTGACTGAGTGAAAAAGACCTGTCTCCATCCACTCACAACCTCACCACCAGCTTCTCACCTAACGGCTTCACTAGCACCTTCACTGAAATACAAGAAATACACAATATGGGTTATTTCTGAATAACCACAAAAGAGTCCACAGTGGAGGAATTTAGCCAGGTCCATTCTCCAGATGTAGAAGTCATCTATGACGGCTTTTTCTAGTGTACCACCCATCCTGTGGTCATATCTCTTTGCTCTTTGGACTTAGATTCTTTCAGAGTTCCAATCCTGTGTCCCCGTTGTTGAATATTTTTGATACCTGATGATATCAAATTGATTTATTTTTTTTATTTTTTTTTTTTACTTTTTAAAAATTATTTTTCTGAGATTGACCCAACAGCTGGATGCTTTATGTATATCATCACCCTCAGGCCTAAGCATTCCTTGAAAAAGTTAGATTTCTCATTTTTCTCAAGATAGCTGAACTATTTTCATTTAAAAAGCAATCTTTAAATTTCTAAACCTTTTTCAGAATTAATGCATCACCAGGAAGTGAAAGATTTCCCTTTTCCTTGGTAGGGTCACAGGCCATTAATTGCAGAGTCCTGTCTGCTGGCCCACCCAGGATATACGGCCGCCTCCACACAGCCGAGCAGAAATCACCTTCACTGATCAAGGAGAGGTCACCCATCCCCTAAACAGTTCAAAGACTTAGCTGGTCATTAGAAATGGCCTATGATGTGCAGCTAATCTCATCATTCCAATTTCCTGGTGGTTGTTCTGTTTTTCTCTGCCAGATAACACTTTATCAGACAGCAATAGAACTTCACTCTGATCTAGGACAGGGCATTCCACAAAATATACACATACCTTTGATAGCTTCCTTTTGAGAAAGCGAGGGAGTTAGTTTAATTGATAAAGTACCAAAGAATGAAACTGGAGTCCTAAAGTCTAGACACAGTTTAAGCCACCAAACTGTAGCCCAATGGGCTTAATTGTGACACTCACGCTAACACAAAGGCCTGGAAAATTTTCCCATAGTGGTCTTTCCCTACCTAAATACGTAAAGCAAGGAAAAAGGAAAACTGCAAATACAAAGTGCTCGCCAGCATCCTAGAAAGCACTTTTGAAACAGTGTCTCAAACATTAAAATTTTAAATGGAATCTAAATTAATTTTAAAAATAAAGAATTTAATATCTGCATAAAATTTTAATTCTTCTATTTGAGTTTTTCTTAAATTAGTCTTTATATTTAAAAATAATGTACATACATATGTACTCTTTAAGATATCTCTTTCTAAGAAAAGCAAATACAAGTTGAGTATCTCTAATTTAAAATTTTGAAGTACAAAATGCTCTAAAATCTGAAGTTTTTTGAGCATTGATTCTCAAAGGAAATGTTCATTAGAACATTTCAGAGTTTGGATTTTTGAATGGGAGATGCTCAACTGGTAAGTTTATGCAAATATTCCAAAAAAAAAAAAAAAATCCCAAATCCAAAACAATGCTGATTCCAAACATTTTATAGAAGGGATAATCAACTTGCATAGATAAGAGAACTAATAGAAAACTCATGAATATTATCTGACTATCCAAAGGACTGAGATCAGGGTTGTAACTCCAAAAGCAAAAAAAGGAACAAAAAAAATTAATAAACACTTTGGAAGGCAGTTTGGTAGTTTCTTTCAAAACTAACCATACTCTTACCATAAGACCCAGCAGTCATGTTCCTTAGTATTCGAATGAGTTGAAAACTTAAGTCTACACAAATCTTGAACTGGAATATCTGTAGCGGGTGTATTCAGAATTGCCAGAATGTTGACAGCTCCAGATGCCCTACGGTAGGTAAGTGTGTGAACACACTGTGGTATGTCCATGTGGTGAAATACTATTTAGCAATAAAAGGAAATGGTCTGTCAAGCTGCAAAAGGATGTGAAAAAACCTCCAGTGCACATTGTTGAGCAAAAGAAACCCATCGGCAAAGCCTACATACTGTGATTCCAACTATGTGACATTCTGGAAAAAAGAAAAACTATGGAGACAGTTAAAAAGTATCATCTTGCTGGGGTTCAAGGTGGACAGAAGGATGAAGAGGTGAGGTGCAGGGGGTTTACAGCGGGGAAACTCTTCTGTATGGTGCTGCACTGGTGGATAGGTGACATTGTGTATTTGTCCAACCGCCTAGAATGTATCACACACAGAGTGAGCACTAATGTAAAGTAGATGTCTGAGCTAATAATAATGCATCAGTATTGGCTCACTAATCGTAACAGAGTGCCACACGTGTGCAAGATGTTATGCTAGTAACAGGGACGATGTACTCGGCCACTCAGTGCTCTCCACTTGATTTTTCTATAAACCCAAAACTGCTCCAAAAATAAAGTCTATTTTCTTTTGAAAGTAATAGCCTTAAAAATACATGCTAATAATAAAAGGTGTCATTGAACGTGTCACACTCCACATACATGCCTTCAATAGCTTAGCTTTTCTTACTATTTTTTGTTCAGATTGGAGATTGGCATAACTACTAATTCTTTTCCTTCACTGACAAACTATTGAATCATTAGTATCAGGAGATAAATAATTCAGATAAATGATTCAGTTTGATAGCTTATAAAAGGGAAAATATTTAAATATCCCACTTCACTTTACCATTCTAACCCCAGCAAAATGAGATTCCTTCCACTCTACCCTCCTAAATCAGTTGGGTTTTGACAGCCTATTTCTTTGTAGACACAACCTTGCTAAGAACGCTCTTGACCTCATCATTCTAGTCAATGATGGATTATTATCCATCTCTCCAAGACTGACCTCTCGTTACCCTTAATCAGCGTGTCCCACTCTGTCCAACCTGCTGCTAGCCCATTAATAAGCATTGCAGGGCAGGACTCCAGGGGCTTCTATTTGGAAGCCAGGGTTCTGCAGAGCCGCCAGGGCTGTGTCTTTGTGTGTACCACTCTCAGCCGCCAACCCAAGATGCAAAAAAAAAAAGGAAAAGTGCTCAGGACAGCTCCTACATTTGACGTGTTCCATGTTAAGTTCCAAGTAAAATTTCTCTTTGCGCAGGGTACAAGCCTTTGCCGCCAAAATGCTTTTCTAAAGAAACCACTGACACAGACCATATCATCTGCTTTATTAGAATGAAATTAATTGAATTTCCCTTTAGTTTGCTATTGAAATGGCACATTCTGCTAATAAGGAAAATTGCTTCTTTAAAACAAAATATACTGATAGCTGAAATTACAGCTAGTGGCTATGCCCAGCAAGAAGTGTCACGGGGGGATGAAGGGACAGATAGGGACTTGGAGCAGGGCTGAGGACAGGGGAACCTGGTGGGGGAGGATTTCCACGTTATTTAAGATTAGCCTGTGGCAGGAAAACTGCACTGTGTGCTGTGGTTTGAATATTTCTTCCAAAAAGTCTGCATTGGAAACTTCCCCAGTGGGACAGTGCCGGGAAGGGCTTAGGCTGCTGGGGCAGAGCGAATGCTCCAGCGCCATGGTGCCACGGGGGTTTCTTGCTGAGGGAGCGCGTCTGTTGTTGGGGGGGATTATTCCAGCCCCCTTCTCTCTTTCTTTGCGTGTGTCTCTATCTCTGTCTCTCTCCCGGCTTTACCTTCCTCCCTTTTCTACACGGATGACCATGAGGTGGCAAGAAAACCCCCACCACGTGGCGGCTTCTTCCTCGGGGACTTCCCGGCTCCAGACCGTGGGAAATACATTTCTGTTCTTTAGGAAATCACCGGGTCTCAGGTATTCTGTTCCAGAAGCAACAACGAACTCAGATGATGTGAATAGGGGCACTTACTAAGGGATCCATGTCACTGAGAACTTGCTGGAGGGAAGGGCGAGCTCCTTGCCCCAGGTGGGTGTTCTGAGCTGTACAACCTGAGTCCTCAGCCCCAACACAGCTGCACCCCCAACACAGCTGCGCCCCCACACAGCTGCACCCCAACACAGCTGCACCCCCAACACAGCTGTGCCCCCACGCATCTGCGCCCCGACACAGCTGCACCCTGCCACAGCTACATCCCCCACACAGCTGCACCCCCACACAGCTGCACCCCCCACACAGCTGCGCCCCGATACAGCTGGGCCCTGACACAGCTGCATCCCCCACACAGCTGCGCCCCCACACAGCTGCACCCCAACACAGCTGCGCCCCCACACAGCTGCATCCCCTACACAGCTGCGCCCCGACACAGCTGTGCCGCGACACAGCTGCACCTCCAACACAGCTGCACCCCTCCCCACACAGCTGCGCCCAAACACAGCTGCATCCCCCACACAGCTGCGCCCCAACACCCGGCCCTCCTGTCTCCACCCGGCAGAAGCCTTCGCTATGTGCAACAGAAAGAGGTGCCCCTGTGGATGTGCACGTGGGCACCAGCCCTACCGAGGGCCACCTTCTAGTTTGTTTGGGAAATAAATGTTTTTCCCTTTGCTTTGATTTCCTTTCCTTTCGTTGTTTTTCTGCCGCTGAGAGTGCGATGAGCCGCTCCCGGCCTGGCTCCACCAGTGACTGCTGTCCACGCGCCCTTCTCGCCACAAAGCTGAACAAGGCTCTGTGCACTGGAAAGGAGAGGTGATTACCACACAGCCAGGGAAAGGTGTGACACCGAACCCAGGATGACAGGGGTGATTGCCACACAGCCAGGGAAAGGTGTGACACGGAAGGTGAACTATGAGTGCGCTTCCCTTCCCCACCTGGGGACGCCCTCCATGGCCATCTGCTCAGTCACCACTGGCTCCCGACAGTTCTGAGTCCCCGGGTCCCCGGGAGCCATCCCTCCTCCTGCTGCTGCCCATTCTCCGCGCCCGAGCTTCTTCCCGGGGTGACTGCAGCTCCCAACCTGCGAACCTGTGGACACTCAGGCCGCTCGTCTCTGCGCTCTGGCGTCCTCACGGCTCACCGCTTCCTCCAAAGTTGAGGACTAATAGTTTCTCACCAGAGGGTTGTTGCAAGGAATAAATACAATTAATTTTTGGAAAAGGTTCACTGTTAGACACTGGACATAGCATGTACTTTTTTATTTTTTTTTTTTTGAGACAGAGTCTCACTATGTCGCCCTCAGTAGAGGGCCGTGGTGTCACAGCTCACAGCAGCCTCCAACTCCTCAACTTAGGCGATCCTCTTGCCTCAGCCTCTTGAGTAGCTGGGACTACAGGCGCTTGCCACAACTTCCTGCTATTTTTCTGTTGCAGTTCAGCCGGGGCTGGGTTTGAACCTGCCACCCTCAGTGTATGGGGTCAGCACCCTACTCACTGAGCCACAGGCGCCACCCAGCATGTACTTTTCTAGCACAGTCCTTGCCACTCACTACCCAGTGAACAACTGACGCTACAGTCCCCTCCTCGTCCTTCTGAGGAGCTGATATGGATGCTACTGTACAGACCAGTGTCCGGTTCTTTAAGACACTTGTTATCTCATTTTCCAGTCTTTTGCAAGATCAATGATGGCCAGTGGAGAGAGTGCACAGGACAGTGTGCTCCATCCTGGGCTGGGCTCAGAGGAGCCTGCATGTCCCCTGCGCTCTCCCCTCCCTGCCCAGTCCTGGCCCAGGGCTGTGGTGCTATCACAGTGGCCTCCTGAAACTGGGTCAGCCTGAACCAATGGGTCCCAACAGGAAAACAGCTGCCCTGATGACCTATCCAGAGCCACACGGAACACAGGGTGAGGGGGATACACACTTTGTTGCATCTACACCTGAGGATGGACATTTTTTGCTACTGATCACAACCAGCAGACACATGCAGACTAGGCTTTTGTTACATACCAAACTGTGTTACCCCACCCCGATTCATATGTTGAAGCCTCAGTGTCTCTATTTGGATATAGGGTTTTTTTGTTTGTTTGTTTGTTTTTGATGTTTTTGGCTGGGGCTGGGTTTGAACCCACCATCTCTGGCATATGGGGCCAGCGCCCTACCCCTTCAAGCCACAGGCACTGCCCTTTGGATATAGGTTTTTATGGAAGGAATTCAGTTCACAAGAGGCCTTTGGGATAGGGTCTTAATCCTGGAGGATTGGTGTCCATGTAAGGAGAGAAACAGACACCAATGATCACGTGCATGGAGAAAAGACCGCATGGGGGCACAGGGAGGCCTCGGCAAATACCAACCTACTGTCATCTTGATCTTGAACTTCCAGCCTCCAGAACTATGAGCAAACAAAGCTCTCTTGTTTAAGTCACCAAGTCCATACTATATTGTTACCGCAGCTCAAGCCACTAACACAGCTTTCAGAAGACTGATAGTTCCAGATTTCAGTCTGACACCCACTAAAGCCCAGGAAAGGAAAACTAGGAGACCAGAAAGAGGAGCACTTTTCCCGTCATCAGCTCCATGGGGGCAAGAGCATGGTGAACACTGAAAGGAGATGTTTTCTGAAAGGCTAAGACTCCCACCAGCTCTGGCCAGTGGGCCACCCCCTGGACCTTTGGCCAAAGCCCATGCAGTTTGATTTAGTGTCCAGCCCGATCACACTAGGCAGACCTCCCTCCCGGTCAAGCCTCAGAGTCCCATGAGAAAGTCTGGAGAGAGAGTCAAGAAAAGCAGCTACAAACAAAGCTATTTTTATTTGGAAGAAGACAAAAGAGCTATGACTAATACCTCCTAGGATGTGTGCTCTCTTTAACCTCCTTCTTGTTTATTATTTGTGTTAATCCCCATCTACCCTCCTGCAGATAGATACCCACAGCAAGGCAGCCTCTGTGTGCTGGTATAAGAGAGCTTTGAGCAAGGAAGGGGCGAGCTGGTCTCCTCTGCAGCTGACTGGGGTCAGGAATTCAGATAAGAAGAAGGCAGTCAAGGGGAGAGGAGAACTGTGGCATCCCTGAGGGCTTTGGGAGAAATGAATAAACAAAAGTGGTCTCTGGGTTTCAAGAATGAGGAAAGACTATCTGAATTGGGTTATAGACCTGAAGTCCAAGGGGAAATTATCTCTGCAGCAGGCTACAAAAGAGGGCAATTTCCAAAGTGATTAGCTGAGCATAAGACCCGCAGCAGCATTCAATAACGTGTTATCAGAGGGAATTTAGTATGAAGTCAGAGAAAAGCAAAAATTATCAAGGATTTTGACATCAT
This sequence comes from Nycticebus coucang, assembly GCF_027406575.1. Classification (NCBI taxonomy): domain Eukaryota; kingdom Metazoa; phylum Chordata; class Mammalia; order Primates; family Lorisidae; genus Nycticebus; species Nycticebus coucang. The sequence continues at coordinate 6,330,988 of NC_069794.1, read as the reverse complement.
GTTAACTTTCACCAAGACTTGGAAAAATATCAATATTCTAATATGGATCTTTCAATAAAATAGGACATGTTGAAAAGGAATCATTGAAATAACTAAAAAGTAATTGATCTAGTACATCAGCCAAACTGCGGCAGCAGAAGGGTCAAAAGCAAATGATCTGTCTGACTCAGGTTTGAGTAGAGAGAGCATTTGGATGGTACAGGCAGGGTGCAGGGCACATCCAAGGATGCTGAAACTCCCAAGGGCCACCCTACACCTGAAAGGGTGAGGGGAAAGGACAGTGCCAGCTGGATTGGGCAAGAGCTGGACCAGGAAGATAGCAGGGGAGGTCGGAGCTGGAGCATGGACAAATGTCTGTGAAAAAGATGAGACCTGGGAGTGCGGACATCATGCCTCCTTTCCTATCCCCAAACCCCTTTACTACCTGCTTTGGGCAAGACAGCCTGGTGCTTCAGGCCACGGAGCTGGACCTCCCGGTGCACAGAGCAGACAGGAAGGGTGCAGAGAAGAGCAAGCACATCTTAACTTAACCAGCTGCAATGCTCCGGACTACGAGGACCCACACCCTGACTTCACCAGGGAGGAAAACATATTATCACACAGATAAAGTCCCAAGATAGTTGTTAAAGTGTTTAATTTCTCCGATGTTTGGAGAATATGTAGGGACCTAAAAATAGACCTGCCATTCAATCCTATAATTCCTTTACTAGGTTTATACCCAGAAGACCAAAAATCACAATATAACAAAGACATCTGTACCAGAATGTTTATTGCAGCTCAATTCACAACTGCTAAGTCATGGAAGAAGCCCAAGTGCCCATTGACCCACGAATGGACTAGCAAATTGTGGTACATGTATACCATGGAATATTATGCAGCCTTAAAGAAAGATAGAGACTTTACCTCTTTCATGTTTACATGGATGGAGCTGGAACATAGTCTTCTTAGCAAAGCATCTCAGGAATGGAAGAAAAAGTATCCAATGTACTCAGCCTTACCATGAAGCTAATTTAAAGCTTTCACATGAAGGCTATAACCCAACTATAGCACAAGAATATGGGGAAAGGGCCAAGGAAGGGGAAGGGAGGGGGGAGGTTAGGGTGGAGGGAGGGAGGGTAATGGGTGGGGCCACATCCACGCTGCATCTTAGAATGGGTACAGGCGAAACTTACTAAATGCAGAATATAAATGTCTACATACAGTAACTAGGAAAATGCCATGAAGGCTACGTTGAACAGTTTGATGAGAATATTTCAGATTGTATATGAAACCAGCACATTGTACCCCTTGATTGCACTAATGTACACAGCTATGATTTAACAATAAAAAAAAAGTCCCAAGATAGGACTGATTCTTCCAGAAGCTAAATTAAATCTTCGGGAAACCATATTCCTTCTCTCTCTCTCTCCCCCCTGCATGTAATAGATCTAGAACAGAGGAGAAAGAATTGAATTTTGGAAAAATTTTTGGAATTAAGAAAAGTACCTGAACAAAGGGACTCTTAGAAAAATAAGTGGTTTTCTTAATTAATATTACCCCTTCTTATCTGGCCTGTCTTTACCCTCAATAGATGTTTAGGAAAGACTTTGTACACACATATCAGTTAAGAACAGAACACCTGGCCAGGCCTAGTGCTTAGGCCTCTAATCCCAGCTCTTTGGGAGGCTGAGGCAGGACGCACTTAAGGCTGGGATTCAAGAATAGCCTGGGAAACATAGTGAGACCCTGTCTCTACAAAAAAAAATTAAAAATTAGCCAAGCATGGTGGCATGTGCCTATAGTACCAGCTACTTTGGAAGCTGAGGTGAGAGGATTGCTAGAGTCCATGGTTTGAGATTGTGGTGAGCTACAATTGCACTACTACACTCCAGCCTGGGCAACAAACCCTGTCTCCAAAAAAATCAATCAATACAAAGAACTGAACACCTGAGTTACAATAGCCTCAGGTTTAGATCAGCAGAAGTCAGCAGCCACTGGCCTTGGTTCAGCAGCTTGGCTATTGTCTCTCTAACTCCCGAGAACTTTTCCTAATGATTGTTGCTTCAGAATCACAAAATAGCTGCTACACCTCCAGCCATCAAGTCCAAATGCTAGCTAAAAAGAAAGGTGAAGGATAAAAAGCTTTCTTTTCTTAGGCCTTCTACCATTTATCAGGAAAGAAAATTTCACCCCAGAGATTTTCGCCTGCATTGCATTAGATCAGAACTCTATCTCAAGGCTTGGACTAACTACAACAGGGGCTGGAAAACCAAATATTAGCTTGCAAGACTCTGTGTATCTTATTTCCTGAGTTGCAAAAAAACAGAAACAAACTAACAAAAAAACAAATTTACTTACCTCTTTTTTTCTGCTGTCATTTTTTTGTACCTGGGTGGTACAAAAGGTGAGGCCTGGGAGTGCGTACCTGGATAATTGGCTTAACAGGTTCATTAGCAGACACTGAATAAGTTACACAGAGTCCTCTTAGGTTTTGCTATGTGAGTAGCCCAGGATGCAGAATGGAGTTGATCACTTCAGTCTGTAGGCTGTTTCGGACATGGTTCTAACATCTGATGGGAGGCAGATTCTGGATTTCGAAAGTCTGTTTGGGGCTTCTGGGTCCTGGGTCCTGGTTTTATTATCCACCTACTAGATTGCCCTCTACAGTTCTCTCCATAAATGAGGAGCAATCACCCTTGTTTCATTGGAATATTGTGGAGTTCAAATGAAATATTTCAACTTGGTGGTGAATACCTGAAAACAGTACAGCAATGCAAGTTTCTATCACGTCACTCATGTTAAATTACTTCCAAATCAAAAGTCAAAAAATGGAGGTATGGAGGTGTGTAGCTCACCACCTCTCTGCGGGGGTGGCCTGGGTGAATTCTAATTTCATTAAAAAGGACCACAAATCCTAACCTTCATCTCCAGGTATGCTTGTCACTTTCTGGACGTGGCCTCTACAGTTCATACCTGTCAGTCTTTCCTTCCCCAAGACAATTTACTCCTCAGATGTAACACTTTGTTTTCATAAACAAAACCACTGACTAATTTCACATGGCTGGAAATAGACTCAACTTTGGGTGCCAACTTGTGCCATCTTTCATGTCTGAACGGGTTTAGTGACACAAGCAGTATTCAGAGCTTCCAGAAATATGCTCCCATATAGTAAGAGAACCACATTTCCATCAGCATATCATGAATATTAGGTGATAAATATACTGTCAGCTGTAATGACATCCTCCTCCCAGCTCTCTCATAAAGAAGTATTGAGAACACATAATTGCCCTCAAAAGATGTCTATTTTATGATAATCATTACCTAAATATTACACACCAGAGACTTGTACTATTAAAGAGGGCTAGAATTACTTATGAAATATTAGCTGTTTTACTTAAGCTCTTTGGACCTAATTCATAAAGATTAATTCATGGTTTATAAGAATGATCTCTATTCCTTAATAGAATACTTCTGTAATTCATTAAATTCCTTAATCTCATCACCCTGATCATGTACATTTCAATTCTAATCCTTGAGAAAGAAAAAAATGACTAACTTTCAGCAAACGGAAGCAGTACTGGAGTTTGCAACTGGGACCCACGTCTCCGAAAATCATGTAGAGAAATACAGAATGTGGAGAAACCAAAAACAAAATGAGGTCAAACCAGATGTTGCTACTTTTCAAATATAATTGCAGCTAGTTGGGAGTAAACCTAAAGTTAAGAAAATGTTAATTTGTGAGGAGTTTATCTGAGACTATGCAGAAACTTTGTGATGTTGGAAGAAGGATTTCTATAGTTTTCATGGTACGTCTTAGATTTTCCTAGAATCACTTCTCCACTAGATTTCCAATTCCTTTAAAGTGCTATCCAGAAGTAGCTGCAGCCCTAGGGACCCCAGTAGCCTGTGGGTGTATGCACGCCCATAAGCTTTGCACAAGAGTCTTCAAAAAAGAACTTATAAAATGGCGTTTATAATTTCCCACAATCGTGATTAAGTAATTGGTCAGCAGAATAATACACATCTCTCTGTTCTTTAGACTGTGAGCCCCAGGAGGCAGGCCTTCATCTGTCTGGTTGGTCTTTATATTCTCTGAGCTAAGCACAGTGTTTGCCACACAATATGATTTCAGTCAGTATCTTTAAATTGAAAATCAGTGCATTTTACTAAATTTATTGTGGTCCAGTGGGGATAATTAATATCAATCCAAGTAATGATGCATTTATTGATTTTTCCACTAAAAAAAAGGCTTATACAAAGGAGAAAAATAATACCTTACATATAAGAGAAATTAAGATAGATATTTTTTCTTCACTTTTTTTTTTTTTTTTTTTTGGTCGAGGCCAGGTTTGAACCCACCACCTCCGGTATATTGTGCCGGCACCCTACTCCTTGAACCACAGGTGCCGCCCCAGATTTTTTTTTTCAATGTGTTATAAAGAATACTGAGATTCTAGGAAATGTAAAATCACACAGTTGTTGGAAATGTAACTTAACATCACAGCATGAGGGTTCTCTACCCAACTTCCACTGTGTACTTTGAACAAGTTAATGTTGGTGTCTTTGTTAGAGAAATTTTCAGAAACAAGCTAGCCTTGAAGCTCTTTTCTAATCAGATTGCTCTCTACCATAGAATTCTCTCATAAGAGAGTCAAAGAGAGGAAAAGTCAGAGTGTGCCTGGTGTCTCCAGGATTTGTATTTGGCCTCCTGGAACAGAATCTGATTGCAGGTGTGTAAACAAAGGGAGAGTTATTTTCTTATGTAACACCAAGTCCAAGGTGGGCAGCCTGGGTGGCCCAGGTACTCACAGGTGAGCAGGCAACTTCCTGCCTCATCCTGAGAGAGGCTCTCATGCACTTCCAGGCATTGGAATATGTTCCAGTTGGACAGGGGAAAGGGGAAAGGCTCTTGCAAGTTGAGTCTATCACTTTCATCAGTATCACAAAAACCTTTTCTGAAAACTTTACTCCAAGGTCTTCCACCTAAATCTCATTGAGGTCTCAAAACTGGCTATAGGTCACCTTCTACCAAAAGGAGTGTGGATATATAAGTCTCCAGTGGGCCTCCTGAACACGAGTGTGGTTTTCTTCTAAAGGAAGAAAGAGACCAGGGATTGGCTGGCATCCAGCAGGACCTGCAACATGCAGAGTAGTGATGGGGTTTCTGCAGCATAGAATTTTTACAGTCACTTTGTAAGTCCACACACATGTGTCAAAAGACCCATATAAAATAGTTCATAGAAGGACTATTGCTAATAGGCAAACCTGGAAACAGTCCAAAACCAAACAAAACAGTATAAGAAAATAGAACTACAATATGTCTCAGGAACAAAGGGGAAATAATAGCCAATCAAATAAAACAATATATACAAAGAACATTATCACAACCAAGTGGAGTATCCCAGGAATGCAAGGTTGGTTCAATATTTGAAAAGTTGATCAAACATAAAAGGAAGGAAAGAGGGAGGGAGGGAAAGAGGCAGGAAGAAAGGAGAGGAGGAAAATTAATGCAATGCACCATATGAATAGTCTAAGGAAGAAAAAGAACATGATCCTATCAATTGATGAGGGAAAAACTCAGCCAACCCTTTGTATCTAAAGGGAAATAAAGTATTCATGTGATACAGAACCCAAGTCACAGAAGACTGAATTTTCAACTTTTCCTAACCTCAGGTTCAGCAGGGCCAACTGTGAAATGTGAATATCCTCAGATTTGGGTATTCAAGGGGGACCTGGAACTAATATCCTGAGGATGCCAAGGGACTATTGTACTTGACCAAACTTTATACCATTTACACTATTAAAAGAAAAAAAGAAAACTCCTAGCAGAATAAGCATAGAAAGGAATGTCTGAAAAGGGGCATCCAAAAAAAAAAAAAAAACATTTTAAAAACTCAAACTTTAGCTGACATTGTACTTAATGATGAAAGACTGAACATTTTCTCCCTAAGATTTGGAACAAGGCAAGGATGTCCTATTCAGCATCATAGCAGAAGTCTCACTCAGCCCAGTAAAGTAAGAAAAGAAATGCAAAGCATACAGATTGAAAGGGAAGAATTACAAGTATCCTCATTCACAGATGATGTGATTGTCTTCCAAACAATTCAAAGGAATCAAAGAAAAAAGAAACCTCCCACGAGCCAGTAAGTGGATTTTGTGAGATTGCAGATTTGTCAACACACAAAAAATCAGTTTTTCTGTATTCTGACAATGAACAACTGGGAAGCAAAATTTCAAAGTGCAATACCATTGATAAAGATCCAAATTTTTTATAAAATTTATCATATGCTTATTATAGGATCTAGAAATTCTACTCCTGGGTGTTCACCCTAGAGAAATTTAAAACTTCTTTCACACAAAATGTGCACACAAATGTTTATGGTAGGTTTAGTCATAATCACTAACAACCGGAAGCCACCCAAATATTCTCCAATAGGTAATAGACCTTTGTAGGTACACAGGACAGAACACTGGATAAAAGGAAAGAGGATACTATTGAGACACGCACCTTAGATGAAGATCCCAGTCTCAAACGATTACATAGTGTGTTATTACACTTACAGAACTTTCCCAGGGGGGCGAAACTTACAGGTAATGCCCCCAGATAGGTCAGCGACTGCCGGGAGTTAGGTGTATATCTACAAACTTGCACTGCCTCACCTTGGAGGCAGCTCTCTCACGCTGCCCCACCATGGATTCCCAGCCCACAAATACATTTCACCATTAGTTCAATGACTTCAGCATTTTCACCAGCAGACATTAACAGATTTGCCTGTAGCACAAGAGAATTTAGCAAGGTGGGATAGCGCTCGGGGTATCCTGATTGTGGTGACGCTTTCACAAATCTACACGTTATAAAATCCACAATCCAAAAACCAAAAAGTCTATTTTACCAGATATTAACTAAAAAAAAATAGAAATTAAAAAGTTATCCATATATAAGGAAGCCGTAGCACATGTTAAGAAGAGCAAACACCGTAAAGCCCCAGCAAAGATGGGGCTGGATATCTGATCCAGCCCCAGCAAAGATGCTGTTGTGAGACTTGAGTATTTAGAACACTCACCTTTTTTGTTGTTGTTGTTGTTTTTACAGTTTTTGGCCAGGGCTGGGTTTGAACCCGCCACCTCCAGCATATGGGGCCGGCGCCCTGCTCTGTTGAGCCACAGGCACCGCCACTCACCTTAGACACAGCTCTCTCACCCTGCCCCCGGATTCCCAGCCCACAAATACATCTCACCATTAGTTCAACGATTTCAGCATTTTCACCAGCAGACTTTAACAGATTTGCCTGAGTAACTGACTCATTTGGGTTAGCTCTGCTCACATTGTTCCCTGAGAGGAGTAACATTTCAAGCTATTAACATTCATCGACACCTTACTGGGAAGTGATTTAAATGCTTATTCTTACCAGCTAGCAAAATAACAATAATTTTTTTAAATAAATATTTAAAATAAGCCCGGGACCTGATGTGCAGGATAAAGGGATGAGAAGAACACACAACTTATTGAGGGAATAACTGGGACAAGAAGGGAACCCAAGGCCCACGAGCCTGGCCTAGTTAGACTCGCTCCAACTTACCCCAAGACCAAGGGAATAAGCAGTGGTCTCTGGGCCTGGCTGGTCACTAACTGATACTCTCCCAGACACCAGACAAAACAGTGGCCTCAGCTACATTTCCTTTCTATAGTCTGTGACCCTGCAGAGAAACTTCTCCACGGGTTTGAACAAAATGAGACTCCTCTTCCGCAAATTGGGAGGAAAGAGAAAAGACAAGGTGTAAACTAGTTTCCCCATGTTCTCACCTTATTTAGCTTTCCCTACAGGTTGGAAAACTCAGGGAAAGTGATGAAGATTGTGATCAGATATCCATCAATAGGCACAAAATGGGCATCCCTGTGCCTGTAGATGACTTGGATTTTGCCATAAACATTCATCTTGTCTTCTTTTTATTGTTTATGCCCTTTCTCCTTGGTGTGAAACAGAGACACAGAATTTTAACACAGAGTAGGAATCTCCCTTCTCCTTTACCATACACCGACCTCTCACTTTCCAGGTGCACAGTACAGTCTGAGGATATTTTCTCCAAAACTGTTTGACAGATGCAATAAAAATATACTATTAAAGAAAAATTGCATCTTACTACTTTGGACATGATTTTTTAAAAAATGTATCCTCATTTTTGTATGTCAATGACTGTATACTAATCCCAACATACATTTTTAGTCTAATTATGCAGTAATAGAAATTTGGTGTGAGTCTCACTTTTTACCATTACAATTACTGCAATTGTGCAGCAGAGAGGGCCTCATACTCCTTCTGAGACTTCAAGGTAGAAAAGGATTGATCAAAGTCTTGGCAGGGGAATAAATAGGTTTAGTGTTAGGACTGAATGAGAAAGAAAACTGTGTGTACAAAGGCAAAAAGTGCCAGAGAATCTTTAGGAAAAGACTTTAGGAAACTACACGGCAATCCCAAGGTAACATTTCACACATATTCTGCTCATGATGGAAGACCAGTGTTTCTCTTGAGTGTTCTACCTTGCTAATCCATGAACTCAGAGTGTCTTTTAGATATTTTCAAAGAGCTCTCTTAAGAATTGACTTAGTAAATGTGGAATGTAAAGGTTTTAGCAAAATAACTAAGAAAATGCCAGGAAAGCTATGTTAACTAGTGTGATGAAAATGTGTCAAACGGTCTATGAACCAAAGGTATGGTGCCCCATGATCATACTAATGTACACAGCTATGATTTAATAAATAAATAAATAAATAAATAAATAAATAAGAAAAAAAAACAATTACTGCAATTGCAATAAGAGTATATATTCCTGTTTATGCAGTTGTACCAAACTTTCTACAAATAATGACAAATAATCTACAAATAATATAAATCAGCCTAATTGGAAGGGCTTATATTAGCTTACTCTTTAAATTACTTTTTAAAAGTACCATACTCATTTGCACATTGATCAACAGCATGAGTTTGTTTCTCCAAACCCCCAGTAGAAAATAAATTTATAGATTAATATTTTTCTTTTCAACTCAAAATATATCATTTGTCCTGACTTGTATTTCATGAGGTTTAGCATATTTTATGTGTATTTTGTATTTTATAAGTCTGTGCATATTGCTTGTCTTTTTCTCTGTTAAAGTGTTTTATCCGAGACTTTTAAAACCTCTTTCCATATCATAAACAGTAATTGTTCTCCATCATATTAGAATTTTTCTTTCCTGTTTATCTTTTGTGTTTTGACATTGTGGTAGTTTTTTGATGGAATTTTAATTTCTTTTAGTCTAATTAATTGATTCTTTTAAGACTTCAAATTTTTATGTCTTGTTTAAAATGTATTTTTCTCAGTTATGTTTTCCAAGAGTAACTGTGAGCATTTCCCTTAGTGCTCTGTGCTGCTTGGACTGAGCGTGCCTAGAACATCCTCAGTTCCCCTGCTGTGGTCCAATTTTCTCGGGACCTAGAGCACGGCATAAGCAAATGGAGCTGGTTCACGTGCTACACATTTTTATCTGTTTGTCTTAGAATTTGAGTGTTATGTGTTCCAGAAGAGCTTCCAGCTCCACCCTGGGAGTCTTAGCCTTCATCCTGGCTCAGGATCCTGGCTCATCTGCTCATCCTGGCTAATCTGCTCTGAAGGCCTCCAGAGCAGATGAGAAAATGGATATTTCCGCAATTTAAGCTGACGTGATTATTGGGCTATAATATCAACAGGTCAAGGAAACAGAGTCTCACACACATCATCTCACATATGATCTTTGCCTCTGCTCTAAAAAGTTCAGTAGATAGACCAGCTGGCGACCATTTCATTGCTGGGTGTAGAATTCCACAGCCCCTGATACAGCCCAGGAGACCAAGTGCAAAAACAAAGCCAAGTTTACACAGGAACACATGGGGGTCTGTGTCTGCATGTACGTGTGTCTGGACACATGGGGGGGTGCATGTCTGTGTGTGTGTGTGCATGGACATATGGGGGTCCATGTCTGTGTGTGTGTATGGACATATGGGGGTCTGTGTCTGTGTGTACACGTGTGTCTGGGCACATGGGGGTGCATATCTATGTGTACACGTGTGTCTGGGCACGTGGGGGCGCGTGTCTGTGCACATGTGTGTGGTGTGTGCATACGTGGGTGTTTGTGCATTGTTAGCCCTTCTCTTGTTTTCAGCAAGCTTTTAATTGCAAAAAGATTCATCAGACAACAGAATAATGTGGGTCGGAATATGGAACCTTTGACCAACATGGTACAAAACTTCTTTTATGCACCATGGTAAGGGTTTTGGGGGTTTTTTGTTTGTTTGGTTTTGGTTTCTCAGTAAGTCAACCTGGATCTGCTTGTGTTCACGCACAGCATTAAGAGTCACATCTCAGCCACTGTGGCTTTAAAGAACCCTAGGGGAAAGGAACTTAAAGTTCACAGGTCAAAGGGTCCAGATTTTAGACAGAGTTTAGCTTTTTCTTTCCGCTTCAGCCTAGTGGGGGTGGGAGGGTATATTTCCCATGGGAGTTTTTTGTTTTTGTTTTTTAGAATAGCCATAATAACTGGGTCCTCTGGTAGGGAATTAGTAAAAATCTCCCCTGAAATTGTTAATTTAGTGCAAACGATCGTGTCCTGGATGGGTGGACCACAGTACAAACTGCCCCCCCTTCTCTCATTCTTCAAGAAGAGACACGGTAGGATTCAGGGAAAAAAAATAATTTATGATAAGCATTTGCCACATAAAAACACTTTGTAGTTGTTATTTTTCAAGTCCCCAGCTTTCAAGAGGAAAGGCTTGTTTTTCTTTGGAAAGATTAACTGTAACAAGCTAGGCCCGCAATGGCCAAAGGGAACATTCTGAGGGATGAAGTAGTCCCTTCTCAGCACTCAGGGAAGCAGGAAACGTCTCTGCGTTTATTTGGAAAAGAATGCTTAGGGCAAAGAAACTAAAGTTGTTTGAGGTAATATTAGAAAATTGTTTATTTAAGGGAGAGAAAACATTGAAAATGAGTGATGCTATTATTTCCATCCTTAAGAAGAAAAATTAGTGATCAACAATAAAGAAACATGAGTAAAAGCACAGGCTGTATCCCTAATGAGTTTGAACCCATCTAATTTGTAGCTCAAAACTAAAGCTATTAGTGAATTTAATGGTGGCTCTGCCTACTGATAAGTTACTATGAATACTAAGCACATTCCATTAGCTGTGATAATTCTGGGTTAGACCCTTGGATCAAGTGGAATAATTTTAGTTTATCTTTTAAGAATATCCATTTAGAGTCTAGATATTAATCCTGTATACATTTAAATGGTTTAATAGGTAATCAAAACAAATGTATATTAATCCTCTCACACTAAATGTTTCTCCATAAATAGACAACGGTAGCAGGTGGAAACATGCTGAGCAAGATCTGAGTATCTTTCAAAGAGCTGAGCAAAGGGCAAGTGACGACCCTGAAACATGGGGAAATACTTTCCACTTTCTGTAACTGTTGGTTGTGTCACATTTGAGATGTTTGTAGTTAAGGTGCTTTTTTACATGCTACAAGGTTATCTGAATTCTGAAGTATCAGTGTCAGTAAATACTGTGAATGTCTTTGGCCAGAGCAGCCAAAGGACTGTTCAACAGAAAATAAAGGATGGTGTAGCAAAGTTCCCGGCCATCTCTTCTGGTTGTCACTCAAAACCAAAAGGTCTCTTCCTTCAAGCCAAAGGAAGGCTCCCAGGCCAGCAAGAGGGTGTGTGTGAACCTCCCCGTGACAAACCACTAATCCTGTCACCTCCCGAGGGCCGCCCTGGGATGTAGGCTCCTCCAATCTCTCCCACATAGATGAATTGTTATTTAAGAAATATTTAAAAGGTGTAGAGGGGAAGCTCCATCGGATTCCCCATGTTCATGTTCCTGCTAACAGTGGCTCAGCCTGCAGAGTACGCACCACAAACTCACACACGAGCGCACGCGCACACACACAGCTGTTTTTATGTGGAAAATCAGTGTTCGTGATCTCATTTCAGCAAAGGAGAATAATTTGGGTGTTTTCTGATGCCACCAAATGAGAGTCAACTCAATATAAATGAAAAGAAAACAACCAAAAACCTACAAAGAGAGTGTTGTCTCTTAGGAGAATAATTCAGGACGGCAGAAGCTGTGCTAAGAATGGGCTTTGAGGGGAAATAGCTGTGGGAAGAGCCTCTCTAAGTCGAGCTGAAGATGTGCCAATCCCCCGGCTCAGAGGGAAGGGAAGGGGCTGACAGGTCCGAGCACCACTGAGAACGTGGGGCTCAACACCTTCGTTTCTTCTCCAATGTCCATAAGATGCTCTTAAGGTTGTCAACTACGGCTTATTTTAGGTAAAATTTCAGCATGTTACCATTGCGTGTAAACGAAATAACAGAACCATTTAATAACCAAACCACATGCTTTTTGGTGAGTAATGAAACAATACTAAATACTAAGAAAAAGGCAAATTTCCCTGTAAAAATTGAGATATATTCCTTGCCTGCTTCTCACAATGCCAGAAATACTCCCTTAATTAATACCAAAATCAGTTTGCCACTTAATGATTTTAAAGTATAATTCTTAACAGACCAGTTTCTATGTCCAGGGAAAGATGAAAATAGTAACAGTGTATTTGTTCTTACTATAAAAAAAATAGGACTGTGATAATAGCTGTTCTAACTCGTGGGGTTTTGAAGATACTTTAAAGCTACACTTCACAGCTAAATATGTTAAGTTTGTATCTATTTCATAGTATTTCTATTTCATATTAAATTAATCAGTGAAAAACATTTCACAACACTGTCCCAGATAAACAAACGATAGAAAAATGTGAGCGGCCACCAACAATATAAGTTTACTGAAAAACGAAAACTCTCACCAGATTCTCAAACACACTTCCCATTATTACAGGACAGCTGTGTTCATCTGAGGACTCCGTGGGGGCATAAGCTCTGCAGGAAGCCAATAAAGAGATTTCCAGATCTCTCTTCTCACTCACTCCTAACTCACCCTCCCTGTTCTGACCTTTCACTTTCAGGTCTCAAAGCCCAGCCTCTGATTATTACCCTCTTTCTCCTGAGTCAAAAATAAATCAAAGATTTTATTGTATAGCTATGAAATCCCATTGACTAAAGGAAAATGGAGTGGGTCATCTGTTCTCTCCCATTTGCCATTGAGAACTCCATTTGCATTTAAACACACAGTCATGGGGATCACAGGTGGCATATATCTTCCATCCAGCGGGCTTGGGAAAAGGACAGGTCGCTTTCAGGACAATGCGTTCCACTGCTGGTGCTGCTGGTTGTGTATTTTGGTGCTAGAAAATCACACGGTAACACCCACACCTGCCAGTGGGCTATCTTTTTCACTAGCCTGCCTATTTCTGAGGTGTTATATTCCTTGACAATACCAAATCAATAAACCTAATTTGCAGCAACATACCACATCATAGCATTTGATATCACACTTCCAAGAAGCAGCAGTCTAAAATCTTGACAATTTAAACTATATACCAACTCCTGACATTTAGATCTTTTCCAGTAAAAACTATAATACTTTTTTTATAGCGTTCCCTGCTTCTGGCAGTGGCACCATCACTTCTAACAGCTTCACACTCTGTCACTATCACCTGAGATTCTCTCTCCTCCCGCACACCACTGTCTCATCTTGCACCCGGGCCGTGATATCTTCAGAACGCCTTCCACCTTCATCCCTGCCATCCCATTTCCAGCAGCTCCTAAATATATCTGCCCACAAGACCTCCTGTCTCCTTGGAATTTCTCCTGTCTCCTTTCCAAACCTCATTTGTGCATTTAAAAGAATCTTCCTATCTTTTTATTGTTCATGCATATGCATAGACATACCTCTATAGATGCACGAGTGCTCAAATACATGTATGCATTCCTATTTTCTGTATGTAATGGCTATCACATACAGGTGTTGTTATGTGACTTGCTTCTTTATATGTTAGAGATTTGTTCCTATGGCCCCTGTGGGATGAAGGATGGCTCTTTCTTTTCTAACCATCTGTATTTTTTCAAACTTTTTACAATAATCACATATAGGCTTTGTAACGACACATGAAAAAATATGTTACTCGGAGACCACAGAGCAAGCAGAGAATAGGTCAACATGAAGCTTCAGGCGCTCAACTCTCCAGCAGGAGGGAAAAGATCATTGCAAGGAGTCTGAGAATAGATAAATGGACAGCAAAAAATTGTATTGCCTTCAAAAATTAAAGATTTTTCTAAACAAAACTTAGAACAGATTACCTGCAAACAATAATCATCTTTTTGCTCAAAATAGATTTAAGCATCCACTAAGTTCCAAGGAGTCAGATGCCCAAATTCAGGAATGAGTTAGCTCTAACCCCTGTCCCCGAGGGACAGTTTTCATAGAAGTTTGCAACAGCGGCCGGGCACGGTGGCTTAGTCCTGTAATCCCAGCACTCTGGGAGGCTGAGGCAGGTTGATTGAGCTTGAGCTCAGAAGTTCGAAAGCAGCCTGGACAAGAGTAAGAACCTGTCTCTACTAAAAATAAAAAAAAATAAGTAGGTGTTGTGGTGTGAACCTTTAGTCCCAGCTACTCAGGGAGGCTAAGGCAGGAGGATTGCATGAGTCCTGGAGTTTGAGGTTGCTGTGAGCTCTGACGATGGCACAGCATGATAGCCTGGACAGCTGAGTGGAAATTTTTCTCAAAAAAAAAAAAAAAAAAAAGTTTGGGCGGCGCTCAGTCAGTAAGGTGCCGGCCCCATATGCCGAGGGTGGCGGGTTCAAACCCAGCCCCGGCCAAACTGCAACCAAAAAATAGCCAGGCGTTGTGGCGGGCACCTGTAGTCCCAGCTACTCGGGAGGCTGAGGCAAGAGAATCGCTTAAGCCCAGGAGTTGGAGGTTGCTGTGAGCTGTGTGAGGCCACGGCACTCTACCGAGGGCCATAAAGTAAGACTCTGTCTCTACAAAAAAAAAAAAAAAAAAAGTTTGCAATAGTGATCTTACGTATGTTGTGTTTCTTTCCTCTAAGCTTTCTTTACCAGATAATATATATATATATATATATATATCTCGAAACAATGTCCTTTGTCAACCAAGCCAACCCAGTAACTACAGTGAGATCGACAGCTGTCTATTTTATGCAACACATTTAGTTAGTTGTTTGATTTTAATATTTAAAAAAATGGTACCTTGGTTACTTTTCTGAATGTTTAAAACATTTTCATAATGATTCCCTCTCAATAGCTCTTGCAGGCCAGTAAGGCACCTGCTGTCTGTGGTTAGGAAACATCCTGGAAGTGGTTGTGCAGCTGGACTTATCCCACCCAGCTAGCAAGACCATGAAGGCAATCACTGACTCCTGTTACTGACCATGTGTCTTCCACCAGAATCCAGTCAAAGAAGGAAACTGCTTTTAGGGAAGATGTAGTCCTGGTCCCAGAACACATTTTAACATTACAACTATGTTACAAGTGAGCTGCATGGTGAGAGCCTGGTGTAAGGTAAGCTCTGCTTTGCATCAAGATCGGGCTAGCACACCCTGAGCGTTCAGCTCTGTCTTTTCCACCACCATCCTGGGCACCTATGAACCAGGAAGAAGTTTGTTCAAGCACATTCCATTTGACAAGCACAAATACATTTATTCAATTGCTCATATTCTAAAACCGTCCGATAACACCACTGCCACATAAATAAAAGAAGCCAAGTTGTCAACAAACCTGTAAGTTCAGGTGAGTGTAATGTTCAGAAAGAACTGATTTTAATATCTGATCAAATGCTGTGATGAGCAGGGGCAGGGGACACACGCAAATCAGAACCAGCTGTTCCTTATTTAAGCCATCCTTAGACAAGAATATATGACTTTTCGGGGAGAAAAATATTGTTCTTTCCAGAGGAATAGGAATGTGATATAAACAGAGAGATGAGATAAAGCTGTTTATATCAAAGGGTGAATCAGATTATAACACTGAAAAATAGTGCACATTTCCTGTTATTGCTGCTGTAAGTAAAACAGTGCTTGAAAGACAAATCACCACATTACTATCCTGAAAATCCCAGGCTGTCTTCTAAGTAATGACATCTTGGTAGACATAAGATCAGCCAAGCACAGACATATCTCAACCTACATAATTTAAGGCAGAAAAAAATTAATCGTTTCTCCTTCAAGAAAGAGAATACCCTTTTTTCCTTGAAAACTTAAAGAATCTAGAAAAGATCGCATTTAAGATAAACAAAATCTGCAAATAGAATAGAGAAGATCTGAACGGCAAAGATGCTCCCCGGGGGACTAATGTCAGCTGAGCTGTACAGGCAATGCTCTGGGTTATGAACGCAGGCAGGGACCCAGAGCTGTCCCCTTTCCCACATTTGAAGTGCTCACAGCAGTTCACAAGACCCAAGTGACCCCACAACGGCTACTTCAGCAAAACTGAGGACCACAAGGATCCGTGTTGTCACCAGTGCAGGTGGCAGAGCACACGCCTGGCACTGATCCCACACATGCAATTGGCGCTTTACCCCTTCCCTCTCACACAGCATGTGCCCTACACTGATCGCACACACGAAGTGGGCACTGTACCCCTTCCCTCTCACACAGCATGTGCCCGACACTGATCGCACACACCCAGTGGGCACTGTACCCCTTCCCTCTCACAGAGCATGTGCCCTACACTGATCGCACACACGCAGTGGGCACTGTACCCCTTCCCTCTCACAGAGCATGTGCCCTACACTGATCGCACACACACAGTGGGCACTCTACCCCTGCCCTCTCACACAGCATGTGCCCGACACTGATCGCACACACGCAGTGGGCACTCTACCCCTTCCCTCTCACACAGCATGTGCCCGACACTGATCGCACACACGCAGTGGGCACTCCACCCCCGCCCAGTCACAAAGCATGTGCCCTACACTGATCGCACACACTCAGTGGGCACTCCACCCCTGCCCTGTCACAAAGCATGTGCCCTACACTGATCACACACATACAGTGGGCGCTCCACCCCTACCCTGTCACAGAGCATGTGCCCTACACTGATCACACACATGAAGTCCGCACTCTGCACCCACCCTGTCTCTGGCTGCGGCAGGTGGGCCTGAGTACACAGCCACCTTGCATCTCAGCATGAACAGAAACGGCGTGGGTGTCATTATCTCTGCAACAGCTCAAGCTTGGCCCCCAGTCTCTCATTTGATCTTACCTCTCAGGAACTCTCTCGTCTCCCAAGCGATCATGGCAACAAACCTGGGCTGTCTGCTTCTCTGTAAAGTTCCATGAGAAGCTGATCAGAGCTACTCCCTCAGTCATTGGAAACCAGGGAAGCCTCTGTACCTCAGACTGTCAAGAAGCAGCCAAAGCCATTTGAAATGCTGGCTATCTGCTCTACCCATTGATTACTGTCCCCATTTGCCCTTAAGCCAAGGGTGTCCCAGAATGAGGGGCTTCCAGTGCTCACCCAGGAAAATCCAGGGCAAAGCTGGACTGTTGGCCACTTTGTCAGTGTTGTCTCCCAGCTACAGCTAGGGAGGGACTCCGGGTCCTTCCATCACTCACCTGTAGGCTCTGAGCCTCTCAGCATCCTCTCTGGCCAGATCCGTGAGAAGCGGTGGCTTCAGGCAGCTCTGGGAACCTCCCAAATGATGGCCACAGTCAGCAGGGTCTAGGGTGGCTTTCGGCTCTCCTTGTGAAAGTGCCACTGGCTTGGATGGTCACAGGTGCTCTGGGCGTCTCCTACAGAGGCAAAGCCCAGCCCCTCTGAGAGGAAGGACGAGGTCTTGGTCAGGGCTTCTCGGCCTGGTCAATTTTGCCTCCGGGGGACACTTTGGGTTGTCACAGTGCAGGGGGATGCTTACTGTATCTACCGGGTAGAGGCCAGGGGACCAAACACGCCACAATCTCCAGGACAGACCCACAGCAAAGAATTACCCAGAATGCCAGTGGTGCTGAGGCTGAGAAACCCTGGTTCCGTGTTAACCCTGGGACATGATGGTTGAAACACCAGGCAGGAGTGGACTCCCACAGAGGCTCATTCCCGTGACCAGAGGCTTCCCAAGGCCCCTTCCTGATTGTACTTCCCAAAGGTGTCTGTCTGGAGGCAGGACACCCCGGCTTTGACAAACTGCCTGATGTGGGTGAAGTTCCCCCGTGGCCCTATCCCCCCCTCCTCACCCTCCCTCCTTCCCACAGGCCTGACCACCACCGCCTCTGCCCCCCACGACCCTGCGTCTACCTCAGCTGTGCCTGCCAGTCAGTGGCAGAGGTGTCCCCTCCCCTGAGGTGCTGCTTCCGAAGGAGAGGTGAGAAGGAGGCCCGAACTCCAGTGAGACCCAGGAGCGGTCACCAGTCCTGGACCCTTCCTGCCCCAGCCCCAGCCCCAGGAGCGTTCTTGATGGCATTCCTGATGCAGCGCCCTCCAGACACAGCCTGGATCCAGGCAGGGACACCCCCGACCAGGGCGCGGCCTCTGCCCGTCACACATCGCCCCAGAGCCTCCTCTGTCTCCCTCGTCTCAGGAACCATGACAAGGCCAACACCTGCCATTCACCCTTCTTTAAAACGTGATTCAGAACTCAGGTGAGAGCTCACAGGAGAGAAGGCAAGGAAGCTGCGTGCTAAGGGGAGAAGCAGGAGACGATGGCAGAGCACCAGAAAGGTCTGGGGTTTTCTCTCAGCAGCAGCGCTGGGTAGCACATTGGTGCTTTCTAGTTAAAGAAGGGAAAAAAGATGATATGTCCTGTTGAACCTAGAGGGACAATTTAAAATATAATGACCCAAATTAAGACCGAGGGTATACACTGGCATTAACCTCCTTGCCCTGAGAGAAAGGCCCCTGGGAGTCTGCAGTCGGGTTCACTGCTTATTTAAGACTCCACATCCAGCACACGTCCTGGCCCCTGGGAAAGGGGCTGATGATGGACTGAGTAGGACGGACACCACGTCTGCACCACCAGCACCACCTCCCACAGAAATCTACGGCCCTGGTCGCAATGCCTCAGCCAAGGGAGTAGGTCTGCTCAAACCCAGGGGGTCAAAGCCTGTGAGAGATCAGGACACGAAGTGCTGGAGAGGCATGTGCACAGGATCGGCCTGGTGGCTCTGGCAGCTCACAGTGACAGCTTGCTTCCTAGCTCTCCTGTTGTCCCTCTCAGAGACGCTCTACAGAGACACGTGGAGGACGATCTGAGTCAGCTCCTTCCCCATGTGCCTACCCCGTCTGTGAGGTCCATCCTGTGTGCCCCTGTTCCCTGAAACTGCCACTGAACAGCCGCGTTGCCAATGCAGAGCATGTTAGCCGTCCCCCACACATGGGGTGAGAGCACAGGTCAGCACCGCTGCCTGGGAGGTGCCGGGAGGCATGCCGTGCCACCCGCGTCTCCCTCCATCCCTCACCATCTCCTGTCCCTTCCACCCTCACTGTGTTACTTCACTCCTCTTTCTCTGCGGTGAAGTTCTTTTGGAGACGGTGCAGCTGAGGGGAAGCCTAAGCATGGGGACACACGTGTGTCCAAAGCCACCCAGACGTGGGTTGGACTGTCTGGCTGCACTGCTGCCGTGGGATGAATGTTTATGTCTTCCCAAAATCTGCCTGTTGAAGCCTGGTACTCAATGTGATGGCATAAAGAGGCCTTCGGGAGGTGAGCAGATTCCTACCCCTCATGGTGGGATGAGTGCCCCTATGGCAGAGGCCCCAGGGAGACCCTCTCCCCCCTTCTACAAGATGAAGACACTGGGAGAAACTGGCCACCTGCAAACCGGACAGGGACCTCCCCAGGACCCACCGTGCTGGCATCCTGACCCAGACTTCCGGCCTCCAAAACTGTGAGAAATAAGCTTCTGTGGTCTATCCACTTACTCTGTCATAGCTGCCCAAACACACAGCTATTTACTAACGTGTAACTTGGATGCAGTGTTTCAGCTCAGAGTCCACATAGGGAAAACGGTGACAAAAGCGCTGTGTGCTCCCTGCACTCGCCTCAGAATTGAGTGAACTCACGGCTCTGTGATGGTGCTCAGTAGGGATGGAGGCTTATTAAGAAGGTGGGTGTCTCTTTTTCCTCCTTTCTACTTTTTCTCTTCCCCTTTTCCTTTTGAAAAAGAGACAAGGAGAGAAAGCAAACAAACCAGCCAACGTTATGGGAGAATCACAGAATTTCAGAGCTGGAACGCTGGGAAATCACACCGTTGAAGCACCTCAATTCACACATGAGGGCGTGCAGGCTCAGGACCTCACAGCAGGTGAGCGGGGGACCCCTGACCCAGGACCCCCCCTTCAGGCCTCCTTCTGCCCTCCACCTGGGAGGAAACCCGGCCACGGGAAGTGAGGAGGGACGTGGTTGCCGTTTCTGGCATACGTCCAATCCGTATTTCACTTAGAAAAATGCATTTCTAGAACTTTTTAAAAACCTGATTTATTTGATTGAAATTCTTCAAAACAGGATCACTAAGTTTCTAATTAGTATTAAGTGTAAGTTTTGAACATATTTTGCCCAATCTTGCCACTGTCCCCCCAAATATCCAAAGTATTGAATATCTATATTTTCTATTTGGAAAGCATGCGGATCTGTCCGCACTCTGGTCTGCCCTTGCCTAGCTCTTCTATTCCACATTGAGTCCCTTAATTAGGTGCTAGGCCCCTCCTCTCCATATGATTACATAACAAAATCTCATAAAATAATCCAGGCGATCATATGGGCAGGAATGGAGAAGGTTCCCGCTACGCTTTGAATGTTTGTCCCCTCCCAAACTCGTGTGAAATGTAATTGCCATTGTAACAGAATTAGGAGATGGGATTTCTAGGAGGTGACTAGGCCGTGAAGGCTCCACCCTCCCAGGTGCACTGGGGACAGCATGGACAGGACAGGTTAGTCCAGCCCCCTCCCACTCTGCCTCTCACCCCCTGGCCTTCCACCATGTAATGATGCACCAAGAAGGCCCTCATTATTGCTGGAGGCCAGCACCTTAATACTGGGCTTCCCAGCCTTCAAAATTATGAGCCAGTGAATTTCTGCCCATTGTAAATTCCCTAGTTTCTGGAAGAGCAGTGCAAAACGGGGACACTCCCAGCTCCCTCCTCCCAAGCCTGCGTTATTGCAGTAACACCTGTAATTCAGCAAGACTCTCTGGAAACAGGACCGCACCTCTCCTTCTCAGAGAGAGGCTTTCCCAACAGAAAAGAAATATATGTGTGTGAGGGGAGGGGCCTTTCTTTGTTCCTAGTGTCCCAGCTGGGAGGCCCCTCTGTCTGCCACACCTTGGCCACCGTCTGCCTACTCCTGAGTCAGCCCTGTGGTCATAAATTCCTTCTCCGAATAACTATTCACAGAAGCAAGCATGCATGACTAACCATGACACAAATCAGTGATGCAAGTTTGTGTGACTTATCTCATCTACCCAGCATGTCAGCTTGACGCTAAAGAAGGAGATTTTCACCACCAGTTCCCCCGACAAAGAAGTCAGTGTAGTGCACGTTTATGTACGGGTGGCCCCGTGACGTCTCTGACAATAACTCTTCCCACCCTTTCTTGTCTCCTCAAGACTTCCCGGGCCAAATTCTCAAACTGAAAAACAGGGCATTAGTTCTGCTTCCTGACCTCAGAGAGCCTGCACTGCCAAAGTCCCATGTGGGTTCCGGGCACCTCCGCATCCTCGGAACTACCATGCTGGAAGTTATTTTAATGTGCTTTATGCAAAAAAATAAAGTAATTTATTGGTATAAATTATTGAACAAGCAGTCAAAATACGCATGTGCTCATTCATTCAATTTTAAGTCATTTGTAACAGAGGTACATCACAGACCCCCTATGCGTTTTGGAGTCACAAAGGACATAGTCATAATCTTAGCTCAGCCATTCACCAGGCTAATATCACGATCTTGGGAAGGCACTCTCAGTAACGTCCCTTACAGATACTGGGCTGGCTCTAGGCATGCATGTGTGCCTAGAACAGAACATCCATGGGGAGTGGTACGGGCCTTGCCCTGGAAATTCAATGTAATGGCGCTAGCCAGCAAAGTTCCATCAGACTGAGCTGCACACCACAAATCACACGCACTGCTGGCATTGGATGTGCAGAAATCCATGTTTTTCTTGCATGAAATTCACCTAATAATGTGTGCTTTGCTCGCGTCCAACATTTTGGCATTTTCTGGGATTCCTCAGCCTCAGGGTTCTTCCTGGTTTCCCACTGAATGTTGGTCTAACCAGCCATTCCTGGTCAAGCCCCTCAGCCCCTCCACGAGCCCAGCAGAAACGGTTGAACCAGGGGCTAACCCGGTCACCCCATCCTCTGCCACACACCAAGGGCTGCACAGCTAAGCTGACAAAGTGCTGGCAGAGCTGGACAGGCAGGGCAGTTCACCCGCAGCTCTCACGGCCAGCATGGGGAAGTTCAGGGTGATTTCTAAGGTTGGCTGTGTCCACCTTTGTCATTTTCAGGAAGAAACGAGGCCTAGAAAAAGTTGCATGAGGTTCCCAGATTAGACAGCCGCTACGAAGCTTGTTCCTCACCCCATAACTCGGATACAAATAGTCACTTGGGACATGCCAAAATCATCCCTGCTGTTCAAAAGATTTAGTGCTTGCATAGACGATATCGCATATCCACAGCAGCTTAATGGTTTCCCTATGACATACGATAGGTGACAGATTATCACCAGAAGGCATTTTAAACTCTGACAACTGACACTATTTAGAAGCCAATGGCAGCTTTAGGAATTCAAGTCTAGTTAGCACATGCCCAGCCAGAGCCATCAGGTGACACACTCCAGTGACTTCTGCAGTGTCTCTGACCCGCAGCCCCCGTGACTGTACAGCTCAATAACTAAAAAGAGAACCATCAAAGGGTCTGCCTCCATCTTCTGTACCCTGAAATCTGAAGTCTCCCATTAGGAAAATGAAACACAGACACGGTGAAAAATAAACTCAAATAGAACCAAAGTGTGGTGTGTTAGTACAGATTCTCCAGCAAATACCACCAAGAGGATGTGTACCACCACGTATTGAAAGAGATTTATTTTAAAGTATTAGTTCACAAGATCATGGAGGCTGGCAAGCCTGACCTCAGCAGGGCACAGTAACAGGCTGGAGGTTCAGACAGAAGACACTCTTGCAGGCTCAAGTCCCAATCTGAAGGGCAAGCAGCAGGCTAGAAACTGACACAGGGTTTTTATGTCGCCGCCTTGAGTCAAAATTCCTTCTCCAAGAAACCGCAGCATTCGCTCTGGGCTTCACAGACTGGAGGAGGCCTAGATTACAAAGGGTCATCTGATTTACTTAAAGTCAACTGATTGTAATTGTTAACCACGTCTAAAACATCTAGTGTTCGGCCAAACAGCTGGGCACCACAGCTTCACCAAGTTTAGGCATAAAATTCACCATCACGGCATAAACAATGGACAGGGCAAGCGCCACACCCCAGACCCTGTCTTTCTGTCCCAAGAGGGAAGTGTTGCAAATGGCCAAACCCACCCTTTTAGGAGAGGGCGTTGGTTCTACTTGAATGGAAATGCTTAAGTTTGCAAAGGCGCGCCAGCCTTTCCCGTCCTTGACGTCCCCCCAGTCACTGCTCTGGCCGTGCCTTCTGCCCACCGCTTTATAGGAATGTCCTTGTCAAGCCCTTTCAGCAGCCCTGACATGTTGGTACTGTCATGATCACCCCTTTTATATGCAAGTCAACGAAGGTACAGCCAGAAACATTAATGTCCTTTCTGCTGAACATAGTTGGTGACAAGAAACATTCTATGTGCTCAGATAAAAAAAAAAAAATGGAACCATTTTGATTGAGAAATTGGAGGCAGGAACAACTTCAGAAAAGTGTCAAAGGCATCCTTACCACAAGGATTATTGAAAACTCCATGTTCTAGAACCCTCAAGTGACACCAGAGGAACTTAATCCAGAGCCGTGTTTTGTCCAGCTCCCCATACAGATGCAATATTCCTTATTTTAAATTATTTATTATTTTATGTTCCCAATTAAGCTATAATGTGATAGCCAAGCTATTTTACAAGGCAATAAAAAAAAAAAAAGAATCATGCTCCCCAGTGAGTAAACTACAAGGCCAAAAGGTGCGTTGTTTGCATCAGTGAGAGAACCATGTTAGCACTGAAAAATAGTGGGCACGTCCTGTTATTGCTGCTACAAGTAAAAGCAGCTATAGAAAAGAAAAAAAGAAAAAACAAGATAAACTGGTTACCAGCCTCCATGAAAGTACCTATTTTTAGAATAATGACAAAACCATCTGTGTTTGCCTAAGGAGTACAAGTGACTGATAGACAAGTGGACGGAGCCAGGTCCTACCCCCAGATCAGGGCCTGGGGAATAGGGAGGTGCTGAAAGGTTCAGAAGCAGAAAGACTCTCACTCCAGTTATATGAACAACAGAAAAACATAACAGTAGATTAACCTGACTGGAGGGTCCCATCTTAACATGCTGAAAGAAACAAATCTTAAATTTGGATGAACCCGTCTATGGAAAACAAAGCTGGTATTGGGAGCTCTGCTTTGTCTTATGGTGGTTTATGGGGTCCCAGTGGCTACATATGGTCACCAGACGGGAGCTGTTCTTCAAAACAAAAGCAAAATAAACCAAAAAGCCCTCACCTTCAAACAAAGCCAGAGTAACCTGCCTGCTGAGAGGCTCCCTGCATTTCAGCTGGAAGTAGCTGGTGACAAGTGAGCATGGGGTCAGAGGGGTGGGGCTGGGGGCTGTGCTGTCACAGCCACCTCCGTCTCCCCTGGTGTGTGGCACAGGGCCCTTTGTGGGATTTTGCAGGAAACAGGAGGAGAAAAGAAGAAAGATGAGGCATATGACGCTTCCACTGATCTCGCCAAGTCCACGGCACAGAAGAGAAGGGCCCTCAGAACTTCCGGCTCAGACAGTGAGAGTGGACTTACCCATTCTGTGACATCCATACAGCGTCCCCGCTGCAAACACCCACACCCCACCTCAGAAGTCACCACGTACCACGTGTTAAGAACTGGTATGTGAGCAATGGAATCCAGGAGACTTGGTATCAGCCTCAAAGAACGGAGTCCTCACTCCTCCGTCCAATCTTTAGAAAAGTAACTCAGAAAGAGCTTTTTCTAATACATAGGAGACACATTGTGTCCTAACACATGGGGACGCCCTCCGAGCTTTCTCTTGGAAATCTCTCACTAGCTTTCCTTATATGTGTATATATATATAATTTATTCTCAAATTATTCTTCTGTGCACGCCTTTCCTCCTTTTAGACGTCCTTGTTCAAAAGCCAGCTCGCGACTTCTGTTAGTCTTTGCACTCATGAATCTCCAACCACAGCATAATCCCCTCTGGCCAGTGGGGCCCCCATGGGCGCTGGTCATGAGGACAGATTTTCCCCTGAGGAAGCGGGTGGGTAGGCAGGGGGCAGAGATGGGCTCCGCATACTCCAGGCGCTGGGGTTATTTCTGCACAGTTGTGCAGCGGGGTAGACAGTGGGCTAAGACGCAGCCATCAGTTCTTGACCCCTCTGTGCCCACGTGCTGCTGCTGGCCCTCACGTCTGCAGATAGGACCTTCGTCCTCCTCCTCGTATTTGACTGACCTGTGCCTTGCTTTTAGCAGTGAAATGTGGCAAAAGCCCTGTTGTGCCTATTCTAAGCCAGGCCCTGTTTCATCCATCTCACAAGCCGGTCAGCAGACGACTGGCAAGCTGGCCACACAGAGAGAGACGGCCCCGGAGCCCGACGTGTGACAGAGGCCTAGTGGGACCTTCCCGCTCGGCCCAGCAGCAGCGAACGTGAGCCCAGCAACAACGTGTGGGGCAGCATCCCTGATCCCACCTGAGTTCCTGACGGTATCCCAAGAATCACATCACTTTAAACCACTACATCTCAACACAGATTAATATGCAACAGTAGATAAAACACGAAAAAAGGCTAAAAAAAAAAGTTTTGAATAAAAAGCGAACCCACAGCCATCTAGCCGGGCTCAGGGAACCTGAAGTGGTCTGTGTGTTTCTTGCAACTTGCAAATACTCTAGTGGTCCTGCATGGGTCATGGTCCCTGGACAAGGATCAAGTTGTTCAGGCACCCGAGGGTCAGAGTTCTAAGGCCTGACAGCTCGCAGGCTGCCGGTCAGCTTAGGGGTGGCTGACTCTGAATCACAGGGCTCCGTCACTGGAGGATACAGTGGCCAGGCTCAGGGTTACCCATGTTTGGGAAACAACTCCTGAAACTTTGACAGACTGTGGAGATCTGGGACATGTAAACAGCTCATTTCCTCTAGAATATCCCACCTCTTATGTTTTCTAGGGCTAAAAGGTACACAGTGGGCTCTGGGAGTGGCAAGGCTGAGGGATGGGGGAGGGCAGAGGTCCTGTCTTCTCACAGGCAATGTAAACACCCCCCCTCTACCGGAAGGCTCTGTGGGGAGGCACCACACAGCTCCTGCCCCAGCAATACCAAACAGCCGCCTTCATGTGCAAAAGAGATTTCTGGCTTCTCCACAATGGGAGGCTTGGCTATTACCATGGAGCGTTTTCCTCAGGCTCCAGGAAATTTCTGGATTCAATTTGTGAGTTTGGATATGGATGTGAATATTTTTCTATCACTGGGAAAACAAATTAAGTCTCAGAGAATTACTTGGAATCACGGAGACTCAAAAAGGAATCTCTTTACCAATATGCAGTGCAAATAAGAACCAAGAGATAACTCCTAGTCTTTGAGGCGTCACTCACAACTAATGCTTTCGGATCTTGGGGTTTCTCCTTAGAAGAGGCTTCCCAGGTGTTTCCCTCAGATCCTTCTGGCATCTGCTGTGCCGCTCGTCCTGTTGAAAAGCAAAGTGACCCACCCCAAAGGCTGATTTCCTAGAGGAGAATGAAATGCTATTGCAGGTAATTATCGAGCTGCAGGTAATTAATACGCTTTCCAGTAGTTGTTCTCCTGCTACAAAGTCGGTTCCCAGTGTTAGAATTGAATAGTCATGCAGAAGCTGCTCCCGGTATGGGCATCCCCCTCGGTGGCTTTGTGAAGTTTAGTGTTTAGAGATCGGTGATTCACAGATCTTCCTGGAAATAAAATAGAAGAAATTCACTCCCACCCTCAGAAAATGCGGCTTTCCCCAGATGGAATTTACTATACAAAGCTGCATAAAAGAAACTGTATTATTTACAAAGTGTATTTATTAAACAGACTTTTTCCTATTGAAAATTTCCACTGTGGTCCTGGAAATAGATCAGGTCAGTTCTTATTGAGTAAGACCATTTGGTACAGACTTCCCTGTCAGTCAACCAAATGCAGGCATAGAGCAGTCGGCCTGGGAGGAACAGCTCCTCCCTGCCGAGAACCAAGAACTTGGTGGACTCCGTTGCTGGCTCCTCCATGTTCCCTTTCTCAGCGCATTTCAGCTCCCGCTGGTTCTTCAATATTCATTCATGAGGACGTCAACCCTGTACCCACCAGCTGGCAACCCTCATCATGCCAGAGAGGCACAGCAGTCATCTACAACAGACAGTGAGTTTAAGTTGGGATTTTTCTTTCCAGATTTGGAGTGGAAAGTTTCTCCCCACTAAAAGGAGGAGATTGGGGATGGAGTTTCCCAAGTACCCAACACTACATCCCAGAAGCTTTTGCCAAGTCTTTACCAAAAAGGATTAATCCCAACATAGAGAATTTTACAAGATATTCCTCTGATACCAGGCTTCCCAAACAATGAACAGTGAGCCCCTTGGAACTTCAGAGCTTACATCTATTTTCTTAAAAGACACCACAAAAGAAACAGTTTCCATCACAAGGAAGGCAGGCGTGACGTAAGAGTTGTCATTTTTTTTTGTTGTTGTTGTTGAGACAGGGTCCCACCCTATTCCCCTGAGCAGAGTGCAGTGGGCGTGGTAGCTCACCGCAACCTCAGACTCGGGCTGTGGGCACCCCGCTGCCTCAGCCTCTGGAAGCCTCTGGGATTACAGGCGCTTGCGGCACCCAGCTGGGTTTTTCCATTTTTTTCATGAGTTGGGGTCTCACTGTTGCTCAGGCGAGTCTCGAACTCCTGAGCTCAAGCGATTCTCCCTCCTCAGCCTCCCACAGTGCTGGGATTACAGGCGTGAGCCACCACGCCCGGCAAGAGTTGTGTATACCATGGAATACTATTCAGCCATTAAAAAAAAAATGGAGACTTTACATCCTTCGTATTAACCTTGATGGAAGTGGAAGACATTATTCTTAGTAAAGCATCACAAGAATGGAGAAGCATGAATCCTATGTACTCAATTTTGATATGAGGACAATTAATGACAATTAAGGTTATGGGGGGAAACAGAAAGAGGGACGGAGGGAGGGGGTGGGGCCTTGGTGTGTGTCACACTTTATGGGGGCAAGACATGATTGCAAGAGGGACTTTACCTAACAATTGCAATCAGTGTAACCTGGCTTATTGTACCCTCAATGAATCCCCAACAATAAAAAAAAAAAGAGTTGTCATTTTTAATTAAAAGAAGAGATACTTACTTGAAAATGTTACACAGCAATACAATCGAAGAAAAACAAATCTACCATGGAGCCATTAAGGAACTGGGATTCCATTAGAGAAGAAAAATATTAACAGTCATAACACTGGGAACTGTGTCCCCTTACCACACACGTAGAATCCCTGCACAGTTACAGAACTGAGTGGAGGTAGTGAGGTTAGCCGTGGAGTTCTATGGAGAAGCTGGTATGTGAATGGATACTTTTCATTTACTGAGTGGCATTTCATTCATTCATTAAGTAAAGCATCATCCCAGGTACCCCCACCAAGTGAAGATGGCCATCGCCTGAAGCCGAGTTCAGTCTGGGGTGGGAGAGTGGGCATCAGTAGGCTACTAGTGTCTCCCTGCCATGACTCTTCACCGGACCAGGGCACAAAAACATGGTGACGCTCACGTCACATCCAGTTAAACCCATGAGTGTCCACACATGCCTTACCTCAAAGTTCAGTGTGGTTGCCCCACCTGAGTGGAGCCCCAGCCCGGGACCCAGGGCTATAAACTCCCTCTGATTTCACACTCAGCAGCCAGTTGTTGTTCCCAAAAGCCTGAGTCCAGATCCGGATGGCGGGGCCCATGCCTGGCTCCAGCTTCAAGCAAAATGGTGACCGTTTTTTATAGTTATGCCAGCTTGGCACCTCCCACCTTCTGTGGGGGAGGGCAGGCTGGGTTTTCTCTCCTGCCCCGGCCACTCAGCATCTCTCCCTCTGAAAAGAGGGGCCCTTAGGTAGAGGTGTCTGCTTCCTCTCTCCCCAAAGGTGCCTGTGTTCCTGACGAAAATCCCTGCCTCCTTCCCCGGAATTATAGATCCCAAAAGGAAGAACAGCCCTTTCGAAAAAATACAAAGGGGTGGGGGACACAAAAGATGATTCAGGAATCAGCTCCCTCCACTTACCCAGTCAGGGGGTTACTTGTGTCCCCTCTATATGGCCAAGGAAAGGAAATCAAATGATGTTTCGCCCACAATTAGGAAAATCAGTTTCTCAGTGAATGAATGCACACTCCCAGATTTTCAAGAGACTGGTGATTTTTTAAGATTCTATCTCATCAGCCTGGTATGTACTTGGCATTGTGGTCAGTGCTGCACACGAAAAGCACAGGTGAGGTGAATGCACAGAGCAGGAATCCACAGTGTGCTGGGGGGGAAGCAGGGCTGCAGGAACCAGCTGAAGGCTCAGAAGGGGGGGCAAAAACGAGCAGGTCTGTGCAGGGGCAGGTGTCCAGGGAGACCCACAGGGAGAAGGGCTGGACTGTTCAGAAAACTGGAACACCAGGAGGAAATGGTACAAGGTCAGACTGGACCATGAAGTCTGGGCCAAAGCCTCAGATTACGTAAGGACGTACCCCACACAGGTAGTGGAGGACGTACCCCACACAGGTGGCAGAGGCCGGGCACCTGCAGACTCCAAGAGGGAAGGCACACAAAGCCCAGGCTGGCAAGACTTGGTGGCGCAAAGTCCCAGGGCTGAGACAGGGTTTCTGTTGGCCCTGGCAGTAGAAATCTAAAAGTAGATATTTGACCACAAAAGGTGACCAAAATCTTGGTCTTCCCAGGACAGTCATGATTTCTTACCATTTCTCCTTTCACTTTGGAAAATATCCTGATTTGCTGTTCTTAAATCATTAATGGTAATAATAACTTTATGGGGTGGCGCCTGTGGCTCAAGGAGTAGGGCGCCGGTCCCATATGCCAGAGGTGGTGGGTTCAAACCCAGCCCCGGCCAAAAGAAAAAAAAATAATAATAATAACTTTATGATGACAATGATCATAAAATGCACATATAAAGACAGATTTTAAAAATGTTGCAAGATGTTAAATATTGGTGAATCTGGGTTGATTGATTTCCTGTTGCTGCTGTAACAAATGAGCACACGTGTAGAAGTTTAAAATAACACCAAAGTATTAGCTTCTGGTCCCAGAAGTCTGAAGTCTGAAGTCAGTTTCAGGGGGCTAAACTCGGTGGGTCCTTCCAGAAGCTCTGAGGGGAGGACCCATTTTCTTGCCTTTTCAACATCTGGAGCTTCCCACATTCCTTGGCTTGCGGCCCCTTTGTTCAAAGTGTGTCACTGCAGTCTCAGCCTCTGCTGTCACACACATGGCCTCTCCTGGCATCGAAGCTCCCTCTGCTTCCATGTTACACGTAAGGATACGTGTAACTACATTTAGAACCCAGCCAGGAAGTCCGGGATCACCTCCTCATGTCAAAATTTTTAACCCAATTTCATCCGCAAAGTCTCATTTGTCATGCAAGGTAACTTTCACATTAACTGGGGGTTAGAACATAAGTGCCTTTAAGGGCCATGATCCATCTCACCACACTGAGAAAAGGAAATACACACATTCTTCCTCCTCACATATGCTCTATAAGCTTGAAATTGTTTTAAATAAAATGTTTCAAAAGATGGACAAGTTTGGAAGATAAGTTGTCTAGTCATCCTTGTAAAAGGCATAACGGTCCTTTTAGCCGGCCCCTTCATTCCCCTTCTCTCTTTATTTGATGAAAAATACTTATTAGACTACACTTGTTCAATGGCATCTTGAGTCTAACATGCTGGTGCACTTGCTTAATTTTATTTTAAAGGCAAATGCTAACACATTAAGATTCCCCATCACTATCTTTTTTAAAGGCTAAGAAAAATCTTTAAGAAAAGTTTCCCAGCAGTGAAATTTATACATTTGACATTGTCAGAGAAGGAAGCTTCTGCATGCTTACAAAGACTCCAATAATTAGAGAACCAAGAAAGAGTCTCAAGAGCTTTTTTTCCCCATTATTTAAACATTCTTTCCTCCACAGTGAAGGAACAATCCAATGCAATTATAAATGTCTCTTTGCGTCTGCTCTTGGGTCTCTGCACATTGCCACACATTTATGCATGCCTGCAACTCGAGACTCTTCCACACTGTGTTATTTCAATAACTTGAGTCTTTTTTGTTGTCCCCAAGTTCATGTCCTCTCATATCTACATGGGGAGCCCTTGCCTGCCTCCCAGGCTGCCTCCTTTACCACAAATTGTTCATGCACTAGACCTGCTGACTCACTTGTTCCTCACCATCAGTCCTGCTAACAGCCTCTGTTCCCGCCCCTCTGGTGCTAAGGGCTAAGGAACACGTCTCCAACAGGACTCAGCAGCCTGCCGCAGACCCCCAGCTTGATGAATAGGAACGACAAACTAAGTCTTCCCACTGTAGACACTGAAGAAACTGCCGTCAAGGACAGAAGAATCAGAAACACCAGGCAAGGCTCAGAAATTGCCCTAGGGCTGAGCTTGAGGTGAAGTCAGGCAGAGCTGGGTGGGAGCCCTAGCTAGAAGGGCTTCTCAGAAGGCACAGGCAAGGATTCAGGTTTGGGGAAAACAACTCCATTTTGGTTACAGATCTGTCTGCTACAGAGAGAACAAACACAACAAAACATTTGAAAACCAATACAAAACAATTTCCTGAAGAAAATAAATTGAAATACAAAAGAAAAGATGGGGTGGATAAGAGGGGACTTTGACAAACTGCAATGATTTTCCATGTGGGCTTAAATTTTTGAAAGAATCATTGAACAGGGCAGCGCCTGTGGCTCAAAGGAGTAGGGCGCTGGCCCCATATGCCAGAGTTGGCAGGTTCAAACCCAGCCCCAGCCAAAAACTGCAAAAAAAAAAAAAAAAAAATCATTGGACAAATAAGTATGAGATATTAAATGATCGATACTTTGTGACATGTGTATTTATAATATTTCATAAAAGAAAAAATCCTGAGCATTTTTGCTCTAGCAATTTGAATTGGACAAGAATTATTTTTGGTGTCTTTTTTTTTTTTATTTTTTTTTGTGGTTTTTGGCCGGGGCTGGGTTTGAACCTGCCACCTCCGGCATATGGGACCGGCGCCCCATTCCTTGAGCCACAGGTGCCACCCTTTTGGTGTCTTTTGCTTTTGTCTTTGATTCTCTCGTCACCGGGCAGAGCAGCAGATTACTATCTATAAGCCATTCCAGAATATACCTAGAACCACCTTACCTCAGATCAAAAGTCATTTGCTTCCCCCAAACTGTAGCCTCACCCATAAATTTCCTTTTCCATGATCTTCCCTAAATTCAAGTGGGAAAAAGTGATGTGCATCAGAGTATTTGAATATTTTTATCTGCTCTTTCCACTATTTCATAAAAATTCTGCTAATTAAGCTGACAAAAAGCACCCAGTGATGACAGGCAACACTTTAGGTGGCTCCTGGCTGATCTCTTAAGATGCACCCAGGACCTGCCAAGTCTAGGTTGCCATGAAATGAATGGTCAGCAAAAATATATGAAGTTAGCAGTGTCCGCTCCCTTTTTGTAGACATCCCTATTCACAGTTTTGACATCATTTTATAGAATTATTTTATAGGTGTTCAGAGGAGGCTCATATCTTGAGCCGTCAGCACATCTTTATCTTATTCTAGATTTAAGGGACATTTAGGTACCTGGTGCGATGTTAACCTTCTGCCCTCTTCAACCCTCACCTCCTCTCAGGTCAAAATCACAGCCTGGCTCTGCTGACAGGTTTGCCTGATAATCGCTACTGACCTGCAGGACAATTTCAGCAAGGTACCTGCAAGCGCCTCTGGCTTTCTCAGATGGTGTGTCAAGACAAGTTGTGACGGTCTCCCCTCTACTGCGGCTTCTTACTCACCCACTGACCCAGCAAGGGGTGCCTGGAACCCCTGAGACTCTCCTCCTTGCCCATTTTCTCATTTTCAAACGAAAACAAAGCTGGATTTCCTACATCTCCTTCCCTTCCTCATCCTCCTTCTTTCTCTTCATCACACAAAAAAGAAAAGGTTCTTTAGATTATTTAATGGCAAAATGGCAGCTATGTTTTTACAGATGCACGTGAATATTGAGCTCACCTTTTGCGTTACCCACAATATCTCACAAAATAGCATGCATTTTCCATTAAGACGCTGACATCCCCAAGCACAGGGGCTCTCGCTGAACCTGCTGAGCTGATCTGAAGAGGTGGTGGGATTTTACCCCTCGTCCCTGCACTGAGGCTGGTGAGGCAGGTGCAGCAAACTGCCTGTGTGCATTACTCTGCAGACTTATTTGTGGGGACTCCTGGCTACATCAAACAGTGGTCCATGTAAATCTCTCAAAAACGTGAGAAATGGCTTTTGTACGTTTTAGCTGATAAGAGCTGCTGAACGCAACACTTGATGTGGAAACACAAAGCAAATCTGCAATCAACTGCTCAAAAAAATACTGTGAATTTGACACTATTAAGCAATTGATTTATAAACTCAATTTTTAAATCAACCACACCACTGGGCCTTCTTCTTTTATTTTTCCTTTAATTTTCTGTTTAGAGATGGGGTCTCACCTGTTGCCTGGGTTGGAGTGCAGTGGCAAGATCTGGCTCACTGAAGCCTCAAACTCCTGCCCCCAAGTGACCACCAGACCCAGCCTCCCGCCTGGTGGGGACTACAGGCCACACAGGCCGGGCTAACCTCTTCTGATGCACACATCAAATCTCCTGAACCCTAGATGGGTCTTGCTCAATCGGTCCCAAGTTTTAGAGCTCTGTACCCACACATTCACTATTAATTACCAAGCAAACTTTTAATAACACCAGCATTTGTTAAATACTTTTCTTGCTAGTACCTAAGAGTACTCTAGCTGGGCCATCTCATCTCATTCTTGTAGTGGCCCCCAAAAATGGACACACTGTTACCTTCATTTTACAGATGGGAAACACAGCTCACCAGAGGAAGAAAAAGTTTCAACATTCCAAAAACGTCTTTTTTGGACAAATCCCAGAGCCTTGCATTTGCAGAGTGTGTCTTCCCAGCAGTGTGTTCGGTCCCCAGGGCCGCCATCACTGAGCAGCACTGGCGGGCGTCTCCGCTGGGACACTTGCAGTTCTGGGCACTGCCCATGGGCAGAGTTGCCTCCCTCTGAGGCTGGAAGGAGAATCTGTCCCGAGCCTCATTTCCAGCGGCTGGTGTTGCTGGGCAATATTCGCCTTTCCTTGGTTTGAAAGAAGCTTCCCCCACATCCCACCTTGATGTTCCCTGGCGTTTTCCCCACGTGTAGTCTATGTCTAAAAGTCCCCTTTTCGCAAAGACACCAGTCACATTGGATTAGAGACTCACCCGGCTCCAGTATGACCTCATCTTAACTAATCACATCATGTAAAGACCCTATTTCCAAATTGAGTCACAGCCTAAAATACCAGGAATTATAACTTGAACATGTGAAGCTAGGGAACACAATTCATCCCATAATGTGCACCATCCTTCCCTGTCCCTTGGAGACATTTACGGAAGTCCAGGCCCCTGCCAAGCCTCCTAGCATCCTCCCAACTACCCACCACCCGGCTGTACACTGCCCCCCACCTTCCCCACCAAGGCCCATCTGCCTAATCAGGACTCATTCTGTGCACCCCGCTTCCAATTGTCCCCCATGTGTTCACTTGTTCAGATAGGATTTGATAACTCACAGTGCTTATTCCTGAGACAGCCCAGAGGCAAACTCCTCCTGCTTGATTTCTTAACTCCAAAGAGTGGACATTTAACTGCTAAGAAAATAGAGAGGGGCAAAAGTGGGAGGTTTTCCTGGTGCCTTGAACCCACAGATCAGGCCACCACTTGCACGTAACTCCAGCTCCCAGCCATGGACTCCTACCCAACTCTACATTTTTTAGCTTGATGTTTCCTCTGGTGCAACTGCTATGTCAAAATCATTTTTCAAGTCTTCCCTGAGGCCTGAAACATGCTGAGCTTCCCTGTAGGTGAATCAAATACTCTTTCAGAACCCACCTGCCTTGAGAATTGGTCAATTCTTAAAATTCACCGCCATGATCCATTCATGACATGTGCTGTGTTCCACCCTAGATGGTGGAGTGTTAAGGCCCTTATAGGATCCTCCTGACAACTCTAGGTCAGGCCCTCAAGTCATGGTGACCATGGCTGAGGGAGCAAATGTATGAGGGTCCCCAAAAGAACACATGATACCTTAGAAAGGCAGGCTCTCCCGCATGCTCTGACTAGGGAACTGGACAGCCTGGCACTTTTCATTTCCAAATGACTGACCTTGGGGACAGGCTCTGACCAGCAACTCAGCAGTCTGGACTCACAGATGCCAGGACCTTCTAATTCTCAAACAGAAGTTTAGCCTTAGCACTTAAAGGACTCACCAACTAAACAAAATCACTATATCCACTCCCTTTATAGTACAAAATCTCAGAGTCACCAAGTAAAACGGCAAAATTTCCTGTCTTAGTTCATTCTGCTGCCTTAATAAAACACCTTAGACTGGGTAATTTATGACAACAGAAATTTGCTGCTCACAGTTCCATAGGCTGGGAAGTCCCAGATCAGGGTGCTGGTGGATTCAGTGTCTGGGGACGTCCCGTGCCTCAGAGACGGCATCATCTGAGTATCTCCTTTAAAGGACTAATCCTGTCCATGAGGACTCTTCCCTCATGATCTAACCACTTCCTAAGGGCCCCACTCTTACTGCTATTGCGTTGGGTACTATTTCAACGTGTATTTTGGAGGGAAACAAGCATTCAAACCATTGCAGTATCTATTGAACCAACAGAGATAATTCTAGGAAATAGAATATAATTATTAAAAGGCATCTTATTGGTAACCTTTGGCAATGATGAGGCGAGGGATGAGAGAAAGACTTGCTGTTCTTGTGCATTAACCATTGAAATTCCTATAAATTAATTGTTCAGAGTGAATCTGTTGTGTTTCTCGATGTTTCACTTGTCCTTCCGATGCTATTTAACGCATTGATTTTAGAATAGTACTTCCTTCTTGAAATGTTCTTTTAGAGCATATGCTATTTTTAAAATATGACACCCAGACATTGCAAACATAAATGTTAATGCTCACTGCAACTCCAGACTGCTCAATCAGAGGCAGCAATTGTCTATAATATCTAATCAACCTGATCTCTCTTGCTTTTTGGTTCATCTAGAAATTCACAGAACAAGGCAACACAGGTTGTCTCAATGGAACCTTGATTCACAATTTTGTTTCTCTCCATGTCACCCTGAAATCTCCAGGGCTCACCAGAGCCATTGGTTTGCTTCTTGTGTTTTAAGATCTAAATTACTACCACAAAGAGCCCACGTGCCAGTGGCATCAAAACAATGGGCAGAGCACAGCCATCCCCTTTTAAAATACAGCAGGAAATTCCAAGGATGGCAATGTACAGCCTTTCTAATGAATGTTATGATAATGAATTTATGGAATTTATTATTTGCCACCCTTGGAATTGTTATTTGATCCCAAATTCATGCATGCATATGCTTTGGATCATTCAAAATAAAATATGCTTCATGTAAAGTCTCCTTAATAGTAAAATATAAAATTAAAAAAAGGCAAAGTTAATAACTTGACTCCTGGGTATCAAAAAACAGTGGGATCCTTTCAGCAAATGTGCCTTTTTCAGTGGCCTGAAATAATTTCTAAGTGCTTATTACCCACCTGAGCATGCAAATTTTAAATACCTTGTTCTATTATATTCATTGTATTACATCAATTCTTTCAGCCATTTCCTTGTAAAATTAGATTTGTGCTTCTGTTCTCTCCTGTAAAGCACTGAAGCAAAGAACTGTGGTGATCTCCATCGCCTTTCACGCCAGATTTAACCTTATGATACAGGTATTAGATACAGATTAACATCTTGTCTCCTAGAAACTTACATTTAGCAGACCGGCCAAAGTTTCATTAAAATATAAATCAATATACAACTCATGAAAGAAAACTAACCAGGTGTACAGTCTGTGTTCTCTTTTCCAGGAAAATACATCACTCCTGCTCCCCCACCACACACACGGGGGAAGGGAGCTTTCATTCAGTGAACCGAATGGATTTTCCTAAAACTATGGAAATGAACAAAATGGACTTTTCCAGGCCCACAAACCTCAATTTGGTAACTGATTTTTCTAAATGAACCTGGGAAAGCTGACCTAATTCTGGTGATCTCTGAGGCTCTATTTCAGAGGATGGTGCCTTGGGTCTACTTCAGCATTGCTTTAAAACCTACGACCAGAACTAGAGATATAATTTCATCAGGTAACTAATTCCCCTGAGGAATTAGTGGCAAAATAAAAACTTACTATATATTTTAAGCCAGATGGGCAGTCCTGTAACTGCGTAGCAGCAATTAGATGGATCCTTTGATTATTTCCTAGAGCAGAGTAAATGCAATTTCAACCAGGAGAGGGCCCGGCCTGCTACCCTACTGTAGCAAAAACCCCAGGAAGTAAGAGTGACACTCAGTCGGGAAGAAGAGGCACTGAAGTCACCATTTCTACCAAAATAACAGCCGCACAAAGATATAATCAATATGTTGAAAGAAGTAAAAAAAAAAAAAAAGGAGAAAATGACAGCTCTTTTTAAAGTCATGTAACAAATTCTTAAGGCCTCTCTATCCTCTTAAAAAATCCTCATAAAAAATCCTACGGTATTTTTTATGCTCTAATCATTTAAAAATCCCTTTTCTTTCATTATTTCAGTGCCCCTTGGAGATCTAAGCTGTCATTTTTTCTGTAACTAATGTTCTTTTCTTAATATTAAGAAATATAATTCTTAGATTCATGGGCAGAAATTGACTTTACGTATAAGTCAGGCCATTGGAGAAATTTACTCTGTGGTGACTAACAGATTGATGTTGCTTTTATTTCTGATTTTTCTTATAGGGCAAAAATTATACTAGATTACATCAGAGAAATAATTGAGAACTAAAATATTTAGGGTAAAATGCATTCTAATAATTGTTTTAGGTTCAAGTTCTGTCTAAGGAATGAATTTTCTTCTTGAATAATCCAAGGACAATTTTGATCTATCTTAACCCAAATTGTTAACAGGGTGATTTTTTTCCCCTAAAACTTAATTAAGAGGCTCTTTTTTCTTTCTTTCTTTTTTTTTTTTTTGATGCTAATGTGTGGCAAAAATACATTAATAAATACAAGGTTAATCACTTCCATAATTACGATATTTGTACCTAATTGAAAATACCATTTTGGCAACATTTTTATTGCTGAATATATGAAATAACTATGCGTTTAGCTGGAAAAGTCTGGCTCTAAAAATGTGTTATGCTAAGATAAATCATTTCTGGATTCGGTCTCCATAGAGACCAGTTTCTGAGCCCTAGGAAAATATTACCATAAAGGAAGGACCACAGAAATAGTTCCATGGTGTTCACAGAACTTGATATCTTGGAATTATACAAAAGAACTTCCTAACATTTTAACTTTGATGGTGGTGCAAAAAGAAATAATAAAACCGAACCCTATGGAAATACATTCGGCTCCCTGAGTATTTTGTTATTCAGGTAGACATGATGAAGTTCAAATGCTTCCCATTAACGACCTTCATGTTTAGGTGTCCCAGTGTCCTACGGTGTTAAAGAAATTCATATTCCCAACTGTAAATGGGGAAGGCTTGCAGAATTGTGCACAATAGCCTGAGAAAATGTGAAGCTTTGGGGCCAGGTAAGATAGATTTCCCTCCTTGATCTTCTCTTGCCCAGGCCCAAATGAATTCACTTGCGTTTATGACCCGCCCTGGTTGGCATTAGAAGAGACAGCTGTATCAAACAGACTAACGACATAAATTATGATCAGGGTCTTGTTATGGCAAGGATGTAAGAGAAGAACACGCCTGGTATCAGCTGAAAAATACCCAGACACAGCTCGGCCTACAGGGGATTTCAGAATGGATTTAAAAACGCAAGTCTCAAACTGCAAACTATCTGAAAGTTAAAGCACTTTTTCTGCTTTGCAAATTAAAATAGTACTTTTTTACCCCCAGAATACCTATAAGGAATATTGAAATTTATATTTACATGTGTTCCTTTTACTAGGGCTCAAAACCATGGTCATGATCAATGAAGACACTTGTTGACAGCATTTTAAGCTTCAGAGTATTCTCAAAGAATGATTCTTCCAGAACAGTTTAATGTTCCTATAAAATATTTGTATATACTTAGGTTTAACAGAGAAACTGAGTAAATAAGGTTAATTAGTCTAAGGTCAAAGGTGCTAACGCCCAGATCAAAAATTAGCCTTTTAGTATTATGCTTCAATCTTTAATCTTATGCTTTCAGTATTATGTGCAATGCTTCAAGTGTTCAGTATGTTCTATCCATAATGATGAGAATGAAAATAATTCCACAGAATGAGAAGCACAAACACTCCTTTCCTTTGTTTTTACATCATTATTTAGAGCAGTATGGGAATTAAATTAACTTAAACCCAAAAAGATAATTGACTTGTTTTTCCTTACATATAGACTTTTAGAATTGTAATGATAATTGTGACCTTTCGGCTATTTCCTGGAAATTAGTGACTAATTGAATTAAAAGTTCTGAAGAGAATTTCCAGAACTTCCCCTGTAGGTGATAACAACATCCCAAATATAAATCACATTACACAACACTGTTTTAGTGGCAGGTATTTCTTAAATTTCTCAAAACAGAAGAAGGATAGTGATCACATGAAGCAGGAAATACCGCCAGGGCCTTGGCAGCTGTGTGCCATGGAGTTACCGTCACTGCATCTGCAAAGGACAGACCTCTGTGCGGAGCAGAACCCAAGGAGGAGGAGGAGTGAAGGCTAAGTGTCTTCCAGACAGACCTCGTCTTCCGCTTCTGGTAAGGAAGTGAGGATCTGCCTAAGACCCAAACAAAATCAATAGGAAACACAAACATCTTCAAAGCTGGGATATGTATCCTCCCAAACCAATAAGAAACACAAAAGGACAACTGACAAAATAATAATAATAATATATTTAACACTCTCAGGGACGTTCTACAAAAATAAAATACCAAACTGATACCGATGGAATAGACTGAAAATATTTAACAAATCCGTAAACAAAATCCATACAAACAGCGATTAATTCTGACGAAGGTCGCATGTGTCTTTCCTGGGATATATATTACTGACTGCATGACATCAGCAAATCACTGAGAATGTAAACTCTGACATATGG
This sequence comes from Nycticebus coucang, assembly GCF_027406575.1. NCBI lineage: Eukaryota > Metazoa > Chordata > Mammalia > Primates > Lorisidae > Nycticebus > Nycticebus coucang. Next base: position 6,290,574 of record NC_069794.1, on the reverse strand, counting down.
AGACAGACACCACCATCGTCCTCCTCTCACGATTCGTGTTCTAAAGCCAGCAACATGAAAGGACAACCATCGGTGGGAGAGACCAGAGCAATTCTGCAAAATTTATAGGATAATTCAAGTCTGTCACAGATATGCAAAAGAGGTGTGGTCCGGTAATGAAGATCATATACACCACAACCTCTTCAACCACAGCCCCACAGAAAGTCGTAAACAGGGCGGCGCCTGTGGCTCAGTGAGTAGGGCACCGGCCCCATATGCCGAGAGTGGCGAGTTCAAACCCAGCCCCGGCCAAACTGCAACAAAAAATAGCCGGGCGTTGTGGCGGGCGCCTGTAGTCCCAGCTGCTTGGGAGGCTGAGGCAAGAGAATCGCGTAAGCCCAAGAGTTAGAGGTTGCTGTGAGCCGTGTGACGCCACGGCACTCTACCCGAGGGTGGTACAGTGAGACTCTGTCTCTACAAAGAAAAAAAAAAAGAGAAAGAAAGTCGTAAACAGGGACTGGCCTTATCTGCTGTGGCATCTTGAGGTCACGCCTGTATTCCTTTTACATTAGGGGAGCGGCTGATCTACACTAAGGCCAAGCCAATGTGTCACAACTTCACAAATAATACTTATCAACTACCCTGTCACAGCGATGCCTTTCCAGTTATTTAATAAATCCAGATTGGTGAAATCCTCTGGGTGCTTCCAAGTCACGCTTTTTATAACTCATGCATATGTTTAAGACAGGTTGATAATACCTCACTGGCTTTATCCATACAAACACAACCATAGATTTAAATGGGTTTTAAAAATCCCTGTGAAAACTTTGTTTTTCCTACCTGCCAAATAGTAAAGCTTCATTTTTAAAGAATATTTAATAACAGAGTATAAGGGTCAGGCTATGCTCCTAGGTATAAACATCGTGGGTGGCAAGGTCTACAGAAGGGACAGTGAGGTAGTGACACATATACAGAATCGAGTGCTTTGTGAACATTTTATGTACTGTACAGTTTCTCCTATATGTGTGCTCAGTTTCTAACCAGTTTATATAGACACTTAGGGATGAAATCTTTCTCCCCTCTTCACACTGGCAATACCTCTGCACGAGACATTAGTCAAAAACTAGAAAAAATCCAAAAGTGTTTCCAAAATCAAAATCCAATCCTATCATCTCCTCCTCATTCTCGGCTATGACCATTAAAAACTCATGAGAATTCACCAAAAGCCTTTATTCGCACTCAACCCTCTCTGAAAGAAAAGCAGAGAAATTTAGAATTCTTGGCTGGAAGCAGCATCTAGTTCTATTCAAACACAGTTTGAAGAGGCTCGGATTATGGCACACCCGTAGACTGAAGACCCTCGGAACCGCTAAGTCAAAATGTGACCTGCTCAGAATCTCAAGACCTTGATAGAAAACATTCACCAGGAACACAGCCTGGGAGACGCTGCTCTGCTCTCTGCCTTAGAGGTCATGCATTATTAAAAGGCATCTCATTACGATGGAAATTACGACCTTGTCACCAACGCTATAAATGTCAAGAAATCCCACTTTAAAAGAATATATTGTCTTGATTATAAAGAGAAACTTCTTCCCTTAAAAAGAAAAAAGAAAAGAAAACTTGCTTTGTTTTCAATGAAATCCTTTTCATAAAAAGGTTTGTAACAAATCATGGCCATTTTATAAAGCTTCTTTTAATGCAACCTTTAGAAGGGAAAGGAAAATCTCTCTCAGATACACATACCCCCCCATTCAAGAATATACTGAGAAATCTGAATTTTCCTCAGTAAATAACTGTTGATGGTAAAAAGAAACTATTTGACACCCCACCACATTCTAAATAGTATTAAAGACCATGTTATTGAAATAAAACATTACTATTTTTCATACAAAGGGATCCTTGCCAAGCTTAAACATTTACCTGTTTTTTGTTGCGTGGGAGCAACCGAATACACTATTAGGTCTCAATATTATTCCTTAAAGTAGATCGTTTTTAAAAACCTGGATTGTATATGCTAGCTGCACATTTTCCCTAATAGATACAAATTATTTTAAAAGACTAATGGGTGAGTATACAAAGTATATCATAGTTTTTCTACATGGATATAAGGCATTTTTCCTTAAAATAAAATCCTCCTAAATATATAAGTATGACTCGGTACTATAAAAAAAGGTATTCCTGGCAGCTTAGAGCATTGCTCTGAGACGGAGGAACCCCACAGAGGCACATGTGAAAGAGGTGGACCCAGCGAGGATGCTGTCTCAGCCACCAGGCAGTGATAAGACGACCTCCTTTCTTGTAGATGAGGATAACATAGACTCCTGAATCCTAGGATTGCTTACACCAGCATATATGCAGGTGGCTAATAGAACGTGTTTTGCAAAGACAAGCTATTGTATCAGAGAGCACAACATGGAAAGCCCCGGGCTCTGCTGCGTGTGATATTTACAGAGCCCCTGCTACGTCCTCGGCCCTCCTTCATGACTGGGAATACGGAGAGAAAAGGTAGCCCTAACTTCCAAAATGATCCTGTCATTAAAAGCCCATGTCACCTGACTTCCAGAAACCATGACTCAGTATTGATACCTTGAAGGAATTCCTATCCTAACCCAGTATACTCCCTTAATCAATAAGGTGGTAGAAAGCTTCCTCACCTTTCTAATGAATATCACCGATGCGATGTTTGGTTTTTGACTGCCCGGAATTCCACACCTTTGTCAACTATGCAGAGTCAATTACAGTAGACTATTGTATTTTTCTAAACCTACGGAACATCAGAACTGCCTGAGATGCCAGTTGCAAATAGAAACACACTCCACATCTACTGAGTGAGGATCTCTTTGGTAGGGGGAGGATTCGCGCTGAATGGTGTTTCTAACAAGAGTGCCCAGGAGATTCTGTGATTAACTCCGTTGCAGATGGTGATTCTCAAAGTGGGGTCCCTGAAACAGCTGTATCAGCACCACCTGTGAATTTATTAGATGTGCAAATCCTCAGGTCCCACCTGTACTGAATTAGGGTGGTGCCCAGCAAGCTCTCCAAGTGATTGTAGTCTCCAGAGCTTGAGATCTGCTGGTTTAGGATTTAGTAAAGGGGTATAATTAAATGCAAGTTCAAAAAGGCTACGTTATTGCAAATAAAGTGTGTCCCTCTAACACACCGGTTCTCAACTTTGCCACTTCCTTACAGTCACCTGGGATGCTTTCAAACATCTTGACATCCAGCACAGCACTACAGACCAATTGATATCAGGATTTCTGGGAGAAGAACCCAAGCATCAGTATTTAAAAAAAAAAAAAATGTATCTTCCAGGTGGTGCCTGTGGCTCAAAGGAATAGGGCGCCAGCCCCATATGCAGGAGGTGATGGGTTCAAACCCAGCCCTGGCCAAAAACTGCAAATATATATATATATATATATATATATATCTTCCTAGGAGTTTCATTTGGATAGAACAACTTTAATGTTTCATTCAGATAAAAAAGAATAATGACACAAATAGCTGCTTTTTTCCTCTAGTTTCCTCGCCCCAAACAAATCGGACATGAATATAAATTCAGGGTGGTTTATGCCTTATTCCGAAAATTTTAAGGCAATGAAATTACAGTTCACCTTACTATGTAAAGACTGTATACGGGCCAGACATACCTGATATACGTGTAAACATGTTTACTAATGTAGATAGCAAGCTTAAATTTCTGAAATGTATTTTAAATCCTATAATCTTGAAGCTATTAAACCGTACTTTTGTGATTACAGAATGTATTTCATTTACACAAACATACATTTTTTGTCAATAGGAGATAGGACTTTTATCTTCCCAAAGAGGTCAAGTGTTAAGTCAGAAACATCTTTCAAAGGAAATGTGATAAAAGTAATGTCAAATTCAAGCAAGTGATCTATTCCAGAACAAAGTATCGCAGTTTCGCTCTTCAAAGGCTTCTAACAAGTAGGTATTAAGCTTCATCTTAATGTTTAACACACAAATTTATTTTTCAAACTGCTTTGAAAGCAAACGCTGTGAATCTGGCAATGTCCCTGAATTTCTTTCATGACTCCACCCTGCAAATGCCAAAGCTGCAGTATCTCCTGGGAGGATTTATTTGGGCAGCAGGCAAAGCTAAATGCCTTCAGTGATCCCACTGTGTGCTAATCTCAAGGCTAATTTGTCAAATCCCCGTTTCATTTGTTTTCCTTGCTTTGTAAAAGTTTATTGATAAGTACTTTTGTCACCTTCCTGGGAATTAGATGCCTGATCAATCTTGTTTGAATTCCTGACTCTTCAGCAATTAGTGACCCAGTGGGTCTCCTCTAAGAAGGGTAAGTGCTTGGACAGATTCTACTGAGCAGCTCTTCCTGTAAACAATTTGCTTTCTTGCTGGGTCCTCAGGTTGCTACCTCTTGAAGGGTTTATATACATGTTTATTTTTTAAGAATCATTCTGCTTCAGAACATCATAAAAGTAGCATCAACCTTTTATACACTTCATTTCTGTCCATTGTGTTTGGGGCAACTGATCCTAAAAGATATAAAACATCTGGGGCTGAGAAATGCTTTTTATAAGGATGGTGTTGAAAGCAAAGCAGGAAACCCCTGACGCCACACCCCTCCTCTGCAGAATCAAAGCCGCGGCCATCTTTGAAAGTCAAGAAGCCTGTGTGTGTTCACAGCCACGGAAGATCCATGGTCACTTTCTGTGGCAGGAGCCCCAGTGCTGTATTAACAGCTCCTGTGCTGCCAGGGACAAGCAGCTCTGACCACTACATCACGGAGACAGTGAGGAAGAAGACCCCAGAGGGCACCCACCCTGCTGCCCTCTACTGAGGACGCCAGGGCCGAGAAGCCCCCAGGGCCCTGAGGAAGCTGGGAAGTGGGACAGCAATGGCGACAGGGTGAATATGGACTTGGCCTCTCCAGGTGGAGAGGGCGCTGCCCTGGAGTCATCCCTGACCAGTGTGGTTTGGACTCTGCCAACCCCAATGGCACCTGTAAACTGAGTCCACCCCGCCGCTCACAAATACATTCATTCTGTTCTGCAAATGGAGGAAGAGGAGGACAAACTGTCTGACAAGCCCGTCAGCATGCACCCAGGGGTCACCCAGGCCACCCTTGCACCTGTAAACACCTTACTTCAGGAAGCTTCCGACACACTCCTCACAGGACCCACACGAGCTCCTGCTGCAGAGAGCCTGGTACTGCAGTTCCCAGCTGCTGTTTACATGTCTGAATCCCCATCACCCACCTGCTCCCCCCACCTGCCTCCCTCCTGCACCCCCTCGCCACACCCCCACATGGGAATAATTGGAAAAGTAAGGCCAATTCTGGAGTCTGACCTTCGTGACATCATGGCTCACTTGCTTCTTAACTATACGCTCTTCAGAAGTTTCTTTAGTTTTGAAGAACAAAACTTATTTGCAAGAATTTTGAGGTAGAAGCAACAAACAACAACTGTGAGTCTGGGCGGTGGCTCACGCCGTGATCCCAGCATTCTGGGGGGCTGAGGAGGGAGGACCCCTGAGTTCAGGAGTTCTAGAACAGCCTGAGCAAGAGCGAGATTCTGTCTCTACTCAAAATAGAAAATTAGCTGGGTGTTGTGGCAGGTGCCTGTAGTCTCAGCTACTTGGGAAGCTGAGGCAGGAGGCTGGCTTGAGCCCAGGAGTTTGAGGCTGTTGTGAGCTATGACATCACAGCACTTCGCCCAGGCACAGAGTGAGACTGTCTCAAAAGAAAGAAAGGAAATAACTATGCAATGCCTGGTACTCATAGAATGATTGCTATTCTAAGTATTAGCCATAGGACTGTAAAAGACACCACGATTGAGAAAAAGGCAGTGACAAGTAAGAGCAAAGGACTAGTAATCAAAAGAATCATTTTAAACATTTAGAGCTGAGGTCACTGTGAACCTGCAAGAGGGCCTGAGTTTGCAGTATCAGGGCTAAGTGTTAGCTAAAGAATTCTGGGGCTAGGGAGTCGGGGTGGGGAGGTGACCTCTGCTCCTGGCCGACTGTGGGGTGAGGGGAGGGCAGAGCCTGCTCCTGACAGCCATAGAGGGAAGGGACTGAGAATAGCCTGAAAATCATCTCAGGGAACCACTCCGCTCCTTCTCCACCTTCGTGTGGGTTATTTTAGTCACATAAGTGGATGAACTTCTAAACGCGGAGCAATGCTCAAGACAGTGATTCTGAAGCCGGTAAGGGGAAGAGCGTGTGATGGGAAGCGAGACGCCAGGCTCTGGTGGTGGAGAGCAGACAGCAGAGGCACGGTGCCTTCTTATCATCTCCCGCAGCTGGCAGCTGGTTTTCTGATGCCTGATGGTAACCCAGAATCATTTTGTGAAGTTGCACAGTTGCCCCTGCGCAGCATCCAAGAACCCCTGGTTAGCTCGGCAGAAGCCAGCTCCTCCACAACGTGGGGCTGTTTCCAGGCTGGCCTCCTCGGTCCTCTCTGCTGATGAAAGCAGGTAAAGAGGTGAACTGTGGTGGACACATTCAGCTGTCTCCTTTCCAAACCACTCCCTTTGAAGTAGAAGTAGATTCAGGGCAGTCTTGGCAGAACTCCACTGCCTGGAGGGCATAATGATCTCTCATAAATACCAACACTCATTTCTCAAAAATTTGAAAACTGGCTAAGAAACATATTGATCATTCAATAAATTCCCTATCATGTTTTCGGGCAGAGAACTTGCCATCCCTCACCACCACCACCCCATCTCTCTTTTTATTGTGTGATTACTGTGTGCTCCATGCTAGGGACACAAAAACAAGTATGAGATAGCCAGGTCACTATGAAAGTTTTGAGATAGACTGGGTTGTGGTGCATTTATTTCACTTCCAAGGAGCACAGTTACAGCGTCCTTTCTGACTCACCTGTGCATGATTCACCTTGCTGGCCTTATCGGTGTTGCAAGGAGGGCTTCGTTTGTTTCTACCCTGGTAGATTTTACATTTCGGATTTTTGTGGATTTATCTGGATTTATCCCAAAACCTTCGTACTGGCCCATGTAAAAGAGAAAACATCTTCCCTTGAAAAGTATAATGGAAGAGATGATAGAAGAACTGATAAATATTTTGTATTTAAAATTCCAATACACATTTTAAAATATATATGTGGTGAGTGTAAAGCTCAGCACATACCACATGTAGACACCTGAGAGCAAAGTTCTGCCTGACATCAATGGAAAAGGGCAGAGAGGTTTCCAGGGCAGACTCTCGGGCCCCTCCTGCGGTGCGGGTGTCCTAATCCCCAGAAGCTGTAACTGGATTTATGGCAAAGGGGAATTGAGGCTGCAGGTGGCGTGAAGGCTTCTAATCCAGTCATTACCTTGGATTACCCAGGTGGACCCGGCGTAATTCCCGGGGTCCTCAAAAGTGAGAGAGGAAGGCAGGAGGAGAAGTCAGGGTGACAGGATGTCAGAGGCCCCCGTCACTGCCGGCAAAAATGAAGAAGGGGGCCCTGTGGGGGGTGGAGGAAGCCTCCAGAAGCTGGAAAAGGCTGGGAAACAGATTCTCCCCTGGGCCTCCGGAACAGAAGGGCCTTGCCAACACCTTGATTTGGACCGGGAGAGATCATACCTGACTTTGAACCTACAGAACTGTAAGATCATGAAGTCATGTAGTTTTAAGTCAGTAGGTTTGTGGCAACTTGTTATGGGAGTGATAGGAAAACTAAGACAATTTCCCTGAGGAGATGAATTTTTATGAAGAAGATTTAAGCCAAAGTAGGCAGGGAGGTGACCAAGCACGTCCTATGTGAAGACAGTAACAACATGTTTCTCGGCACTGAGCGTGAACATGGAGGCCTCAGGGCTGGAGCTGAGAGGAAGGGCTCGTAAGTCACATGACTCAGCACAAGCCACTACCATTGGTCAGTCTGAGCCACTGGGATGTGACCTTTCAAACCTACGTCTTTGCTCATCCATCTAAGTAGCTCATCCCGCCTACTTAGAATCACCTCCCTATCTATTTCCACTAGTTCAAATCCTACCTTCGGCCTGAAAGCATGAAAGTAAAGCCCTCAGAGGACGTCTGCGTACTGTCAAGTATGGACAATCAGCCTTTCAACTTGAATGAGAGTTACTTGTGTGTCCAACTTGTGTCACTGACTGCCCATGTCTTACCAGAGCGGTAACTGCTATGTCTTTCATGATGTCTGTCACACTGCCATGGTGCGGTACATAGCCGAGCAGTCCCGTGATAAACTGGCCTTTGCTCATGAACAAACAAAAGAGTGACATGGAGCACAGGGGTGCCTTCCAGTCTGGAGGGTAAGGACCCATTACTGGTGTAGTAATCAGAGCAGAGGGTCGGGCAGCTAATGACAACAAATAATAGACGCATACAGATACCTTAAACATTTAACACTTAAAACATCCGTTCACCAAATGTTTGAGTTTGGGTCTTCCGACAGGTATTTTGTCTGGTGTCTTTGCATAAATCACACCTATCACACATTGTTAAAACATTGCCAGGGCTGCCATAACAGGACACCACGCACTACACCATTGAACAGCAGAAACCTATTCTTTACGGTTCAGGAGGCTGGAAGTCCAAAATCAAGGCGTCAGCAAGTTTGAATGCCCGCCTCCGCACCAAGGCCTCTCCTGGCCCTGCAGACGGCCTCTTCACAGGCCTTTTTTATGGTAAGAGCGTCCTGTTCCTGGTGTCTCTGTCCCTTCTGAGGATGCCTGTCCTATTACATCAGGCCCCACCCTAGAGACCTCATTTTAACATAATTACCTCTTTAAGAACCCTGTCTTCACATATGGTTACATGCTGAGTACAGGGAGCTGGACTTCAACATATGAAATTATGGGGGGCACAGTTCACCCCATGACAACGTCATATATAATTTTCGATTTTATTTGCTTTAAAAGAGATCATCAAGAGCTACAATTTGGAGAATCCTAAATTTCTGTATTTCCCTTGGGTCTTTTAAGAGATATTCCTCCCACATCTAATACAACAACAATTTTTTACACTGCCCCAATGGCAATTTTCCAAAGCAATCACTTTGATTCATAGAAATAACAACTCCCTTTTCATATTCAGACATCACTAGTTGACCTAGTGTGATTACAATAGCAATTGGCATAAACAGGTCTAAGACTCTTGGTCAGCTTTCAACTCAACTTGTTAGAAGTCCAAGAATGCAGAAATGAGCCAAGTAGAGCATAGCCAGGCAGTCGCCGGGAGGTCATGTATCTTTTATAACCAATGGAGAGGGATCCAACACGTACCTTTTGAGAGCTTTAGGAGTAATAAGATCTAGAATTGGACAACATCATGGAGTTTCATTCCTCCGCTTCTCTTTTTAGTAGAATTTATATGTTGAGTTTGTAGGGTTCTTTTTAAATCTAAATGTTAATGTTTCAGTGAAAATCCCTGACCATGGTCCCATAACATCTGCTGGGTTCTTTCTGGTGCTGGGGCTCACATGCTCATGAGGTGAACCTGTTCCTTTATCAGAGATTCTCATTGGTGAGAAGCACCTGCCCTTTTTGAGACATGCTCAGCCTCCTTGCAATTTCCAGCTATTTTTAGCCCTTAGGAATTGTATCTCCTCTTCATATGCATAGCACAGGTATAACCTTCTCCAAACACTTAGGGATATTTTTCTTAATCTTATGCAGCATTCCAGTCCTTTCACTCATTCCCCATGCGATAAGATCTCCGCATCATTTTCCTCACTGATTGCCTGGCTCTGAATACATTTTATTTTGCCAATTTCTCTTCAGACTCTGGTGCCTTTTACTCCTCAGATCTGAGCTGACTGAGCCAAAAGGCACTGAAACTCTGTCCTCCTTCATTCTTTGCTCCTCTTCAAAGATACCTGAAAAGCACCTTGCTTACTCTCAGCCCTTTCTCCCATCAACAAATATGGGGATAAGTTCATTCCAGATTCATACTGTCTAACAGTCAAACAACGTTCATTCAAATGTCATCTGCTTTTTCAATGAATGAACGTTGTTTCCGTATGTCTGTGGAAGAATATTCCAAAGAGTAGTGACATGGGACCAGCTCTGTGATTTGTGCCGTATTCCTCAAATTACAGCCATTCAGGTACAAATGTTGTGATGCTTGCTGTATCTTAGCACCACTGTTTGGTTGTTTAACTAAATCAATTGATTTTCAAAACCTTACATGCATTGATTGATTGATTGATTGATTGTTGGGGATTCATTGAGGATGCAAAGAACCGGGTTACACTGATATACATGCACTTAAATAAGTTTTTATTCCAGTACCAGTAGAGACCCTGTACAATGGCAAGCCTTCTCTCGTCTCACACAGAACACACACTGAATTACTGAGCTCCCCCCCAGGATTTGCCTGGGCTATTTTCCCATCTCAGTCGATGGCAACTTTATCTTCCAGTGGCTCCAGTAAAATCAAGAAAAAAGATAAGTCTACTTTGCGATCATTTTTCACTCCTCTCTTTCTGATCCAATTGATTAGAAAATCTCATTTGTTATTCCTTCAAAATACAGCCAAGAATCTGAAACTCCCCCCAGCTTCTGCAGCCTCCTCCCCATTGTCCAAGCCCCCATCATCCTGCCTGGATGAGTGTCACAGCCACCCAGTTGGTCTCTGGGCTTTAACCTTTGAGGTTAGTCTCAACAGCCAGAGTGATTCTGTCAAGACATACATTGGCCCACGTCCCTCTCCTGAGTCGTGCCCAGGAGCTTAGGTGCCACTGGGAATAGAGGTCCACGTCCTTGTAATGTCTCCCAGGTCCCACGTGACCCGGCCTGGCCCAGCTGCTATTTCTTCGGCCTTGTCTCCTGCTACCCTTCCCTGGGGCTGCTCACTCCACACCAGCTCCTTCCCTGGCCTGGATGTCTGCAGAACTGACTCCCTGTCCCCCTTGGTGTCATCACCAACTGACACTTGCTCGGTGATGTTGCTGCCCTCTTCAGTGTTTCCATCCCCTGCCCCTAATCCTCGTTAGCCTTCCTTCCCCTTCCCTTTTTTTCTTGCTTCCTTGAGAGTCAGGATGTTCAAACAGGCCGATTTATTTATTCTCCTACTGTGTGTTGGGGGGGTGGTGATTTTCTGTCCTGCCCCTCCAATGAAAATGGAACCCCACAAGACCACAGGTCTCTGCTTTGCTCACTGACACATCCAGGCCACCGAGACCTCTGCCTGGCACTCAGCCTGCCTGGCGTCTTCTCTACTTTCACTGGGCAGAGGGATGCCCAGAGGGCCCTGGCCTGCCACTTTCCACATTAGCCAGAAGGCCGTGTGCTCACCCCAGCGACACCACCCCCACCCTGACTCAGAAGTGATGACACCTCGGGGCAGCTCATCTGCATCATAAACCCAGATCTACAGCAACTCACTAAAACCACTTTTCTTCCCCTGCTTACTTCAAGCTAAAGATAATTCTTCAGCATAAGGTGCTAGGACATAGTACAATTGTGTGATATGCAAATATCGCATTTTTATTATACAACTGGCCTAAAAATAAATTTTGTTTAGAGCTCCATTTTTTTCTGCTAGATATACGACCAGTGAGGAGCTACTGACTTGGGCTGGGAGCTGGTGACATAAAGAACAATTCAACAGGCTGAGGACATGATTTTTCCGTCCCACGGTTTCTCTCTCAAACATCTCTAGTATGTGAATCGAGAGAAAAGGCATGCCATTGCACAGGGTCTTTACTGGTACTGGAATAAAAACTTACATAAATGCGCATAAATCAGTGTAACCTGGTTCTTTGTATCCTCAATGAATCCCAAAATAATAAATAAATAAATAAATGTAAGGTTTTGCATTTCAAATTTTTTATATATCACCCAACAAGACAGTAACTCTCTTCAAAGTGTGGGGAGATTTGGGTTAAATTTTTCTCCTTCCTTAGAATATTTTTTAAAACTAAATCTGAGAAGATTTAGCTAGGGACCAAATTTAGAGAACTATGCTAGAAATATAAAGTATCATGAAAGTCTTTACCTGGGCTGTTCCTGAGCCTACGATAGCTCTATAATATGTAATGTAAAATAACCTGAATGAAGGCATAATAACAAAAAACATGGTTAATTAGCAAATCCCTTGTCATAGATACCCAGCCTCTGATGCACAGAAGGATAGGCCTTCCCAAATCCCACGTGCTGTTCCCTCCATCACTGTCGGGGGCTGCGTATTTACAGTCACTTACAGCTGCACATTCTAGACTGCACCGCCATATGTTTTATTATTCCACCAGCTGTAGACCATAAAACTGTTTTATCTATTCTGCGGTTTGCTTAGTACTAATAAAATAAACTTCCAATCCCTAACTTAGTGACTTCTCTGATATGGTATCACTTCAACAAAGTACAGTTTTTCTGTCTGGTACACGAAAAATGTTCTGAAACCAAAGCATCTTTGAAAAGACATATTCCTGCTCCTAAAGCTTTCATAAAGACTCTTACAATTTGAATGAATTGTGCTGCAAAAGGACTTGTTTTCCTATTGATTTCAAGGCTGATGGACCATAACCTTCATTGATGGTTCATTCTGGCTTCCTCCAGACTGAAAGGGAAATAGCACTGACCCTGTTCTCCGCCTTGGAGCCTACGTTATTGATATTCTTTAATCATTATGTTGGAACATAAAGCTTCTGCTATGTTGCAATTATTATGTGTCCTTACTAGAATGTAGTTAGTGAAACAAAAATAGATGAGGCGGCCCACCACGGGGCCGTCCTGCTGTTCTCGGTAACTCTGAGTACAATACACAGAACTTGGAGAAAGCTCTCCATTCATGCTGACTTTCTGGCACCAGTTGCACAAAAGAAATCTTTCTGAAGTTCTTGAAAATGAAAATATCATAATTAGCATTTTAACCCAATAGCAGCTCTGCAGAAGAGCTGATTTTCATGTAACAATGTATTATTTTTAACTCATCTTTCTCTAGATACTTTTTTATGAATTTCATACCATTTTTAAGAAATGAAATAACAAGATTATGAACATCTTGCAGGAAAAAGCTGACAAGATTTTGCCAGGTTTTTTAAATCTTTTGAGATTTCTTGCATTAGATTTTGATCTGAATGCCCGGAGTATGGGAATTAGTCCTGTCACTTGCTGTCACTGAGATTCCTGAAAATGTGCAACGTGAAACATTCATAAGAACAAAACCCTTTATGCTTTTTTATTTTTACTGTTCATTAAAGGAAAACAAAACGGTCTAATAATCATACATGCTTACTAGAATCGATATTAACATTTCTGAGAGCAATTACTTACAGGCAGTGTATGTTAAATTCAGAATGGGTACAGGAGAGCCTAGGTCAGTGTTTGTTAACCTTTTTTAATCTCACAGCACACATGAACCTATAGTTAAACTTCTGTAGCACACTTAAATTTGGTTGATGAAAAAAAATAAGGAAAAAAGAATATACTTATTATGCTTTGAACTTCTTTCTAAAATAATATAATTAATGGTCTTCAAAAATGTTCTGGGCACGCTTAAGATCCTCTCACAGCACACCAGGTAGAAATCACAGGCCTAGTGGGTCTTTCCTGCTCACTCGCCATCACAGGAATTATCTGCCATTCACGGACTGTATGTTAATGCCCCTCCTGGTACTGAGTGAGCCCATGTGACTGGTCTGGCCGGCACAGGAAGGGTGTCTCTCAACTGAGCCTTTTACCTCCAGTATAAATCCCTCCAGCGCTGTCTGTTCTATCTGGCGCAGCACCCAGCTGTGTTCAAGGGGGTGGCTACACCAGCCACCTGGGTACCTGAGGGACAAAGCTGCCCCCACCCCCACAGACTTGAATCTCTGCTGTTTTAAGTTTGGAGTTGGCTGTTATCATAGCACCACCACACCTATTCCCACAGATTGAAAAAATAAACTTTTGCAATAGCCAAACTGATTCTCCATTTTCCCTTATTAATATGGTTATCTACATTAAAAACTAGAAAATTTCCAGGGAGCTTCTTCCTATCTTGGGGTTCACATGCAGGGATGGACGGTCAGAAGGCAGAACAGGGCAGTGGCCAGGAGGGTAGTTCTGCTTTCCAAACCAGGAAACTAGAAATGCCTTGAGGTTTAGGAGGGACAAAGGCTGGGCCTTACACTTATCTGTCCCCACATTCCTTTGGTTTTGCAAGAGAAATCCGGCTAAAATGAACTTCAGAAGTTTCTTTGAAGAGGAAAAATGTGGAGAGAGGAGACAAAATACACAACCAGAATCAAGGAAGCAGACTGTGGTCCTGCTCTGGAAACTGGTCCTGACATGCTCATTATAGAGATAGGAATTTCAGAACCTTGTCTTTTTCTCAGGTGACAGCTGTGACTGCCCATTTCCCCCACCTCCTGCCTGCTGGTCAGTGAAACAGATCATGGGGCAGCCAGGTTGTGGGGGGCGACAGGAGAAGCAGGTGTGGCTGGGGAGGAAAAGGCACAAGCCCCCTTCACCTTTGTCACCTCCTGCCCTCACAGCTGTGAATGCTGAGCTTTCTACCATCTCTGTGTTTTGACCGCAGGAATGCTCACATTTCACTTACTCAAAATAATGTGCAAGTCATAAGAAATGTGAACTTGATCCCTTGAACTTCCAGAAATCCCTAATGTGCAGTGGCACTCTTTCATTTTCAGAACACAAATGCCATTTAGGATCCTTTTCCACGCTTTACTTCTGTGTTGTCATGTAGCTCCTTGGACAGATTTTCCTTTTGCTCATGGCCATGTGAAAAAACTTTTTTCCTTCTCAAAATGACAATATTGAGAACATCTGGTTTCTAGCCTCCTTAACAAAGTTTGTTCTGCAGTGCCATTAAGCTTAAATATCTGTCACTAAATCAAGCGATTGACAAAATGCTCCCTGTTGAATTGCAGCCCAGGGTGCTCCATCATTAAACGTCCTTTCTTGGATACCAGCTGAAAACGAGTTAATTGTCTCTTTTTGAAGAGAGTGGGTCCCAAGCACCAAAGGTGCCTGTTTTCGTTTCCTAATGAGAAAATGTATTCCATTTATTCTAGCAATTTTCCATTTTCTGTCCCTCTGACTAGTATATTTAATTACTCTAAATCACTCTCCACATAAAGACATGATGTGTTTCTGAGAACCATAACAAAGATATTGTTTTGTAAATGTGTTTGTCTATTTAAAAAGCACTAAAGGTTTTCAGCAGTGAGGTCCCCACTGGTTCAGGCACGGATCGATGTGTCGTTGGTTAAAATACAGCGTCGATTGCTGCAGGAAAGTACAGGTACTCATGACCTTCCGTGGCATCAACATCTTGCTCTGTTTTTACATTCTCCGGGACACATCAAACACAATCTGCAATGTCATTACTCGTTAATGCCAAAAGTCATAAACAGACAAAGGTCATTAAGACCCCAGATCCTCTCAAGTCCAGAAAGAGAATCCGGTTTGATGAGAAAAAAGGCTGGCAGGTCACCCCTTTTATACACACCTACACGCAGCCCATCCCCTGCAGGGCACATAGCCTGTGATAAGTTAAAGATAAAAATCTCTCAAAGTGACGTCATTTCCAAGCCAGGAAATGAAGCAGCTTTTCCTCTCAACAGGAAATCTTCAGTGTCTCCTTGAATTTTCTAAATGTAAGACTCTTTTAGTTGTCATGTATATAAAGGATTACATGATGTGAGAATATTCATTATGTTTGAAAGACATGGTTTCTAATAAAAAAAATGTGTCTAAAGACTTTGCTTCTTAAAAAGAAATCTATTACATAGAAACTATTCATCTAATTCTTTTTAAGTTGGGTAAGAAATCTTCTCCGCTCCCTCCCCCCTTTTTTTGGATGGCCATTTAATAATTCACAATTCCAAACCCCAAAGTATACAGCAAGAGAATAAAAATAAAGCAAAACCAGAGGCCGGGGACTAAGGAGCTCAGTGGAGTTCAAGACAGGACCCCGCCCCTGACCTGGCTGAGAAACATGAGCCACATTATCGAACTGCAGATTGCTCAACTCCCCAGTACCGCAACAAATCCTAACTCATGCACTTGTTGTGGAAATCAAATTACATAATGCAGATAGGACCCCAGCAGGCAAGTGCTTTTATTTTTTTTATTTTTATGTATTTATGTATTTATTTATTTTTGAGACAGAGTCTCACTATGTCACCCTCGGTAGAGTGCTGTGGTGTCACAGCTCACAGCAACCTCAAACTCTTGGGTGTAAGTGATTCTCTTGCCTCAGCCTCCCAAGTAGCTGGGACTACAGGCGCCCACCATAATGCCCAGCTAAGGCAAGTGCTTTTAAAATAGACGTGACTATTCTGATTACTTCCAACAACCTCTGAACATCTCACTCATTTCCACATTTCACTGAGGATCTGAAGTTGTATAGGCCATTGCCTCTATTCAAGAAATGAGGATGGCCCCAGGGTTTCTTTATCTTGGTGAGTTCCACTGAAATTTGTTAAAATGACACCAGTCTCCCATTCTTACAGGAACTAAAAGTCTTGCTTTTGTTCTTGGCGGGGTTTCAATGAAATGGAGACTCGAAGCGGCCCCCTGATTAGAGCTGAGAAACTGGGCACGGAAAGGTGTTCACTTGTCAGTGCTCAGGCCCAGCCTGCAAATGGTGTCTCACAGGAACATGTCCGCTTGAGCCCACCTAAACTAGCATTCAAATGAAACTTGGTTAGGTGTTAGGTTAGGAAATTTTAAAAATCTTTTTAAATTTTTGGGAAGAAAGTAAGAGAGTGCTTAACAAATGCAACCTTCCTTCTCATTCTGGAGAATCAACTCTTGGCCACATGTGCCCACACTTCCTCTGAGGACCAACCTCCCCGTCCTGTCTCGACAGTTGTGGACAGACGACTGTTCAATTACTGTCTTAACTCGATTCTAAAATCCATAAACGTGATTTCACAGCAAGCCTCAACACCGTAATGACACACTGTTATGTTTTCCATGAGGCTTTTTAAAAACATTTTAGCTCTAATCATAAACAGGGAGAATATCGCTTAAATATCAGTACCACTCGGTAGTACAAAAGGTTCCTACAGTCATCTTCAGATATTTCCCCCAAAAAAATGTATTACAAGAAGTGTCAGGGTGGTTTTGTCATTTATAATAAGCAGGTAACTTGATTTTCATAAAATTTTTAAAAATTTCAGCCAGAAGTGAGTTTACAAATATATCATTTTTATGTGGTATTCGTATTAGACTCTATTCCATACTTGGTTTACATATAAGGGGACTAAATCTCAATATTTTACCAGATTTAACACTGATACAAAAATAGAAAATGGAGTTTAACTAAACAAGTCTAACTATCAAATTGTATGCTTCCCTCTGCTATGAATAAGGAAAATATTATACATGTAAAAACTTCTTGAATCAGCAGTGCAAAGTTTTAAATAAATTCAGCCCTTTTGATATTTGAATTCTAGTTATTTTGGACAAAATTCCACTTCCTGGCATTGCAAGGAAAAATGTTTTTAACGTAGTTTATTGAAAAGCTTCCTCAAAAAGTCCCCTATCTCAAGATGCTTTTCAAAGCTAACAAAAGTCTGTGGAGGAGTGAAAATTACACAGGTCCCTGAAGATTTGCTTCCCCCTGGAACCAGCTCCTCTGGAAGCAAAATGTCTGAGGAACAGTCTCAGCCCAACTCACGTTATTTCCTGGCTCAGCATCCTCTCACGTGAGCAAACTACAGGGAACAGAGTGTGTTTTCCTTTGTCCAGTGAAGAAAAGACACAAGAAAGGAATTTTGGTTACCCCAATAACTTCAAAATATCCATGAAAATTTGAGTTGAGATTTTTTAATTGTGTCTATTTTAATGATGGAAACTGATTTTATGGAAGCTTGTGGAAAATATATTTTCCCATGTACATCAGAAGCGAATGTAGAAATGGTATCAAACTATAATTAGCATCTGGGGCTACACTCTGGTTTAGAAAGTAATATAAATTTACTGAAAATTCTGAAGATAGACACTCAACAATAAACAATTAAAAGTAGATACTGGTAGCTCCTATTCAATTTAATAGGTGTACAGACATTGGAAAATTGCAAAGCCACAAATGAAATTTTGTTGTGACAATTCCCCAAACAATACATACAATTCTGTCAATTGTATTTTCTTATTGGAATTTTTTCTAAAATTCTAATTCTCAAAAAAAAAGTCAATGGGAAATGATTGCACAGGAAGTATATACAACAGCTGATTTAAAAGGAGGTCAACTAACTGTAATGATAAGAAACATATTTACAATATAAGTACAAGTATGTGAGGGAAATTTTACACATCGAGAAGACCATAGAAGAATGAAAACAAAGTGTTAGCATTTACCTTTGAGTGGACTGTGAATAGTTTTGTTTTTGCTTTTTGCCTCTGTACTTCAAGTTTTCTGTATTTTGCAGTAGTATTATAATGAATATATACACACATGTACATAACTTCTACTTACATGTTATTCAAAAGTAAATGACATAAAACTTTCCAATACTACACAGAATATAGTTAAGGTGATGTCATGCACAGACCTCTTTAGGAACTCTGTTCTCCTGATGTTATCAACAGGTGGCAAGGCATAGTGACTCACATCATTCTAGTCGTCTAGGAGGCCCAGGCAGGTGGACTGCTTAAGGTCAGGAGTTCAGGACCAGCCTGAGCAAGAGCGAGACCCTGTTTCTACTAAAAATAGAAGAAAACTAGCTAGGCATTGTGGCAGGTGCCTGTAGTCCCAGCTACTTGGGAGGCTGAGGCAAGAGAATCACTTGAGCCCAAGAGTTTGAGGTTGCTGTGAGCTATGATGCCACAACACTCTAGCCTGGGCAACAGAGTGAGACTCTCTCTTAAATAAATAAATAAGATAATATGTCTATGGTACAGTTGGATGATGCTATTTACTCTGAGCATTTATTTTTCAAGATGACTTTCATTGGCAAAGCTCTGCCTTAGCCACGTAGGGGCGTCTCTACTATTCTAATGTCTTACCAGGACCTCAAAATCAGGATGTCTGAGACAAATGAGATTTATCTTCCCAGTTTCCCAATGCACAGAATCACACATCTGTACGTACCTCCAAACTTCACAGTTTCTATGAGCGAAATCACCGTTATGCCATCCTTCAAGCTCCTGGAGTAAGGGTGGTCCTCCCTTCTCCTCGCCTTCTGCTATGAGCCTCAGCGTCCACTTGCTGGCTTCTGAGCTCCCCTTGTTATTATTGTCACTGCTGCTGTCCCATCTCTAGATTCATTGCCACTCTGCCTGACAGTCGCAGCAGCCTCTTCACATGTCTTCTTGGCTGTGCCCCTCCCTGACAGTCATAAAAGCAACTCTCCTATTGTTTGCCCTTGGACAACCCCCGAGGGATTGAACGGGACATCAGCAGCCACTCCATCCAGCATGGTAGATCAGGAGATGGTCACCATCGTCCCCCAAAACAAGCCTCCCCGTGCTTACGCTTCTCCAGCCTCTGAGAACGTGCTGCCCCTCATCTCTGCCTGTGAAACCCTTGCAATTCCCAAGCTCTGTCCCCAATCCCCCTCCTTCATGACAATCACTCCCCAATTCAAGGTTC
The DNA here is from genome assembly GCF_027406575.1 of Nycticebus coucang. Lineage (NCBI taxonomy): Eukaryota > Metazoa > Chordata > Mammalia > Primates > Lorisidae > Nycticebus > Nycticebus coucang. Next base: position 6,271,097 of record NC_069794.1, on the reverse strand, counting down.
TCCCTCTAACCTTCCTTCTCACTTTGTGCGTCTCTCCAGGTCTCTTGAAATCTGCTGTAGAGCAGTTTCATCCAGCCCCTGACACTGAAAATCCAGGTGGGCAGCGACCCGTCTTCTTCACGTCTGTGTAATGAGAGCCTTCTGCTCAGGTCTGTAGAATTCAAAATGTGGACTTCCCTGGTACAGAAGAGCCTGCAAAGGGGAAACCTGGGGATTTCAGCAAATAACTAACTCACCATACATGAGCATTTGCTATTAGTCCTCTGAGCTATTACCCGGAAAGACGATGACTCAGATCCGGGGGTGCAAATGAGATGGAGCAACACGTTTTCTAACATTCAGAGCCCACTGCACAAATCCCAGGGCATGAGACACCAGGTAAAAGCCCCACCAGACTAAAAACAAAGGTTCCCAAGGCCTCAGGGCAAATAACACCAACCTGAAGAGACACCTAAGGAGAGGGGAATTGGAGAACAAAGTCCCTTTGGGGACATTCCTAACCCTATCAGACCTCCACACTTATCCCTGGGGCTTGGAAAGTCACCAAAACAGTATCTTTTATCTAGTGACACGTGGGGCCTGAGACCAAGGCAAGAGGGGCTGGGTTACATCTTCATAGTGAAAAGTAAAATGGGGGAGAGTTCAGCTGACCTTCCTAGTACCCGGCAGGCATCTCCCCTTCAAAGGTCTTTTGCATTTTTCTAATCCTGGCCACAGCACCACCTCTGAAGACCCCCTGGGAAGCAGGGTAGGCCCAGGGGCTTCAGCAAGCCCCAAAACCAGTTTGATGAAAGTATTTCAAATTGTATATAATTGTACCCCATAATTGAATTAATGTACACAGCTATGATTTAATAATTAAAAAAAAAAAGAATCTTCTTAAGAATATAAAGCATCTAACCTTAAAGCCCAGAGATCACTGCAATTAAGGAAAGGGTTAAAGAATGTCTATTGCCAGAAGGGGGTTTACAAATAAACAGATCGAATCCTTTTCTAAGAAACAAGCACCAGAAAAAAGAGAGCAATTCTTCCCTCATGTGCAGGTTTGCTTTCCATTTTTTGCAGGAAATAATCAGTTTCATGAAATCTTGTTTGTGTCAAAATTTTTCAAATTTCTGTCATAATGAGCCTTGTTATGAAACTTAATCAGTATTTCTGTGTCCAGTATTTTTTAGGAAATAGGATTATCACATCACAAACCTCTTCCCATCCAGTTGTATTTTAACTCTCATTGTTTCAGGAACAATAGGACCTTAGCAACGGCAGCTATTGAAGTTCTTGGCTCTGAGACACCGGCATTCTCTTAGAAACTGAGGAGATTATATACCAGGACACCAGCTGTTTAATATTGAGGACATCCCAGCCAATTTGCTATACACATATCTTCTCATCTAGTCGGTATAGCAATCCTAAGGAGTAGAATGTTTGTGGTATAATAAGTCCACACACAGAATGCAATGTAAGTTTACAATTAAAGGAAAGAAGAAACAGCTCGGCTCAGGCGCCAGCCACATACACCAGAGCTGGCAGGTTTGAATCCAGCCCAGGCCTGCCAAACAACAATGACAACTACAACCAAAAAATGGCCAGGCATTGTGATGGGCACCTGTGGTCCCAGCTGCTTGGGAGGCTGAGGCAGGAGAATCGCTTAAGCCCAAGAATTTGAGGTTACTGTGAGCTGCGATGCCACAGCCCTCTACGGAGGGCGGCATAGTGAGACTCTGTCTCAAAAAAAAAAAAAAAAAAGAAAGAAAGAAGGAAAGAATGGAGGGAGGGAAGGAGGGAAGAAAAAAGGGAGGGAGGGAGGAAGGATGTTCTTACTTGTCAGAAACAAATAATGGTTGTTAGTGCATTAAAATTTCAGGCTTTCTTTTACATGAGTTCAACTAGATATTCCTTCCAGAGAGTAATTGCCTTTGCTCGGAAGGCAATGTCCTTTGTCCTGTGAGTCAGGTATGGGAGAAGGACCTTGCAGTAATCAGCACAGAAGAGAAGATGGGCCTTGTATTATAACAGTCAGTTGCCAAAGTTCAAGAAAGCTCTTTGAAAGGGATTCTGACAATATACATTTTAAAAGGATCCAAATATTTGTCCAGAAAAACATTTCCTATTAAAAAGTGACAAACTGTTGATCCAGGCAAGTAAAATATTAAGGATCCTTCGATTAGCTGAGATTTTAACTCTCTTTGTCAAACTTCAGACAGACAGCATCATATCACTACAGAGGCTGATTCCTCACCTCTTTAAAAATGTGCCTTCTTTCTTGTGTGATAAAGCTGAGTTTGAGTGAGTTAGCAAAGGTCACAAAGTTTGCTTAGGAGTGCTTGCATTGGAAATCAGCCTCAGATCTTTGTAATTTTTGTTCTATTTGTCTGATTTGTTTATCTGCTAATGGCAATGATAGCTTTTCCTTTGGACAGGTTTAGTAAAGAGTAAACGAGATAATAGTCTGGCTAGTTTATGAGCAGAACTGGGTCTCCCAACAATTCACATGTAGAAAGTCTAGCCCCCAGCACCTCACACTGTGACTGTGTTTGGAGACAGGGCATTGAAAGAGATAATTAAGGTAAAGTGAGGCCCTGTGGTGGGCCCTGATCCCATGTGACTGGGGTCTCTGTAAGATGAGATTAGGACACAGACACACAGAGAGAACAGGACCCTCTCGGAACCAAGGAGAGAGCTGTCAGGTGAAACAACCACACCCACATCCCGATCTTGAATTTCCAGCCTCCAGAACTGTGAGAAGTTAACTGGTGTTGTTTAAGACTTTGTCATGAAAGACCTATGTGAGGTGTCCAGGAAATGTGAAAACATGACTTTCCTCCATGTTGGCACCAAGGGGGCTGCTTCCCTGATGATGAAGGAGCTTCCTCCAGAGCCAGACACAAGCAGCTTTCTGTGTGTCTTTGTGGCAAAGAATGTCTTATTTCTATCTCCCTTCCCAAGTGCAGAGCCAAGATTACTGATAGTGAGTGTTCATTAAAACATACAAAAAGTGTCGCCCCTCAGCAAGGTCCTTGCGTATGACAGGCCCCTTTGGGAAACTGCATGAACCTTACTGTTACTGGGCCGGGCACCGTCAGTGTCCTTCTCTTACAGGGCAGGAGGTAACTTTGGGGGTGTGAAGGAGCAAAGGAAGTTGCTTAAGCTCCCACCTGTTTCCCTGGAGTAACTGAAGCAGTAGAAAAAATCTTGTTTTCTTGCTAATAAAAAATATTTTGTGATAATTTCTTAAAGAATAATAATTCAGCTCATAGTGATAACAATTAAACTGAAAAATATCTAACCTAATTTTATTTGCAAGATGGATGGAGTTACTCCCCACACATATTGTTAAGAGATAAGTACGTAAGTTATTACACATCAATAAAGGAGAAAAATAATAGAGATTTTAAAATACTGCTAAATGAAGAGCCTTTGTCATTGCCTGAGCAAGCTGGATTATCACACAAATAAGTCACAATAGGGAGGCTGATGGTGAAATGTTCCTTAGAAACCACTCCCAACTAATGGGAATAATCTTCCATCCCCACCCCAGGTGGAAACAGTGCTTGCCTGGTTCCCAGACAATGATCCACTGAGTCTCAGACTCATAAAATGAGAAAACCAGATTGCCTCTTAGGTTGCCCTAATCCTGACTGACAGTGGCAGAAAAAATTCTAGACTATGGTCCATGCCGTGATAGGTTTGAAACTTTATGAAAAAAAAAAATTAATCCTGCACACTTACATTTTACGGCACTGGTATATGCCTTAGAGGTTATCATTTTTAGAGACTTAAGCACTAGGAATTCACTTTCGGTGTATACCTAGAACTATATCCCAAATTTGGTCATTTATACCTCTTTACTGAGACTGAAGGATTAGGAGCAGAATATTAAGCTCACTTTTTTTTTTTTTTCTGAGTGCATATTCTAGCTAGATACAATGAAATTTAAATGGCTTGTTTCAAAAATAGTAATAACTTCACTAAAATATAATTCATTTAAAAATTCACCACAGATTGTCACCCATTGGTTTAGTGGTTTAGAGTTGCAGCCCCCAGGTTCTCAGCAGCAGACTGGGACAGTTTAGGAACCAGGCCTCACAGCAGGAGGGGAGAGGCAGGTGAGCAAGTGAAGCCCCACAGGTGCCACAACCAGTCCCCATCACTGGCGTCACTGCCCCAGCTCTGCCTCCTGTTAGATCCTCAAGGAGAAATTGTCTTCCAAGAAACCAGGCCTTGGTGCCAAAAAGGCTGGGGACCTCTGCTTTACAGGAAAGGCTCTGGAGTCAGACTGCTCCTGTGTAGCTACTGAGACTGCCATGTATCGGGTGTGACCTTGAGCAAGTTGTTCTACTCCTCAGAGCCTCAGTTTCCTCATCTGTAAAATAAGGATAATAATTGTATTTATGTCAGAGGGTCGTTGTGAAGATCAAATACACAAATACATTGAAAAGGCCTAGAACACCTGTAATCCCAGCACTCTGGGAGGCCGAGGAGTGTGGATTGTCTGAGATCACGGCTTCAAGACCAGCCTGAGCAAGAGCAAGACCCCATCTCTAAAAATTGCCAGGCCTTGTGGTAGGCACCTATAGTCCCAGCTACTCAGGAGGCTGAGGCAAGAGAATTGCTTGAGCCCCAGAGTTTGAAGTTGCTGTGAGCTATGATGCCACAGCACTCTACTGAGGGAGACAAAGTGATACTCTGTCTCAAAAATACATAAATAATAAATAAATAAAAATAAATAGAAAAAAATAAAAAGGCTTAGAACAGTTAGCAGCACATAGTAAGCACTCAAGAAATTTTAGAAGTTATTTTCCATGCCCTGTCAGTGGTGATAATAACTAATAGATTCACAACTTAATAAATTTTCCTCTCTTCAATGGTTTTTAAAAAGACGACACTAAAGAAATAAAGGAAGCTGTAAGTAGAGGCACCTTGGCATGGGAGAATAATGCCATTAATTCAACAGTGATGAGCAGCCTTTTGGCAATAAGACCTAAGACTGCCTAACCAGACAGATTCTGATTAACCAGCAAGAGGTGGGAGAAAACAGTGACGGATCCATAACTGATAAGAAACAGTCAAGGAAGGTGTGGAAAGTTGTAAATGATACCTCATAGGTCTTTACTGAAGAGCTATTGTACAAGCACAGTTAAATGTGTTGAATATAAAATACAGAGTTATTGCAAGCAGTATAGAATTTGGCTTGTAAATAGACTTGGAAGAGAGCTGAGAATCACGAATGAAGGAGAAAAGCATTCAATTTAATCTCAGGCAGGATGGTCAGGCTTTTTTTTTATTATTTATTTAAAGTTTGGTTTTTATAATTACCAAGAATATTTCATTGCAATATTCAAATACATACACATAACGTTAGAATATTTTTGATTTTCACGAGATCTCTATGAAAAGTACTTTGAATCAAAACACACATATCCTCTTGTAGCGTGGAGGGAATTCCAGTCCATTTGGGAATATCAGCCTCCAGTGACGGCTCTTGCACAGTGCCCTGAAGAATAACAAACTGACATGTTCCAGAAGAGCTCCGCACCCTGCATCCCAGTGAAAGTGCACGCAACTTAAAAAGCTTTGAAGAGTAGCCAGATTCCCTGGGACTTCACTGCCACCTAGATTAGGAACTTAGTGCAAATTGTTTGGAAGAAAAACAATATACTTTAGCAACTATTGTAGCCTAATTCAACAGATAAATTAGTGTCTTCTCTCTAGATCTCAATTTTTTCAGGGAGAGGGACAAGAACCAATTGTCTTTAAATTACCATTTCGTTCTGACATTCCTCAGATCTTGGGGAAATAACTTGCCCTGTAACTATCAATTGTTCTCTGTAAATGATAACAATAAGAATAGAATTATCCTCACTGTTCTCTACCATCCCGACGTAGCATATAAAGTATTTTGCAGCTGACCACTTAAATATAAACCTGCCTTCAGCTCTTCTCACCCAATCTGATGGATTTTGTTTTAGAATATATTTCTCATAGAATAAACGTTTAAAGACACATAATCGTGTGTTTGATTCCTTCCATACATTAGAGCTACTTAGTCTGAGCATTGTCCCAGTGTCTTCAAAGCAACTGTCTGTAGAACAGACGTCTTGGTATGTACCACCTCTATTCATAAACCATATTTGACTTTCCTAGGTTTCTCTTATTTTTTTTTAAGAGATGATTTAATGCTTTTTAAGGTATCCTAAGTTTTCATCATTTCCAGATGAGTGTCTTGAAAAGTTCAGGGATTCATCCTTCTCTGCCTTTAAGGCCAGAGACCAAGTTGGCATTGAACAGTTTTGCAGCGGAGATGGAGCTGCCGCCGGAGCAGGATGAGGAGTGGCGCTCTGGAGGCAGCTATATTGGGCAGGAGGTTTCCATTAAATGATGTCCTGGGCTCTCCATCTTTCACTGTAATAGCTATGTCCGGGAAGTTGATTGTCTCTGGAGATTAATCTATTTTGAGTTTAATGGATGAGTAGAAGCTATTGGAAGACTAGTACAACGCTTGTTTCTGGCCTTTTTCAGTGCAAAGGAAGATGTTGCTGTCTGTAATGCTGCACACACCAACATTCCACCCCAGCCCATCCCCCAAAAGAAACCACCTTCCATCGACTCTTCGCTTGATGTATTGAAAAAAATTTAGACTAAGTCACTTGAGTTTATTAGTCATAATGAATTTGTTTTCCTATATTTCCCATATTTGTTGAGAGAGAGTGTGAGAGTCTCTTCTAATCAGTGTGCAATAATCTGTGCTACCCAACTGAACTGATACGATGCCAAGAAGAAGCGAAGCAAATTCACACGCGCTTATCCCACCTCTATATGCTTTAGCCTTATTACAGGCGAACGTGCAATTTTCATGACCTTTCATTTGAAAGAATTCTGGCATTCAAAGATGCAGCCTTTGTGGATTAATGAAAAGCCACATAAATGCCTGCTGAGCATACTCGTTAGTGATCTTCCCGAAAAGCAGACGCGGCTCGTTCGCTGCCGAGTGGTGAGAAGTCACTTAGCTGTCCCGGCTTCCACGTCTCTGCTTGTTGTCGACTGCAGAAGAACTAGTGAGAAAATGATGAAACTGTTCCATTTGGGGGGAAAAAAAGCATCGAAAGTAAAGATGAAAAAGAATTGAACTAAGAAAGCAGTAAGTGACTTCGACTCACGTTTGTTCAGTAAACGCTGAAGTGCTTTTCTACAGATAGAAATGAACAAATTCGATGCCATCTCAGTCTTCATGGAAATTACAGACTATGCAGGGGAAGAAAACACTAAACAAACAAACCCCAATGAAATACGTAATTAAAAAAATGTTACAAGTCATAGGATTAAAAGTACAAGGTGGTGTGGGCAGGTGTGACGGGGTCCTCATGTGATGACAGCATCAAGGATGTCTGATCCGGGTCCTGCAGCGGGGGTAGGGGTGCAGTCGGTTGAGTTGCATCTGCGCCCCAATTCACATGGTGAAATCTTAACCCCTGGTACCTGGGAAGGTATTGTTACTTGGAAACAGGGTCTTTGTAGAGATAATCCAGTTAAAATGAGGTCATCAGTGTGAGGCCTAATCTAAAATGTCTGACATCCCTGTACAGAAGGGAAACTTGGGACAGATACTTCACAGGGAGAATGCCCAGTAAGCACAGAGACGCCCACCACCCACCAAGAAGAGAGGCTTGGAACAGACCCTTCCCGCCTCACAGCCCTCCAAGGAGCCCACCCTGCCGCCTTCCTGGCCTCATCCTTGAAGCCTCTGAAGCAATGGCACAGTGGAGTTGAAAGACTTGGGGCAGAACCCCCCACTCTGCCCGGAGCTCTGACCACCCCAATCAACTGCAAGAGACGGCACTTGATGCAAAAACGCAAGAGGATTTTTATTCCTGCATGCCGGGGCTTGACCCACAACTCTTTTAGAAGCCGAGGAGTCAAGCCCTGCACAGCAGTTTTTACAAGCTTATAAAGGCAAAAACTACAAAGTAGGCGGGAATAGCAGACATAGCAGGGGCTCTAACCATAAAGTAGGGGGGGGAGTAGACATAGCAGGGGCTCTCCAGATAAGAAGAACTCTGGTTCATTATTCAACTGTCTTAAGACAAGACTAACAGTCAAATATTTGCTTAATAGTAAACATTTGCTGCAGCTCCTGGGGCTATCTCCTGGAACAGTTACAAAAGGTCACATTCCTATGGTAGGGAGTGAGAGGTGGTCACATTCCTATGGTAGGGAGTGAGAGGTGGTCACATTCTCATGGTAATATTTTCTTTCAGAGTTCCAGGTGGAAGTCACCTGGTCTGAGGTCATTACAGGAAACAAATCCAGGGGGTATCAAGAAAGAAAATGAGAGAAAAATGTCATAGGCCAAATTGAGGATTTTAGATTTGTCATTACAGGTGTAACTGGTGTGACCTGGTGCAACTAACATTTTTACAAAGCCCACCGAGGTGCTGCTTAGAGACCAGATTGGAGAAGAGCAAGACTGGCTGGAGACCAGCAAGAAGGCGGTGACGGGTTTGCAGCGAGGAGCAACAGTGCTAGACTTGGGGAGGTGTCAGGTGGGGAGAAGGGGCCTCAGTCAGGCTATTTTGGAGATAGAGCCGGTAGATCTCAGTGTGGGGCCAGAGGCACAGCAAGGAGTTGAGGAAACAGAGGCTCCTGGAAGGGCTTCTGAGCCTCTGGTTTTCACAAAGGGGTGAATGGTGTTTTAGAGTAAGAGGAGTGCAGTTAGAATGGTCAAATGATGGGTGGAAGTACCAAGTTTCACACACCTGTGAGGTGTCTACGTGTAAATGTTAAGTAGACAATTAAATGCTTCTGATTTGGAAGTCAGAAGGTCTAAAAATATAAAACAAGGTTTTTCAGTTTACAAATGGTATTTAAAACTATGGAAGAACATGAGATGAACTGGTCTAAGGAGAGACAGTGGAAGGAGAAGAGAGGGCGCTAACACTAACCCCAGGAGCCCCAGGAGTCCGGGAGGTCTGGTTGCTCTGTGCACATGTGGGGCCAGCTCGCCCTTAGCTGTGGGGCTGCCCTGTGCACTCTATGATGTTTGGCCGCACCCAGGGCCTTTACCCCCCAGTGTTAGCAGCGTCCTCTCAGTTAGGACAACCAGTGTGTCTCCAGGCTCTGTCAGATGTGCCCTGGGCCCCCAAATCACCCTGACCGAGAACTAAAGGTGTAGGCTAGAAAAGCGAAGGAAAAGTACAGGGAGCAAGGAGAAGGCGGGCAGGAGGGCAGATGTGTCAGAAACCAAGAGAAGAGACCAGCACAGGAAAATGCAAATGCCGATCACTGCAGAGCTCGAGGAAGCTGCCTGCGGGAAGGGACCAGTGGTTTTAGCAACAGGACTGTGAGTGACTTTAACAGAGGTAATTCTGGTGGCTCCATGAGATCACAGCCAAATTGGTGCCCATAACAGATTTTTATTTATACGATTGGCTATATAGAGTCAGACTTTAATAATATTCATGCAATTGCTCAATGTGTAATATAGCTTATGCCACTGGAGTTCTTGTTAACAGAACTTTAGTTTTTCAGACTATGTGCAGCATATTTGTGGGAAACTGCTTTATGAAGTCAGGGGTGGCAATCCCAGCCTAGCCAGCAACTGAGTTAGAAACAGGTTTGCCATGCAGGTGGAGTTAATGAGGTAAACGTTTCCTTGTTGAGACAGAGAACCAAGAGGGGATACCCATCTCCCTTTTCTGGATGTGACTTCTCAGAATTCCCAGAGGACTTAGGTACTTTCTTTTCTGGAGAGACAGGGTCTCACCATGTTGCCCAGACTTGTCTGGAACTCCTGGGTTCAGGGGACCCTCCCACCTCACCTCCCCAAGTGCTGAGATTAGAGGTACAAGCCACCCCACTCAGCCAGGAGAGTTTTAACACAATTTTTCTGCCCACAATGTAAGAAGAATTACCTTGAAAACAAGACAAACAGTAAGTGTAGCAAAAGGAAAACTAGGAAGAAAGTGGGTTCTTGCATATGGCTAGAACTTGCCGGCCATCCATCCTCAGATGTTTTAATAAATTAAACCTAATTTTCTGCAACCTCCCATGTGTTCTCAGTTGTTTTAATTTGTTTGTTATTAGCATTTATATCACCCAGCTTGGCTCCCTCAGGCTGTTGTCCACAACCTCTGGAGTACTGTGATCTGCGTCCCCTGATGTTCTGCTCACTTACTCACCTGAATTCCCCAATTCACAGTTTTCCAAAAGAAGGCAAAGCAGCCACTGTCACCTCTTGCCCGTGGAGCTGTGCTCTTTCACAGCTGGCTTTTGTGGCAGTCCGTGCCATCACCCTCCTCCCCATGCTGCTGTTGTTCGTCCCCTGCCCTGTGCCCCACACCACACTCCTCCTCCCCCCGTGGGAGCCTCAGGAGCCGCTCTTCTGATGATCCTTGCAAACCCCCATCCTCCCACATCAGTGGCCTCCAGTGACCTCCAGCTACACCTTCCTCAGGCACCCACACTCACAGCCACACCCAGGACCTCACCACCACCTGAAACTGCTCCGCCTCCGAGATCTTAGACTCAGAAACCCTTCCCTCTTTTACGAGCTCTTGCTCCCTCTGTTTGCCCACAGTGTGACCTTGGATTCCCAGCCACCCCTCATCTCCCACGAGCCCCTTTCTGGTTATAAAACATAAATGGAAACCCCTTAGAAAACAGGACTATTATCAGCTTTAGAGAATTATGACCACCTACTTATTACACCTTTATAACAGCCTGGCCCAAGACCACACTTGTTCAATCACTTCAATTAAATTTTAAGCAGCACTTAAAATGCCCACATCCTGAACCCAGCGTGTCAGAAGTCAGGCCCAGGGCAATGTACTGTGAGTTTCTCCCACTTTTGATTCTAGGCTGTAGAAACGACAGAAGAAAGCTAAATGAACACATGCACCCCATATTTATACCCAGACATCTAGAAAACACATCCAGAAAAGAAGGAAACGAAACAGTCTCACTACTACCCGAAGAGGAAAGCAGAGGCCATAAAGGAAATGCCTGGAAATGCTCATTGGTTTCACACAGCGTCGTCTTCCCGTCCACACGGCCAGCCTCGGACAGGTGCTCAGGTGCCTTTCCCCCTGGCTGGCTCTCTCGGCCTCTTTCCTTCGCCCTTTCCTCCCCTGGAGACGCCGTGGTCCAGACCATGGGGAGGCCCAGGATGAAAGGCGCCCACAGACACCGCAGTCCTGCCCCCCACAGCACAGGTAGGCTCAGGTCTTTCCAATTCTTCAAAATAGATCACCTATTCCAACTCCCAAAAAAACAGAAACCAAAATACTTTCCTTTTCAATATAGCTTGACTCTAACAACACAGCTGTAATACATTACAATAGAGTTTCATCCTTCAAACATTTAATTAACATGCACTTAATATACCGGCTCAATGAAGAATAATTCAGTTTAATTCAAATGACACAACGTTATGTGGACGAGCCAATCCGTGTGCTTCCCCAGGGCACATTCAGCCACCACATCTTAGCAACACGGAGTGTGACTGTGACGTTCAGACACATTTGTTTACTTTCGTATTGAACATGGCCCTTCAATGCCAGTTAACAACATCGTCTCTTGCTGAATCCTGGGACACCTGCTCTTCCAATCCTGGACTGTTACTCCCCTGCAAGAAAGCCGAGGTCACCAAGATGGCAGCCCACGGACATTTAAATTCTGTTGGTTGATGGGCTTTATGTCTCTCTCACAGTGTGTGTACCTTTTCAAGGTCAACTGCCCTGCCCTGTACTTTTAAAAACAATTTTTTAATGTCGTAAAATATATAAAACATAAATTTTACCACTTTAGGCATTATAAGTATACAATTCAGAAGCATTAAGTACATTTGCAATATCCTGCAACCATCGCCACTGTCCATCTCCAGAATTATTCATCACCCCAAACAGAAACCCTCCCCCCAATAAACACTGACTCTCTACTCTGTGTGCTTTTGATAAATACGATGGCATCTTGAATTCCCTTGTCTGTGGTGTTCACCTTTGGTCTATAAGCATTTTGATTTCTCATCCTAGATATGCTTCTCTTTTCTCTGATTTGCTCTCAAAATTCTGCTCCATCCTGTTCTCTTGACCTCTTGTTAGCAGAGCTCTTCAGCCCTCAGCACCCTCCTCTGCCCTCTGCCCTACCTGCTCATCTTTCTCCTCCATTAACCCAGGACGGCCCTGCCAGCCCAGACCACGCCTCTCGCACCTGCATCCTCAGTGCAGGGCATTGCTGCTGGCACAAAGTAGTCTATAAATATTTGCTGGATGAATGACTAGGACGAGGACTTGCTGAGCACCATACTAAGTCACTGCCACGATACGTATTTTTTTTTTTTTGCAGGCGGGTATGATCATTAATCCTGTTCTGCAGGGGATGAAAGCGAGGTTCATGTCACTCACCTGGAACGTGGGAAAGCTGGGGTTTGACCTCCTAGAACTCTGACTCCAGAGTCTGGACTCCCCACTGTTTTACCATTCGCACCTGTCTGTCCATAATAAGAACTAACCTACATCTGACTGTGATCTCCAGTGTCCAGAATCTTTGCAAGGGATACACTTAGATTTCTACCCAATCTTAGCACTTTATTAGCATCATTTATTTAAAGTTAAATGTAAGCAGTATCGGATGCATTTGTATAAACTGAGTTCAGTTTCCTAAATCAGTATCTGAAGTGTTAAAAGAAGGAAAGTTCTCTCCACGTTATGGAAGGTTATCCTGACCACTTGCTTGCTGACCCCCTGCTACAGGAGTGCACTTCTCTCTCATCAACACCTGAGCTCAGTCATCGACTTGCCTTGCGTATGTCTCAGAGAATAGACAGCCTCAGCCTGGACCTGCATGGAAGAAACATCCAGAGCCCTGGTCCACCTGCAGCCCATGGTCCTGGGCGCTAGAAGTAAGTCTTCCTGTGAGTCCCTGAGGTTACCAAGTGTGACTTAGTGAAAGTTGACTGATAGATACGTTTTTATGGATTGCATTATGTCCTGGCAAAAGATGTTGATGTCCACACCCCAGAAGCTGTGAATGTGATCTTATTTAGAAAGAAGATTTGGTGTTTACAGAGATCAAGGTAAGACGAGATTAGTAGTGTGGGCCTGATCCAACATGACTGTCTTTACACCAGGTGGAAATTTGAACAGAGGGATGTGTGCACACAGAGAGAGAAGATGATGGGAGGGGGCACAGGACAAAGGACCCTGGCCACCTGCAAGCTGAGGATGACTGAGGTTGCCAGAAGCAAGGGGAGAAGCTCAGAACAGATCCTTCTCCAGTGCATTGGAGGGATGCGGCCTTGCTCATGCCTTGATTTCAAGTTCATGGCCTCCACTACTGGGAGACAATACATTTCTACTGATCTCCGCCACCTAGCTCATGGTACTTTCTTACCATGCAAGTATCCGTTCATCCTAATTATGTACACTCAATGAGAAAAGAAACATTGTATAGAGTCTAAATGAAAAGAATTTTCTAAATTCCCTTGGGGAATTTACTGGCAGACCTTTAAAGAGCTAAATAGAAAAGTCCTAGGACATCAAACTTGCTTTAGGATGTATGACTTTTAGTTTGTTTCAGAAAGACGTGATAAAATAAAGGTCTTGATCCTCAGAAGAGATTTCAATCACTATCAAGAAGCTATCAATTTTTAATCAAATATACATATTAGAGTACTTTTCATATTCTATGATTTCTTTGCTGTAGTAAATGAAACACTAAGTTATATCTTTTCCTCTTAACATTCACTGAAAACGCATAAAATTTATGCATTTTCTATGTAATAAAATATAACTGTAATACTGATCTCTTCCCTGCTTCCCCAGACTCACTCTCTATAGATCATGGACTATATATAAAAAACATACAGTCTTTATAAAATGGTTTAAAGTCTGGTGGACACCACTGAGAATTGGCCGAGCTCCTGCAGCATCGTTTATAAAAAGTCCATAAATCCTCCCGTGTCTATACCCTGGGCTTCTCAAAGTCAGTCCTGTGTACAGGCTGCCTCAGAAATGAGACACTCTGTATGATTTGAAGAGCACCTCTAGATCCAGGATAAATTGTCCTTTGCCCTACACAAAGCCGACACCTGAGGACTAGTTATGTTATATTTAAACCATTGCATAGTTGAACTAGTACAGTCAGGAAGGCTGAAAGATTGATCCTGTTTTATTAGCCAAAGTAGATTTCAGTGTATCAGATTAGCTGAGCTCTGCAAAGGATATTGGTAAGTTGTTTCCCAGGTGGGAAGGTGGAAAAGGTATTAAAATTCTTCAGTGTCTCCCCAGAGCCTCAAAAAAAAAAAAAAACCAATTCTTAGCAAGACCGATGTAAGCCCGCTGAGAGCTGGCCTCTGATTTCCTCTTCAGACTCTTCTGTCTGAATTATTCAAAAAGGAAATTATCTAGTCCTCTTTTACTTGATAACTCTGCCTTTCCTGATTTACCATGTGGTCTAATTTTAATTTGATAATTAATGCTGGCTCCACAAACACTAGTCAGTCTTGCTTATAAAGAGCCCACAGCGGGTCCAGTTGCCGCCTGCTGTTTTGTATCCACATCAACCGGGGGACACAGTTCAGTCAGGTGTCCATGACTAAGGAGGAAGGGGAAGAAGGGGCCTGCTGGTGCCAGGACCCAGGCCTCGGGAGGGTCACTGACCAGCACGAGTCACAGGGCCAGCCTCCTTCAAGAAAGGTGAGACTTAGGGGGCAGGACACGGCTCTCTGCTGGGTGTTCTGTCCTCACGCCCCACGCCAGCCTACGTGTCTAGGCCGCAGCCCACACCCCACTGTGTTGCAAATCTGCTACCCGCCTTGCTTCCTCATTAGGTGAGGAGTGCTGGAACGTGTATCTGCACCTCATTGGTTTTGTATCCAGTGCTCCCAGCCACTTTCTTGCCACACTCAATAATTGTTAAAATAAAGAATACCTAAGGAGGGTGGAGCAGCCGGGTTGGAAACAGAGCGGGTCCAAACTCCCATACAAATCAGCAGCAGCGGGACGCCTCCTGTGGTCAGCCACTGCCCGCCAGTCCAGGCAACAGAGCGAGACCTTGTCTCTTAAAAAGAAAAGGAAAAAAGTAAAAGGAAAAAAAAAAGAATAAATGAATGAAGGAATGGATGGCTGGATGGGTCCTTGAGGGTAAGGTGTTACTGTGAAGCTATTCAACACCTGTAGAGAACATTTGTTAGGGCCATTACCTTCTGCAAAACTCTTGCTATGATTGAAAAATTTTCAACACTGAGAATCCTGATTTAAACTAGAGCCCAGGAAATCGAGTTTCTTCCAATGGCCTGTGCAACCAGAGCACAGGTGTGTGATCTGAGTATCCCGGGTCAGATGGACTCACGCGTGATTGTGATTGAAAGCAGATTCTGATCTCCATTTCTGCAGGAGACGGAGGTAACAAAATCCACTTGGATGGCTGCAGTGGTTTCACAGTTGGTTGTAAATGGGGGTGCAGGTGCAGAGGAGAAGTGAGAGACTGCAGTGCTGTACCAGGCCGGCATCGGGGCTGACCTCATCAGCCACCTCTGTGGTGTGATTTCGGATGTCATTCTATGAAGTTTAGCCTTGAATCGGGTTTTGAAGCTCTCCCAAGATTTCTGTCATCTACTCATATTTCTTTAATTAAATCTGTTTAAAAAAGAAAAAAAGAATCAGAGTCCATTGCATGCAATTAAGAACCCCCTGAGATCCAAGAAAACAGCATAAGGCTGAAGGATATCGGAACTCGGACAGAGAGTGTGTGTGTTTATGTGTCTATGTGCCTGAGCAACTATGAGTGTGTGTGTGTGTGTGTTAAGAGAATCACTGGGGGGGAAGCGAGAGACAGACGTAAAGCGGTAAAGTCTTAGAGGTGATGACGGTGGCAAATGGAACCAAAGATGGTATTTTGCTGACTTCATTCTCACTACATGTCTTTATTTTGTGCCAACTCAGATGCTGCTTGAATATTAAACTGCAGGAATTCAGGGGTGGCGGTGGCCCATTTATAATCTTAATATTTTTCTATTGAATTTATGTCTTATTTCTACAATCTACCATTAAACTTAATATTTATTAAACTCATGAAATCGTGCTTCAAGTAAAAACTATGGTAAACAGTCTCAAGTGATACATATATCCTTTGGCTTTTCTATTAAGTGTAAATCTGAAGGTCAGTTTAGTTTAACAGGATTTCTGAGCTCCCAGGAAGTTTGGTGGCCTCATGCCAGCTAACAAAGTTTTACTCGAAGAGTCTAAAGTAGTTCAAATTATCCAGAGAATCTTAAAGATGGAATCACAGAATATTCTGAGATAGGCCACGTTTCTACTCCATAAAAACACAACACTATGTATGTCCTGGTAGATATTGACTCAAGAAGAGAGAGCTGTCATAATTTTGGAATGGACGATTGAGTAAAACTTGGGAGTTCTGCCTAAGATTTTTACGTAAATACATGTATTTGTTTCCATAAAATATTTATTTCCCTAAATTTTGTGCAATACTTGAAGTGTATTTCCTAAGGGATCACTTTCTCCAGTGGTTAATACTTGTAGGACTCACTTGTTAGGTTTTTTAAATTTCAAAACCCAATATTTCAAGCAGCCCACCAAGGCTTTGCCAACTCTTAATGTAAAATACCTTCTCCAATTTTGAAGGACTTTAATGTTTGAAACGCCTTGATTTTTCAGATTGGCTCCTTTGCAGGGTGAAGGTGGTACACCTATGAGATGGGTGACTATCCTCACAGTTTAATGACTTGTAATTGACGTTAACATAACTGCTTCTAAAAGTTTTCAAGGCTCTGAAAAGACTCCTGGAACTGAAGGGTTGACCCTTCTGAAAACCTGAGTAACGGACAGGCATTGGCTAGCTCTTCTTGTAAACAGGGCCGTTTTTCAAGCTGTCATTGCCTTGCACTAGAGCCCCAGAAGTCAATGTAAACAAGCTCAGAATCTGTGTATCTCTCCTGGCACTGAGCTGGCAGAGGACAGGGACCCAGACTGGGTAGTGCCGGGAACAATGCCTGCCTAACTGATTTTAAAACTTATTGGTAAAATGGTGTGAAGAAGTGAGTCTATTTTTGTTTGCCGTCTTAGGCTTTGTGTGAGGGTGGAGGCTGGGAGGGTAGATGGACCATGCAGCAAAGACTTAATTGAAACTATTCATTTCATTAGAAGGAAGGAAGGGAAGGGAGGAAGGGAGGGAGGGAGGGAGGGAGGGAGGGAGGAAGGAAGGAAGGAAGGAAGGAAGGAAGGAAGGAAGGAAGGAAGGAAGGAAGGAAGGAAGGAAGGAAGGAAGGAAGGAAGGAAGGAAGGAAAGAAGGGAGGGAGGAAGGCAGGGAGGGAGGAAGGGAGGGAAGGAAACTGAAGAGAGAAAACTACTCAGTCTTCCCAGGAGATCTTGATCTCTTTGTTACTCGCTGTATTTGGAAAGTTCTCTTGAAATGTCATTCTGAAAGTGCCACTCCAGCAGCCTAGCAGAGAAAGAAGGGACAGTTGGGGAACAACAGGGCAGAGATGAAAGCCTTCATTTTTTTTAAGAGCAATATTTAATTAGAAGCATCTCAGTGCTTATTCTGTCTCAAGAAGTTTTACCTGGATTGCAAATGATCTCCTACCTGTAAAGTAAGTTTAAGGAATAACTATTAAGGAAAAAAACATGTTTGATCTCGCTCCTTCTTCACTAACACATCAAAAACAAGATTGCACCATATGGAAGGCTGGTTTGAACCTAAAAGGAAGGAAGAGTGCGATGATAAAATGGTAATGCCCGTAATTAACAGAAGTGCACACATGCATTCTGGAGACATGTCGGAGGAAGGAGTCACAGGGGCACACTCTGTGGTTTTGTTCTCAGCTAAGGAGGTGACAGGCAATTTGATCTCCCTATTCTTTTTTATGCCTACAAATAACCTCCTTCCGGGTTTCCCAGGGACGTCCAAGGGAGTGTTGTATACACAGGAGGGGACACAAGCAGGGGGACAGAAGAGGAGGGTTAGCGTCGCAAAGGCCACATTTGTTCAAGCCGATTTTTAGAGACTGCACACAGTAGGTTCAATGTACATCCATGATGATCAAGAGGAAGCAGTGTAACTCTTCTTCCTTCACCCATAAAAGCTACTCTGGAAAAGCCAGGGATTTCAAGCGTATTGGCAGTAATATTACCAAATATTAGCTGATAATAGAAGTAGCGTGTATCATAACGTAGTAGCATATATTCCTGCAAAACTGTGGATTATTTTTACTGAAACCAAATGAATGCAAAGCAAAAGCAATTTTGACAATTCAACATAGTGAGTCAGGTCTTTAGCTTATTAATTAGAATATACTGGTGGTCAATCCATCTTCATTAAAACTTGTTGAGCAGAGAAAGGGAGGGCTGGGAGAGGGGCGAGGGAGGAAGAGATAATCATTTTATAATACATTTGAGATTTATTTTCCAAGTTTATCTGTGTTCTGCACTCCTGCTGCAATATGGGTTCAAACTCAAAAGTTAGAGAAATAACAAGCATAGCTCAGTTGCAACATTTTCAATTATGACTATAATTAGACACTACAGTAAATCAAGTATCTTGCCTAGAATTTCTCTGTATTTCATAGAAAGAAGACATTCTTTTTCTCAAAGAAAATAATATTCTGTCATATAATCAATGTATTTAATAACTGAGTAAACTGGAATCATTTCCTTTCCTAACATCAATAACATTCTTCATCTGACTCTAATGAATGTCGCATGGCATAAAATTTTATTGATTGCTAGAACCAAAAAAGGTAGATAAGAAAAATCTCTTCCTTTAAAAAAAATACAGAAAGAATTTGAACATAGCCTAATAAAACTTTTGTAAACCTTTTTTTGTTATTGACAAATAGCTGAATTTTTATATTTTAAAAAATTAAAATTTCATAATTCACTTTTTTATGTGTCAAAGTTCCAAATATATTTGTGAAATATTTCTACTAAAATTTATATATATATGAATGAACTGTATGTATATTTCAAGTTTATATTTGTTTATTTTATTTATTTTTTATTTTTTTGAGACAGAGTCTGACTTCGTCACCCTCAGTAGAGTCCTGTGAAGTCATAGCTCACAGCAACCTCAAATTCCTGGGTTCAAGTGATCCTCGCCTGAGCCTCCCAAGTAATTGGGACTATAGGTGCTCACCACAACGCCTGGATAGTTCTTTTCTATTTTTGGTAGAGACAGAGTCACATTCTTGCTCAGGCTGGTCTTGATCTCCTGCGCTCAAGCAATCCACCCACCTCGGCCTCTCAGAGTGCTAGGATTATAGGCATGAGCCACCATCCTTTGCTTTGTCTTTGTTTATAAAAAAAATAACTACCATTCTTTGACCACTTCCAAAGATAACTTTTTCAAATAACCTGAAATATTAAGAAACATTTAATTCCTATGTGGAAGGAGCCACAATTTACATATTTCTTATGTGAGTGGCAAAATTTCACACTACTCGTACTAAAAATTTTAAGCAACTATCGAATGTTCTGTTACACGGTCCACAAAGCACTGTAGTAATTTAAAACATTTCAATGAGGAAAAAAGAGTGAGGCAAGTTAAGAGAAGAATGGCATTTATATGCCTCAAAAATGGTCTTAATTTACAAATACGAAGGGTTTTATTTTAATGTAATCAAATTGCATAATCCCCACATCAAAATTAAAACTGTTATTCAGGATGTATGTTGTAAACCCATGACATCAAAGCCTATGATTTTTGAGGAAAATTATTCTTTAGAAAGGAAATACCCTATACTTGTCTAAAAATAAATTTTGCAGAAAGGCACCAAGCCAGTATTCCATTGTAGGCTGTGAATCCTTTCAAAGGGATGGTGTCCTGAATATTAACATCAGCTCACATATTCCCAAGATGTATGCAATTACCTCCGAGAGAAGAGCTGGAATTGGAAGGTCTCAAGGGCTTACTTAGATAATGACATAAAATAAATTGCAACGATTACCCGTGTGCTTTTCCAGGAGACATATTATTTAAAACCTATCTAGGACTTCAAGAATGAAAGACAGAGGAATGTCCACTTTATGAAATTGCTATTAAAGTGTGACCTAAAGTTGAAGACAAGGTTAATTATTGGTTTTTAACCGAAGTATCATTCTCGTTTAATATCAGTGCCCAGGTCTTAAATATTGAAGCAAGTCACATTTTTCAGGGACAATTGCCTTTGAATGAAGAATGACAGGGCTCTGGTCTTTGCTGACCCTTTCAACTCCTGCAGCCTAATCCATGGCAACTTGGTTACCACGGCAACCAAGGAACACCCACAAGAACAGGATGAAACCATGAAATCTGATGTCATACTTTCTGAAGATATAAATTGCAAATGATAGTCTAAAGTAGATTTGTGAAATGTGTGATCTAAATCATAAATTAGTTGGAAGTGAATATGCAACCCGCATTGGGACTGAAAATTAAGGATCTGTGTTCATGCATTTGGCAAGTTTATTGGTCACCCACCATATGGGGCGGAAAGGTGACTGATATGTCGTTCCTGAAGGCCTGTTCTTCCCTCACCCTCGCCCACTTCAACCAGAAGCTCTAAGTTAGTTCACTGCTTTTCTTAGACACTTTTTCTGCCACAAAATAAAGTCAGAATCTTGCAATGTTTATGCTGGTTTGATCAATATCAACTTTATAACTAGATTTCTTTAGGCATAAAAATTATACAGACATTACATTTCGAAGTTCCTTTGTGTAACAGCAGTGAGTCCTCAGTCTCACCTTTCCATCTTGGAAAACAGACTTCAGGATTTTTGTCTCAGGGTCCCAACATAGAAAGTAAGGCTCCTAATTAATTCTGTTGGTGTTTGCTGTGACTTCCATCCAGACGTCTCAGGCATTTCATTATTATCACGCATTTGGAGAGGAAGTGGGCAAGAAAAGTGTTATTGACCAGAGGTTTGCAATTGAGACTATAAAAAGTCCATTTACATGCTACGCTTAGGACAAAACGTGGCAGCTGGCATTAAGTTCTGTGTGGTGGTGCTGTTAAGAGTTCTTAAGCAGACCTGAGATGAATGTGGCAATTGTCACAGCCATGTATCTTGGCCCCAACTCTGCCACTGGCTCGGATCCAGTTTGTCTCTAGATCAAGACCCATGGCCAACCTGGGGACAAATGTTACAACCATGTCTTAAATGTACAAACTCTACAAAGGGAAGTATCAGGTTCCTAGGGAAGAGGGCAGAGCAAGATGACCGCCCATAAACTACCACTTCTCCCTCCCCACTCACAGATTAAATGTTGTTATTTCTAATCATTGCATTTCCCAGCAACCCCTGAGCCCCACTGTTGATGTCATTAAGAAGTGGCTCTCTAACCAAGTGCTGTCTGACACAACTCTATAGACCAAAGTGGTGTGCTCCAACCCGTTTCCCAGTCAGGTAACTGAGGAGCTCTTTTATTTTCCTTCAGATCATTTATATTGCAAATACAACCCCCATGTCTCATATTAAAAAACTTAAAGGGAAACATAACTGAACCTCCTAAGAGGTTCGGTACAGAACGCAGTCCTGCTGTCTGAAAGCCGGAGTCATTTCTTTATCATTGAGAAAACATTTACTGTGCCCCTGTTGGCCAAGCTCAGGGGAGTGCTGTCCAGTCTGCACTAAAGGGATGCCGAGAGGAGACAGAGACTTGCAGGCTCACACGCTCACCCACGCAGGCCCCTCCACATGTGTGGGTCAACCTCCCCCACACAGTGCGACCTACAGGACAGCGGGAGGCACTCAAGAGGCTGACACCAGGACGGAAGGCATGGATTTTGTAGCCTAATCTCAGAAGTGCCATCCCATCATTTTTGCCATCTCCTCTTTGTTGAAAGTCAATCACTAAGTCCAGCCCACAGTGTCCTGAATATTAGCATCAGCTCACAGATTCCCAAGGGGAGAGTACTACCAAGGCTGGGATGCCTGAAAGGCAGAATTACTGGAGGGGTCTGCAGTTCTTATACGTGTGGCCAGCAATAGAATGCATCGAAAAGAGCAGAGAAGACAGAGGCGCCATCCTCTAAGTATGTTAATAATTCTGGGTAACACTGAGCGAGCATTTACTAGAACTGAGGTACGGTATGATACTCAGCGTTTAATTCTTATAACAACCACATGAGACAGGAAGTATCGTTTCCCTTTTACAGTTGGGGAAAGTGTAATTAATTTGCTCAAGGGAAAACAGCCGGCAAATGTTGAGAGTATTGTTGGAACTGGGATCCAGATCTGACCGCAGTGTCTCTCTCTAAGCCCCCTCACTTAACCACTGTGCGCACAGCCTCCAGTGTCCTGCCAGTTTCTACGGGTGTATTTCCAACTATGGTCCTACCGAGCCCTTCAGAATAAGGTACAACATTCGTGATGCTCTAAAGAGGGAAACATACTATCTAGAAGAATAATGTCAAACAGGACCTTATGACTGTGGCCCCATGCCCTGGAGATTAGACCTCACAGCACTAACCATTTCATCACTGCTAAAGAGCACAAAACTCATCCCTGCACCAAGTGACTTGTGGTTCTGGCCCTGTGATACCTGATCGCGGCCTGATTTAAAACACCATCTGTCAATTGCCTATGTTATAAGTAGCATTGTGAAGCCTACCAAATACACAATTCTAGACAAAACTAGCTGAGTATTAAGGCCAATTCTCTGAAAAGAGGACAAACGATACACAGACTTGCCATTCAAAATTCAGTACAAAAATATAAATTTGATGCTGTGTCAAATAAATACCAAAGCATGGGGAGTCCTCCCAAAATGGCCATTGTTAATGAACTATGAAAATATTTTTTAAAGATTAGTTAACTTAAAAATTGCCAAATAGGGCGGCACCTGTGGCTCAGCGGGTAGGGCGCCGGTCCCATATGCCGGAGGTGGCGGGTTCAAACCCAGCCCCGGCCAAAAAAAAATTGCCAAATAGTTTCCATCTTTTGACATTATTAAGTTCATAGTAGTTACATTTTTACACAATAATGTACATTTTTAAATACACGTAATTAAAGTTTCTTTCTTTTTTATTTATTGATTGGTTGGTTGATTGATTTTTTTGTGACAGAGTCTCACTTGGTCACCCTCGGTAGAGTGCTGTGGCATCATAGCTCACAGCAACCTCAAACTGTTGGGCACAAGCAATCCTCTTGCCTCAGCCTCCCAGGTAGCTGGGACTACAGGCACCTGCCACAATGCCTGGCTATTTTTAGAAACAGGATCTTGCTCTTGCTCAGGTTGGTCTCAAACTCCTGAGCTCAGGCTATCCACCTGCCTTGCCCTCCCAGAGTACTGGGATTATAGGCATGAGCTACCACACTTGGCCTCTAATTGAAGTTTCTTGAACATAGCCTTATTTGATTACTGCTAACTCTCTTCCTGCCATCTAATACAACAAGAAATAAGCAGTCTATGACCTGGAAGAGGCCCTCACCAGACAATGGAATCTGCTGGGGCCTCGACCTCAGACTTCCCAGCTTCTAGAACTACGAGGAATCAATGTCTGCTGTTTAACCTGCCAGTCTGTGGTACTTTGTTTTAGCAGCTTGTCTGACTAACACGAAGGGTGTTCCCAGGTGCTGCTAGAGATTTGAAAAGCTGTCTTGCAGAAGATGCCCTTACTGTGGAGTTTGGTATTGACACATTGAACCTTTTCATTTGGGAAGGCCAAATTAACATAGCCATAATCAAAAGCTTTAATATGTATACTCAAAAATATATGTTATTTTGTAAAAGTAAACATAGCTACCGTATACTTAATAATTTCAAAAATGATAACTAATTGTTCATTTTAAAGTTAACCTTTAAAAAAAGTAAATCTTTTTTTTTTAAATAATAGTTGGGATACTATAAAAGCACTTAATAAGGAGACGGGGAGACATTAACTCCACTTTACTGCATGGTTCAAAGATGAGGCGTGTTTAAATATGTTCTGTAGTAATCGCTTTTGTTCTTACTTACTCCAAGGAACTCAAAGTACTTTATGAAATTATTTCATGCCTAAGAGGTAGAAGGAGATGGAGGAGGGTGTTATTATCCTTATTTTGGATGAGAAGCTAATGCTTCCCTCATACTATTCCACACCAGTCATGCAGTCTCGGAGCAAACCTCCAGCAGCAGCTCTGCCCCTGGGTGCTTGTTGGGACAGCTCTGCAGAGGCTCATGGGGCAGACGCTGTACCTAAGAAGCTCACCATCCACAGGAGGAGATGAGTCACGATGTGAAAAGGCAGGCACTGTAACAAAACAGTGCAGGAATTAGACATAAGAGGAAGAATTCCTCCCAGGGCTGTTAGGAGAGGTTGACAAAGTAGAAGGAATCTAAACAGACCCTGAGGGATGAGTTGGTGGGAAGGGAAGTCAGGAATAGGAAACAGTGTGTGCTAACGTGTCATGGAGTGAAGTCCAGGGTCTTTCGGGCACAGGCACTAAAGACAGAGTCAAATCTGAGTCCACACCCTGGCCCCTCTGAAGTCACCATGTCTGGTTTCTCTTTACTTTAGTGAAACATACAAATTGCTGCATTTTACCTTCTGTTTGTGTTTGAACTGAATGTTTGTGTCCCGTTGAGATCAGTTCAACCTTATTCCCATGTGATGGTATTAGGAGGTAAGACCTTTGGGAGGTGGTGAGGTCATGAGGGTGGGGCCCTCGTGAAGGGGATTAGTGCCCTGATAGTAGAGACCCCAGAGGGCTCTTGCCCTCTCCGCTGTGTGAGGACACACCACAAAAGCACTGTCTATACACCAGAAAACAGCCCTCCCCAGACCCTGCACCTCCTGGCGCCTTCATATGAAACTTCCCAGCCTCCACAACTATGAGAAATAACTTTCTATTGTTTGTAAGGCCCAGTTTAGGGTATTTTTATAACAGCAACCCAAATGGACTGACAGAGTGATTGTTATTATTGTTGTCTTTTTAGTGTAGTGTTTGCTTTTCTAAAATTCTTGCCTACTAGAACTACATATTAAGCTACATCTCATAGGCAGGCTTTAAGCCATAAAGAAAGCCTTCATTTTTCTCAGAAAAGGCCATTTTCCAGGAGTGTAATAAGTTATTTGTTTTGCTCCCTGGTATCAGTGGTGTTTCATGGTCTTCCCACCACTTTATTATAATCCCATCAGTAAGATTTCTGTCCTGCCGAGTGAACACCAACTCAAGTGTTTGCCCAGGTTGCCCATTCAGGTCAGCTTCCTAGGAAGTTCAGTAGTCACAAACGTGTATTATCAGACCAGGGGTCTTTTTAAATTACCCCTTCTCCATCCTCATTACCCAGTACTCTTCTTCAAAAAATTTAACTTAGGAGATAGTCTAAGAAAAAAAATTATGAAATATAAAAATAATTTCTTAACATAAATTGTCTATCCTCTGGAAAATAAACACAAACTGCCCTATCACCAGCCATCCTTCAATTTGGAGAATTTTGCTACACAAAACAATAAGTCTTTTGAAAACAATTCTTACCATTGACTTAAAACAAAAAAAGTTCTGAAGGATAAAGTTAGATTAGTGATGTACAGCTGTGTTTTTTTCCCAGTCACATATCTATCACATTTTTTAAAAAAACAAATAAAGTACCGAGACAAGATAATACATAGACTTTTGTACTGACATGTAAACTTGACCAAAGAACTCAGTAAAGAAGGACAGGGGGAAGGTGGTCGAAGGATTTCATCTTGGTTAAAAAAAATGAATGTATTAAGAAATTAATTTTCTTAAATCCAAGGAGAAGACACCTGTTAACAATGATTATCTCTGGGGAGGAGGTAGTATGGAAATATTTCACTTTATTATGTTACAATTTTTTCTGTTGGTTTAGTTTTTAAAAATGACCATGTGATTCTTTTACAGTTGGAAAAAAAATCAGTAAAGAAAGAACATGTCTATTGCCTCCCAAGTGATGAGGAACCCCTTACAGTCTTCTGAGAATAGCTAAGATTGCACAAGCTTTTTTTCAATAGTCAAATGCTAGAAAGGACCACTTTCATCTCTTGTGTTCCTATATGTTCTGTCCTCCTTAGTGAGATGTTCACAACCCCCTTGGTAAGCAAAAGTCTCAGTGCTGTGGAACAGTGAGGGGAAGCAGGCTGTGTCCCTGCAGAGGTTAGTGAACTATGAAAGTAACAAACCAAAACCAAATAAGGAATGGTTCTAAATCATAGCCAAGAGGAATTCTCGTCCTGAGATCAGCTGGGACAACCTGTGCCTGGAGCTACCCTCACTGCAGACTCTCACCTGTGGCCCTGAACAGGGCGCAGACGTTTCTGCTAAACCTGAATCATTGTCTTTACCCAGCCAAGGGTGGGGCATGTTTTAAGCGCTTCCCTGAGCAATAGTTCCTGAAGCTTTCAAATCTGCTACCACTTGTCTTTCTCAGAATTTTTTTTTTAAATAAAAATGATACCTGCTTTAACACTAAATTCTTTATTTTGTGCTTAACATATAGATACTTTGTGTAGTTTTACAAAACTCTGCAGAATGTGCGGGTATTTGCCATGGGAGTGTATCTGAGTGTACCTGAGAATTGTCAGCCCACAGTCCCCGGCCGGTGCCCAGGGCTGGCCCTTCCTGCACTCGGCTCTGGTCATAAGGAACATGAGGGGCCTTGGACAACATCTTGCTCTGTCTGTCCTGCTGTCACACGGGGCTCCAGGCCTGGGCTCCGCTCCTTCTTCCTCCCTCCTTCCTTCCAGGGCACTTTTACCTCATTGCACCCTCAGATCCAATCTCCACTTTCCTTGGGACACTTCTCCCCATATATTAGTCACTGTCCTCAGGATGTTTCCGTAGCACCTACATGTGTTTCTTTTTTTATGGAGTTTTCACACTTCAAGTATTTTTCCATATGTCTCTCCCCAGTTAAGTGGCAGGTGTAACATTCCGTTCACCTTTGTTTTCCCATCAGAGTCCCAGCCACAAAGTGCTTCAAGTGTTTGTTAACCAAATGACTCCAGAAGTCATTTCTTGAAAAGTAGGGAAAGCATTTGCTACGGTGAGATCATCTGTGTTTCCTCCAAAATTCACGTTGGAACTTGACCCCCAAGTGACAGTAGTGTTGAACGTGGGGCCATGAGGAGGTGACAGCATTGTAAGGGTTGAGTGCAATTAGCAACCTTAGGGACAGGCTGAGGGGCACTAACCAGGCCCTTGTTGACTTTCTGCCTTCCATGCTTGGAGAACCCAACAAGAATAACCTTGTGAGACACTGAATGTTGGCGTCTTGATCTTGAACTTCCTGAGCCTTCAGAACTGTAAGATATAAATTTCTGTTGTTTCTAAATGACCCAGTCTCCAGTGCTTGGTTTTAGCAGCACAAAGTAAGACGGTATTTAGCCCTAACCCTGTCTCCAACTCTAATTCAAATCCAAATCCAGCCCAACTCGACCTGTTTATTATTATGAGCACAGAAGGAAAGGATCGAGGAAGAATAAAATTGTTTCCTCACATCTTTCTGTGCCTTTTAAACTAATTTACATTAAATGACCCCTAGAACTTCATTAGTAGCTTATAAAGTAGTGTGCTCTGCCACATCAGATGCACCAGGGTCTGATTTTGCACCTATTTCTTGAGTACCCTTCATTTGCATAGCCCTAAGCTGAGTACCAAGAGCAGACTCCATGGCAGGCCCGGGCCTCCAAGGTCCCTCATTTTGATGGGGTCAACAGACATTGATCAATGGCCACACATATGTACTTACAAGCCATGATAATTGCCATGAATAATTTGAAAAATACACATGAGAGGAGGTCTTGACCTGGTCTTGGAGGATTAGAGGTTTCCCTGTTGATCAAGAAACAGGACAAATATGTTGATCCACCTAATATGAAGGATGAAAGGGAGTTTGCAGTGGGGCAGGGGTGAGGACAGGGTCTGCAGCACTTGGAGCAGGAGGACTACCACGTCACTAAGCTGCCAGACAGCAGGTGCCCAGACATGCACTGAGGTCAGCATGCCTGAACGGAAAAGAGAAAGGGAGGGAGAGAGGCCACAGAGACAGAGGCAGAGGCAGGTGACTCAGAGCTGGGCTGGTTATTCTCAGGAGCAGTGGCAAACCACAGAAGGGTTTCAGTGTGGAGTCGTGATCAGATGGGAGTATTGAAAAGCTCTCTAAGCACAGAGTGAAGAAATAAAGGACGAGGCCCACACACAGGAAGACCAGTCAGAGGTTTACCACAACCCCTGGGAGAGGAAGGCAGCTTGGACTGTCACAGTGAGAATGAGGAAGGGAGAAGAAGACAGGCTAGTGAGCTGTGTAGGAGCGAAAGCGACAGTCCTCAGTGAGCGGAGTCTGGGGAGCAGGGGAGAGGAGCATCGGGATGGCTGAGATGTCTGCGTTGTACCAGCAACAACTCACTCTTCCTCTATCTCATGCACTCGGAGATAAGCTGCTTGGAACAGGTTAAGTCTAAGGAGCCTTCAGGACACCGGAATAGAATTTGAGTACCTCCCATTCTAACATCCAGCAATGCAGATGGGCCAAGCCTTCTGCTCTGGCTTCTGAAAACACTTTTAGAGGGAGAAAAATGTCTTTTCTTATGGCTCCTACTTGAACTAAAGCCAGTGTTAGCCTTTTTTGTCTTTATAAGACTTCTCGATGGGATATGCTACAAGTGACTATTTTCAACACCTAGAGTAAGTTTCTCTAAAGATCCACAGGGCTGAAAGCTACAGAACTGAGAAAGGACCAGCATTAATTCATTCTTTCATTTAGTCACTTGCAGATATGTATTAGTTCTCACTGACCATTATATCATATTGCATATTTCAATTTTACTTCTTGTGGCTTTTTAATACATGTCCACTTATATTGGAATATAAGTTTCCTAAGGGCAGGAGCCTTCTTTTTAATCTACTTATTCCCCACAAGACCTAGAGAAATGTTCAGATAGGTGTGTTGAAAGGTTCTTAATAGGCTCTCAGAAAACATCAGTTGCACGAGCTGAGGTAATGTCAGCTAACTTAGTGACATCAAAGCAGCTCTGTGTGTTGTGAAGACGCTCTCATCAACAGGTTTGCACGTAGCCCTTATAACTCTGCAGTTGGAAGTGTTCACACAGTGGGTTACTCATTTATTCAACCACAAGCTTTGCACCTGACCATGGGGAAGACAGGAAGAGGAGGCAGAGCTGCTTTCTCCAAGGCAGGGCCTGGAAACCTTGGGCCCACTTCTCTGGGGTCCCCTGTTGGCCCAAAACAGACGTAAGCCACTGTCTTTGTTGGTTGAGGATGCCATTCCCAAAACACCATAGACCTGAAGAGGTGGGCTCACAGAAAAAACAGAATTTATTTCTCAGAGTTCCAGAAGCTGGGATGCAGGCGCCAGCAGGGTGGCCGGTGAAGGCTCTCTGCCTCACAGACAGCTGTCTCCTTGCTGCAACCTCGCCCAGTGGAAGGGGGGTAGGGCTCAGCCATGCCACTTTTATAAGGGTCCTAGTCCCAACCATGAGGATGCTGCCCCTGTGACCTAATTACCTCCTAACGGCCTCACCTAATACACCACCTAGGGGGCAAGGAGTGGGGCATCAGAATCTAGGGGCGCACAACTAGAAGGCTCCGGGGAAGCCACATTTCTCCTTTCCTCCCCCAGGGTTTCATGTGGTGATTTCCAAAGCCAGAACAAAAGACTTGGCTTGTCTGCATTCCTGAGTGTGGTAGGAGAGACACTTAAACTATTCAGAATGATTATTTTGGAGAGAGTTGGCATAAAGTTTGAGACAGGAAGTTTCTTGTCCCAAATTACTGGTGAAACCAAGGAGAAGCATGCTTCCCTCCCCATTTCCTGCCACGTTCTGAGACAGTCCGCGTGACCATTTCATCACCCTCCGTCAGCCACAATGTCCTCACTGTCATCAGGAAGGGTAGGAGACTTCAGATCCCCCTGTGGGGCAGGGAGTGGGGGTGGGCTGCCATAGGAGGCCACCGTGGACTCCACAACCTGCTGCAGAGGGAGAGCTCTTGGGGACAGTGTGGTCCTCCAGTCCCACGAGATGCCTGTGTGTGGAGTGCACCTGCACCCAGAACACACG
Source organism: Nycticebus coucang (assembly GCF_027406575.1). Lineage (NCBI taxonomy): Eukaryota > Metazoa > Chordata > Mammalia > Primates > Lorisidae > Nycticebus > Nycticebus coucang. The sequence continues at coordinate 6,241,080 of NC_069794.1, read as the reverse complement.
GCCTGATTCTGCTCCGGGGGTCTTCCCTGACCAGGCCCCCAAGCACATGAGTGAATTCCTTCTCAGCTGCTCCACAGCCGTGGGGGTCTTGCCCAACACCAGATGGCTGCAAGGGGAAGTAATAGGAGGCTGTAAGTTTCCTTCCGAGTGTAACTGCATTTTGTAGTGTCCAATAATTTTGATGATCATAAATATTTTTTGAAGTCATTTAGGAAGTGATGATGGTCTACCAAAACTTCTGAACTTGGGATAATTACAGAATAATTAAACTGTCTTGGCCTAGACACACTGAGCAAAGTTAAACTGAAGTGCCGGCCTACTCTGTAAATGACAGGCTTGCTCCTCAAGGTGGAATCGTTTTGTTGGACCAGACTGTAGGAATTACCTTTGCAATGATGAAATAGCAATTTACTTCCTTCACCAGCTTAAGCATTTTTTGTTCAAGCTGGATAGTTGTTAAAATCAAAGTCTGTGCAGGGCCAGAAGTGTTTAATTCTTCTCATATCTGTATTGTTATTTTTTTATACTTTTGATTATTTTCTTAATCTACTTTCCAGCTTTACTTATTTTATCAGCTGAAAACCTGGAAAATATCCTTGTGACTAACTACTTTGCTGTTTATTATTTCACTCATTTTTTTAGCCAAACCCTACGATAACATTCTAATTTGACAATGTTCCATCTAACACATTAATAGGAGATGGGAACATACAACAATGGAGGAATGTTTTAGCAATTTTTGGTAAAACGCATCCTCACACATCAAAGCATTACATTTAGCTTTTTGGAGCTTTGGTAAATCAATGATAAATGATTTGTATTAATGAGCAGGAGGTGTATCTGTGTTTACATTTTGAGGAGTACAAATAGAAGCGATAGCGCATCGAAAATGTGCTGGGATGTTAAAATAAAGGCTCATGTGCCTGGTTCTAACACTTTTTATATAATCAGAAAATCTTTGCCTTCAGTGCTCCCTGAAATGCCTAGTGCAAATAATGTTAATATGTTACAGTGATGTTATCATGAGGAATTAAAAACAGCGAAAGTTCCCCATAAATGCTGCAAAAAATAAGTACTCAGTTTGAACCTGGGTTTTAAACATATTTCATCTACAAATAAAACTAATTTTTATGCCATTTCTAATTGTTAGGATATACCTAATCATCAAACTTGATCTCCCTAATTGTATGTGATATAATAAACTTTTCCCCAAGAAAGGGAAGACAATCGTTAAAACCTAGGCTGTTATCTTTTGCATGAAAAAGAACGCAATAAAGAAGAGTTCAAACTAATGATTTTCTAGAGGTATTTATCCATTTACAGAAAGATTACCAGAAGATGAGCATGTTAAGCCACCTGTAATAAGATTCCTTGCATTTTGACTTCACTGCCCAGTCTTTCTTTTGTAAACTTGTACCTCTTTCCCATTTTTTCAGTAGATGAAATTACTGTGGTTCTCGAGTTCTAATTTAATTTCCAGAAAGTAGCTATGAAAGCAATCAACATCTGTGTTGGCATCTGAAAATTAATATTGAGAAGAAACCCAGAAAATGATAAGATAAAGAAATATTTACATAATGAACCTAAATTAACCACATGTCCAAATACCTTGAATTAAAGTAGCAAAAGTGGGGAACCAGATGTTTGGATGCTTTTGAAAGCTCACCATTTCTGTATCCCACACAGAAATTTTCTAAACAAGACTTGTTGAAAGTAATTAGAAAGGGAAAGAAATCCTTTTTCGCCAGCCAAACAGACATAAAATTTTTTTTATTTAGTCACAGTCCATTTCTCATGTGGTATTGTGAAATTCTCCACTACAGACTGTATTCCGAGCAGAGCTTGAAGGAACATTATTGTTCAAAATAATATCAACTGTTATAATAGTTTCACTTTGCTCAGCTTGGTGCCCATCGCTCAGTGGTTGGGGTGCTGGCCACACACACCAGGGCTGGTAAAAACAACAATGACAACAACAACAACAAAAAGCTGGGCATTTGTAGTCCCAGCTACACGGCAGGCTGAGGCAAGAGAATCTCGTAAGCCAAAGAGTTTGCAGTGGCTATGAACTGTGATGCCACAGCACTCTACCAAGGATGACATAGTGAGACTCTGTCTCAAAAAAAATAATAGTAATAGATGGAAGTGGAAGACATTATTCTTAGTAAAGCATCACAAGAATGGAGAAGCATGAATCCTATGTACTCAATTTTGATATGAGGACAATTAATGACAATTAAGGTTATGGGGGGAAGCAGAAAGAGGGACAGAGGGAGGGGGGTGGGGCCTTGGTGTGTGTCACACTTTATGGGGGCAAGACATGATTGCAAGAGGGACTTTACCTAACAATTGCAATCAGTGTAACCTGGCTTATTGTACCCTCAATGAATCCCCAACAATAAAAAAAATAATAATAATAATAAAATAATAATAATAATAATTTCACTTTGCTGTGGGGCTTGGCACTCCTTCTCTTGCTATCTTGTCCTACATATTAAACTATATATTAAAATACATAATTCTGGAAAAGGCAAAACTACAGAGACAGCAAAAAGATGAGGGGTTGCTGGGGTTGTCAGGGAAGGAGGAATCGTTGGAGATCTTTAGAGCAGTGAAACTACTCTGTGAGCTGCTACAGGCAGCAGAGTGAACAAATGTCTTTATGTGTTTGTGCAAACACATGGAAGACACACCGAGAGTAAACCCTGCAGATTCTGAGAGACAAGGACGGGCCAGTGTAGGTTCATCCACTTTCATGAGGGACCACGTGGGGACGTTGATAACAGCAGCAGGTGACATATAGGAATGCTGTATCTTGCGCTCAGTTTTACCATGGACCTAAAGCTGCTCTAAAAATAAAGTCTAATTTAAAAGAATTTTTAAATTAGAAGTTAAAATTCATAAATTAAAGCCTTTATACTATGTATCTAAAGCCTTTTGATCTATATTTCTATCCCATAAAGGACATGAATGCAAATGGCAATCTGAAAACAGCTGGAAATTTGCTTTTTTTTTTTCAGTTTTTGTGTTTTTTTGTTTGTTTGTTTGTTTGGCCGGGGCCAGGTTTGAAACTACCACCTCCGGTATACGGGGCTGGCGCCCTACTCCTTTGAGCCACAGGCGCCACTGAAATTTGCTTTTCTTCAAACACTTTTCTGTACTGAACATTTCCAAAAAGTTCCCTTTTTGAAGCCAGCTATCTTGAAATACTGAATTTTCCAAGTCCTGTTGTCCCTACTGCACAAACTCCCCTTCTTAGTGGGTTTATCTGGCCGTGCCCTGCCATGGAAGGATCCCCCCTCTTCACGCCTGCCACACAAGCGCCTTCTTTTGAGTCCTCCCTGCGTTTTCTATCCACCTCCACCTCACGTGCCAGGGAGAGAGTCCAGCAAAGAGAAGCAAAACACCTAGCGTGTGCTAGGCACCCACTGGGGGACATTTATTGAATGAGCGAACAAAAACAAAGTAATTTCTTATCTATTTACCCAGCTTCCAACTTCCCAGTTATTCCTTCATGCTGTCACCGGCGACAGTGTGAAGTAAGTGAAAGTGAGCTGTATCTGCAGCCGCATGGCTCCAGCCTCTGCCTCTGCTGTCACGTGGCCTTCCCTGTGACTCTCTGTCTTCACCTGCATTTGTGTCTTTACATAAGGAAGACTGGTCATGCTGGATTAGGACCCAGCCTTACAACCTCCGCAAAGACCCTGTTTCCAAATACAGTCACATTCCCTGGCATGGGAGGGTGGGGTAGGCCTTGGCCATGTTTTTTTGAAGGACACGATTCAATCCACAAAGGAAACCCTTCCTGATTGGAAGTGCCCCATGCTTCAAAACTGTCCCCGAACGACCGTGACAATTGGCAATGTCACACAACGAAAACAAACAAACAGAAAAGAAGTCTTTAATGATTTAGAATAGCTGAGTGTTTATTCTGGAAATGCTCTTTCTGAATGAGTTTGTCATAAATAATGACAAAAGGAAATAGATCTTTGCATCTTGACCTTACGAAGGTCCACAGATGTTTCTGTGCGGGTTCAGTCCCCTAAACTCCAGCTACTCCTTGCAGAGGATGTTCTCTAATCGTTCCTGTTAAAGTTTTGGGAAATAGGGTGTTTTAGCCCAGTGATGTGAAACATGTTGGTGAAGTGACAGGTTTTGCAGTGAGAGGATGGAAAAGTGTTTAGGGGGCACATCTGTCACTCTGCAAACTGTGCCATGTAGACTGCCATCCAGTCTGCCTGTGTGAGAAACCGGCTTTTCAGGCTTCACTAGAGGGCCAGCAGAGAAACACTGACTCTTCTTCCACTGGACTCACAAGTCCAAGCTCCCTGAGCAAGTGCAGGTAAGTAGGTAAAATGGCTTTAGACACACACGTCCTATGTGTTGTCACACAGGCTCTCACAACACAGATACTCATCAGTTACAGTTTTAGGTGGCATGGGTATTGATAAGCTAAGGACACAGATGGGAAACAGCCCACAAAGCTGCAGATCTCACTGGCTCTCTCTGCCTTACCCATCAGTTATGGTGCCCTGGTGCGACACGTCACCCGCCCCTCTCCAGGGTTGTGCACTGCAGGCAAAATCCCTCTGGTATCAGCTGCCTTTTCAGCCTTGCTTAACAGGAAAACTTAGGGAGAAAATACTTTTAACAAATTATAAACAAAATGTAGCAGTTTCTAAGATACGCTGAGAGTCTAAAGGATAGGGGGAATTAATAATTATCTCTAATGAGGCCATGCAGGCCTCTGCCTCTGAGGCCCTCAGGCTTAGACAGCCCAGTCTGAGTCTGGGAGGGGATGTCCCTGCTGTCACTATGCTGTGATGAAGTTAGCACCCGGGGAGAGTGCTGGCCCAGGTCAGTGTTTGAAGTTCTGGAATTCTGTGCTGTATTGTGAGGTGCTTAGGCAACAAATGGGGTCCAAGGATTGTGTGATAATTGAAGACAGATACAGTGTCCATACATGTAAGGTTGGGGAGGGGTTGCTGCTGGTGAGGGGTCCTCAACAGCCCTCACTATTAAACGTCTTATTGCCTGTGAAGGAGGAAACCATCAGTAGCTTTTTAATGCCGGGAGGTTTTAAGTTTTTTGTTTTATTTTGTGTTTCTTGGCTTTCTTGTGGAAGGAGAGCACAGGCCAATTGAAACGTGGGGAATCACGGTCCTCCACCAACACAGTTCATCCATTCACCAACACCATTTACGGATCAATTCATAGAAGGCGCTGCCAAAGCTGAAGGCTGAGAACAGGCGATGGGAGGGCTGCTGGACGTACCTTCCCTGGGAACGCCGCCTGGAGTCCAGTAGCCCGGGCCTCACCGCCACTCTCCCTCTCACGGCTACCCCCCGGTGCAAGGAGGAGCAGTGTGGGGACAGGAGGAGGATGCTGGCAGAGTCGGCGGACAGTACCCAGCCCAGGGGCAGAAGCACCTTCCGAGGAGGTGGGACCTGACACCGGCTAGCATGACACCTGAAGACCCAGCGGAAGAGTGTTCAAGGCAGAGGCCAAAGCAAGAGCTCAGGCTAACCTGAGAAGGAGCTCGGCCAGGCCTAGGAGCACGTGGTGTCCGGAGCACAGGGGCCAGGGGCAGGGGTGCCCGGTGTCCAAGGCCACAGAGGGGGAGAATCTCACGCGGACGCTACTGAGAGCATTATAGAAGGCTGTGGAAGATTTTAAGGGAGGAGCGGAACTCTCTGCCCTGCATTTTCAGAGGTTCCTCTGGGAAGCTGCCGAGTAGAGAACAGGTTGTCAGGGAGAAAGACCGTAGGAAGAGGAAGTACTTAGCAGAGTGTCTCCGCAGTGACAGGAAGCGGCCACTCCTCAGACCAGAGTGGCAGCAAAGGGGAGGAGAAGCCGATGGAGATGGCGAGGACGTTAGTGTGAGGAGAGAATCACAAAACTTGCTGATAGAGGAGAGCGTGATTTATAGTCCAAAGAGGGAGAACTTTGAGAGTGAAAGGAGGGGCTACAGTGGCTCACGCCTGTAAGCCCAGCACTCTGCGAGGCCCAGGCGGGTGGGTTGCTTGAGCTCAGGACTTTGAGACCAGCCTGAGAGTGAGACCCCATCTCTCTAAAACATAGCCGGGGGCATTATGGAAGGTGCCTGTAATCCCGGCTACATGGGAGGCTGAGGCAAGAGGGTCACTTCAGCCCAGGAGTCTAAGGTTGCTGTGAGCTATGATGCCACAGCACTCTACCCAGGGTGACAGAGTGAGATGCTGTCTTAAAAAGAAGAAGAAGAAAGAAAGAGGGTGCTATAAATAAATAGCCTGGACCAGTGACTTAAGTGTTACCCCAGACATGGAACACAGGTCAGAGAAAGAGGAACAAAGAATGACTCCTGCTTTCACTGGGACAATTGGTGCTGCAGACGTGGAGCAGACTGCCCTGGGTGTTGCCATAGGTTGAGTCTGAGATGCCTCTGAGATAGTGTGTCAGCATCAGCCAGGGCTCTCCAGAGAACAGAAGCAGGAGAGAGTGAGCTACGGAGCAGGTAGATGGATGGATGGATGATAGATAGACTTTAAGGAGTTAAACCTAAAAACTAGGTCTCTAAGCTGGAAACGCAAGCAGGATTTCTGTGACACAGTCATAAGGCCGACTTCTTTCCTGTCCTACAAACCTCTATTTTTGTTCTTAAGATTTTCAACTGCATGAGGACCACCATATTACTGAGGACCAACTTCACTGCAAGTCCCCTGACTGTAGATGTCAGATCACGTCACTGGGTACGACAGTCACACAGACACACCAGTTGAAATTCCCTGTAGAGAGGTGGAGAGAAGGGAGCACACAGGGAGATCTTGGCTAAACACTTAGCACCTTCTTCATGGTGCCAAGGATGGAAATGAGACCTGCTAGACAAAGGCAGTTCAAGAGAGAAGAGAGGCTATGACCAAATCATGGGACCCTCCAGCAAGCCATGAGCCAGCAGATGAGACTGGGAGGTAAGGGAGACTGATGAAGACAGAAATCCAGAAAAGGAGGATTTTGTGAAACCAAGGATGGAAGCTGTTTCAAGAAGAAAAAAAGTGGGTATCCTTGTTAAGCGATGCTGAGAACTCCATGTAAGAGGAAGAAGTGGCTCTAACCATTGGCTTTAGCAACTTTGAGGGTAGAACATGTTTGAGAAGTTTAAGTTTGAAGGGAAATGAAGAAAAGGAGAGTTACGATGGGAGGACCAAAAAAAGGAAGGGATCAGATCAGGAGATTTGAGGATAATTTCTGAAAAATGTGAGGTTTAAAAACGGTGGAAATGGAGGGATTTTCACGACCAGTTAAGGACCACACACTTTAGCCTGTAAACAGTGGGGACCCCAGGAGGAATGCTGGAGTGATCTCGTCTGCATTTGAATTAAATCGCTATATTACTATAGGAGCGTTCAAGGAAGGGAGAGGTTTGTAAGTTGTCAAAACAGGAGGCGAGGATGACCTGAAGTGCTAGGGATAGAAACGTATCTTAGGAAGTAAGATTATCATGGGAAAGATTATCAGGAGACTGGCCAGAAGGGAATACAAAACAGCACTAATTTTGTCTGTTTTCACTTTGCTCTTTGTTGGTCGGGTGGAAAACTGACAAAGTGATTTTTTGGCTTCTTGAATTTGAGATGCTTGTGCGACAGTTAGAAGGTGCTTTTGGAAGTTGGGTGTGGAAATCTGAAGCTCTGGAGACACATTTTGGCTCAAATCGTCAGCTTGAGGGTGGCGTCAGGTGCCATGAGATCAACATCGTAATTCAAAAGAGCCATGTGGTGAGGACACAGCCCTAGAGACTCCAGACTGTCAGAGACTCACGGGGAGCTATTGCTTGTCCAAGATACAGATTGTGTTGAGTGAAAGTTTGGTGAATGCAATTTTGCTAGTTGATAGAAAAGGTAAAGATGGGGAAAGGATTCTGAATGTGCTGATAGCCCACTTTTTTTTATTTTTTGTTTTTTTGCACTTTTGGCTGGGTTCAGGCTTGAACCCACCACCCCCGGTATATGGGGCCAGCACCCTACTCCTTGAGCCACAGGCACCGCCCTGCTGGGTCACATTTCTAACCTCTCTTCCCCGGAGCTAGCCAACATGCGGAGGAAGCATCTTTATCATACTCTCTCTTTCCCCCCTCTGGTTTTCTTGCTGCGAGTCTTACCTTACCACCTGCAAGAGACTCAACAGTAATGTCAGAGCCACAAGGTTTAGAAGCCAACTTTCATGGGTCGCTGTCCTGCTAAGAGTCATCTGTTAGGCTTGGGGAGGTATGTCATCAGGTGACACACTCCGTCTGTGCTGCGGAACTGAGAGCAGCCAATAAATGGAAAGGGAAACCCAGACACTTCGGGGAGACACAGTGCAGCCGACTCGCCCCACACTGGGGGGAATGCTTTGTTTTATTAAAGTGGTGAGGAGCACCTAAGCCTCATCTCCCCACCCTCTGCACCCCTCAGGCTACCTATAAAAGCATATTGAGAAACTGCATTTGTCTAAAGCATGGGGTGCTTTCTCGGCATGAATCCCAGAATCTTCCTGAACCATGCACTTGGTGGGGAAGCTGGGGCAGCGGCATCATTTACACACTGGATGTATGATGCCTAGAGAAGGAATGAAGTCATTTCTTCCCTGGGGCCGTGGATAGGTATGTCTGACAAGTCTGGGTGCGTAAGTCTGGGTGCATTTCCCTTCAGTCCCCAGGAAGACTGGCTGTGGACGGGGGTAAATGCCACGCAAGGGAAGAATGAAATACGGGTGACGCTGAGTGACAAGATGAGGTAACTCCAAGCAGTTACCAGTCCTGACCAGGGTGGGAGGATTGAAAGTAAAGTTTCAGGCACTGGGAAAACAAGGCAGGTGATACATTCTGGATAATGAATTTGAGCGAGCTCACTGATGGTACCTGCAGGAAGGGCTGAAATCTGTCGAGAAGAGAAATGCAGCTGTTTGCTTTGCAAAAACTTCAGATGGGGGAGATGGCACACAGGAAAAATACTTTTACAAAAACGTATGGAACATCTGCAAATATACGTTTTTAAAGAAAAAACTTCAGAAGAGCAAAGAAAATGATAAAGTCCTGTGCAACTTTTACCCAGAACCAACAATTGCCAACTGTTTACTGATTGTAATTCTTTTTAGAGAAAAGTGATAAAATATTTTCGATAAATTGAACTATTTTTTCTTTTTCTGGTTCCGCTCTCATTCCCTATCCTAGAAATGGCCATTACGGGAATGTGATGTGTATATTTCCTGGCTGTGTAACACACACACACACAAGCACGTACCCACAACTCATACACAGGGCGATTGCTTTGTACAATGTGCATCTATTTAACATTACACTGTCCTCTCTCATTCTGCATCCTGCTGTTTTGGCTTCCGTGGTGTCTTTTTTATATCAATTTATGGTGATAAATGTCTGTCTTATTTATTTCAATTATTGTGTACCAGTTCAATCTCATTTTATGAATGTACAATCCTTAGTTCCCTCATTTTAATTGCTGTGCATTTATTTTAATTCCACGCTATCAATATATGACCATTTTTTATCCATTCACAGTGCTGTGATAAATACCCTTGTTTAGGCCTCCTGCTGCCCACCAGGAATTTGTCAAGGATACATGACTCAAGGTAGAATTGTTTATCTGAAACATCAACAACCATTGCCAATTTTCTCCTGATCTTATTCCCAATAAAATATGTTAGTATTTTTTTTTTATCTGTAGGTATAAGATTTTCAACTATATATCTTTGAAAAAGAATATTTTTTTCTAGCATGGTCCTTCTTCATTTTTTTTTTTTTTGGAGTTCCAGTGGGCTTTTATTGAGATAAACAAAAATCAAAACTTTACAAACCATCTTTTCTGAACCTTATAAACTCAGCAGAGGCTGGTCCATATATGTGTCCATACAACACAACACATCCCAACAAAAACAGCACCCCACTGGATTAACAGAAGGCCAATTTTCCCTTTCCTCAAATGCTTTCAAAATTTTGAGTTCCCCCTGTTCACTTCTCAGTGGAACTGATCCCTTGTGGCTAGGGACACTGGAATTCTCTCCCAGTTTTACTGAACAAAAAAATAGACTTTTTTCCTTTTTGTTTCAAAAAAAGGACCAATGGACTTTGTTTTCTCTAGGCCTCCTCTCCCAAAACCAGCGGTGTCATTCTTATTCTTCATTTCTACTTTTAAAATATCCTTCATGGGTGAAATTACAGATACGGAAAATGGCAATAGTAAGTATGTTTTGATTACTTTGTTTAACTCCGTACTTGACAAAATAAAAAATTAGAAATCCAAAGAAATAAAAATGAAATAAACAGAAAATGATTAAGATGTACAACATGAACTTATTTAAGAAAAATAACCTATTAGAGAATAATAAATTCAAAATATGAAAGTATAACAAAGGCCATTTTTTCTCAAAATTATGAGTTTGGATGTTGTAAGGAAGAAAGAGGTAAGCTAATAAGAATATGAGCTTGAACGCCCAATGCCCTCCAGAAACTCAGGCAGGTATCCCTTAAGTAATAAATATTTGTTAAGCCTTTATAACATATTAATTACGGTGTTGTATGACGGGGACACGCAAAGAAATATCAACCCCAATTCCTGTATTCCCAGGCCTCAAAATACACCAGAGGAAACTGTATAAACACAGAGACAGGCTTCCAGGGGAAGTGTTAAGAACCACCAGGGCAGATAAAGAGAATTCCAGGAGGGAGGAGGTCCCAGGTGGCCAGGGGCCCTCCTGCCCTTGCCCAAGGTCAAGCAACCAGACTGGACCTTGTGTTCTTTTAACTTGAAAACATAGCTCCATAATTCAGAGATTGCGAACGGTGGACGGGGATCACATATAGTCCACAAACATGTCTTCATGGTTGTTTTTTGGTGCACACAGTTTTGTAAACTAAAGACAACATACAATCATTTGGACCCTGGGTATGAACATTTCTATGTCTGGCAATTCAGCATCCCCTTCCCACAGGGTGCGGCTGGCTGGGGCCAACTAGTGGTTCCATCCCATCCACCCAGCCCTACTACTCATACAGTAAATGCACGTGCGGCCCCCACGGCCTGTCCTGGGTCCCACCAGCCGGCCCCTAGAGGCCCTACTCTGACCAGTCACCATGAGGATGGGAGGCAGGTGCTGCCTGGACCAGTTTGGCTCCTGTAAGAAGGTGACCTCCCATGACACAAACTGTAGCTCATGTAAAGAGGTGCGCACTGGATGCCTAACGGTGGAAGATTTAGTTCCCACACTGTCAAATGTCACCTTCCCTGCACCTGGTTCCTGGTTGTGTCTCTCCCGCCTCCCTTGCTACTGCTCCGCCGGCTAATCCCTGTTTACACCCTCCCTTGTCACTCCCATTTGATGTATGATCCACCTTCTCTTAGTCTGTGACCTCAGCCCTCCTCTGGCCTCTGGCTTTGCTCTCCCCCTCTACTCTTTGATAAAACAAACAGCCTTCCCATCAACACCTATCATGGTCCACTGGCCCGAAGGCCTGTCCCCCTGTGAGCATCTCCACAGCTGGGAGCCCCACAGCCAGCCCTCCTGTTGCCCACTTTGTTACTATTTAGTTATTTTATTTATGGGGGGGGGGTTAGTTGGTCTATTTTTAACTATTTTCTGAAACAAATGTTTCAGAAGAAGTGCACAGATAGAATAAAATGGTTAAAACAAGAAAAATAAAGTAAGAATCAACTAACGAAGAGAGAATAATTACAATTACACCTTAACAAAGATTAAGTCATGGTTATCTCAAAGGTGCTTTCAACAGTTTGAACTCCATAAGAACCATATCAAAAGCCACCCAAAAGGGGGCTAGGGGAGTGGAATGACTATAATACAAGTTGTATGATTTAATTCTTAAAGAAAAGAAGTATGTTCATACACGTGAAGAAAAATACAATTCTGCTATTTAACACTAAGAAAAAATAAAAGACTTGCCAAGGACACTAATTCTTATAACAATGAACTATTTCTCTGAGTGTTCATGATAAACAAAGTCGACCCTTTCCTCCAGGGAAAATTTCAACCAGCAAGAATGGAGCATTTGAAGGAAGTGAAAGATGCATTCCCACTTACAGGGGAGAAGCATTCTTCAGCCTGGTCAACAGTGCTTGGCGGGAATGTTCCAAGGAACAGGAAAACCGACCCTTTCTCTTGTCTTTGACATGACCTGATTTCACTGAATACTACTATAACTTGCTAACTTTAATTAGCACTTAGCACCTGAAAATTGATACTTTGAAGGCCACTAAGAAGGGCCATCCTGTGAAACAGACTCATCATTCCATTACTCCTGGACTTCAAATTGTGGGGAGGGGCAGCTCACTTCCCTCCCTGCATGCCAGGGCCTGACAGCTCCTTTACAATGTTTTTGAAATTCCATTATCTGCACTAACCCCTCTGACCTGCCCTTTGCTTGGCCAGTAACTCCCTGTGTGGGGAGCTACTTTAAACCTTTCCCTCCTAGGGGCCCTGTGAAAGCTGTTCTTTTCGATGTCAAATGAAAGTTGGAAGCCAGAAAGTAAAGCACAGAGAACTTCACTGAAATTTCTCCTGAATTATCCAAGTGGACAAACGCAGCTGCCTCAGCACGTGATTCAGCACAGAGGTAGCGATGACAAGCTCGGTGTTTTCCTTGACCCAGAAAACTATAAGAATTGGGTCATAAGAAAAATGCTAGATTTTCAGTAGCCTCTGGCTCATGCCAACCTCCTGGCATTCCAACAAATGGCAGGCCTCTCTTGCCAAAGCAGAGCTGGAGGTTCATAAGTCCCCAGTTCGCCAATCTGGCAGCGGCCTCAGCTGATAACATTGTCAGAAGCATCAGCCGTTCTGAGGAGGCAACTGAGAGCCTTGGGTGTGAGGGTGTCTTTCAATTAGCACTTTGCTCTGCCGAGCTGGGGGCCTGCCAGCTGGCACCAAGGTCAATCGTCAGCTTCCTCAGACAGGGCAGCATGGCCAGCAACGTGAAAAAGGGACAGGGCTGGTGACAAAAACCAATCAGAGAGAAGAACCAGGAGACAGGTGGGGTAGGGGCTGGTGAGGCCAGCCGGCCCTAAAAAACGCCTGCCTCCCGGGGCAGGTGGAATGTGACAGGAGCAAAGGACACTTGAGACCTGCCTCTGCAGAAGGAAGAGCTGGACACTCCTCTTTCTGGGTCTCCATGTTAGACCGATCACCTGTCACTGTCCTCTGTCTGTGTCTGAAATAATCACATTGACACTTCTGTAGTTTGGGATCCCAGACAAAATATACTTTAGATAAAAAGTGTAGGTGAGTTGTTTAAAAAAAAATCTTAACAACTATTGACGTGATTCTTTGCAATGCCCCTTTCATGTGTGCTGGGAGACAGCACCTCATCCTGTGAACTCGCCCCTTTCTCTCGGAGACCGCAGCCCATGCGGGAAGCTTCTTGCCAGTTTTTATTTATGCACAATGGAGGATGAACGTAATCCTCCCAAGTCCGAAAAGAAAAACACCAATTTCTTGCAGGTGTGTGGGCAGAATTCACAGGTGTTTCTGGAAATCTAATCTGGGCACAGGGATTTGTCCTTGTCGGCATATGAAAAGCCGTGACTCTTTCATTGAAATCGTCCTACAAGGAGCCGTTGGCACCAGCCCTGGTTAGGGCACAGCCACAACATGAGATTCCTTTACTGTTGAGAAATCACCGTGATAACAATTACTGCTCTTAGTGACAGCTTAGAAGCCAGCCCTGGGAAAATATGCACAGAAATTCACGTTTCTGGCCGGCACAGAGCTGTTGAAAGCCTCCCTTCACCTCTCTCGGTGCCTTTTCTTTCAGGGTCCTGTGGACACGCGGCACTGGGAATCATGGAGACGGCGTGGCTGACTGGGAGTCAGTAGGAGCAGCTGGTGGGAGAGGACGCTTGTCCTGCGATGGCTTGGACCTCGGGGAGAGCTGTGGCAGAGTCGCTCCCCACTCCTCGTGTTCAGCCATCGTGACATGACACCCCCAGACTCTCCACGTGCAGAAATCTTTTCTTAATTGGAAATCCTGAACATGTCACAAATAAGTTTTTGTTTGCTTGATGTTCAGTTTTGTTTTCATTCTCAAAGGGAAGCCTGGAGTGATCATAGTTGGGCCTTGGCAGAAACAGAGAAATCTCAAGGAGAATGTTCCGGGGGTAAGAGAAGTTCAATTTTGAGAATCATACTTGACCTCCAGAATCATTAGATGCTTTACTCAGGTCTAACTAAAATCTTATCAATTACAACAACAACAAAATAAATAAGCAAAAATCCCCTCCAGGTGTCTCCCCATGTCAATGCCACTTATGTTTTAGATGCTTCACTTCACACACACCAGAAAGCAGAAGCTCCAAGAGGCGGGGCACCTGTTCTGTTTCCTGTGGCTCATCCTGACTTTGTCTAATTTTGCAAGTTATTTTAAGGAAACTGGAATAGAATACTTTTTGCTTTGAATCGGTTAAAGTGAAGAAGAAAAGGTGGTTAACACGTTATCTTTACACACACCCTCTTTCCTATTTCCGCAGAAAATATTGTTATTGAAAAATAAAACATTTCCGACTTCCAGTGATGCCAGCATTGTGCTTTACCCCAGACTATGTCCCCTCTCCCAGGACGCATGGCCAGGGCAGCACCTCAGGTCTCTGGTGTTTGGTGAGGATCCTTTGCGGCCTTCCAGATCCTTCTGTCCCCTGTTCCCTTCTCACCCCTGCTGGAGCACCTGCTGGGAGTACGCTGGTAGAGAGTGTGGCTTAGGCCATGTACGTACCACACTCACACAGAGTTATAAGCAAACTGCAATCCCCTTGCTGTTCATTTAACAACACTACGTACTTCGCATCTGCATAATACAAAATAAAGCAGTTAAGTCCAGTTGAGTTTGCAGCACATATTTCCAAATGCACCACGTACCCTGGAGCATGGTGTCCTGTGCTCCTCATAACAGTTCTATACAGGGCACTCTTATGACAGAAGGGGAAACTAAGGCTGCTGGAAGGAAAGGAATTTACTTGCACACAGAGGGAGCAGGGGGCTGAGCCAGGGGGACGATAGTCCGTTCGACTCCAAAGCCCCCACTGTTATCCAAAATGGTCTGATCAAGCCATTTTCAATATTTCTAAACAGTAGCATTTCCTCCTTATCATTTTCGATTTGAGAAACTGAATGTTTGACTGTAGAGCAGACATCAGCAGCATTCAGAACACTGCTTTTTACTCAATCCTCCCCATAAGCACCGTCCTGTCCACTGAGCAGCAGGGAAACACACCACTCTGTCTCTTAAAGAAAGTCAAACATAAAATGTTACCTGGACCCCAACAGAAAATGCAGGTGTTTTACCAACACCTTGTAGTTTTGGCAACACCTTCAAACGCCTTGCCACTCAATACTATTGTCCATACTTCCAAATTACAAGGAGATCTTGTTACTTAATGAGTTAATAAAGAGGCAGACACATCACCGTATCACCATTACTTTAATACTTAGATATTTGCTTTCCTTTGGTTACTATTTCAGTGTAATTGGTTTCCTTGGTGTCCTGCATATTTTATGTTATGAATTTTAAAATATTACTCCTGGAAGGTGTCTGTGGGCACCAGACTCCAAAAGGAGTTCTTGGCACAAAAATGGGTTACAAACTCGTCGACCAGCTCTGTTGCATATAAAAATTATTCCTCTTCAGTCGAGAAGCAATTTTCTTAAAAACTGGCAACTATTATTAGTAACTTCTTCCTTGAGGATAGCTGGCTTCACACAGCTGAGGCGCACCTTGGTGATGGAAGGCGTGGAGGCGTTGGCTGCCTCTCTAATCGGCCTGGTTTCACTCAGGAAGGCAGCCCCACCTGGCTGAGTCAGCCTTGCCCACAGCGGCCGGAACTGACAAGGTGAAGAACACGGCCCCTTCCCAAGCCCAGGCTCTGCTCAGACTCCACAATCCCCACTCATTTTTCCTAATCTCAGTCTGACTCCTCCTTTCCATCTCACCCCCTGGACCTGGAGTTTCAGTGCCCACCTTGACTCATCCTCCTGACGGGTCCCCCCAATCCCTGCAGTGAGCCCGGCCAGGCCTGCTCCTCGGTGTCCTGACCGGCAGGAGGGGGAGGGAGAACAAAGTCCTTCCGGCAAAGGGAGACCTGAGCTGAACAACAGAAGCAGGCGTGCAAGAAAACGCTCAGTCCCAGAGGTCAGTAGAAAGGAAGGTGTAGTTTTTGCTTTTGTTCTCACTTTTGTTTTGGTTTTATTTTAGTTTTTCCTGCCTGCATCCACAGATGCTCCAATAATATCCACAAAACCATCCATGATCCCAGGTTACAAAGCTGGAAAGGCCAGTTGTGAAGATGACTTTCATTTCCTGGGTCTCCCTAATCGGTGGGCAAAACAGGCTGCTGGCTACACTCCTAACTTGGAATTTCCCTAGCAAGTTGACCTTCCTTTTTTTTTTTTTTTTTTTGAGTCTTTAAATTCCCCTTAGTCAGTGTAAAAGTTCTCTGGGAAGGTTCTATGTGTATTCAACAAATTCTACTTAGCTGCAAGGGGGTTGTTGTTTTCCGCCTCTGTCGCTCCAGCCAACCGTGACCCAGCTCCCCATCCTCAAGGAGTGGTCCAGTGTCCCCTGACATTCCCACCCCAGTGAGACTCTGACCCAGGCGGTGCCACTGTGGCTGGTGCCAAGATGTGCCCATGGTGCTGCCACGGCCATCAGCCTCCTGCATGGACAGCTCTCTGACTATGCCAGGCATGGTGAGGGTGAGGGAGACTCCCACATGGTACCTGCCCTGGGGGTGCATGAGAATGTTCTCTGAACTGGACTGAAGCCCTGTCCTCTCACCATGCAAACGAGATTTTAGTAAAATTGCTTTTTAATTTGTACATTGCTCTGATGTCTGCCGCTTACCCAGGACTCCGATGGAAGTGAGTGAGGCCCAGGCCTGTTCTGAGGATGGAGTGACCAGTGAGTTTGCGCTGCTATGTGTCAGGTCCCCTCTCTCTCACCTTGCACTTGGCCATGAATCAACTGATTTTCCAATGATGTTTTCCCAGGAAACTCCTTAGCTCCTCCTGGCAGTCCCAGCCTCACCAGGCTGACACTCTGGACGGCCTGCACTGTCTAGATCTAGATCCTAGTCTGCAGGGGAGGAGGACCAAGAGGCACAGTCCTGCAGTTGAGCCTCCGGCCATCCTCCAAGTTCCACTACACTCGAGGACAGTGTCCTCTCGGACGAGCCTTCGGGAAGGGCTTCATGATGGAAATGGGATTTGTGGTTTCTATAAAATAACAGTTTGTCAATATCCTTTTCATTGGCCTATTGTACTGATAATAAATTACTTGGAAATGTTTTCTATTGCTACTTGGTAAAGATTATTAAGACAGACCCCGTGGGGGCTGCTAATTCACTCGTATGCATTGTGATTGCAATTTTTATTGGCTGCCCTCTCTAGAGAAATAAGAGGACGCTAACACTTTCATCCACCTTTATGATTTAAAAAATAATAATAATTTCAAAAACTGTCTTTTACTATTCACAGACGCTACTGTATGTGTAATAGCAACTAGTCAGCAAACTCACTCCACACAGTTTTAAGCACTGTGTTTTATTGACTCATCTAACCACTGTACCAGCCCCTCAAGGTTGATATTATTAGTTTCCCATTTTACAGATGAGGAAACTGAGCCACGGACTCAGAAACATGAACGTATCACAGGCAAGATTTTAGGAAATATAACACGTGGATACAAGACAGCTTCTCACTTGGTAATGGCTTTCGCGACCTTGACTTCATGCTCTTATTACACTGACCTCTTCAGAATCATGAAACCACCAGTGCTTTCAAACTGTGGTTTTGACCTATACGAAGCTGGGAAAAGTGGCAAAATAAATGAACTAAGACAGATTGCTTTAAAAAAAAAAAATTGGAATGGAACAAAAAAAAATGATAATGGTAAATGATTCATGAAGCTTTTGTCGAAGTTGTTTGGGTGTGTGTGTGTGTGTGTGTCTCATGCTGAGTCACCAGGCAATATATAACTGGGCTGCCATCCAAAGAGTTTCACAGACAGTGTTCCCCGCCTGTGCCTGGCCCTTGGGCATGGCCAGGAGGGTTTGGGCTCTTGCTGAGTTAACCCAGTCCTTAATTGGTTCCTGAACCTTATCTGAGCTAAGGTATCCTATCACTTGCCTTTGGGTCACAATGACAGCTATCTATCAGTTTCTCTCATGGTGAGAACAAAAAACAAGCATATTATCTTCATGGCATGAGATAAACACACCCCAAGAAATGAAGGCCCATGCACCCTTGTGATGATTGACAACATGGTCTCTTGTGATGATTGACAACATGGTCTCTTGTGATGATTGACAACATGGCCTCTTCTCCTCCCTACCTTGATCACCCTTTCTGAAGGGACATGTATGAGCCTTGCTCCTAAGTTAGCAAGTCACCTGGCAACTAGACCGAGGTTGGTGGGTGGAACCCCAGGAGGAGCACCCCTCCTGGAGGCTCTACCTCCCCTTGCCCAGGGGTGACAATTCGGGGCATCCTTTCCTATCTTCTCTGAGATGTGAAACCTCCTGGCAGCTGACTGAGCTACCTTCATCGTCGTATTTTTCCTACTGCTGGCTTAGCAGCCACCATAGTTGTAGCTCATTGCATTTTGTTGAATTTGAAGGGTTTTTGCTTTTGGTGTATGGGAACATTTTGAAACATACTTTGAACTGTCATTAAAAATTGAAATTATTTAACAATTTCTTCAAAGAAATGTATAAAAAGTGACTACCAGACACATAATTTGTTTTGAAACTTGATGTGTTCATAATCAACATGTATCTGTGCTAAGAAATATAAAGCGATCCTTCAGAAGACAGAGTGCTGGGCCTGGTAAGCTGTGCACATTCTGCCTGATGTTGCAATCTGGCCCTTCTACCTTTTTTGTGCACAGAACCTTCTCAGGATGCGCTGGATCCTGCAGAAACAGAGCCTGTCTCTGACCTCCGCCCTTCATGGCAATAGCTTTACTATTCTGTGTTTTTGTTTCTTGTTTATCACAAAATTTGGAAGTAGTAATCATTGGTGGAAAATGTCTAAGGAAATTGCTGGCTGTTGTCTGGAGGGGGGACATGAAAGAGTTATACCCTTGGCCACAGTGCCAACACTCTAAAAATGTAAAGCTGCCACCCAGACAAAGTTAAGGATGGGGCAACATTTTTTATGCATCTTCAATCTTTCCTTCATCACAATAACTGCTTACATTTAATTCGCCAAGGCATCATCCTGCTCGAGACCCGGCTGCAGGTGAGGAGACGTCTTTTATCTTCCTTGTCTCATTTGACTCCGGTAACACCTGGTGAGGTATGTGCCTCTGCTCTCTCCATTACACAGTGAGAAAATTCAGGACTGCAGAGTTTGTAAGATATGCTCAATGTCATAAGCACATTGTGGGTCTGGAATGCAAATCACAATCTGACAGTTCTTAGCCTTTGCTCTCAAGCGCTGCGTCCTCTATTTCACTGCCCACATCCAGGGAGGCACCGGCACTCAGCACCCACAAGCACGTTTGCACTCACTGCCTCCTGCACTCTGCATACCACTTCGTGATTTGAGGATATAGCTCAGGTGTGAATCTGCTCAGATAACATATTACCCAATGTTAAAGGATAATTTGCCAAAAAAAAGAGAACCATGACTCTGTACCAATACAAAAATGAACACACATTCATTTTATTTATTTTAATTATTAATTAATTTACTAATTAACAAAGAAGATGGCAAGATGCAACAACCAGTTTAAAGAATATTACAAGGACAGGCACACTTTTACATCAGGAATATTAAAACAAACATGCAAATGAAAAAATCCATCTTCTTCCACAGTTGGGGAGGAAAGTGAATTGAACATCTGCCTCTACTGAACAGACTATATTTTTATATCTTTGGACATTTTGCATTGCTATCGGCTATCCAGAAATGGTAGAGTTATAAAATAGTTCAAAGGCACTGAAAGCCATGAGCCAGATAACCCAGACTGATGTGCACTAGCCCAGAGGCCTGCAGATCTGGCCCACCACTTGGTCCTATAAATAAAGTTTTATTGGAACACAACCTCCTCTATTTGTTTACTTCTGGCCTATGGCTGCTTCCCTACCACCACAACATCTGAGGACCATATGGCCCACAAAACCTAAAATATTCCGTATCTGGCCCTTTACAGGTGGAATTTGCCAGCTCCTACTCTAAATAATGAATAGTTTTCCACTGAAGCACAGATTTCTCATTACACCAGCTAAAACACATGGTTTTGTATTTTTGTTTGTTTGTTTGTTTTTTAAGAGACAGAGTCTCACTTTATGGCCCTCGGGTAGACTGCCGTGGCCTCACACAGCTCACAGCAACCTCTAACTCCTGGGCTTACGTGATTCTCTTGCCTCAGCCTCCCGAGCAGCTGGGACTACAGGCACCCGCCACAACGCCCGGCTATTTTTTGGTTGCAGTTTGGCCGGGGCTGGGTTTGAACCCGCCACCCTCGGTATATGGGGCCGGCACCCTACCGACTGAGCCACAGGTGCCGCCCTGCAAAGCAGGTGACAAGGATTCTAAGACTTTCAGAGCAATAACTACTTGAGAGAGATATTTAGTATGTGTGTTTGCTACAGTGAACATAAAACAGTGTCACAAACTGAGTAGCTTAAATAAGACACATTTATTTTCTCACAGTCTTGGAGGCCTGAGTCCAAGGTTGGTCTTCTGAAGACTCAGAGAGAGAAACATGTTCCAGGCCTCTGTGGCTCATGGGGGGCCCCCTTCTCCCTGTGTCTCCACGTTGCTTCCTCCTTTTCTGGTGAAGTCTCCAGGCCTATCATGGATCAGGGTCCATTCTTAGGACTTCATTTTAACTTGATCATCTCTGTAAAGACCCTCTCTCCAGACAGGCATGTTCTGAAGTACTGGGGACTCAGGACCTCATCGTACACATTTGCGGGACCCAACTCAGCCCATACATTTGCTCAGAGGGAAATTTGTACACACTGTGAAGATGCTCAGATTCTTTTTCAACCCATGAGAAGGATACCACAGAGACTGTGCCCAGAAGCAACTCCTCCCCACTCTAATTCTTAAACTCAGCAGATGTCTAACTCTGCAGGTCCTGCCCTCACCTGCCTTCTGAGAAGCCCTGCTCTCTGGCAGCCACTAGCAAACGTAGAAAACTGACATTCTGTGTACACATTTGTATTGTTAAAGCTACCATATATTTTGGTTTATCATATAAGCCAGAAAAAGCAAAATCTCATGTCAGGTCTGAGTCAGTAGCATGCTGGTATGAAGTAAATATTGGCATTGCCTTAACTAGCAAAGGCAGAGCAGCCAGGTGGAAACAATGTTTGTTCCTTCCTTACTCTGGAAAAAAGTGTCTCCTTCCTTTAGAGATGTGCAAAGATGCTGTGCAGTTGTCCCTTCTTATACAAGGGGCATCTGTCCAAGACCCCAGTGAAGGGACACAGGGCTCCAAGGTGGGGGACTAGAGATGTCTCCTTGGACCAGTTGCTCTCGGGAAGATTGGGGTGAGGGGACTCTAGCCACCTCTTACTGGATTGTCCAGCCCACGGGCACCACTGCGAGGGCACAGTGAGACAGTGAGGGACACCAGGAGCCTTGGAGGCCACTCCAACACCCACACACAGGGACAAGGAGGCCCAATGAAAGCCTGAAGCCACAGACGGTACCAAGCCCGACATAGCTGTTTTCTCTATACATTCACTCCTGTGATCAGGTTTAATTTATATATTAGGAATGGGAAGAGATTAATGATAACTGCTAATAAAATAGAGCAATCATAACAATATACTGTAATAAACATTACATGAATGTGGTTCTCCCTCAAAACGTCTTATTATATGGTTCTCACACTTCTTGTTGGGATGGGATGGGACGCAGCGAGGTGAATGATGTAGGTACAGTGACATAAAGTAAAGACCTCAGAAATAAACACATCAAATGTTAAAATCATGTGTCCTGCTTAGAGATCTGATGATGTCTCACCTGTCCCACTGCAGCTTGGATTGCCTGGATCGCCACTAATCACCCCTTCCAGTTCTGAGATCCATGGTGGCAATGATGCACACTTGGAGTTCAAGGCATCCTTAGTTTTGGAAGTAACAGCCCCAAATCTCAGAGCAGAGATGTGATATTTTCAGACTTGATTGGTGGTAAGTAACTGAAACTATAGAGGGCAGAACCTCAGGGAAGGGGAGACCCCTGTGTACGAGGACGTGATGTGATGTTGTCAACACTAACATTTGCATGTGGAGAGCAGAGCCTCAGGGAAGGGGAGTCCACTGTGAGGACAGGACATGACGTTGTTAACACTAACGTTTGCATGTCTACCGAAGGAGGTATAGATTTTAAAAATAACAGCAACATGGATTATTTGTCGTCAAGAGTAAGTGTGTCACAAAGCCAAGTGCTGAGGTGAGCTATTTGAAATACAGAAACACGGTCCACAGATCATTACTGAGAAGCTGTTATCACTAGAACCTTTTACGCATGTTACTTCCACTAACCTTCAGGATAGCTGAGTGGAGGACTTCTTATTGATGAAGAAACTGAGATCCCCAAAGGTGAAGTAGCTTTCTCAAGAGCTCACAGCTAACGAGCAGCTGGATGGGGGCTCCCATAGAGTGCACCTGCAATGGAAATGCACTTTCAGCTGTCATGCCCGACGCCATGCTGGGATGGCAGACCTGCCTTCCCTATCAGTTTCTGCTCTGTCTACACTGGACAGGAAGGCTACCCCATGCAGACTCTGCACGGTCTGCAGCTGACGGGGAGGCCGCCACACGCAGACTGTGAGGTCAGCAGTGGACAGGGAGGCTGCCATGCTCAGACTCTGCGCGGTCTGTGGCAGACAGGGAGGCCTCCCCTAACAGACTGTGAGATCAGCAGTGGACAGGAAGGCCCCCACGCACAGACTCTTCATGGTCTGTGGCGAACAGGGAGGCCACCTCTAGCAGACTGTGAGGTCTGCAGCAGACAGGGAGGCTGCCACATGCAGACTCTCCTCCACTTGCAGCGGACAGGGAGGCCCCCATGCACAGACTCTGCATGGTCTGCGGCAGACAGGGAGTCTGCCTTGAGCAGACTCTGCCACGTGCAGACTCTCCTCGGCTTGCAGCGGACAGGGAGGCCGCCATGCACGGACTCTGTACAGTGCAGGATGCAGGAAAAAGGTGTGAGGAGCCACACTGCACTTGTTCACCACCATTGGATTCCTAAAGCAGGGGGAGGTGCCTCGGGTGGACCAAGCCTGATCCCCTTGCAATGTAATCTTTTTCTAATGTGTTTTCACAATGCTCTGTGGAAGCCCCCTGTGGCTCAGGCCCACAGAACGAAAGCCCTATGAGCTATTTCCTTGCATGTGGAAACTGGCAAAAAGCAAGGGAGATAACCCAAAAGACAACAAACAAACTACACTTTCCCTCTTTTTGGTTATCACCACTAGCTATTGATTGCATATGTTTGCTGAAATAATTAAAAGCCTCACCCAGTTTCTCAATTCCTATAAAAAAATTTTGAGAATGTTCATGGTGTGAAAAAACAAAGAAAAACAAATTATGCTTATCCTTGCTATGCTAGGGAGCTACAGCCAAAGCCAGGCCTACATCTGGACAGCGAAGACTTAGTTTGAATGTTGCAGAGAAGTGTTCATTGCCAGAAAAATATTTCTGTATTGACTTGCCATGAGTTGACATTTTATTGGGAAAAAAAACAAGAAAAACAGGGGCATTGTCTTCAGAAGGCCCGAGTTAAATAAGCCATATGTTTCCTGGGCAAGGCCTTCTAACCTTTAGAAGCTGCTGCTCAGATTAGACAGTTGAAATTTGGGAGTGGAGGAACTGTGACACTAAACAGGGAGACTTTGGTGGGCATGGCTGTTCCCCGAGCAAACCCTGAAGGGAGGGAGGCAGCCCTGGGGAGTCCACGAGACTCCTAAGGCCCAGGGCTTGTGGCTGGGTGGTTTGGGAGGAAGAATGAAGCAGATTTCAATTCATTCAAAATCAGCTTCACCACTTTCCTAAGGGCTGATCCTCTGGCAAGTCTCTCTGTTTAAAGTCTCTGATCTATTTTCAAACCATCTGTATTTTGTGCAGGCAGGCGAGGCTCAGGCAGGCACTGGAGAGACAGAGAGAGAGTAGGTGTTTGTCCATAAAAGGAGCTGCCTGAGGATTAGTCAGGTCCCAGACACAGTGGGCCAGCACGCATGTGCTGGGATCCGGGGAGTCTCGGCTCTAAGTTCCGGTCCTAGATCTAAATTATTGTCCAAGAAAAAAATCTGTGAGTGTGCAAACACACCCCTCCTTATCCTTATTCCTCTCTCATAGCTGCTAACTGAAATTATGCTGAAAAGGCTAAGTCCCTTAAATGAAGAGATTTGGCCCTGTTTAAAAAATATATATGCCCCCATGAGAGAGAAAACTTAAAGCTGTTATCAGTCATTTATACCCCAGAGGGAGGAAAAGATTGTTGGGTTGTAACAGCCCTGCAGAATTTGAACCTCTAGGATATAGGAAGCTCTACTTTACAATAAGGCATCAAAGTTTACAGACAATGGCTTACTTTTCTAAAGTTTTTTTTTTTTTTTAAACAAACTTACTTTTGTAAAATGATCATGCTCCTCTTAAAAAACTAAGACCACCGTAGCGGACTGTGAGTGCTGCTTCGATAGCAGCTCCATCCTGCGTCTCCTTGAAGCTTCGAGCACAATTTTGGACAAATAAGGAGGTACTGGGGAGATAGTGAATATTTAGTGAAATCAATAAAACCCATGTCTCTTGATTTTTCTGTATGACTATTATGAGCACAGCTTCTTACCGGTTAGACAGAAAGAAAGAAATTACAAAACCTCCAATTCGGAGGAGAATGACCACCTAAATCTCATCAGAGGAAATTCTGTTAGATCCTCAACTCCCATTGTGTTTGCACTAGCAAGATAACTGACTGTGACTCAGTGGCTTGTACTTAAGCATCTTCTCTCTTAGAAGCAAAAATACAAGTCTCTCTGTATCACGTTCTCAGGTCTGCAGCTGGAGATCACGGGCTGTGGTCACGCTAGCAGACAGACATTTGTAGCCACCAGTGACATGTTAGGAAGCAAAGAGAATGAAAATGTAACAGTGGGAGTTTCAGAATAGTTGACATATGTTTATGTGTTTGACTTACTTCTAATTTCAGAGCTAGCATCGAAGTCATATGTAATGCCTCCAGGTTGTTTCTTAAACAGAGATAGTACCTTGAACACCGTAGCACACAAACAAAAGGCTCCTTTTAATATTAATCTTTTTCATCCTTGCCTCTTGTAGGTTTTAAAGCACAACACAGAATAAAAATGTAAACACACGGAAGAAGGGAGGCAACGGAGGGGAGCACAGTTATATATTTAAGTCAGAAAAGAAAGGCAGGGAACTGGTGGGTGATCTGGCAGAATCCACCACATCTAACAAGGGTGTGTCCTTTCATACAGCCATCAGATGCACCACTGCGATGCAGGTTAAGGCTCTACTTGAGAAAGTCCTGTGAGATTCAGTGTGCGTAAGGACAGGTAGGCTCCCAGAAGCTTCCGGCTTAGCATGCACATTTAATTTCTCACGCACTGGGCTTAGTACCCAGGTTGGCAGGAGGATCTGTTCCACACAGTGACTTGGGGACACAGGGGACCCAGCTTCTGCATCTCTGAGCTGCACCAGGGAGCCCTTGTGATGTCATCAGTCACTGCAGCAGGACAGGAGGGTGCATGAAGCCCCCACACATGGCTGGGCGTGCTGGCTCACACCCCTAATCCCAGCACTGTGGGAAGCCACAGCAGGAGCATCTTTTTTTATTATTATTATTAAATCATAGCTGTGTACATTTATGCAATCATGGGATACCATGCACTGGTTTTATAAACAATTGGAAATATTTTCATCACACTGGTTAACATAGCCTTTCTGGCTTTTTCTTATTTATTGTGTTAAAACATTTATATTCTACATTTAGTAAGTTTCAATGTACCCTTGTAAGATGCACCATAGGTGTGGTCCCACCAATTACCCTCCCTCCACCCATCCTTTCCCCTCCCCTCCCCTCCCTTTCCCCATATTCTTAGGCTATAATTGGGTTATTGTTTTCATATGAAAGCTATAAATTAGTTTCATAGTAGGGCTGAGTACATTGGATACTTTTTCTTCCATTCTTGAGATACTTTACTAAGAAGAATATGTTCCAGCTCCATCCATGTAAACATGAAAGAGGTAAAGTCTCCATCTTTCTTTAAGGCTGCATAATAGTCCATGGTGTACATATATCATAATTTATTAATCCATTCATGGATCAATGGGCACTTGGGCTTCTTCCATGACTTAGAAATTATGAATTGGGCTGCAATAAAAATTCTGGTACAAATGTCTTTGTTATAATATGATTTTTGGTCTTCTGGGTATATACCTAGTAGAGGAGTTATAGAATGGAATGGCAGGTCTATTTTTAGATCTTTAAATGTTCTCAAAACATCTTTCTAAAAGGAATGTGTTAGTTTGCATTCCCACCAGCAGTGTTAAGTGTGCCCTTTTCTTCACATTCACGAGGAGCATCTCTTGAGGCCAAGGGTTTGAGATCAGCCTGGGTAACCTCACAAGACAAAATTATCCAGGTGTGGTGGCACACACTGGTAGTCCCAGCTACTTGGGAGGCTGAGTTGGGAGAATCATTTGAACCTAAGAGTTTGGGGTTGCAGTAAGTGGTGCTCATGCATTGCACTCCAACCTGGGTGACAGAGTAAGACCCTGTCCCTAAAAGTAAGTAACAAAATAGATAAACAAGAAATCAGACCTGCTCTTTTCTGCTTCCCTGAATCATTCCAATTATGGCCCATTGCCCCCAACCTAGGTGCAAATGAAGCTGGAGAAGTAGGCGAGTACTTTGATTATCCAATAAGCCCTCTAACAAAAGATGTTGATGAGATCTTATGTGTAGGGGCTTAAAAACTAAATTTTGACAGTAGATGATGGTTTAAATCAGAGATCATATTATGTGTTTTTTTTATTAAAGAAAGATCTGAATGTCCTCATGAAGAATGATGTTTAAGATGTATTATTTACCAAAAATACGTGGCATAAAGTAGTATGGGTCATGCAGTCTCTATAGCGATCACTTAAAAACTCGTTTAGATGCCAGAATGTGCAGGCAGCAGTTTTCTGAACCAGTGGACAAGAGGGACTGTTTACATGTTTTCTTTGAGGGATGGGAGAGGGGGGAAAGAAACATTATTTTTACCAGATACACATATACAGTGCTATTTTTAATCTAAAAATTAAAAAAAAACCTAAGAAGTTGAATTTAGTAGACTAGATAATAGATTATATTATAAAATACAACATTCTCAAGATTGATATTGGTTTTACAGTTACAGGAAAGGAGTCCATCTTCTGAGATGCTGAGATGTGGGAAGGCAGCATCATGAGGTCTGCTAATGCTTCAGCTGAAGAACCATGTATAGGCCGGGTGCCTTAGCTCATGCCCGTAATGCCAGCACTCTGGGAGGTCAAGGTAGGGGGATTGCGTTAGCTCAGGAGTTTGAGACCAGCCTGAGCAAGACCAAGACCTTGTCTCTAAAAATAACTGGGCACTGTAGCATGAGCCTGTAGTCCCAGCTACTTGGGAGGCTGAGGCAAGAGAATTGATCACTTGTGCCCAAGAGTTTGAGGTTGCTGTGAGCTATGATGTCAGGGCATTCTACCTAGGGTGACAAAGTGAGACTCTGTCTCAAAAAATTAAAAATAAATAAATAAATAATAAAATAAAATTCACCGGTGACCAATCTGCCTGTTGATTTAAAAAAAAAAAAAGAACCATGTATGTATAAAATGTAGATACATCCATATACATGCACACACGTGTCGATGTATGCAGAAACACACGCACCAAGTGTGCACACATGTCAACATGTCACACCAGGGACCACTGAATCTACGTAATTATTACCAGAGGTTATGATGTCTCTCATCTTTTCGGTATATCTGAAAAATTTCAAAGTAAAATGCTAGGAAAAGGAAAAAGAAACAGAAAAAGGCACCCAACCCGAGAACAGAGGGCCTCTCAGATCTCCATTCTCTCTGCTTCAGGGCTGAGTCCAGAGGTGGCCGTGGGTAAATGTGGCAATCAGATCTCGACATCTGAAATCCAGAAACTTCACAGAACATGCTGGTGACAATGGTCTGCCGTAGAAAAGTTCTGTAAAAGGATTTCTGCTTGGTGCTATAAAAAGCTGAGGCAACCTTATAAAGCACCACCAGACTGTTTAAACTGCTTAATCGCTGTCGTAATCACGGTACCAGCTTGGCCGGTGATGCCGGTTAGAGAATTCTACTGCCTGCCATATTTCAAACACTTTTCTGGAATCTGTTCCTAAAGTTAACTTAAATGAGACTCTTAAAAACAATGCACAGAGGATGAAAAGCCACATGTCTTTAATCCATTCTCTTGGGAGTCCTTGAGGTGGTGGTGATTCAAGGAGAAAGTATGCCCCAACCCCAGGCCATTCTTCAGGAGGTGAGGTAGCCTTTCCAGGTGACAGCTGCCTCTCCCTGTGCGGTTAATGATCACAGTGCACAAGGGTCCCCCTCATCGTGTGGTGCACAAACTCTCAAGTAGGAGAAATTTCCCACTTTTCTGGCAATTCTCTGCAGCAAAAATCCCTGTACCCACAGTGCAACATGGGAGCCTCAGAGAACAAACCATCACAGTGCATTTTTCACTGTTCAACAAGGAGCCTCATAGTTTTGGAAACAGGGAACGGTGCCTCTGCCATTTTTTATAGGAGACATTTTTTATAAACCCTGTGTGGGATCGCTACACACAACACAAACGTCTGATACAAATGCCCCTGGAAAATGAGGTGTTTCTTGTTTTTTCCTGACACTCGGCCAACAGTGTGGAGGAATAAACTCGTGTAAGCTAAAGTGTGATTAATGCAGTTGTTATTTTTATCTGAAATATTTAAAGGAGTTGGTAGGAGACCCTTATCTTCTTCCTCCCCTTTAACAAAGAGGGGAGTTAAAATGCAGGGCTCTGGGTTCTGCGGGAGCTGCCCTGTGCTGGCGCGTCTGCAATGCTTACGCTGCACGTAGCCTGCAGGTCACTCTGGCAAACAGCCCAGATGCTCAGACTTCATTTTTTTTCCTACTGTTTTTTAGCTCAGCACTAACTACTGTTAGCAGACATAAAACTCTCTGCGATTCTTTCTTCAGAACTAGCTACAGGAAAACTACCAATTATAGCCAAGAAACGGTCTTTCAAATACACACACACACACACACACACACACGGTAATGTGGGCTAGAAACCAATTGGAAACTTTTTGATTTGCCCTTTAAGGCCAGAGGCAGGCACTGAAGGCAAACTCCTAAGACATTTTTAAAGAACAGAACAGTTATTCTAAATTTAGCATCCTAACCAGCCAATTGGGATATAAGAAGATTTAAAAGGAAGGCAATTCAACCCGTAGTAACAGAAGATAGAGGTAATCTCCAATATTTAGCAACTGCCTGGCATCCAGTAAGTGCTAAATAGATGCCGACCCTACAGGTGAACAAAGTAATGTGTACCTGTGTGCGCACACATGTACATGTTCACTACGTAGAAGCTTCTAGATGTGCAGATTAGCAAGAGTCTGCTTGGGTGAGCTCACTGTTAGTGTGTGGACCAGTCTGACAGGGAGGCCGTAGCTGAGGGGGGCTGGAACCCAGGCTGTCCCTGCCTGCGTGTCACTACTCCCGCCAAGCATACACATTCTCTGCTGGTGAGCAAAAGAGATGCCATTTGTGGGTTTGTTGTTTTGTAAGCCACACTTCAAAATTAGATGCATGTAATTGAGTTAAACCTTAGAAAGTCTCAATGAATATCCAAAAGAATCCACGTCCCAGATGGCTGGCCCAAGTTGGGGAGCAGCTATGCAATTTGCCTTGAAGAGCCAGCAGGTTGTAAGCTTTCTCAGCATGAAAGGGGAACGAGGCTGTGCTGAATTACTCATGTAAAACAACACAACTGGAGTTATGTTTATAGAAACTGCTCTCACATCTTTGTTGGCATCTTGAATAACTTGCAGATAATTCAGTTGATAAAGAACAGAGAGTCCAAATACTTACAGGCTCAGCGGGACCGCAGCCAGCTGGGGGCTCCTCCTGCAGCTTTTTTTTCTCATCCCACTTGATGGAGCCTAGAACTAAACATCAAATTCTACTACTTTTTTTTCTTCTTTTAATGTTGCATTAATGAAGCCATTCCTCAAAAAGGATATACCTGAAGAGGACTCTTGTAGTGTTCAGTTTCAGATTCCAGTCAATTTTAAGTTAATTTGCTTTGATGACATTTATCTCCCCTACTCTTCTTGGACTTCAGATAGAGTCATCATAACTTTAAAGCAACACACACACATATACACACACATAAAACCCTCTATTTATTAGGCATGGATGGTACTTAGTTAAGAAATAATAGCTCCATTATGAACTAAAAGATGTTTTTCAATTACACAGT
This sequence comes from Nycticebus coucang, assembly GCF_027406575.1. Classification (NCBI taxonomy): domain Eukaryota; kingdom Metazoa; phylum Chordata; class Mammalia; order Primates; family Lorisidae; genus Nycticebus; species Nycticebus coucang. The sequence goes on along the minus strand of NC_069794.1, from coordinate 6,210,540 downwards.
TCTGTGTCACAGTCTACAGAATTAGAGGCATAAATAATAAAGGAGGGTTGAGGATGTGTTCCAGATACCAGCGCGAAAAAATTAAACAGTAAGTAAATTATTCCCATGTCTACAAGGAAGATGGGGTGAAACTGAGCTAAGTTAACTGATGCAGGACAATGCCCTGGCCACCGTGGTGGGTCCTTGAGAAATACCCAGGTGGGAGAATGTGTGTGCTTTTTGCGGGGGAAGGAGGGTGCTGGGTGTGGTGATCTGAACATGTTTTTTACATAAAGACAAAAGATTCTGCTTAACCATTGGAAGTAAAGGGCTGACAATGCAAGAGAACCGTTCCCAGTTCAGCGTGTATAAGCTGTTAGCCATTACCATGGAGCCTCCAGGATTTTTGATTCTAGGAAAAGGTGCAGAACCCCAGAGCTCTGAGCACCAGCAGCAGGTTCTTGATGGAAATAGAAAAAAGGGGTTGGGGGTTGACCGGGAACCATCTCAGGAGTCTGTGGTACACAGGACACACCCGAGCTTGCATCAAGATATTTTTGTGCAGCTGAACATGGTGACTATGCTGCAAATATCATAAAAAGCCAAAGACAACCATCGATATCTTCCAAACCATCCATCACTCTCACTTTATAGGTAAGACTGCCATGGCACAGGACATAAAAGGATTTGTGGAAACGTTGCAGCGTGAGTCAGTAGGAGAAATAGAGCCAGAAGCCAGGTCTCCCCTTTCATTCATTTAACACACTTAAATGAGTGTTTAACTATCTACAACTGGGTTGAGCTGTTTTAGATAGCTCCCTGGTGCCTGGAGATTTTTGAGTGGTTTGATACTTTTTTAAATATAACCACCTCATATGAAGAATTGTTTTTTAGAGAGTCCATTAATCAATTCATCCAAGTATAAAAATCTCAATCTGGGTTCATATTTAGCTTATAGGGCTCCTTTTAATCAATAAAAAATTCACTCATCTACCTTGTTTGCTATATTACAAGTAAATGTAGTATTTTCATAACCCCCTTTTTATTTTTTATTTTTTTGAGACAGAGGTTCACTCTGTTGTCCCAGGCTAGAAAGCTGTGGCATCATCATAGCTCACAGCAACCTCAGACTCCTTGGCCCAAGAGATCACTTTGCCTCAGCCTCCTGAGTAGCTGGGACTACAGGTGCCCCTCCTCCCCTAGCCCCCCACTATGACACCTGGCTAGTTTTTGTATTTTAAGTAGAGATAGGGCCTCGCCCTTGCTCAGACTGGTCTAGAACTCATGAGCTCAACCAATCCTCCCACCTTGGCCTCCAAAGTGTTTTTTTTTTCTTTAAGAAGCATGAGCCAAAGTTTTGTATGTTCATTTCTTGCTCTTCGATGACGTCCTTGGCCTGAGATTCTTTGCCATGGTCCTCAACTACTACACAACTGCACCCTACCACTTTACAAGGTTTCCCCTGTCAATTTTACAAAGGCCTCCCCCTTGCCCTGGTTTCTCACTGTCATCAACTGTAATTAGGTCAATCTGGTGTTCAGCACAAAGGGCCTCCACCAACTTCACAACACGGGCTTGTCTCAGTTGGATGCAAGCGCACAAAGATGGGCTTGGTGCTTGTCGAAAGTTTGGCAGTTTGGCGGATTCCACGTGCAAGGCCTCTGTGGATGAGGTGGTCTTCACCACCTCTCGTAAAGCAGTTCTAACATCATTACACCTCCAGCAGCAATGCCTTCCTTGGCCACGGCGGTGGGTTGCAGGTGGAGCTGTATCTTGAACTCACCCGAGCCTCCGTCTCCCTGCTACTTGGCCACAGCAGAGAGAGAGAGAGAGAGTCATACCCACTTTAAATCACCAATGAATGCTTCTCTACCTAGCCTGAAGAATAGGGGCAGGAAATACTGTCTCCCATCACAGGAAAGTTTATATTGCCAATATCACACACATAATGTCAAATCCATAGAAATCAAAAACAAAGCACAAGAGCCCCATCAGTATGTTTATTGCTACAGTAGTAATCCTGTTTCCTTCTGAGCCACGGGCCACAAAGGTAGGGCAACTGTCCTTTCTTACGTACATCAGGAAAGTGATTTTTACTGGTCTGGATTTTTCTTTTCTTTTCTTTTTTTTGCTGGTTCTTCTCTGGACTAGGTCCAAAGACTGACAGTAAACTGGTCAGAAGTTACTCCAGCAAAGGATATTTTATTGACTTTTTCTCATTCCATTGCAAACCTTTTATCACAGGGTTTGAATAGGCAACTGTTTTGCCAAAAAGGGATTGATAATAGTGAGGGCTGTCGTGAAGAGGCCGGTCGGCCAGCGAGGAGTGCTCGCCAATGCAGAGTGGTGATGTCTCCGTGGTGGGCTGAGCTTACCTTTCAGACACAACAAAGAACATCTGGTTTATACAACCTCCACAAGAAGCTTCTGTACGTGAGAGTCCCCCTTCCCAGTTGAACAGAGTAACAACTGGACACAACTGATTTCTCTCCCAGCTGAGCCGGGCTTACTCACTTTGGAAAATGTGGTCTCAAAAACAAGATAGAAACTATGGCATTATGTTATTGAGTAATTTAGTAATTTATTGCAATGGAAACCACAAAGTTAAGAGTTGAAAACACAATACTTCACTACTGTCCTATCACCCAGACTACTCAGAAGTAATCTCGGTACATGGAGTCCAGCATTCAAATCAGTAGCTTGGCTGTGAATTATGCTTCCAGGCTGGGTCCACCACCAAGGGTGGTTAAGTGCAGTGAGTGAAAATGCAGGAGTAAACTTCCATTCTACCGTCTACTGCAAGTGCGGGTCTCCTGGAATTTTTGCCATCATTTTTATTGAAGAAAAGCATTTACCTGACAAGCATTTCTTCAGTACACATACTATGCTAAGCTGCAGATTCCTGGTTCCCAAACCAGCCTTTCATCAGAAGCTCCTGGTGAGCCCCTGAAACTGGTTTCTTCCACTTACTGAGGTGTCATCATGGGCCAGGCAGGCCTGGAAACCCTGGCTGGTTTCCCGATGTCAGGGGCCTTCCTGTCCTCCCAACCTAAAGCATTGTACCGCACTCCTTACGGGACAGGGTAACCTGCTGTAAAGTAGACGATGACGTTTTCCAGGAAGGACAATGATGGAAGCAGGCCTGGAACACGCTCCCACCTATAGAGCAGAACACGGAAACCCTCCCCAGGAGGTGGGTACCAGCAGTGATGTCAAACTCACAGCTAGCCCCTGGCTTGCCTTAACCCAGGATTGCAAAATGTGCTTTCATCAAGGTTAAACTTTTATAAAGAATGTTTGACTTTTCCTTCTCCCTGGGATGTGAAGAAAAATGAAGGTGTAGGTAGGAAACGACTTTGCTTAAATGGAAACCACATCAATTTGGAATTAAGTGCAAGAGTACGTTTCACTCTTTCCCTGTCCCACCTAACTCTGTGGGAGACCTGACTATGCAACTCAGGCACAACTAGAGACATTTTCTGTTCAACGTACTTAGGGTTTTATAAAACTTTATTATAAAGTATTATTTGTGAAATGTCAGCTCAGTGGTTTTATAGGGAAACTAAGGGGGTTATGGCCATGGAAAAATTAATATTCATATTACACGCATGTTCTGATGTGAAAACTGAACACGCCGTGTCCAAGGGCAGAAGTCTCTGCACAACTTTGGAGAAACTGAGCAAAAGGAGGCAACTTAAAATAAGAAACAAAACTGAAAGAAAAACGAAAACAAAAAAAAAGAAGAAGAAAAGAAAAATACTTTGAAGGCGCTTTTTCCATAGGAAAAAAATATTTTATTTTTTTAAGAACAAATTCAGTTCGAAACAGACGTGGAATGTGACTTCACGGATTTCATCTTCTGGGGCTAACTGCAATGTGGAACTAAAGCAGATTTAAAACCTATGACAGGCTATTAAAATAAAACAAAGAAAGAAAAAATTATTTATAACTCAAGCATAATACTGTGTTACTTACAAATTGGACAACGAAATTTTAAATAAATATTCATGGTACATAATTACGGCACAAATATGCAGCAATTTGGCAACCTTTTATACCATTTTTTCCTCATTACAGTGCAAAGGGGAATGACACTGCCGTTAAACAAGCTGTAGCTAAATACATTGCAAAATTCAGATTTTATACAAAACATCTTGCTTAGACTCTATAAAAAACCAACATTGCTCTATGTACACAACCTGGGTAAGAAAAGCCATTTCTGTTTTGTTTTCATGTGTATTTTTATTAAAAAGGTGAATAAGGCTACTGTAACACCCCAAATCCATATACAGTAAAATCTGAATCTATTTACAGCATCTTCACTTAAACATGATGGTGCAAATTCCAAAGTCAGGTGACCAGGGATGATAATTGATACAAGCAAGGCAATTACAGTAACTTTCAAAAGCTGAACCAACTTCAAATAAAGGGACAGCTGGTAGATTGTCATATTCTGCACCAGACACAAAACAGACGCAACAGAACACTTCAACTGGTTGTAGGTAACTCTTTATGGATTCATCTGATTTTTCACAGTTTCGCATAGAACCAAAATGTAGCCAACTGATGATATAGACATTTGATTTCATTAAAATCAGACTATTTCCCATTTTTCCCCTTCTTGCCCCTCTCCCCCCTTCTAAAAAGTAACTTTTGATGGCTTACAAGGAAATCTCATCTGAATGCACAGAAAGGAGAGGTTGGGGTGATGGAAAGAATTACATATGTACTGTGACTAGTCGCCATGGCAACCCTCCACAGAAATATGATATAGATATATATAATATATATTGTAGATATATATTATACATATATGTACACATGTATGCCACACACCCACTCATCCGTACACACACGCACTTTGGACCAACATCATAGTTCAGGTTTAGGAAATAGGGAATAATAATTTCTGTGACAACTTCATCTCTGCAGGTACTCACTGGAGGTCTGAGAACTCCAAATGCTGTCGCTACATTTTTTTTCTTCCAATTCAGAAAGCAAAGTGTTACCATAGTAACGGGACTATGTTAAAGATGTCTATTTTGCATAGCACATAAAAAGTAGGTTTCCTGTTTTCTCTTCTTTTTTTCCCAGAAGGGAAGGGGTGGGGGGGAAGGAGAGGAGGGAGCCAAAGTCAACTCGCCAGTGAAACCCCCTCACTGAGACCCGCTGGATGCTGGAGGACACTTCAGCCCATAAGGCAAGGGAGACCCCGACACGGAGAAGAGATGCTGGGCCGCCTGTCACTGTCACAGATGGGACACAGTGACACCCCTCTCCTGGCATCTGGGGCTTGTATCTCCTAGTCTGCAGTTGGGCAAGATGCCTTCAGAGGACTCTGTTATATTTGTATTTGTTCTCATTATTGTTATTTTTTGAGTGGTGGTGTTTTTCCCAGAAGGAGTTGTCCAATTTGTTGTTGTTTTTAAGCACTGAGCCTTGGGGCCACTTAATTGCCACAAATGAATTTCACATCTTCTGGTGTGTACTGTGTGCAATCTTCAAATATATATTAGTAAAAATCTTTCATCTTATATCGCTTGTGTTCTATATAGCTATTATAAATACGTCCTATCTTCCTTCTCCCCCTCGACATCATAATTTATTTCCGTCTTAAGGACCCTAGCAGGTCTTCCGCGTGTGCCTCACTGTGACACAGGGCTTGGTGCCCAGGCCTCCTCCAGTACCCACGCTGCAGCCCTGCACAGGGCGCAAGACAGCACTGTCACCAAAGTGTCGTGAGGCTCAACCGGGGAGGGGGGCTTCAGAGGAAGGGGGATCTGACCTATTTTTTATAGATGAGAATTCCTTAATAACGTCAATGGTGATGGAATTACAGCCTGTTTGACCTTTGGCTTTTAAACGTCTAGGTCAGGTTTGGCTCTTCGCTATTCTCCTAAATGCTTTCCCTGTGTTTCATAAAAATGTGAAAAGTATAGCAGCCGAGTCTGCTTAACACATCAGCCGAAGCAGATGGACTCTCCTACAGCTGGGGAGCTGTGTATCTTATTGCCAGTACCACGACAGCCCTGCCCGGAGATACCTCCAGCGGCCCACCTCTCCCTTCCCTCCACGCCAGGCCCTTTCCCAACAGGACCCCTCTTTGTTCCGTGGACAGAGGGCCTTTCCTCCCCTGCTATAAGGTTGCTGTTTGATAACGATGAATTCCTCCCAATGCACTGCCATCCACTGTGTGTTAGTGTGGCTCCTATTTGCCTCTTAAATCCTACCAAAACCAAAGTGCTACCTAATTTTTTTTTTTCTTTCCAACTTTCTATTTCAGAGGCAGCAGCAGCCTCGCGCCAGCCCCTTCCCAGCCCCACCCGCCCGGTTCCACGAACTCCCGAGTCTTCCTAGGCTGACGGCCTGGCAGCCGGCTAAGGGCACCTTACAGGCGAACATCCTTCCTCTAGACGGGTAACCCATCCGACTGACGCTGCTGCCGCGCACAGCTGGGGCAGGGGACGCCAGCACAGCGGGTTCCCCGGGTAAAGCCGTGCATGGAGTGGAGGAGATCTTGGGGGAGGTGCTGAAGGGCCCTGGATGACGGGAGGAGTGAGACAGTGAGGACTAAACGCTAGACATCTTTGAAAACTTCCATTAGCCCGAGGTCCGCGTGACAAGTCCAGTCCACGCCCGGGCGGAGGCGCCCCCAGCCCAGGCCGCCTTCCCAGGCGCGCGCCCAGGGCGCAGCCCGCGGCTTCGGTCCGCGTGGGAGCCTCCTCCGCGGCTCCAGCTTCCAGTGCGTGTGTCCGTGTCCACCGAGGCCGAAACTACAGACTAGGTAAGCTGTCCAGCTGCCCGGGGCTGTCGAGGAGGCGCGGCGCCCTCGCCCCGCGCCGTGCGGCCGTCAGTTCGCCAGCTGGGGGTTTGAGGACCCTCCGCGGGCCGCCGGGGTCGGGGGTCTCCTCCTCCGGGAGCAGGTACCGCCAGGGTGGCCCTCAAACCTTGTAGTAAATGTTCGCGGGGCTCTGAGGAGGCATCTCCTGGACTATGTACACCGGGTGCCCGTAATCCCCGCTGACCTTCTCGTAGTGGGGGCAGAAGACGCTGTCCGCAGTCCTCAAGGGGATGATAATGTCACTGGGTTCTGAGCCGTTGTTGTTGCCACCGCGCTTGGGCGTGGCCAGCGTGCTCAGCGACAGCGTGGTCGTGTGCTGCGGAGAGTGCTTGCGGTGTCTCCGGCGGTACTTGAGCAGCAGGACCACCAGCGTGACAATGATGACCAGGAAGATGATGCACCCTGAAGCTATTCCTGCGAATAAGGCCACTTCGGAACCGAGGATGTTGTTCCCCGAATGTCCGGCGCTGTTGCCGTCCGTGCTGGAACCTGCGAGCGCCAGGAGAGAAAAGAAAGACCGAGATAGTCATCACTGTCCCTGAGCCCATGGGCTGCCTCTGTGCCCCTTCAACACGTGGAAAATAAGCAGGGCCAGAGAGCTAAGTGTCTCTCCGCGAGCCACCAACAAGCCACGTCACCTCCTCTGTGGCTAAATGCAAAAGGCGGGTGCACGGTTAGTGTGAACGGGGACAGTTAGTGTGAACGGGGACGTGTCCCCGGCCCGGCTTTCAGGCCACCCCCAGCCACGCCGCCTCCTCATCCACCAAGAGCCATCCACCTGCGCCAGCCAGCCCTTGATCCCGCTTTATCTTTTAACTGAGGTCGCCTGCCTGGGGCAGCAGCAGGCAGGGAAAAAAGAAGTGGCCAATCCTGCAGGTCAGTGCCTCCCCCCAGTGGGCCTGCTCGCCCTCTTCCTCTTAGAAAGGGAGTTTGATGTGCGTCTTCAAACAGCCTGCCTTCTGAGGAAGAGTCCCCTGCCTAGGGCACAGCAGCTCAGAGCAGGAAAGGAGGGAGGAGGTGGGAAAATGTTCAACTCTAACTCGTTTGTATTATTTGATTTACACTTAAAATATATTTGGAAGGCAGCAGAAACTCTCACACTGAACAGACTGCCAACCCAAATGTTAAGCACTAAAAAATTGCCTGGCATCATTATATTATCCATTTATCAGTTTGTCACAAGAATTTGACAGATCTTGTCATTGAAAGTTAGAAATAACAACCTCCCTCCCTGACTCTTGGAAAGAGACGGAAGTTTGCCACAGATGCTCCAGTCACACAGCTACCGGCCAGCCAGCCAGGCTCCCTGATCCCTACACAACACTGCTGAGTCTGCTCTCCAGCTCCTGGGTAAGAAATTCATTAGCATGGCAACAAAAACATAGCTGTTTGTTCCAAGACCCCTGGAGAAAATAAAAGTTCCATGACGGCCAATTTTATCTGGTATTCCACACTTTTGTCAACGATCTGTTTAATATTTTGTTTTACATGGAAAAATGTGAAAAAAAAAAAAAACCTAACAATAACCACTTAAAAACATGCTATTATGCAATATTTAAAAATGTTACCATCTAAAATTTAGAAGAGGATCAATTAGGCTCTTTGTGGATTAGATATAATTAGATGAGGGATTAGCACATTAATTATATATACATTAACATCAGCTTTAAGCTGGTGTTGACAACCAGCTTGATAAAGTGTCAGCCAATGAAAACTTGGGTCTGACAGAGAAGTACTAATAATCGGCCCTCACGTCTGATGAATACTACTCTTTTGAATGGAAGACTTTCATGGGAATGAATTATTTTCTTCTTACGGAGTATAATTAATGATTCACAGACAGCAAAGGTTACTAACGTCTGTAACTACTAGCTATTTCTACTGGGGGAGAAGTGCTTTGGGTCCGTTGGACCTTTTGAGACACTACCGGGAGTGTGGCACCCACAGCCCTGCAACACACAGATGATGCTGCTATACCTGGATTGGGTTTTACAAAGGGACTGGTTGTGGAACTTCTTCCATTTGTACCAGCTTCTAGTTCTGGACGTCTGGTTGGATCATTATTCCTGGTTGATCCAGCAGAACTCGCATCTATGTGAAAAACAAATGATTAATTACGGCACAGACATCTGACAATATCTAGCTTTGGGAGCTGCATACTTATCTCAAGAGGCACGAATAGCAATGAACATAAGATTCTTTATGCAAAGTACTGTGAAATACAAGAATATCATTTTTCTTTTAAAACAAAATGGTTATACTAGTTATTTCAGAGGTTTAGATTGTGCGGCCATCTGTGGAAACTGTAGGGATTCTTGCACTTGGCAGGCAAAGCATTGCAGATGACATTTCAATTTAACTGAGCAAGTTGATCGACTACTATACCAACTTCTAATTAGAAGAATAATTCTTTCTTTCTGCACAATAGGTTTATCTATGTAAGAAAAGGCACAATGAACAAAACTCTTCTATAGTCAAGATTCATACATGAGCAAAACTGTAGAAATGTTTAGTTTTCATTCTAGATATTCTGATTTTTGAACCAAAGAGGTATTTTGCTTTTTAAAAAGAAATATATATCTCTATATACATAGCAAGCAATAGACATTCTACCTGGCTGACCTTAAGTCTTAGAGAGATCTCCAAGAAAGAAGCTTAGTGCACTGAATGGAGGGAATCTGTCAGTGGCTCAAGGTGCAGAGAAGGGTTTGCTTTCAACACTACAGAGAAGCATGAATGAAGGTGAGTGTCATCAACATTGGTGCCACACTAGCTGGGGGGGGCTAAACCAGATCACAGTGGCTTCACGAAGCAGCAGATGGTCTTTACCTTGTCCAACTTTCATGAGGATCTTCATGGCTCTTGTCTGGCACACCCCTCCCTCCTGGTTATCCAGGCCCTCCAAAGACCCATTTGATGTAGCTGATTAAAAATAAGATGGACAAAACAAAAAAATAAAGAAAAATCAGGAAATCAATAAGCCAAGTTTACATGAACATGAAATGTCTGAAAACAATTTGAAAAATAAGAATTCACTCTTAGTCACAAGTTTTCTGAAAGTATGGGATGCTGAAAGCCAAAAAGAAAAAGAAAAAGAAATAAAGAAAGATGGATACTGGAAACACTGCTGCCTGTATTGCGGTCTGGTTCCAAATTTACTGAGGCACTTCCTCCTTCCTTCACAAATGACTCATTGAGTATTGGTCTATAGGTGAAAGGGATAGCATATTCCAAAAAACCCAATGACACTTTGGGGGCCAAATTCAAAGGAGCAAAAGAGTTAACACGGGCATTTCAAAACGCAGTTATCATAACGGGACACCTGCTTCCTCCACTGCAGATTTCCTGCTTCAAGAACAATTAGCTTGATGCTCTGTTTGTCAAGCATCCAAGTTCGGTAAACACTAGACAAGGAGCCTCCCACAGCCCTTTTCTTCTCTTTCCAGCCTTATCCATGCTTAAGAAGCATCCTAGGATTCAGGACTTTAAAAATCTGTCTTTTTTCCTTCTATGATTTTGTAAAACCCCTAAAGAATGTGTTATTCTTGCCAATATCAACCTCAGTCAACCTCTTCAACCAAGCTACCTGTTGTAGGAAAATTCTAGCTCACTAGAGGGTTGCACACACACCCACCACTTAGCCCTCACCCTGTCTGGGTTTTATGGCACCCCAGACAGATTGGGTGGGGAGACGGTTTAGCAACCATTTGCCTGTTTACCAACGTGACTCCCTTTCCATCTCAGCAGTGAGGGGCAGGGCAAAGGACACTAGCATTCTACCCTTCTCAGTATTTTTTTCCTTTTAAACAGCTTTAAACACATTCTTTTCTGTCTCTTTAGACCTGTGAGTCCTCTGAACAGCTCTGTAACTAAAGCTGTAAAGAGAGAGGGTGCCAGGTACTTTAATGAGGAACAGGATTTAAATTACAGTTCAAGTTCCAGAAGAGAAAAGAAGGTGGAAAATGCTAGACTTTTTCATTCCCCTCAAGTTCAAGGGGCAAGAAACAGAAGTGTTTCATATAAGTTTCTGGAATTTAAATCAACTTTCTACTTTGGTTATCAAAGTCTTCTCCACTAACATTGTACTTTGAAAGAGACTCAAAAGGAATACCCCCGGTAAACGTAAATGCCAAAGACAGTCTTTTAACTGGGTCATTTACCTTCCAAATAGTACAGCAGCACAACAGCAAACAAGTTCTACATGTGTTTATAGCAGAAATGGGCATCCCATGGATAAATGGATAAGTGGAAAAATAAGGCGCTTATATTTGTTGTCTTGCATTAACTTTTACTTTCACTGTTGTCCTTAAAACAAAGACTGTCTCTTCTAGGTATAAATGTTCCTCTGCTTCTTTGAGTGGTGATTTTAAACTTCACTGTCTCACTATTACACCTTCTTCTGCTATTGCTGACAGGAACTTTTTTTCCTGGGAAACCAGGTAATAAATGCCATAATAATAAATTTTTTTGGGGGGGTAGTGGTTAAGAAGTACACAGTATCTGTTTTAGACAGTTGAGAAAATGTTTGGCAGATAAGAAATCTCAAATACCTAAAAACTTTGTATGCTTCTGTGAATCAAAAGAAAAAAATGTGTTTTTCAATTCTGCCTCCTTCCTTCTTTTCTTTTCCCTCCCTGGAACATCTGCCTACATTTCCAAGTATCCTTTCCTCCTCAAAGCTTGAAACAGTCTGGATTTCTGTGAGCAGATTCTATTTCCGGATGGTTTCAGAACAGTGCTAAAATCCTCAACTAATTGTTTAGAGTTGTTTCATTTGATTTTTCTTAACAATTAGATTATGTCTTCAGATAGAATAAAGCGGAAAACTTATGTCTCTTTTGAGCTATTAGCTTGAAATGTTTTAATTTAATTCAAGTGGAATCCCAGCGTTTTAAAATTCACATGCATGTAAATGCCATCTACATTCACAAGTGCACCCAAACTCAACATTCAATGACCAGCTTCCTCTTGTAAAAGTTTCAACACAAAACCAAAAACAAAAAAGAAAGGGAGAAATATGGATTTGTTCACTTTAATCTTAGGTGATAATCAGAGACTCAGATTCCAAAGAAAAACCACTAAATAAATACCAGAAGGGCTACCTAGGACAAGCATGGTACAGCAGGCTCCCCCCTAACTATAATTCACAACTGCATTTGCACAAGGACAAACCACCAACAATTCTTATTTTGTCAAACTGGAAGCACAGGAGACGCATCTAATCTGAGTGACTTCTTTTTCTTTTAATTTGTAGATCAGTGCCTTTTCTGCATATCAACGCCTTTGTGCAGCACTCCCCAGGTTGACCCAAAATGATGTCTGAACAACTTCCAAATATAAAAAAAAAAAAAAAGCTCTCAAAATGATAAAATTAAATCTATAATTTAACGATCTATAATTTAATATCCACAGACCGTAAGACGGTAGAAGGAAATCTGTGTTGCATAAGCATGAGACTGCTTTGCTCCTTTACAAATGGAAACTGCTTTACTTCTTGGTTAACCACACACACACACACACACACACACACACACACACACACACACACACACACACACAAAAGCTTTCAAGTCTTAGAATTGGAATAAAAGAAAATCTATAGCTGGTGCCTCTGAAGGTTCCTCTGAAGCCGGGGCCATTGCTTGTTTGGGGGAGGTGCAGGTGAAGTGGGGGAAGGTGAGTAACAGACTGGAATATTCTGAGTGAGGAGAGTTTTCCTGCCACATTGGAGAATGCTGCTTTTCCTTTTAAGTCAACTTGCAAAGCTTACTGGAAGATATTGAAAAAATCCATTACTAATGTTAAAATAGCCCCCCAACTGCGTGGCTGTTTAAAAAAGGCTAAACTTTAAAATGCTGTTACATGTTTTACCATGATAGGTTTTTTTTGCCATGACTTAGGAATAATCTAGTCACCAAAAACCCTGTTTTAAGACATTAGTGCCATGGGAGACGTCAGAAGGTAAACTTTAAAGCAAGTATAATTCAGGATGACTTCAATCCATTTCACGTTTGATGTTAATATAATTTCCCATAGTGAAAATTAACTCCCCTCTTTCCTCCTATGTCCTGGTCAGGGAGTATAATTCTAAGTTTGGAGGTCCCCGCCCTGCCTTGAACAATGACACAGCCTAGAGTGAACTCTGAGATAAAACCACGAGATTCATGTTCTGATTTCTCTTGCAACAGTCAGTCATCAAGAAGCTTTAAAAGCCTTAGTGGCTGATTTTAAAAAAATAACAAGAAATTGTGAATACTTGGAAATAAAATCTATTTCCATTTTAGGAGACAATTTTGAAATTATTTTTATTGTTCATTTGAATTTATTGGAACTTCTTAACTTAGAGAAAGACCAAAACTAAATTGTTAATCGTCAGACTTAGTTTTTCTTTGTGTCTCGCTACTGGTATTATCTAATGCAGCCACAATCACAGTATCACTAAATGGATGAAATTATATTTAGTCATTGAGAGACAGAAAAAAAAAAAAACCCAGCATTTATTATACTTCCGCTTTTAGCACCCAGTTATTTTTTTTCCTCCTTGGTTCAATGAAAAAAAAAAAAATAGATTTTATAAATTTAAAAATCACTAGAAACCTTTTCTATCCAGTTGGAAAATAGGCTTAATAAAGATCCACGCTCATTGTACAACTTGCTTTTAAAAGCTTTCGCTTCAGGGCTCTAATTGCCAGCAGTGAGTATACAGAAGTCAGTGGATTTCCCCCCAGGCAGGGCCGACTTTCCAGTGCGTGGAGATGGCTGCTTAGCAATAAAGTTCCCTGAGTTCACATTGTCTCAGTGTTCTGCAGAACATCTGAAAGTACACAGCAAAGTCTGTGGCTACTCATTTATTTGCACCGATACTTATCTGCAGTTCTCAGTTACCAGGAAGATGACACTGGTTATGTGGGTAGGAAAAGAGAGAGAAGAGAAAGAGAGAACAAACCAGTCAGCAGTAAAATGGGCTGAAAGGGCAGGAATATTCCTGGCTGTGTTTTTTAGACCAACCTCACAGAGAGGAAATAGCACCGCATTTACCAGGTCTCCACTGGATTGTACTGCTCTGCTCCCAAGAGGTGAAGCTGAGCTGTGTTTAGTCCAGCATCCTGGTAAGAATGTGCTAATCAGATGGAGAATCAAACTTCTGGATTTGTGTTGATACACGTAGGTCATTAAAAAAGCTTTGAGATGCACAAAAATCAAGAAATATAAAATCCACGTGGATGGGAACAAATGCAGCCCTCCCAGCTACACCAATAAGCCAAAAAAGTAGAAATGTGCACGGGTGAATCAGAAAGAGCTCTGAGGGCTGTGTCTCTTGCAAGTGAATAATGGACCACAACACAGTCTGTCTCAAAACTTTCATAGTGACCCATGCAGGGGTCTCATTCATGAAGGGATTAGGAATGGAGGAAGGACAATACATCTTGGGAAAAATGGCATTATGAAGGGCAAGGTGTAGGTTCTTATGGAAAGAAGCAAACATCAAGAAATACTAATAATATGGAGGCTATTTCAAACTGTTTTAAAATACAGCTTATTGACGTGAGGCCAGGATGGGATGGAAGACTGATGGACACTTGGAAACTAACATTTATATCAACTTTATCAAAGAAGTCCCCCAGAGAGATAGCTAATAAACAGCCAGTGTCAGGGGCCCCCAGAGCGGTAAGAGTGAGAACCTTAACACCAGGATCTACGGGAGGCTGTGCACGGGGCAGTTCGTGCTCACATGGTCAGAAACAAGCAGCATTTCATGAAGTTCCTCCTGCTTCCCTTTTCGGCCGTGTCATGACACACTAGCCCTGCTCATGCTGAGTCCTGAGGCTGGATTCCTACTCTTTGGTCTGCTTAAGCTCAACACAGACCTGGGGAGACTAGAAGCCTGTTCACTAGCAAAGTTTTGAAGAGTCAAGAAAAGAACAATCCTATAACAACCCAGGAAGCAAAGCTGTGACTTTAAAATAAACATAACACACACGAAACTAATTACTGTTCTCTCATAAATCTGAGTATCCCTTCCTCCAAAAAAAATTGATAAACAAGGAAACCAAGAAAAATATAATGACTTCAAGTGAACACACAACTCAGGAAGCTAAGATATACCTATTTATCATCCTGACATCATATCAAATGCAAAATGTGTGATGCAAATTCAAAACGTACTAGAGAAACAGGGATTCAGTTTCTAGAAGTCAAATGAATGTAGCTTAATGCCTTGAGTTTCACACTTCTCCTTTAAGATACTAACTTAGAAGATAAGTTCTAAATATGGAAATGATAATGTTCCCCGAATGCTAAACAGGAAACTCTATTTCTATAAAGTTAATTAATAAAAACTTCTGAAACAGAAACATCTTTATAATGTGCCAAAAGGAAGAAGAAAAATTTACACCTTTCTTTGATCCTTTTTTCCCCTGTGTTTTTTTGCTGTGGCTTTACAATGAAAGAAAGGAGGAGTATGCTACCATGACTTTCCAAAAGCATCATGATTCTTGTTTGGCTTAATATCCAAAAACGTCAAGCCTTATTTCAAATCACACAGCATTTCATCCATTAATACCAAATTTGCCTAATCTTAAAGCAAATTTTTTTTTTTTTTTGTGGTTTTTTTTTTTTTTTTTTGGCCAGGGCTGGGTTCGAACCCGCCACCTCCGGCATATGGGACCGGCGCCCTACTCCTTGAGCCACAGGCGCCGCCCTTAGAGCAAAATTTTTCTGGTGTCCTTCTTTAAATGACCTCAATTCAAGAAAGAAAAACACAAAGAAAAATATTTTTTAAAAGAAACATGTTCACCAAAGTTAAATAGAAAAACAAAAGCCTCTATTTGATGAGATAGTTCTCAGGGACATTTGATTAACTCTTATTTGCAGATGGGAAACTATTCTCAGCTAGAAAACTGTGTAAACTTTCAGTGACTTCGGAGGTGTGAGTTTCTCTCCCCCAAAACCATAGTTCTAGTGTGACAGCAAGAATCCCTTGAAGACACTATACTGCTATGGTTGTGTTTTGAAAATGTAAAGGTTGTGTTTTGAAAATGTAAAGCGGTTAAATCATGAATTCATAAGTATCATAATAACTGGCAAAGACTCCGTGACCTTTTTGTACAACAAAGTTTATTAGTTTCTCCACCAAACACCATGATTTGGAAAAAGTGAATTCTAAAATGGAGTCACAATTTTTAGACCTTCCCTTTTGTTTTTCTACCATTAACTAAAGATACCAGGTATCGAGTACAATGGATGCTTTTGAATAAATTTTATTTCTTTCATTTCAAATACTTATCATGAACAATACTGGGACATCCTATTGACAGCTCAGAAATAAGAGAAGTTTTCAAAAATGTTAACAACCTTGAAACAGCTTGGTAAGCTGTTTTTGTTTGTATGTGCACTTAAAAGATTTCAGTGACATCTCTCACTTAGCCACTTTTATTCGGGAAGAGAGGATGCCAGGGGACTTTGCAGGCCGAGTCTGCAGATGGTATCATGGTATCTGAGGCCCGACCCTGGGCAAGACCAGTGTGTCGACTGCAGAGTCACAATATGAAGAAATAAACACCTCGTCCAGAGCCCAAGGAATCCTGTCACCGCTTAGTCAGAAAGCCTTCTAATTGTTAAAAACTGTCTGAAGATGCTAAAAGCCATGGTTATCTTCGACAAGATGGGCCTGAAAAGTTACTGGCTACACACACACAGTGTGAAAAAGAAGAGGGAAAAAAGCAGTGAAGGCATGTTGACACGTGTGCATGTGTGTGCAGGCATGTGGGCACACAGAGGGTAGACCACAAGGAAGAAATCCCTCCTGGCTCCACCCAGCTCACTGCCACTGAAGATAAAACGGTACAGGCAACAGACTACTCCCCCCGCCCCCGGGCCAGCATGCTTCTTTTTTGCTGGAGACGTGTTTAGGTACCTGAGATTATTTATGGAGTGGTTTACTTTATTTCCCTCAAAATATTGCTTGCAATACCTTGGTTTCCTGATTTTTAATGAATTCTGTTCAACGAAAACATCTCTTTCTAAGTCTAAAACTTTATTGTTAAAAGTTATGATGATTTATGCAGGGAGAATCTCTCATCTGGGTAAAAAAATTCAACATGGTTTCATTTTTTAAAAAAAGCTTTTAATGTAGAATACTTTAAAGGAGTATTTCTTTTTACCACAGCGATTCGGACAAAGTTAATATAGTGAGAACATGATAGTCAGTGGTAAAACAATAAATAACTTCCCATAGAAAAGTCAAGTTTAATATGAGCCAAAGCCTATTAAAGAAAGAGGAATTGTGTTTTAAAAATAGGTGGCCAGATGAACACTTCAATAGTAATGACTAAGCTCACATTTTTTCTTAAAAAGAATAATGTAAGAGTTCTAAAGATAAAACATAATTACCTATTGTCTATATTGGCTTTGCTTAAGAACTTAAGATTTTTAAAAGTGAAAGTTCCCAGGCAAGAGATAGTGATAATATCAAATAAAAATACTCTGAACCATTAAAGAAGCATGTGTTTGAGTGAATTATTTCCAGCACATAATCCCTTGCCTGCTCTCCAGTTTTTCATGGTCTTACTCATTAAAATATCCTTGCAGAGACATGGAAATGTCGAGCTAGGAAAGGGTCAGAGTAGAAAGTTCACGGTGGGGAGGGGGCCGTCCCACAAGCCTGGCGCTCATTCGGCTGTCACTAATAGCATGCAATGATATTAATGACCCAGTAATTGGAAGATGAGAAGCACTGAAGTGGAAACATCCATCTGAGGCCGAGTTCATATCTAGGTGGTAGGACGTCACCAGTGACTGACTTAATATCTGCTGACAGTTCAGAATCTAACACTGCAAACGAGAAAATGTGCCACTCCTGCTGTAATAGTTTAGACAGACATGATGTTATTTGCTTTGACCACTTGGAGACCAGCAATAACCCCAAGAAAGTGCCCCTATCTACATTTGCCCTACATGTGAACCTTACTCCGTGCAGGGGACATGTTCTATACTCTAAGAATCCAGAGCAATTTTCCACATGTTTGCTTCAAGAAAAGAATACCTACATCTCCTGCTCAGCATCAGGAACAGCGAAGCTGGACCACTTCACTAATGCAAAAAGCCACTTACGAAGCAGAAACGTCTCCCAGCAACATGCAGCCCTGCTCTTCTGTAATGGGATCAATTGCGGCCCTGCCCCAGGTTTTGCCAGCCCACCTGTCCATCTGTCCACCTCTCCATCCATCTAGCCATCCAACAAAACTGTAGCACTTGTACTTGGCCAAGGACATTTGAAGTCTCTCATTGCCTCTGTTTGAGAAATTTTTATTTTGAATAACTTTACTATTTAGCAGCTTTCTACTGAGTGACTCAAAGTACTTGCTGATGGTATAGAAACACAGAATAGTACAGACCTATTGCAGCAATGGAATCGATGAATAGAAGAACTAAAAAGAAAAAGTTAGAAGTTTAAAAAAATTGCTATTATAACCACCTTTTAGCAGTGGTCCCTCCTCCTTCCCTACTATGCTGAAGGATTTTCCTAGTTCAACTTTGGGAGCGTATATGATGACAAACTAGTTGTATGTCACACAAGACATGGCCAGGCATCAATACCAACAAGTATGACAAGCACGGACTCCATCATTTATAGTTCATGAACTTCCTTGCTATTGCTATGAGTGTAATATGCGTGTACTATGCTCTATTTACCGTCCCCCCACACACACGTGTGTGTGTGGTATACTACCCTCACGGTTGCTGTGTATGCACTCTCTGAACGATCTCTATATAAGCACTGTGTGGCATCCTAGCTTCCCTATTGCTATATAAATAATGTGTGTGTACTCTCTGCACCATGTGTATTCTTTACTCTTGGTAGGGATGCATTTAAGTGTTTAGTGACCCAGGAAGCATAAGGGTACATTGGCAAAACACTGGCCTAAGCATCTGACAGCCCTGGGTTTAGTTTTGTTTCTGACATTTCATGGCCATGTGAACTGTGCTAAGCTACTCCTCCTGTCTAAATTTGTGTTCTCACAGTGATAAAAACTGCTCCATCACCGTGTTTCAAGACTCCACAGTGAAGTCAGAGTCTGTGAAGGCCACAACACTTCCCTAAGTGATGAGACACCCAGTCTGAGATTTTAAAAACTTCAGGAACAAATGTGTAACTCTTGAAAACTATATAAATAAAGTTGCTCAAAGTACTGTTTCTTTTGTCTGTCAGTGCCTCTGGGCTGTTTTGTAAAGTGTTTTATTTTGCTCTAAATTTTGATCTTCTTGATGAATATTTAAAGGATATTAGGAATGAAACTTGTCCTCTTTTCTGCTCCAGCATTGTTCAATTATTTATAATGCTAAGTGAATCTTTAAAAAGTCATAAATATAGGTGCTAGAGATAGCAAGATATATGCTATGAAATAATAAAGGCAGTTTTATTCTGACCACTTCCCAAGTAAGTCTTTTTTCTAAGTAATAGTTTTCTCTCTGATCTGCTCAAACACCTATTTTGCACATAGAATTTTCAGTCTCTCCCCCTCCTCCAATAACCCCTCATGGTTTTAAGAATCACAGTTGTCTTATTCTCTCCATGGTTATTTTGGGAATAAGGAATGGTGCTCACAGGGCCATCTCTGTCCACATTTAAATGAGATAAGCTGTCCCAGCTGCCTACATTGACACCATTTAATGGGAACAGAGTGTCTCCATGTACACAGCCTTATCCTATTACACACTCTGAGCAAACTGGGACAAATATTCCACTGGTCCCAACTCCATCAGATCCAAGAGGTAGAAATTTCTCAGCACAATCTCAAGTTAAGCAAAAGCTGAGATTTTATTCCCTATGTGTAGAGAACTTAGCTTTATTCCTATTAAATTCAACAAAGAGCCTTAATGATACACACCAGAACAGCCAGAGAAGGACTTCATATTATGTTAGGAAACGAGAGAAACAACACTTCTAATTATCAGATCATGGACTGATCTACCTTCCCAGGCTGTCGCAGGGATAAGGCAACTCTGACACACATTCTTTTCTGGAGGATTATTTATACTACAGTAGGATGCTGCTAATATTACCAATAAAAACACAGTATTTTCTTTGTGTACTAGGGAACTAAGGAAAAAATCCTGGCAATGCTGGTGAAATGGAAATTGGGGAAATGATTACACGTATCTGAGACTCCTCCCTGTCTGTCTCTTTTGGGTCTTACAAAGGATCTGCTAACAAGCTTGGGCAATTCCAGAACAAAAAGATACATAAATGCATGTTTCTTGGTGAGAGAAAGCCCAAGGACAAAAGAACTTTTATAACATTCAAAGAAGACAAAGAGGAAAAATCTTATAATTAAGTTATGCCGCATTACTGAAACTTGTAAACTCTCTGGAGTTTCATTCTTAGCCTGGACTTCAAATCAATGAAAATTTCTTTTTAAGTCCATTTTCCCCAGACCCTCTCCGGTTCCCAGCAAAGCACAGGTTTGCCTCAGTCTTACACCTCACACTTTGTCCTCTGCTCCAAAGTTAACTGTTAGTTGTACTGATTTGGTGCCGCACAAAAGTAAGCACTTCATGTATCTCACCCCACTTAAACCTCCATGAACTCTGAAGGGGATAGTGTCATTATTCCCATTTTACAGACAAAGAGACTGAGGCGGAGATGGTTAAATTACTTGTCAAAGTGTACTGGAGGGCCCAGGTCTGCCGGACACAAACTCTTCACTACTGTGTTAATCTGTTTCTCAATGGGGTGTGTGTACTTATCCTCACAAGCCTTGAAATGTACAGTCTCTAGCAAGATTCTGATGAACACCCTGTTATAAAGATAATAGTAATAGCTTAAAAATAAAAACAAAAATGTGTTTAAATGCTTGAACTTAGCAATTATGTGCAAGGTATCAAACATAAATCCTTACCCCTCAAAGGACCTAAGTGACAGGCTGATGTTGTATCACTAAACTGGATGACACTTAACAATGGAAAGGTGACTTTTGATATATTTCTCATATATAAATAATTCATCAAAGAAGGCATACAATCACTTCATTGAGCCTACATGTTATTACATATTCTAAAAGAGATCTATATGTTAAAGGATATTTGAAAGCTCCCGTTAAGTATTTTGCTGGGGAAAGAGATTATGGAACATTCGGTATATTTCAGTCCTACTGCCAAACCTATTTCACAGAAGGAAATCAAAAACAGAAAAAAAAAACCCAAACCCATATATATATATATATATGCTTAACAAAAATAAGGAGAATCTACAGCACAGTTCTTCTGTTTTGATAATTTAAGAATACTGTATTGTTATAGTTGGACAAACATTTTGCTATGTTTTGTGATTTTTGCTTAGAAGCAGAGCACATGCCTGAGAAAACAGCAGGGCCGTTTATGGAGCCTTCCAATTTTACATGCTCGTATTAAAACAAAAACATGCTTTAGGCAACTCTACCAATGAGGGGCCTAAGAAATGGTGACTTCTCCAGACTCATTCAGTGATTCTCAAGGAAGACTTTGCTAAGGCACGGAAGCTGACAGAGCCTCCAAGGAGGACCACCATGACACACCACAGGGCCATGTTATAGAACAACCTGTAGTGAAACGATCTTTGGAAATGTTAGGAATCCTAGAAGATCTCACAAGACCATGCCTTAGCTACAGATTTGTAGCAAAATAATGCAAAAGTCATACAATTTAATTTGGGAAGTGCTCTGCTAAGATGGTTTCCTTTGTCCACCAGCTCCACTGTGGCTGCTGTTCACTGAATGTTCACAATGGCTTCATTTTTCACTCACCTCTGACTCACATGATTTTGTTAGTGTGATGAAAATCTCTTTGTAGGTATTTTGCAAGGTTTTATGCTAAGGTTGGATAACCCGCCCGCAGAACCTTCACAAGGACAGTGTTCAGAGTGTTGCAAAAGGCCAACACTCCAAACTTGCTGACTCATTCAGCTCTGGGATGTCACCTCTAAAAAGGAACTGTAAACTGAGCACAGAAAGTGCCGCAAAGAAAACTTTGTGGGATAAAGGCTGGGAGCATAGGAATGCTTTCCCAATATTAATTGGAATGTTGACTGTGTCTAAGACAGAGCTTCCCTTGAAAATGGACAATCTCAGAACATATCATTATTTTACAAACATCTAAAAACTTTTATGACTTAATAAAAATAATGATAGGTTATGTAAAATACTACATTTTTAATGCAGTATTTAGGATATGAAAATGAGAAAGAACAGGGGGCTCTTCCCACCAAATAGTCATCAGATCCCCATCCTTGGATCATTCAAAGATTAGGAGATGCTATTATGCAAATTAGGCCTGAAGCTAATCACTAAGATATGTCACTTGACAAAGTCAAACCTCAACAAGAACAAAAGCCATATACGAAAGCTTTTCAACTTACTAGGAACTATGTCCCAATAATTCATTCTTAGTCAAAAATACCATTAAGCTGAAAATGCATTTAATACCCTCATAAACCCACTAGAAAGCTAAGAATCACTAAGGTGAACCACGGTAAATCCAGACCATCTGTGTATCCTTTTGCCAAAGGTCAAAAGCAAATAAATCATCTGTGAGAAGAATAAATGAAGATGCGAAATATTTTGCCATGTCACTTCCTATGGGATTTTAGTGGGTACTTCCTCCATGGGTTTAATTGAAAACTACAGTTTCAATTAAAAATTAGTGTTTACATTTAAAATGCACAGCTGTGATGACTATATTTTAAATTAAGTGACATTACAAATCAAATTAAATTTTGTTTTTTAAGAATTTGCAGCAGATCACGTCCCTTTTAATTGGAGAAGCACATTAACAGCGACCCTACGTTGGATCCGTGCCTTCTGCCATATAGGGGCTCAGAACTGGAGGGCACCTCTGTCATTGCAGGACAACAGCAACACTACAGGTATTTTCTGGAGAAAGAAATTAAAGTTCAAAGAAATAAAGTAATGTTCTCATTATGCTCAGGTGGTGGGACTGGAACCGAGGACTCCAGGCTCTTGGCCTAATTGTGAAATGCTGTTCCTTCAAGATGCCCCCCTACACCTTGTCACTGCATTTGGACTATGCCCCCGCAGGGTAAATCAAACACTGCTCCAGAGTATCAAATCTTAATCTACTTTCCTTCCCATGGAAAGAAACCAGCTGACAATAATGATGATAATAATAACCCCGCCGTTGTGAAGGACCTGAGCAGATGGACACTAAGCCTGGGGTTAAACATGACAAGTATACACACATATTGTAGCCACTCAAATACCAAAATTATTTACTATGTCAAGTGATTCAGTGATTTCAAGTATTAAAAATGCACTCGCTAATTTGAGTACTTTCCATCACACTACCTAATGCTGTTTTGTGAATGTACTGATATAAAAATTACCACCTTCAAACATTTTCTTTCTTCTCAAAAGAGACGGTGTTAGAGCACGACTCTGTGTATATTTGTTTGATATGGAAAGCAGTGACTTTTTAAATTCCCTTAATTGTTTTGGTGCCTCAGAATTCTTGAAGAAGCCACGCAAAGTCAATCTTGATGTTCACAACTGCGTAAAAATTTGTTTTTCGAATTTCCCATTTCCTTTCCAAGGAAAGCTGTCTATCAGTGAGCTCTGCTAGACGGGGATGAGAACTTGGCTCCTACATTTTCCCAAGTGTCTGAACCACCTTCTGAAAACCTCCCTGGACTTCTGGAACATTTCTGAGCCCAGGGTCCTTTACCCAGGCCTGTGATAGTCTCCCATCCAGCAGCACTCAGACATCCCTTCACTGTTTCAAACTTGAACTCCTCAACTCTAATTGAGGAAGACTCTTAATCCCAGGTGACCACACACTTCTGCAGCAGAAAGGTTAATCATATGGAGAGTTCTGGAGGTCAGAGCAGCTCAGCTCACTGTGATGAACCTGTGAATTTGGTATGGAGAGTTTTCAAATAAAGAAAAATACTTGCTTTTATTTTCCTTTTCTGATAACACTTCCATTAAATATATAATTTACCACTTTTTCTTTGTTACTTATTCCTGGTAAGCTTCTCTACATATCATGTTGACTTTTCATGTCTCTGTGGCAATTCAGGTTCACAACCACAGACACGAAGATAATTAGGTGTCTATGACCGTTTCTGTCTTAATTACTCATGTTTTAAAAAACACATATTATCGAGCACTAGATAAGTATTCGGCAGACTATTGATTTTGTGCTTCAAAGTGCAGCTTGTAGGTTGAGAAGCCAGAGTTTCAACCCAGTCACCAAGAGGTGGGAGCCCAGCCACAGACTGCGGTCCCCTCCTGAACTGAAGTCCAGGCCAAACCTGAACAGGGAATTCAACCTGGCTGTCGGTATAATTTTAAAGCAAAGAAATTAAGAAAAATGATTTTGTTGCTGAATGATATGAACAGCTGTCTCAGTCACCCAGACTCTGATAAAACTTAGGGCCGTGGAATGGCCCCCAGCTTGTGCTCACAGGTAATTTGTGCCTAGTGGACATGTGCTCAGGTGGCCGAGCTGCACAGGGGGCTTCACAGCCTCACGAGGGACTTCAGATATGACCCAAAGGATACATAAAACCTACTCCTGAAACAATGTGTAAATTATTTTATATATACACACACACACACACACACACACATGCACACCCATAAGTGCACACTCATATATATATATACAAAAGAGTAATTCACTCAGCAAACCAACTTTTCATCTTATTCTTCCAAATCTGGTTTTAATATGACCACTGTGCTCTGCCTGTAAGGCCCAGCCTTCCAGTTTACAAGCTGTACCTTCTCTGGAACGGTTAACTTCATGAGGAAAGCTACTATCTTAGATCATAGCACTTTGTTCCCTGTTGAATTTCTAGCACCTACGCACAGTCTCTGACGTAGAATAAATACTAAATGAATGAGTGGATGGGTGGATGAATGGATGAAGAGAAAAGGCATTGCACAAGATTTACCTATCAAAATCTCACCAATGGTCCTTAAAAACGGTTTTGTCAGTAGAGATGCTAAATATATTAATTTAATACATTTGTTCAATGCTATAAGAGTTCTAGGAAGTTTTTATTTTTTTTCTTTTTGGGTAGTTAAGGAATACTGTTAGCACAGGGTCCCAAATTCAATTAGAGCTTCTTTGAAAAAAAGCGGATAATTGTTCAGGAAAGATTCTCACCAAATTGTCTGCCACAACAATGTTAAGGAAACAAAAATCGATACAAACCTATGTAGCTTATACTAATTTCTATAAAATAAATGAGTAGAATTGTACTTACATATAATGTAATAATCTTTGTTCTTCTGAAATTCTAGACCCCAGAGGTTAGGGCTGAATTCTTGAAACTTGATAGTGAATTTAACATCTTGGTCTGGTCTGGCACAGTTGAGAAGAGGGGTATTTTCCTTCTTAATAGTGCATCTGTCTGCTTGGTCTTTATCAACCATATAAACTTTATAATATTCATACTGGCCAACAGTTTTAGAGTCCACTTTGGGGCAAATAATATCCAATTTGTCTCCTATCTGTGGGTATAGTACCAGGCCTTGTCCAGGTAGAAATCTAAAAACATAAAAAAAAAAAAAGAAAATAGCCGATGAGTTGATACAAGTTAACAGTATTAATTATACTTCCCAAATAGCCAGACAAGGACCGTGACCCCCAACTAATTTCAGATCCACACTGCTATTTATCCAAAGGCTCTTAGTTCAGATCAACATGGGGAGAAAATATTTTGGAATTAAGCTTTAAAGGAAAAAATAAAGAAAGAAAGAAAATCCTCTGTTTACTCTAAGCCACAGGATCTGCAACCTGCTAGCAATTTTTCACCACCTCTTGACTTGTAATATTCCAGCACTCCTTTGTGTAACTCTGCAACAACTTTTCCTCCACGGTGAGTCAGAACTTCCCACATGTTTGTTATTTTTTAACCATTGGCAGTGGTAGTTTATTGGGCATGCCTCAGAAAGATCTCATTGATTCCAGGGAACAGTGAATCCACTAATATATTGTTGTCTTGCTAGTTTCCATTTGCTGTTGATGTTAATTAACAGACAAGTTTCATCAAGAATGTTTCAAATTACTTATCATAATTAGTCAGTCACTGATCAAACAATGGGTTTTTTATTACACTGAACAAAAGAAATGTCTTACAAACCCATAAAAGATAACCAGAAATAATTAGTTGTAGTATTGATTCAGCTGCAGAGTGAGAGTCCTCTGCTTGCAAGGGCAACAGCTAGCATCCTTGCTCCGGGAAGCTTTTCTTTCCCTCCCTTGAGATGTATTTGCTCCAATTAATTCTTAGAAGCAAATCTTTAGAACTGAGACTACTGATACAATATCCCCTTAGTGCTCACAGCTAAAAGCTTCCCTCCTTCCTGCCTCTGTCATACTAGTCCTGCTGCTGAAAGATCTTTCTTAATGGGGAGTTTCTCTGAAAAACTGAGAGGCAAGCCTCTTAATGAACATCCCTCCACAAGTGCTAACACTACAACACACTTGGACATCCCAGCTCCTTCGAAGCAGCCAAGCCTGCAGGTTCATTAAAATATTAAAGCCTGAGAACAAAGCATTGCCTCTGATCCTTCCAGGCCACCCCCTCTCCGACCAGAGACACGCGGGCCACGGGACTACGGGGTCATAATTCACCCCCAGAGAAGGGAGGCCAAGGGCTACCCCCAATTTCAATCCACACTGAGGTAACTGTTTATGATTCATGCTCATGAATGGCATTCATTTTCTGAAACGTGCAGGAGAGCAGTTATGAAACAGCAGCACACATAACATAAATTATATTATAGATTCAGATTGAAAACAAATACTCTTTATGGCAGGAGAAATGCATGTTGTCCACGGCAGTTTGTTCCCTCTTCTTGGGAATGTGTTATTGTACAATTCCCAAGGTGGGAGGGTGCTCCTTTATTTTTATTTTATTTTACTTTTTTGCTTTTTTAACTGAGCTCCTTTAGCAAAGGCATATGACATTCATTCAAAAAAAAAGAAGTGAACGAGAATAATTTAACATAAAATCTTTCTGTGAAGCAGAACTTAAAATGAATTTTTTATAACAAAGATAAATTTAAAACCACCATGTGTGCACTGTTGAAGAATTGTCTAGAACTCGTGACAAATGTAGATCGCACTTGCTTAGTGAGAGCCTGCAAACTTTTTGCCCATTTCTACAGTTTTCTGGAGAGATACCTGTAAAATTCAATGCCAGGGGACTGAATAGCTTCCCCTAGGCATCCACTCAACCTCTTGAATGCCGATGTATTCTCTCCAGACAATTTCATCTTCCTTGGGGCTAAAACACAACTCAGTTTCTACAGAAATAGATTGTGTTTTGTTGTTATTGTTGTTGCTTTAAGACAGAGTCTCACTCTATTACCCAGGCTAAAGTGCTATGGCCTCAGCCAATGTCAGAGCAGCCTCAAACTCCTGGGCTCAAACAATCCTCCTGCCTCAGTCTCCCAAGTAGCTAGGACTAAAGGTGCCCACCACAATGCCTAGTTTTTTTGGGTTTTTTTTCTGTTTATATTAACAATGGGTTGCTTTTGCTCAGGCTGGCCTCAAACTCCTGAGGTCAAGGGATCCTCCCACCTTGGCCTCCGAGAGTGCTGTGATGACAGGTGTGAGCCACGGTGCCTGGCCTACAGGATGGAATGAATCAGAACGTGTATGAATGAGGCTAATTTCTGTGCCTCCCCACCTCTCCTTGGTGTTTCTGTTGTGTTGCTGTGGTTAAGAGCCAGTGGCAAGATGCCTGGGAGGGCACAAGATAAATTCCAGGAGTGGCACGTTGCTCATCTCTCTGACACTTCCTTTTTTATGTCTTATTCTGTGACCTTTTTAGGAATTCTTTAAGATATACTAAAAGAAGAGGCTAATTTCAGCCTGGGGTTTCCCTTCCCACTCCAAACATTTTCCATCCTGCTCTGTTCCTTTCGTAGCTGGCCCAGAGCAGCACCACAGAGGGTTACTGGATGTTAGGAGAAGCTTCCTAAGAACAAACCATGGGGCCTCCCAGGAGTCAGGGAGCAGGACCCGCACCAGCCACATGTACCCATTTCTTGGTCCACCCACTCAGTTCTCTTAAGAAAACGCATCACACCCCTCCCAAACCGTACATCTCTGTACATCCTAGAACTCCCCACATCACATCATACTCCCAACATATGCCTCATTGCGCTCTTTCTTCATTCAAAATGTTCCCAAGATCCTCTTTCCTTCATGACTTTTTTTTTTCCTGCTTAACTAAAGACTCGTGGGGCTGTGCGGTGGCTCCCATCTGTAATCCTAGGGCTCTGTGAGAACAAGGTGAATGGATCACTTGAGCTCAGGAGTTTGAGACAAGCCTGAGGAAGAGTCTATCTCTGATAGAAAAACTAGCCAAGGATTGTACTGGGCACCTGAACCCAAGAGTTTGAGGTCGCTGTGAGCTATGATAGCACAGCACTCTAGCCCAAGTGACAGACAAAGACTGTCGCAAAAATAAAGACTCCTGGGACGTTTCCCCCCTGCTAGCCAAGTCGCTCCTCATGATTGTCCCATGATTCACTGAATCACAGCTCCAGACGGTGTCGTGAGGTTAAGAACACAAGACACGGGCCGGTGTGGCTTCAGGGGTCTCTCTTTTAGACCATGTTTTCAGAAAGCACAAATCACTCACGTCATTGAGCAAGTCTTTTAAACTCATTTCCCAAATAAGCTAGCCTTCCTTGACGTGAAGTTTTCATTCAGTGTGTGCAATCCAACTCTGTTAAAAATATATACTGGTCAGCGCCCAAGGAGGACAGCAGCACAGGGGAAGTCTGTCAAAATGGCAGGGCAGGCTGAGCACAGTGGCTCAAGCCCTCAATCCTAGCACTCTGGGAGGCCAAGGTGGGAGGACCCTTTCACATTAGGAGTTTGACACCAGTCTAAATAAGAGCAAGGCTCCTTTTCTACTAAAAATAGAAAAACCTAGCCGGGCATTGTTACGGGTGCCTGTAGTCCCAGCTACTCAGGAGACTGGGGCAAGAGGATTGCTTGAGCCTAGGAGTTTGAGGCTACTGTGAACTAGGCTGAGGCCACGGTACTCTACCCAGGGTGACAGAGTGAGACTCTGTCTCAAAAAACAAAACAAAACAAAATCTCTTACTATTCCTAATGCTTCAAAAAGTGTCAATTCCGCTTTCAGAATACACTGTGACAAAAAGTGAGGCAAGAGTTTGATCCTTTGCTCTTCAAAAAGCAATTGTTTCAAGAGTTCATTAAAACAATTACTGCTTCGTTAATTAAATCAATACAAAAGGACCCAATACTTGAGTGCTTCAGTGATTTTTAAAAAAGATATGTGTGTGTGTATGTGAACAGACAGCACACCAGTGCCTTTCATTGATGAGAACATGGTTTCTCAGTAGACAAAAGAGCAACTGGAGCCGAGAGGCCCTGGGCAGACCTCCTGGCCGCATCACCGCTCAGGGCAGTCTTCACGCTGACCATAGCTGAGCCACACAAGGGCTCTGCCTCCCAACAGCCCTCACTCAACACTGTGGCAAACCAGAGTGCTGTGATGAGAACTAACACCACCCATTCTGGGCCACAGTGTCACTTCTCCGAGTGACAGAGAAGCAGAGGACCATTGCTCATCAGGAATTCATCATCTTGCTCCCTGAGGGCAGGCAGGGCCCGAGTATGTCTGATTCAATAGGAAATGCCCAAGGGGACTGACAGATGGCAGCTGCTCAATAAATAGTGAATTAGTGGAAAAAATATGAATGAACAAATGGAAGCTAACATTTACACAAATTTAAGTCAAATTAAGTGCCACAGACTATCTGCAGATCACAGGCATGATTGGGATTCTCAAGGCAACCCCTGAAACTCTGAGCAGGGCAGGCTGAGAGGAGGGATGGGGTTTCCAGAAGACGTCACCCCTCATCCCTCACACCATGGTGCTTCTGGAGAAGAAGGAGCTGTGCAGATGGAGTTTCTGACTCGTTTTTTTTTTTTTTTTTTTTTCTGGAAACATTCATAAGTCTCAGCAGTCCTCAATAATCTCTGTTTAAAATGCGAAACAGCCAACTACATCCAGAACCCTTAACATCAGAAACCACTGCTGCCCTGGAGCCCTGCTCTCTGCTGGCCGGTCCACCTCACCTCCCACACATCCGCCTCAAGTGCCCAACAGGTGGAGATGCCCCAGTGCTCAACAGGACACGACAGGAAATGCCCCTCTTTCTGAATTCTTTTTTCAGTTCTCACAGCAGCTCATTAAATTATAAATTTGGTTTGGTTAAACACATTTTTTCCTGAATCAAGCTTTTCATAGATAGATAAGCCATGAGGTTAGGGAAAATTGAGAGAAAAGCCAAGACACACACAGGCCTGGGAGGGTGGCATGGAAAGCCCCGGGGATCCCGCATAGCCACGCACATACACTAGCTGAAACCAAAGAAAAGAGGCTGCTTCTGCCGCAGTCATCTGGGGCGACCGGTCATGGAGGTGTGTGCCGGCCCAGAGCCCAAAGGTGGGAAGAAACAGACCACCACAGGGGGGCTGTGTTTTGAATGTAACACTACAGACAGATTTCAAAGTGTGCCACTAGCAAAATGTACATGAAAAGAAAACAGGGTGAGTTTCCTGATACTGCCAATTTGTAATGGAAAACAATGAATCTCATATATTATAATCAAGTCAGTAAAGGTAGAGTTCTATTTTAGAAGGCGGGGGGTTTAGATGAGAATTTTGTTATTTTCAAATGGATTACAGGCCAGGCACTGTGGCTCACACCAGTAACCCTATCACTCTGAGAGGCCGAGGGGGGAGAATCCCTTGAGCTCAGGAATTTGAGACCAGTCTGATCAAGAGAGAAACCCTATCTCTACTAAAAACAGAAAAAATTAGCTGGGCATCATGGCAGGCGCCTGTAGTCCCGGTTTCTTGGGAGGGTAAGGCAGGAGGATCACTTAGGCCCAAGAGTTTGAGGTTGCTGTGAGGTAGGCTGATGCCACAAACTTTAGCCTGTGTGACAGAGAGTCTGTCTCAAAAGAAAAAAAGAAAGACATGGTTTGCAGACATGAATAAGTTGGACTACACAGCACATCTCTGCCCTGAATATTATGTAATATTCAATAATACGCTTAGCCTATATTAACTTTGAAAATGTTAAAAAAAATTATGGTGATGACAACCAGCTAATTTTAAATTACTAAACTGACTACTGAATTACTGAACTGATGAGCCCTACTGGATGTAAGATGCGGACTTCTTTTCACGTGCTGAGATAACATTCACCTTCTAACCAAAAACGGCAGAAGAAAACCTCCACAGTTACAATGATACCACACAAGGGAGATGAGTCTTGTTAAACCTTGCCCAGACAAAAAGTGGTTAGAGACATATTATTTAATGAAATATGCAGATTTTTTTAATCCAAAATAAAAAACAAAGACAATAAATACAGATTCACGTCCAAATGGGAAGGAAAAAGAGCTAGGCCGGTTCCTGTCTGAGCTATCTTCCTAGACTGGGGGGGAAAATGAATCCTGCTCCCCACCAGGAGAACCTCCAGACCTCCAGACTCAGGACGGCTTTTTGGGCAACCGTGCTGTGGCTCCATACATTCTCACTGGAAAGCTTCTCTGGGAGTCAAGGGAAAATATTATATAAGAGTTGGGAATACTGGGTTTTTCCCAATGAATCATTCCCAGGATAATAGATGCCCTGCCTGAGAATCAGATACAGAGGTAATATAATGTGGAAAAAAATGGAAGCCCTCAAGTAGGGTTTCCAAAGTTAACATGCCTGAAGTGAAATGATTTAACATTGGAATCTCTTTTTACTCTCAGATTACCAACTAAACTTAATCTAAGTTCTTAAAAGTTACTCACCAAAGTGGACTCAAATACTTCTACATGAAACACTTTGGGTAAATCTAATAATCTCAGTGAGACATTAGTATTTAGTAATCAAATTAGAACTCTAATAACTTAAATTAGATGTTTCAACTTCAGAGTCATAATTGCAGAAGCTTTTTTCCCCCAGTGATTAGGCAACACAATACTCTTTAATGTTAATAGACTAGAACACAGCCACAGTGAATGGAAGAGAGCAGAAAGTTTTAATCTGCACTGTACATACGCGCTGGTTTAAGACACTGGCAAAATGCATTAAAGCATGAACCAGCCACCTAGAGTTCAGAGGTCACCACATGGGATTTTCATCTGCAGACCAGATCACGCACTTCAGGATGCCATGTCTGGGTTTTTCTGCTGGTTAGTACGGCATTATCAGGTGCCTGGGGCAGTCAGACAGAGGCAGTGGTGGCCAGATGGATTTCTGCACTTAGCTTTGGAGTGGACCCAGAATTGCAATCCCCACCTCCACTCCCCACCATAGACACCATCTTCCCCACTTCTCTTTCCTCCCTGTTTATTCCACAAGCACAAAAGTCTCATGACATTACACGTGTTTCTTCAAAGGTGGCCAAAGCCTGTGGGATAACTGAGAAGAATACCCGAATTGCTCGTGGCCGCTGAGGCTGGTGCAGTCTGTGAAAATGTATGTGAGAAACACACGACCGGGTGGTTCTCCCGAGGGAAGGAACAGATCCCTGGAGTGAAGGATGGAGAGGCCCTCCAAAGTCACCCCACAGACAAGGATGAGTTAGCATGTTAGTAATAGCATGCAAAAGTATTAAGCTGACACAGAATAAAGTGCTCAGAGCAAAAGGCTTCTGTGCCCAAAGAAACAGCTGGACCAGGTAGACCCCCATCCTCCAGACAGACACGATGACGGTGCTTCTTGGAAATGTTGTGCGAAAGGTGCAATTTAAAAAGTGTCGGATCAGATCCAGAACCACTTCTATCTAATGTTATGCACATACACATCTATTTAAGTAAAATATTTAGTATAACTGCATCATTATGGCAAGTATTGCGTACTTGAGTAATAGGGCCATGATACTCACGTAACAAGACAAAGCTAATCCTGCCATACGTGTTGGTGTGCGAGCGAATGGAAGGGGGTGAGGAGACAGCAGACCCGCACAGAGATAGCTCATCCCCCAAGAAAACCGCCCAGCAACGCAAGGCTCACGGGTGAATGTACTCAACTTTTCTACAAAGAACGAATTTATTTTCCCTTTCGTTTTGAGATTATAGTAGAGTATATGTTCAGTATAAGTAGATAGCTAATTTCGGTTGAAAATATATACATAATATGCGTGGTATTCTGTTCATTTTGCTGACTGCACAAACACAGCAGCGCACAGATCTTGTTCCTGGCACTATCTTGGGCTACTACATGGTGGACTCAGAGTGCTTTTTAGCTTTCTGTGTTTTTCAAAGTTCTCTGCAATAAACAATGTTTTTGAAACCAAATTAAAACACTTTTTAGTGTATAGTTTTAAAAAATGGTACTATCTTTCATAACTTTTAAAAATAAATATTTAAAAAAAAAATATATATATATTCTATTGTTGGGGATTCATTGAGGGTACAATAAGCCAGGTTACACTGATAAATATTTAAAATATTTAACGGCTGTAGACTTTTGAACTGTTTGATGCAATTCCTTAGAAAGCAAATAAGTAAAATTATCACAAAAATGTCCTAATGCTATAATTGGGTAAATGAGATGAAAGCTATGCTGATTAGTATGGTGTAAGCACTTCAATTTGTACAAATCATCAACACACTGAAATGGGCATAAATGTATTTATGGTCTATGTACAGAAGACTTAATTAAAAAAATAAAATAAAAATAAAAAAGTTTCAAATAAGTGCAAAATATGGAATACGTACAATTTATGCTTAATCACCGTCATGTACACACACATTTTAAAGATTCTGAATCTCAACTTCAGAAAAAGGAACAGCCTAGTAGTGAGCAAACCAAAGTTCATATAACAGGTTTATTCCCCAGCCAGTGCTCTACATTAAGTATACTTTATGTTTACCCCGTTTTGGAAAACATGCACTTCTTCCATGAAATGCTTTCATTTTTATTTTAATTAAATGGCAAAGGCTACAGTGAAGAAGATAAATCAGTGTATAAACTGGTTAGTCTGAAATCTGAGTGAGGACCAGCATTCTGAAATTTTTCTGTAATGGGTCAGTGTTGCCGGTCATCGGTTGACAAAAGGACACAGGCTGCTCTGGACAGCCCGAGCCCTGGAGGCCCTTCACCCTGCTGTACACTCTGGGCTCTCCATGCCCATACGGAGGTGGGGCAGCAGGAACACTGAGGACCAAGATTCTCTTCCAAAGTGTCCAGTGCACTTAGCAATACAGATACTCTCAAAAGTGACTCTGCATCACAGCCACGGGAATGGGATGGCACATTTCAAAAACTAAGCAGGATGGCCAGTCCTGCATTATTTCCAGTTAATGCTAGATTGTTGCTGCAGTGTCCTAAGAGATTCTTGCGATGCCCCAAACTGAAGAGTTCTGTTATAAAATGAATAAAGAAAAGCAGGGCCCAAGAAAGAACATAGGCAATAACAAGAAATACTTAGGGAAAAATGTTTTCCTTTTTGTGTGGATAGCACTTTACTGCCCCCTTTTGCACTTTAACTTCAGAACGAGTTTCTATGCAGACATTCTGGGCAAGTTTTTACGTAGCCAGAGAAAGAGCTGGGGGTCCACAGACGGTCAGAGGTTACCAGATATTACTGCTCAGAGTAACAAGTAATTACCTTAAAATTTCCAGCAAATGCACCACTATCTTCTCAGGGGCTTTACACCTCCAAGAAATAAGGTAGTAATTGGAGGCTTTAATTGACATTTTCTGCTATAATTTGAATGTGTTTGTGTGTTGGAACAATTGCCTATTTTCACAGGTGCCTCTTTTTTCACACTTTCCTAAAACAAATATGTGCAACATGAACCTGCTTTATTCAAGGAAAAGAAAAGGGACTAAAAGCAGGCTATACAATTTGAGCTATTAAAGTGCTATAAGCAAAGAGTATGTGTATGTGGGAGGGAGGGAGGGCATTTCAAACGCCACACCAGTGACAAGCAAACTCTTTTCAAGAAAAGGAAAGATGAGAAGCACAGAAATTCAAATGCACGGTGAGCTGATAGGCATACAAACCGGTTTAGCAACTCTTCAAGTTAGGCATATCGGTGCCTCTTTATCTACCTTTGGAAAAAGGCAATTAAACTGTAGTCTAAAGGAAAGTTTTATTTATCTACTTCTAATCTGCAATGACAGGGCTAGAGGGCCCAGTCCCTGGCCCAAAGGACCTCCACTTGCATTCCATAGGGTCTGTTTGTGTGCTGATGTGTATACTTTTATTTAAACGTAATCCATTTTCCTCTGTCATTCTACAATTACCGTATGAGTCAAAATAATATTAAGTTTCAC
This sequence comes from Nycticebus coucang, assembly GCF_027406575.1. Taxonomy (NCBI): domain Eukaryota; kingdom Metazoa; phylum Chordata; class Mammalia; order Primates; family Lorisidae; genus Nycticebus; species Nycticebus coucang. The sequence goes on along the minus strand of NC_069794.1, from coordinate 6,175,382 downwards.
AGCCTATGGCTGCACAATTGAATGAAAACTGACTCCTTTTGATGTTAATCTTGTTGTTTATTTGTGATATAAACCTTAAAACATGGGTGGCTAAAGGAAATTTTATTTTAAAATGTTCAAACATCATTTTCTAATAGTTCAAACATATTTTTCAGAAAATTGACACAAGTATTTCATTTCTTTTTTTTTTTTTTTGTGGTTTTTGGCCGGGGCTGGGTTTGAACCCGCCACCTCCGGCATATGGGACCAGCACCCTACCCCTTTGAGCCACAGGCGCTGCCCAAGTATTTCATTTTTATCTGTGCCATTATTTTTGCTGCGATAAAACTCTACAATTCACAGAAGGGCAAGCCTCTCACAGACTGAGGTTCAAAAAAATATATTCTCTATTTATTTATTAATAACCTATAAAGTCAAATTATACAGTGTGATATACAGATATCATTGTTTTCTTTTCATGAGTTAACAGAGACTAATTAAAAACAAAAATCAACCACCTACCTCAAAACAAAGTCTTTATTTATGAAACTGATCTAACCCCCCAAACAACCATTATCATAACTTTCCAAAAACAAAAACAAAAAACAAAAATCACCCTATTAATTGTGTAGGTAGATAAAGCAAAATTTGGGGTTTTAAAGAGTAAGGCTGGGATGCCATGAGGTACAGTGGGAAAGTAAGAAGACTAGTGATCTCACAAACGCCAAACTTTGTTCTGCTGGCTCGGCCACTCCGGCTCCATTATTGAAACAAGGATTTCATAACTCTCAGAGACAAGAGACACTGCAGGCCTCTTTCCCAACTGTAATTTGTTTGCGCCTGTACAGTCTTGTTCCAAACCATGCTTTTAGCAGAGTCTATAAAGGAAGGTGGAACTCTTGTTATTTATAGGTGAGACACTAGAAAGAAAAATGGCTTCATAGAGAAAGAAATTCAAAGGGCATATCCAGCTGGTTCCCTTGTTGTTTTAGATATAAGTGTTCAGATCCATTTGCTCATTTACCTGAGTGGGAAAAATCACAGAGATGAAAGGCATGTGTACGCCATCCAGGGAATGGCTTGGCATTTAAAACACTCAAAAAAAAAAAAGTGGAATTAAGATAGGGCACAGTGCAGAACGATACCACAGTCTGGAGCAAGGGTGTGTGTATTGTTTATAACAACCCTTCTCATCTCTTTTATTCCTGTCACATATTTCTTTTTAACTCCAAAGAATTCTGTCTATTTAGAAGTGTGATTCATCCATGTTTTATTGAAATGAAACCTCTCCCTTCTGGTGGGGAAAACGGCCAAAGGGGCCGCCATTCCCACTCTTCCAGGGCCAGCCCCCAGCCCCCTGCTCGCCCTCCCTAGACTGCAGGCTCCACGGATGCGCTGCAATGAAAGAATGAAGAAATGAGCAAGTGAGGCAGAAGGGGAGATGGAACTCTTAGTCCTGTCTTGGTGTAAGAAGAGAGCCTCCTTGCCAGTCAAGCGTAAGCAGCCAGCAACATGATTTATGAGGCCACTTTACAAGCAACTACACAGCTGCCTCCCGGGCACTTGCTCCTTCCTGGGCTCCAGAGGCGTGGGGACGGGTCTGTTGTGGGCGTGTGACAGGAGACACCTTCCTGCAGGTCTTATGGCTTTGCCAAGGAAGGAGAGAGGGCAGAGAAACAAAGTCGCCAGTCTGCACTGCTCACAGCAACATGGAACAAACCCAGGCGGGGTCACTGACCTCTGTACAGATCCCCCCCACCAACTGTGCACCTTACAGAGCCGTGAACCCCGCTCCTCTGTGCCTCTGTGGACAGAGGATTTACTTCCTGCTCTGCATCACCACTTGCAGCCTGGAATTATGTTAACCAATACCCCAAAATACCCGAGACATTAACACAACAAGCAGCTCCTGGGAGCTAAGTGGAATTGAACCGGATGGGGAGGAGGTGAAAAGAGGTGCTGGGCCCCTGAGTTCTGAAAGGAACGAAACTCAGGTTGTCAGAGGCCTCTGGCCAGCAGCGCTGGTCTGCAGGTACGCAGATGATGAGCCTTGTGAAAATGCAAACCAAGAGGCGGCCCTCTGGGGTCCAGAGAACCCCAGGCCCACCAATATTCACCGCCTGGCTTCCTAAAACAAACTGCTCCAAACTTGCAGAACATCAAAAGCCAGATGGGCTGTGCTGAATGAACCACAGGCGAGAAGCCAGAATCCCAGTTTGCTGCAGAAATAGGCCTGGACTTGATTTGAGTCTTCTCAGCTCCGACAAGCTGGAAGCTGGCACAGATCCCAAAATCCAAAATAAAATGGCATTTAATTGTGACTAGACTCTAAAAAAGATGTCATACTACCTCCTTAGCTTGACACACACTCAGCATCTAATCAAACGCATCTCTCGAAAATACGACCTCTTTTTCCTCCCTGTTAGAAATGAGCCTCCCTTTAAACTTTGAAAAGCAAAATTTTAATAGCCAAAAGAATAATACTCAATAAATGCATTAATATTATATACTGTAATAACCGCCTAGTCATCTTTTAAATGAGCTGATCATTATTCTTGTTTCCATTGGGTATAACCTTGTGATATCAAAGATTCAAGAAATCCAGTTAAAATTGCATGTCCATCATAAGGAGTTGACCATGAATCCAAATGGGCAATGAAAAAATTACACCCCAAACTTTCCATACACCTTGTCTGCACTGCCTTGAGCAAACGTACTCTGAATTTAGTTACATGATAGCTAATTAACTCTATGCAGCACCATAAAAAGGAGAGATGGAGAATTAAGAAGAGGGATCCTGGGCACCGGAGCCCCTGGGTTCAAATCCACTTATAAGCCACATATGACTTTGGCTAAGTTTATTGACCAGAGTGGCTTCGGTCCCTCCACTGGTATTTTGGGGATAACAGAAGTTCTTCTCTGGCATGGTCACTGTGAAGGTTTCATAAGTATTTACCAAGCAATTATAAGAGCAGCTGGCGCATACTATGTGCTATATGCAACTGCTGTTATACAAAATAAACAATGTCCACCAGGTGAGTTGTTTTCTAAATAAGAAATATCATGTAAGAGCAATGCAAAAAAGGCCACATTGCCCATCCCTCCAGGTTGAATTCATGCATTCATTAGCATGCTAATATATTACGGTGCCCTTTAGTGGATTATACAAAATGGATTCAGCCAAAGTCTACTCCGAGGCCATGACTGCATAGTTGAATGAGAAGGTCCAGGGTTACAAATGTTACAAGAAAGCACCAACGGCAGAAAGCAGAGGAGAAAGAATCTAATTTCGTAGCAGAAAGAAAATAAAAAGTTGCTTCGTACAGCAGGAAGTCTTAAAGAATGAGTAAAGTCAGGCAGATAAACAAAACAAAACACAACTTCAGAGAGTTAAAAGGGGTTATAGTCCTTACTCATAGAATATTTTCATTTGTTCTTCTTTGTCTCTAAAGGCAAATTGACCCCAAAGCCAGGCATGGAGTAGATATTCAGTTCATTAATAATAACTGACGTTAGTTCATTTTGGCCAAGCACAGAGCTGAGCTGTTGGAACACATTTAATCGTGACCACAACTTTGTTTCTCTTTTATCCAGCACTATTATATTGTTGTCCCTACTTTTGACCTGGGACAACTGAGAAAGGTCAAGGATACTGCACCCAGAATTACACAGCCAATAAACGGCCACCCTGGGATTAGGCTCAAACACCCGATTTCCAAATCACACACTCCTACCTAAGCTAAAATGGCAATTGCCCAGCTGTCTCTGCTAAATTGGATTGCTTAACCTACCCATTTTCATAGTCATTTTGAAAAGCAATAGATACTGATAATTCTCACCTTAAAAAGGTAGCTGTGGTCAGCTGTCCCACAGGGCCTATTTGTGCCACATGTGGGATCTTTTAGCCACAGCTGATGCATGAAATAACAGAGCACATTCTTAGGTGGACACACGAGAGACACAGGCTGCCCTTAGCTGAAATATTCCTGCTGTGATTTGCTCATTGTTTTTTGTATCTACTTGACTGTGCTTATAGGTAGATGCCCACATCTTCAAGACTCAAGCAGGTCCTCCCAGGGCTCGTTCTGATCCCAGGATGAACATCATTCCCTTCCTCCCACACCCCCCACTACACCCCAGACCAGGCGCCCTCACATGCCATGTGGCTGCCTCCACCTGGGCTTCTCTCTCCTGGCCTTGGGATTTACATCTGCGGTAGAGGTCATTCTGCTCTGTAACGCTTTAGCTCCCTCAGGGCCCCCCAAAGCAGGAATGGGACAGAAGCTGCAAGGTGAAGACCACGCATTTCTTCAGAGATCTCAAAACAGCTTTTAAGTCTGATGACCTAATGTTGAGCTGTTTTCCCCAAAAGGTCAGATCAGGCAGGGTAACAGTTCTCCAAGTGTGGCGGGGGAACTATAGCACCATCTTCCCTTGGGAACTTGTTAAAATGTAAATTTTGAGCCTCACCCTAGACCTCAGGAATCAGGAACTCTGAGGGTGGAGGGTTTTCCCAAACCTCCAAGTGATGCTGGTTCCCTAACAGTTGAGAGCCTCTGGTGTCCAGCAGCAGTCTCGGCCACTCCACCTCTGGAGGCAGACAGGTGATAGGCGTCCTCAAACTTTTTAAACAGGGGGCCAATTCACTGTCCCTCAGACCATAGGAGGGCCGGACTATAGTTTAAAAAAAAACCAAACTATGAACAAATGCCTATGCACACTTCACATAATCTTATTTTGAAGTAAAAAAACAAAATGGGAACAAATACAATCACACCGCCTCATGTGGCCCGCGGGCCGCAGTTTGAGGAACCCTGGAAGACAAGGGTGGCTCACACCTATAATCCCAGCACTCTGGGAGGTGGGAGGCAGATGGGTCCCTTGAGCTCAGGAGTTCAAGACCTGCCTGAGCTAGAGCAAGACCTTGTCTCTATTAGAAATAGAAATATTAGGTGGGCAGTGTATGGTGCCCCATGATCGCATTAATGTACACAGCTATGATTTAATAATAAACATAAATAAATACAAAATAAAATAAAATAAAATAAATATTAGGTGGGCATTGCAGGGGGCAACTGCTTGAGCCAAGGAGTTTGAGGTCCTTGTCTGTGACCTAAGCTAATGCCAGGTACCCCAGCTGGGGTGAGAATGAGACTCTGCCTCCATACACACACACAAAAAGACAACATCAGCAGCCACAAACACAAATCTGGGCTGTCTGTCCACGTGACGGACACTTATCGACACCAGTCCTGGCCAGCAGTGGGCAGAGACTGACGAAGTGAAGCTACATCTGTCCTTATCTTCCAGAATAGGAGGGTGGTGGAGGCCGGCATGACCTCCCGTGAACATTCCTCTTTCTACGTGTGACACATTTAACTATGAAATGCGAGATGACAGGGAAAAGATTCACAGAGATTGTGTTGTATCCGAGTCATACGGAAAGAGAGAAGGAACACATCTAGGAGAAATCATGACCTTCATGCCCAGTCCCTTATAATCACAACCAGTTTCCCGCACAAAAGGAGAAGGGGGACTCAAGGCCTCAAATGGTTCTTATCTAAAATGTACCCAAAATAGAGTTCTGGTAGTTAAGCAAAAAACATTTCTAACGACTTCTGCGCTTAGATACATGTCTGCCCTGCCCCACTCACTCAGGAGGCAATTCTGATTCAGGGCATTGTTTTCAGGACAGTGAACCAGCTGCAGTGGTGGAAAGACAAGGGCTGAAATTCCGAAGCATTTTTTTCAGTCAGCATAACCACGCTGGGCCTCAGCTTCATCCGCTATAATGTGAGAGGCCAGAAGAGATCATTAGAAAGGCATTTCTGAATTTGAAGGCCAGAAGTTCTACAACAGGTGCACAGGTCAGGTGCCCTGCAGGGAGGGTAGACTGGGAAAAACAGCAGAGAGGACTGAACGCAGGGCCTATACCCCCCAGTGAAGCCCAGCAAGCAAGAGCCCCAGGACTACCTATAATCACTCCTTTTCCCCCAGCACAAAAGCACTGACCTTCCTGGTTTACAACATCTGGACAGCACCCATGATTATGCTGGGGCAACCCAGGAGTGGTGTACCTACATGAGAATGACAAACACAGCCTTCTGCCTCAGTGGTGATGGGGACCTGAGTAGCAAGGATTAGAAGAGCAACACAAATACTGTAATTAAAACTAGATGCAACCGAATTTAAATGAAGAAAATAACCGGGATTGTTTAATTGCCACGTACAGAAAACACGAAGCACCCACAGTACTGAAGAAAACTGTTTTCCAGGCGTGGCACAACACCAGTGTGTGCCCACAACCGAGTACTTTGAACCTTTCACTATTCATGCTTCTGAGAATGGAAAGAGCAAACTATTAATACTTCGCTACTGCCAACTTTCTCTTCATATTTTGTTTAGAGAATTACTATGGGCAGAAAGAACTTGTTTTTATTTAACAGACCTATCCCCTACTATGTTTTCTTATTTGAAATCAGCAAGTATGCACTTACCAGCCACACAATGCTTTGGACTAGAATTACATATTTGAATTTATACATGAAAAGAAAAATATTTTAATAGCTTAGAGCCACTGCTGACTCTCTGCTGGACAAACAGAAATAGGTTCACCTGGCATTCAGTGTGAACTGAATGGAAAAACATCTCATACTTGGTTACCCACTCTTTTCATCGCTGGTTTGCTAGATCCACCATCCTCATCTCCAGCACTTCTGAAATAGCTCCATGCAGGTAGAACGCAGAGCTACTAGGTGGATAAGGGTTAGTAAACAAATGGCAGGGCTTTCCAGAACGATTTCTTTAATCACTTTAACCCTGTTGTTAATAGAAAGCTGGAGGCCAGGGCAATTCAGCTTCATCTTTTGTCATTTGCCTGCCATAAATATGCACCAGTCTGCATTTGAAAAGCTGAAGGGGGCTGCAAGCTTGCTGGACATTTATCATGCTCTGTTCCCTGTTAACAAGCAAATACTTTAGTTGAATGGGCCATTAGCAATCATTGTCAGATGCAGAATGCAAGGTGCTTGGATGTGATCAGCTTGTAAATTAGGGGGTGTCCCTCTCTTTGATGAAGCTAGATGAATGAAATCAATCTATTGATATAAAATTGCTGAATGAAGTTAGAAAGGAAGGTAAAGCAGCAGGCCCGGGGGGAACCAAGTCCATGTGAAATGTTTTTTCTTTTTGTTTTTTTTTTCCTTTAACATTTTTAGTATATGAATGCTACAAAATAATGCCTATAGCAAGTCTCACAGTAATGAGCAAAACAGGCAACCATGTAATCTATAAAATCATGTGGTCAAGTCAGCTGAGAATAAAATCAATGAAGTGGGTCTAAAACAGAATATTTAAGATCTAATGGAAATCTCTGTTAGACACTCAGGGAACACAGAAGTCTAAAGAGACCATATGTTGCTGTTAAAAAAACAACAAAAACAACAACACTAAATTCTCCTTTGTAAAACAACACACCCAAGTTCCAAGTTCCACTCCATCAAGAAAGACATTTAGGGTGTTTGCAGTTTTCAGGATTTTGAATGTCTTAAGAGTTTAGACGCTCCCAAAGAAGGGCTGAGACTTTTCTGCATTGCCAAATACGAGGCAATAAAGCATCCCCCCCCCCCAACTTGGCTCAACCCATTTGTGGATGTCACTATGCATGTAACCCAATCACCGTTTCAATGGCTGATTTTGTTTAATGACTAAAATGGAAACGTGTAGAAGGCAAAAACAAAAGTCCAGCTTATTTACAGGGTTGTTCAGAAGAGAGGGCAATAAAATCCAACAGCATGGAGATATTTTGGTTTTGACTTCAAGGTATGGCAGCACTAACAATTTTTATAAACCTATAATTTATACTAAGGGAGCCCATCCCATTCAACTCAAAGGTTAAGACTCACATTTAAGAGCCCATTGGTTTTGGCATATTGGATTACTACTCTTTTGAATTAAAACTAACCTCCCTCCTTTTTAATTTTTTAATATTTTTCTCCTTCCCACCCCCCACCCATCCCTCATCCCCCCAGACTGGGAAAGACAAAACTCACAGAAGAACTCTGTGGCTCAGGGAGAGGGACAATGTGTCCTGTTTACCTTTGCAACTCCCATGCATCCTGAGAGGGAGCTGGGTCTGAAAAGATGCCTGAAATCAAAAGGCCTGTGTTTTCTTTTCAGATAACCCCCGGCCCTACCTATCCTCTCTAGTCTCTGTGCCTTCCCAGCATGTCCCTCCCTGAAGCCCAAATAGATTAAGGCAACAACTGGGAAATGCAGTTAATCCTACAGGACGGCTGCTGCTGTTAGGGCAGGAGTTAAAAAGGAAAATCTCCCAGACCCTAACGACTGCAGTGATCTGAAGTTCTAATCAGGCCCCATCTCAATCTATAAAAAAAGGCAGTCAATGAAACCTACCTTTGCCATATTATCCACCACCAATAAGCAAGAACTGAGCAGCCTTTCTTTGCGGCCTTAGCCAGCCCGGACCACAAGTGGAGCTTTCATACTTTCTAATCCTAGTTTCCAAGTCTGTGAGGTTCTCAAATAATACCCAACAGCCTGGAGCAAGGGCCCTCATCTCTGCTCCCTTTTCAGAGACGTGTCATTTCTAACATCAAGCTAATCTATATGTTGCCATGGCTTCACCCTTTATCTGCCTTTACATCTTATGAACTGCATGGATTTACCACATTATTTTTATCTGAAAGACAGAAAATGGTGGTTTTATTGCCATACAATCAGATTACCGCTGCTGGTTTCTCTATGCCTTTTTACCATACTTCAATCAAAAGGGATCAGTTTCTTTATACTCTGCCCTTGGTGTACATCACATCTGTAAAGACCCAGTCTGGGTTGTAATCCCCTTATTAACTATGACCAGGGTTGATTTGCCTAAAAATAAAAGCAAATTGTGTCAGACCCTTTCACTTTGTTTTTGATTCGGAACTACAAAATGGATTACTAAAGAAACCTTCAGAGTTCACACGGCTAGTATAGTGCTGAATTTAAAATGAGAATTAAACAGGTTAAACAGGGGAGGCATGTCAATGGTTTACATCTTCCATCATGGGAGAAGGGCTGAATTGCTTATGTCTTTGTGTTCTTTGGCTTTGCAGACACAATGAAGCCACAGGGGTTTTTTCCAAGCTGTTCCGAACATGTCCCATTTGCCATCCTTCCTTCTTTGCTGTTCTTATATTCCTCCCCCTTCCCCATTCCAATTTCCCCCTTAAAAACAGAGGGGGGAGCTCTCCCCTGAAAGAGCTAATTCCTGACTAGAAGCTTATAGTTCTATGGGTCTGCATATTTTACTCAAAATATTTTAAACAGTTGAACACTCCTCTTTAAGGCTCTGCTCTCCAACACAAAGGGTGAGCTCGTAGGCAAAGCCATGAAGATGTGTAATAAATGACCTGAAAAACAGGTTCTTTATGTCAGCAGCCAAGGAAGGCAGACTCTAGGCAGATATGAGGACCATTTTCATCATTTTTCTTAAAAGAGCAAGTCTTTTTTGTCTAATTTACAGTGAAGTATTTGAAGAATTGCATTTTCATGAAACCTTAAATGAAATCTTTCTTAATTTTTTTTTTTTTTATTAGGGCCTACAATCTGTATTTCCTCTTCCCTGCCACTCCCATTTCTATGACGCATCGCTGCGGTCTTGCTGGGACCTCAAAGAGTTTCCCACTAGGTAAACGCACTCTGAAACGTCTCTCCGAGTTAGGTGTCACGCGAAGCTCCTGGGAGCTACCTGAAAGATGCACGATGGAAAGCTCTGCCCCAGAAGACAAGGGAGTAAGACTTAGTTGCTCCGGTTGCAACGTCCGTCTGAAGGCAATTATCTCGCTGATCCACCAAAAGGATTCACTTCACTAAGTTTACAGATAAGAGGCTTTATGAGAATTAATATAAATGCCCCAATTGTTCTTCAGTTGACTCTCTGTATGGAAAAACCATTCCCACTTGTACTTTTTAGCTGGTCTGGGCCAATGGCTAATTCACCTGTCCACATACCACAGCTTAAAAGTCAGAAACATTTAGAAACGTTAGGAGTCATTTGCATTTCTTTGTATCCGTAGGACAAGTGTCAACAGCTATGCTTTGTGAAAGATTTAGAACCAAGTGCTTTACAAATCATCTTAACCTTCCGCTTCTGTTTCTGGGGCTCTAAGTTGTAATTGTTGGGGTTAAGAAGTACAGTCTCTAGATCCCCAAATCAATTCTCATCTGAAAAGAAGATGACCAAACACACTGTGTGCTATGGCTTTAGTCCTGTCTTTGTGCTCTGTCTGGCTCAGTTGTCCTGTAGAACAACGACAGTCCATTACCTACAGTTTATCATCCTGACAAAATGTGAGGAATGTGGATGTGAAAGCACTGACAATTCCACCCCTGGTGCTGTGAGCTTTTTTCTCTCTATATTAAACCGACAAGATTAACCCAAACGCAAACTGTGGAGCATAGTTCAAGGGGCTATTCAATCAGTGCTGAATGTGCATTTGTTTACCTACAAAAATAAGAATTTCAGACACAATGGAAGGCAGGCTGGCTTATATATGTTATTGAATGGACTGTTTAAACAGCACTATCCATTGTAGTTTATTTTATCAATCTTTGACAGGTCTGTATTTATTCAGGGCCTGACTGTGGTAAAGCCCATGTATTATACTCTATCTGGATACTATCCAGCCATTCTTTTGTATCAAGTCAATCAATATCAGGAATTCAGTATTATGTAGGGGAAAACATTACATGAGAAAAGCAAAATGCTTTGTAACTAACTGGTATGTGACGATGTCTAGCAACCCTGGACATAAAAAATTAATCCTTGATTAAAATTTTCAACAAAGTCAGTGTAATTCATTCCATAATGTCATACCAACACATTTGCTCACTCTAAAATACAATTAGTATTTTTTTTTAAGAGCCAATTATTTTATTTTGGCAAAATGTCACACTTGGAAAAAGAATGCTCTAATGAAATGTTAATTAAAAATGGAAGCAAGGCGTTGCAGTTCTCTGCTGGATGTAAAAAAAAAAATCATAAACAACCAAAATGGCTACAACTGACCCAACTCTACCCGAAGCTAAGGATGCGGTGAAATGAGTGAGCTGACTGGCAGTGGCTGAGGTTTCAGTACACAGAAACTTCTTCAGACTATCACATACACTCTCCAGGATGGGAGCAGCAGACAATGTGATTAAAGTAGTTATGGAGACACTGAATTCACAAAAGACTCTCTGGACCCTGTATGCAAACAGCTGCTGCATGTTCTCTATGTAGACCACCTGCTAAAAAAGCTGACCTCCGATGAAACAAATCTAATTACCAAATGGCTGCTTCATCACCAACGGATCACTCCACAGTTCCCAGGAGCTGATGGGAAACTTCAATGCATTTGATTACCTTTCTGCCTCATCATGTTTACTGACTGAAACTTTTCCCTGGAAAATAAATATGCAACTTCCCCAAATAAAGCAACTGCTTGGAACCAGGGGTTTTTCTTTATTTATTCTCAAACTTAGAAAAGGCTCTTTCATATCATTCCTCGGGGAAGAAATCTTTGGATGTCTCAGGCTAGCTTTTAGCTGCATGGTTTGGCCAAGCAGATTTTTTTCCAGGGACACATCTTCCAGTCCTCGGGCAAACCATTATCATGAGAATTTTAAAAGAAATTCTACTGCCGAGGACAGCGAGGGCGCAGTGCAGGGAGGCAGGCTTCTCAAAAAACGCAGGCCCCAGCAGGTCTCTAACGCTGGCCGCCCCTTGGAAAAACAGACTAATCTTATCACCGCAATGGTGAGTAAAGAGCAGTCACCTCCCCCACCCGGACTCATTATAAAAAGAAGATATTAATGTCCAAGCCTCAAGATGAAATAATTATTGCTCTACCTTCCTCCCCCCAAGTTGCTGTTTCTAATCCTCCTCCTGGGTACACACAGACTAACAGTTAATAATAAGGCAAAGATACATATACTGAGCTGAAAGCGGAAGAAGTTAATGGGAATGTCTTTCAACGAGATTTAAATATAAATGTTAAATCTTCATAGGAACAAAAAAAAAAAAAATCACCCTCAAAGAGAACCGGTCAGTGAAAGTGCGAAGCGGGGCTGACAGGCCGCCCGGGGGAGGGGCGCGGCAGCCGGCGCGCATTCGGCAGGGAACAGTGACCTCTGGAGGCGCAGCGCGGGCAGCGGCCGCGGCCACCCCTGCCCGCTGGCCGCCGGCCTCGCCAGGCTCCCAGGGCCGGCTCTGGGGCGCAAGTCCCTGCTCCGCGCTCGCCTGCACCACCTAGGGCCTCAGGGTTCGGCATCGGTGTGAAAGATGCGCCCTCCAGTACTTTATCTGCAAATCCAATCTTACATTAAAAATTTAATCCATACCAGATCAGATTCCATGGAAGGAGGCGGCATTAAAGTAACTTTTAAAAATGAGCAGTGTGTGTAAAAGTGCCTTCTAGCGAAATCTGTTTGAACGATTTATAACTGTTTCGTCTTTGCTCTTGTAATGACGGATGTCTTGGTGAGCATGCTGGTGGATTCGAAATGCTCCACGCCTAAGAAAGTGGACACATCTAGTGAAGGTGTGATTTCTAAATCGATGCCTCACTCCTCGCTCCCAAATCCATGCCCTACTTGCTCAACTTCGATTAGGCCACTGATCCTGCTTCTGGTCTCAAACGTTTACCCCAAAAGAGAGCTAATGTCTCCGTACTTTTCCCCCAGTTTCCCAAGAATAAAATTCCATAATTCTGTAAAGTATTTTTTGGCTGTGATTCCAAATGAGGTGATATGCAATGCTGAATGCCCACATGACTTAGGAGTTATGGCCATATACATTTAGGACGGATTGCATTTTCTGAATTCTGAATGTACTGCTATAGCCCAGATGAAAGTAACTCTTCACAAGGCCGGGCTCTCCCGCCTATACTGTTGAATAAAAGCAAATCTGAGGCAAAGGATCCCATTCCTGACCAGGGGCTACAAGGGCAAAGACTTCAGGAGAGTCTGCTGGGAAGGGCCCTAAGCTTTGGCAGAAGCTGTCCTAAAGATCAGACTGCACAGAGTTCGGGGCCATTGGTTTATAGACCAAGGAAGAGGCACACTTGAAGAGGGCCCTTCCGGAGAAGCCGAAGGCTGGTCTCCAGGCGGGAAGGAGAGGGCTAGACTCCCGAATTCTCCGGCGGGCCAGGAGAGCTCCCCGCGCACCTTCGGTTTGGCGGCACGGTGCCTAGAGCAGCCGGTTCGGGGCGCAACGGGTAACGTAGCTACCCAAGGTCCCCTCTCCGAGAGTGCGCTCCTCTGCCCCGGTCCCTCCACACCCGTCGCCCGCCCGCCAGCCCGCGGGGCCCCGGACTGCGCCGCCTGCGCTCCGCGAGTGCAACATCTCCAGTTCTTTCCAGAGACCGCCGATCCCTGCGCGCCGGCCAGCCCTGTTAATGGCCTTGTCCTCCGTCTTCGAAAAAGAGAGACTCAAGTATCGCTATCTGACACCTTCCCGGACGTGACACCCGACCGTCCAGGGGCTTTTAGCGCCGGGCCGCGCTTGCGGGAAGAAAGGCCGGGAGGCCGCCCCTGCGAGCCGACGCGCGGGCTGGAAAATCGAGCGGAGAGTCCCCACCTAGTGAAATGTGGAGGGGAGCGGGAGAGGACAGGGGACCGAAGTTCCAGAAGCAGAGCCGAGGTTCCGCGGGCCGACCCTTCCCCCCCGCCCGCCAGGACCGCACGGCGGACCCCGGGTCGAGGACCTAGCAATACCGCGGATGCCACTTACTTGGAGTTCGAGGAATTCCAATAGATAGGCTCTAAAACTATCGATCTGGAAATCGCAGTTCTGCATAAAACCATCAAAACTCCCCAGCAGTACTTCCACACGGAGTCCCTCCTCACGGCCATGGCTAAGCCACTCCCAGCTCCGCGCACTCCGGGCCGCGGAGGGACAGGACGCGGGCAGGGAGCCGCAATCCTCCGAAGCAGACTAGGGGGGAAGACCGCAGGCACCCGCAGACAGCTTCAGGCTGCGCCGCGCAGCTCCAGCGACCGCCGAGGCCAGGTGCGCTCGCCCTCCGGGGCCCTCAGGGCGCAGGGCGGGAACGCACGCGCGGGGCGCAGCGGCGCGGCGGACTCGGGGCTCCGGGGCGCCGCGCCGGACGCAGCTCGGACGACCGACTCCCGTGCGGCTCCAGGGTGCCGGGCCAGCCGCGGCGGGCGGGAGCGGGGCTACGGGGAGGGCGCGGAGCCGGGACACAAAGGCCCGAAGAGGAGAGACGACTGGGCGCAGGGCGGTGGGGGCTGCGCCCCGAGAGTGGTCGCCTGTGACTATAGATCCAGTGGAGCGGGCAGCGGCCCGAGTGCGCGGGCGCCGCGTCGGCGCGGTTCCATGTCCCGGAGCGCGGAGCGAAGAAGGGCGCCTCCGGGCGCGCAGGAGCCTCCTCAGTCCTCGCAGCTCCCGGCCGGCGGAGCAAGCAGGAGGGAGCTCGGTCCCTGCCGCGGGCGCCGGATGCTCGCGGGCCTTTGTGTACGGGGAGGGCTCCGGGACCGAATCTGTGCGCTGCCCTCGCCTCTCGCAGGCTCCGCTGTCCCCGCCGAGGAGAGTCCGCGCGGCCGGCCCGCTGTCAGAGCGCTATAAACGTGGGGCTCCGCCCCGCAACGCGAAGCCCATTGGCCCATCGCGCGGCAGCCGCGCATTGATTGGGCGGCCGGCCCGTCCGTCTGTCGCCCCCGCCCGGCCCTGGACGCCGGCAGGCGGGGCTCCGGCTGACAGGTGAGCCCCGCCCCGACCCCCAGGGCTTCTCCGCTGAGCAGCACAGGGAAGAAGCGACTCTGAGCCTTGCACACGGGCGCCCCCGGTGAGGCGGAAGGCCTCCCGGAGGCCCCGGAGACGTTGATATAGGCACAGCCAAGTGTGGAGAGGAGGACCAGGGGTGGCCACCTGTGTCCCCGCCCGCCCACGCGTGTCGCCGCGCCCGGCCGTGCCTTCATCGCGGGCAAATGTCCGAACTTGAAAAGATAATCCAGACTCGCTCTGAGTCGAGGCAATGGGTTTCCTTTGAGTTTCCCTCTGTATAGGACTAACTTACACATAGCACACACACCCTCCGAGTCCCGGTTCCCTTCGCTGTTTCCCAACATGCCTCCGAGTGAAAGGTTTCTGACTTCATTTGGGCCCCAGTCAGCTCGTCCGGCCCAGTCAATATGGCTGGGAAATGCAAAGAGACTCCAGGGCCCATGGCGCCGCAATCTGCAGCCGGTCACAGGGGCGTCAGCGTCTTCGCTCTCCACTCCTCACTTTCTTCGCGAGACTCTCTTCCGCCCTTCACTGCCCGGGAAAGCAGCGCCTCCCAATCCTGCGCAAACGTTGCCGGCGCACACATGCCGGTGGGGACGACTTTCTTACTAATCGGCCTCCCGGAGACACTGACGCTTCCCAAGGTGACCGAGAATCTAGGAGGTTGCGAGGACATACATCCGCGTGTGATGTAAAGGTCGGTGCGTGTGCTTCTTATTCAGCGTCTACAGACCCAAATGCAGAGGTGGCAGGAATCACCTTCTCCGCTAAGCGCTTGACCAAAGCACGAGCTCAAGCAACCGCGTCAAGGACTTCCACGGACCCACAGCGCCCACTAGCGACCAGTTTTACTTCTCCACATCTCGAGATCACAACGGTCAACCCTACTGGGATCCAGAATCCTGCAGAATCTAATCAAGTCAGAAAGTCTTTTAAAATGCTGGACGGCAGGGAGAACATGGTAGAAACAAGGCAGAGTACAAATGTAGCTCAGTTTTAAAAATAAACAGAATAAAATATGTTGTACGCCCATTTTTTTTAATGCTGTCCACACCAGGATTTGTTTCAAACAGAGAACTAGAGAGAGTTTTGTAGAAACTACAAAAATTCTATTTTTAAACCAGATTATGCACTAGATTTAAAAGAGGAACACCTAGTTTATACACTTGTTTTTATTTCACTCTTCATTCTTCTTTGTAACAATTTGTGAGGACTTTGATGGTGCTTTAAGTTTTTGGAAATAACTGTTTATCAACCAGGATGTGAAAAAAATGGTAAAGACTAGTGTGTTAAGGCAGAAAACATTAAGGCATTCCATGTACTAAATAAATAATTCCAGATAGATCTTTAAGAGAGCATAAAACTTCATTTTTTGTCATTACTAGTTTTAAATAAGCCTTTAACTTGATTATTTTAATGGCTCAAACACGGCATATCGACTTAGAAGATTCCTAGAAAAAACTAAAAGGGACATGCATGATGACTTGTAACTTCACAAGGGTAAAAAAGGATTGGTTTTTAATATGCTTAAAGAAATCACTTAAGGAATTCATTCAAATTAAAGAGCTTAAAAGAACTGAGTGTATATATGCATGGTTCATGTTTAGCAAACTTGAATTGTGACCTTTTAGCTCACTACATCCTCTTCTCCAAGTAAACTAGAGGAAACACAGGAAATTTGCATTGTCTGAAAATAACTCAGCTTCCAAAAATAACATTTCCAGTGTATCAGATATTCTCACATCCAAAGCATTTTACTTTAACAAAAATAATGTGCATACACAGCAAAAAATCTGACACAAACATTTCCACAGTATAGCTTTAAAGTGGGGAATATACAACTTATTTTCAGTATAAATTTGATGTACAGACTATGTGAAAACCAAAAGCAATAGCAAACAACTTCAAGATGTCAATGTTCTACTACTGTTTAGATAGTAATCATTAAATAAAAGCATCACCTCAAGTCACTTGTATCTACTAGATGCATCATGCCAGACAAAAAGTCATTCATATTGGCATTACAAAAGACAAAGCAAAAATGCTGAAACACCCAAACCAAAAGCCAATCACATCAATATAATACCTCTTTGTAGTTGGACTTAATTTTGCAATTAAATTCTTAAAAAAAAAACAGAAAGTATTTAATCCCACATCAAAAAGTGAGTAATTTAAAGAGGAATTTTCTAAAAATCAAATTAATGAAGATTTGGCAATTTCAAAGATACACTGTAGTCAATTATAAAAATTAGTTAAGTTGAATAAATGAGGAATGAGGATGGCAAATATAAAAGTGAAGTAATTCCAGCTTAAGAGTAAAATCAATGTTGCCTCCCCAACATGTATCTTACTAACAGTCATGCTCTTGCCCCTTTAAATTCCTAGTCATGTTTTGGTCTTTAGACCTTTTGATTGTTTTTTATACAGTAGTCCATCAATTCTAAGGGAAGTAACTTCTGGCCAGCACCCCTGGCTCAGTGGCTAGGGCACCAGCCACACACACTGGAGGTGGCGGGTTTCCAACCCCGCCTGGGCCTGCCAAACAATGACAACTACAACACCAAAATAGCCAGGCATTGTGGCAGGTGCCTGTAGTCCCAGCTACTTGGGAGCCTGAGGCAAGAGAATCACTTAAACCAAGTGTTTGAGGTTGCTGTGAGGTGTGATGCCACAGCACTCTACCAAGTGAGATTGTCTCAAGAAAAAAGAAAAAGAAAGAAAAAAGAAAAGAAAAAAAGAAGACAAGTAACTTCTAAAATACAAATTGTATCTAAATGTTAACTTTACGGAAAAAACATCTCTGAAATGTAATACTATGTTAAGTGTTGCCCAAGCCATGAACTTTCTATGAGCTGTAAGCTTCTGAACTCGGATACCTTTTGTTTCCTGGCATTGTTTGCTGTTTTTATTTCATACAAGTCTCTCAAGTTTTTAGAACTCTTCAACAAATCACATTTGCCCAATGTATCCCTGAGGATACAACTTTCTTAAAATCAACTTTACCATACATTCCTACTCCACCTATCTGCTTTGAAAATTTGGATTACTATACACAGAAGCATTTTATGCTACAGCTTTATTTGTTTGGCAGCAAAAGTATTACATCTGGCCCTTGGTCAAAAGAAACATTTCTCCCTTTGTGACGCTTGGTAACGACTCATGCTTTATAAACTCTAAAAACATATTCCTCCCAAAGCAAAGTACCCTATTTCCCACTAGCAGTCATTTAAATGTCCAGCTCATCCTATCACTTCTTCTTCAGTATTAGTGCAAAAACAGCACCCATGGGAATACAGGAATAGCTCCAATGAGCATGGGTACCTGGCATGAAACCTCATTTCCTTGTTTAGAAACCAAGAGGTTCTGAAGGACCAAACTCCAGGTATCATTCCAAGGTGAGTTACATAGTTGGTGGAGATGAAGGAGCAGGTAACAGCTAGCTGGGCACTGTTCTGACTGTATCACTCATTCTAACACTTTAACCTCTCCCAGCAAGATGCCCCTTTTATGGACTGATCTGAAAGAGATGTACGCATGTGAACATTAATAAATTAAAAATAAATTAAAAATTTTATT
Source organism: Nycticebus coucang (assembly GCF_027406575.1). NCBI lineage: Eukaryota > Metazoa > Chordata > Mammalia > Primates > Lorisidae > Nycticebus > Nycticebus coucang. The sequence goes on along the minus strand of NC_069794.1, from coordinate 6,157,039 downwards.
GTTATAAATAAAGAAAAATTACTGATGACAGTGATAAAGTAGATGAACAGATCTACTCTGGGTCTAACAAAGCCATTTTTGCCCCCCTCATTGTACCACTTGACAATAAAAGGTTCAGTAGCACTTAAAAACCAACTGCATTTATGTAATCCTTTTAACTTTTTACTCTACTTGTCATTTATTTAATACATTGTGAAAACCTAGAAAATAAAAAATTGCAGTTTACAAACTCATTTTATTCTAACCCTAACACACACAGGTCTGGTAATTAAATTGTGCCAACCTTAGAAAATAGAGTGGCGCCTGTGGCTCAGTGGGTAGGGTCCTGGCCCCATATGCTGAGGGTGGTGGGTTCAAACCCAGCCCCAGCCAAACTGCAACAACAACAAAAATAGCCAGGCATTGTGGTGGGTGCCTGTAGTCTCAGCTACTCAGGAGGCTGAAGCAAGAGAATCACCTAAGCCCAGGAGTTGGAGGTTGCTGTGAGCTATGTGATGCCACGGCACTTTACCGAGGGCGATAAAGTGAGACTCTGTGTCTACAAAAAAAAATAAATAAACTGACACTATTAGGTAAGTACACACTTTAGTTGATGGTGAAACTGCTGGATCACTGAAGATACTACCTAATAAAAGACATAGATTTTTTTTTTTTAAATATAAAAAATACAACTGTCCAACATCCTCTGGTTAACCACTGGAGCCTCAGGAACTTTAACAGTAATCTTTAAATACAGCTTCCAGTGAAATGTCAAAAAATTTATAAACCCAAGAATGACTGAAGTATAAAAGCACTCTTTCACTAAATTTGCCCGGGCACATAAAAAGGTGTCAAAATAAGCATTCTGATTTGTACTTTGTAAAACCAAAGTTCCAAAGAAGTACCTTGTAAGAGGAAGCTAATACACAAACACAGAAGACCCTAAGTTTATCTCAAGTCTTTTGCATTCCCCCTTCAAAGGGGAATTCAGTACCAAATCAATTACTCCAGTAGTTATAAACACACAAAATACATTAGAAACTGTTAAGTTTATCACCCAAGGATCTCAACATAATGGGAATGGGCCACATAAGGAACCAGACCTACTGTACTGAAACGTACATGTGATGCATGTCCTATGTATGAAAATTAGGCCAAACTAAGGAGGCGGTCGGGGTATGGAGGCAGTCAGCTGTGGAGGTTCTACCGTATATAATTATCTTAAGCAATGGCGAATCTGCTACAAGATGTATAGTGCAGTGTATTAGCAAATGGAGATCTTCTAGATTAACTGCACCATTACCTCCTCCATCATCATGGACAGATGAACGTCCCACTACTGGAATAAATTAAAAACAAAAAATTACCAATAATATACTCAATAGTGAAGGAATGAAGACCACTGTTAAGCGGCAATTCACAGATGAGAAAGTGGGGCCTACTGTTTGTACTTCAACACCCATCCTAGATTCCTAGACTGTTTCACCTTCAGTAGTCCTCTCAGGTCTTTTCACTAGTAACACTCTAGTATTTCAGGGTTCATAAGACTGTCCCGGAGGAGGGAGGTAAATGGTCTGTCTTAGCATTTAGCATTTCTCATGGCCAGTAACACAAAAACAGATGAAAGGTTCTAGGTGTAAAGCAGTAGAAATCCAGGCAACTGAAATCAGACACTCTAGCTAACAGTGATAGCTTAGGAGCAATGGCAGTTAAGTGACAAACTGAGATTTTTTTTTTTTTTGCAGTTTTTGGCCGGGATGGGTTAGAACTCACCACATTCGGTATATGGGGCCGGCGCCCTATTCCTTTGAGCCACAGGCGCCACCCCAAACTGAGGCTTCTTAACATAAAAATGAAGCATTAGAAATGATACATAGAATTCAACAACCTAACATTCTGTGATTCAGAAAATTAAAAAAATACAGACCACTGAAAATCCTTTTAAGATACTGCTCATCTAGGAAAGGGAATCATACAAAAAAAGCTATGAACACACACTAGCACAAATAAATGACTAAGATGATAACTGAGAGCAGAAACAACCTAATTTGCTACATTTTCATAAGGGAAATGTGGTAAATCTCAACACGAAACCCCTCCCCCTCTTTGAAGCATTAAAGAGTACTCACACCAAGCTAATTTAAAGGTTTAGTTTGTATTATACAATTGGTAATTCTTCAAACTTGACAATATAAATGGCAATAACTACATATTTTAAATACTGTCATAAAAATGAACAGTCATTAGTTAATTCTATAATGCATTAATAACCTAAAAAACAAACTAAGAATAAAGGCATATTTAATAAATTAGGGAACATTTTAATTGCTAATAAATTGGGAGAAAATTTTAACTTTTGTAATATATACAGAAAGGCAGTGGAAACAAAGAAAACAAATTACTACATTGTTGCACCACAGAAAAGGCTGGGGTGTATGATATTAACAATTACATCCTCTTTTCTGTAGCCTGGCAGACTAATAATTACCAAGTACAGGAACAATTTTAATATGTTGAGTCTCTAAGAGCAAGCATATACTGTAATGTCATTAAGCAACTTACTGTGACTTCATACCGTGTGTGGCAGTAAGAAATTTTTTTAAAATTAAAAGGCACGCATAAGCTGATTTCAAATATTTGAAGTCCAGGTTTACTCTTTAGCTACAATGTTTAGAACACTTGTTTTGCAAAACAATTTTAAAATAAACATTTCCAAAAACTTGAATACAGAATTTACGAACAATGAATCTGTACCAAAAAAAAAATAAATAAATAACATTAGAAAAAAAGTATAAGCATCATAAAATAATTAGAGCTAACCTAAATTTAGAAGTAAAAAAAGATTTGGTAGGCAACTTATATTCTTTAATAAAATGAATGATTTTAGAGTAATAGGTGTGTTTAGTTTTCACTACAGTTCATGCCTATTTAAAATTCTATCTTTAAAGATATTTAAACTGATTTTATTATTCCTTACCACAATTACTCTTTGAAGAGCTCAAAACTTGAAAAGCAACAGCATTTTTTTTAGCATGCACACACAAAATAATCTACCATTTAGTCATTTCATTAACTTATATTTTTCAATACTAAATGATCAAATTGTTTCAAAAATCTTGGGAAACATCATCTCTACTTGATGACTTGTTTATGCATGTCAGGTAGCAATTTAAAACAAACATATGGAAGGATAAATGAGGCAGATTCTAGTGTATAAAACCATAGTCATCCAGAAAAATTCCACATGCAAAAAACTTATAAAAATTTGAATGTTTGTCCCAAAACTAAACATGCAAGTACACTACACTGAAGATGATCTGACCACCTTCACCTTTTTATAAAGCACAAAAGCTAAGTTCTTTCTGATGGCCCACTCTGAAAATGATCTAAAATTCCATAAATTTTTTAAAAGTATTTTCTAGTCTTTATTAAGTAAAATTTGTGGTGATAATACTTATATCCTAAAACAGAGGCACAGGTTTGAGTACTTAACTCTTGAGTGTTGTTAGTCTTTCTTAAAATAGTGATGTCATAATTGCTCTATCAGCTTAGTTGATATTTGTAAAAATAGCCATTAGTTACTAATTCACAAGTATATTTAATGTACATATAAACCCTACGTTAAAAGTATAAATGAGAGGAAATACAGTATAGTTTCAAGACTTCTAAAATTGTTGACCATCAAAAAGTAAACCACCCTCTAAGACTTAACATAACTTTAAAAAAAATTGCTTAAACATATGAATTTAAGACTTGACTTTATTCAGCAAAATCATTTATTTACACAATGGGGAATGCTGGCTTGATTTTGTCAATGAAATAAAAACAAATTGAACAGAGACAATACTGAACTGTATATATATATTTTGTATCAGAGTTGACCAACGGTTTCCTTACCTGTATCAGGAACATCAAGAGCAACAGTATCACAAGGACACTGGTTTAACAATATACCACATAGGTCCAGTAATACCCTGGGAATTTTCCAATGCAATCACCAACTTTTCCTTTTTTTATAAATATATAAAAAAAAACAAAAACCAAAACCAGCATTATGATGTAATAAACAGAGTATAACTCTGAAGTCAATGGGTCAGTAAAAACCTTATCAGACCATCCATAGTTTACTAAGTGATCTGCTCTTTTTCAGACCACAAATACAGAATCCAAACAGGTGAAAAATATATCACTTTTTAGAAGACAACAATGATCTGATAAGGATTTGACTTAATGGAAGGGGGGGGGGGAAGGAATTGCAGAGCATAGCCCCTATTAGAACAAGCTAACTTTCCAGATTTTACAAATGAAAAAAAAAAAAAAAAAAAAGAAACAAAACAAAAAAACCACTTCAACATGAAGCTACCATACAAAGTTTTTCCATTTTTCTCGGTAAAAAGTTCAGAGTTTGATTTAATCCTGGGTTTTTAATGAGAAGGACAGTTTAGGCCTGGACTTTCCCTTGCCCAAGATAATTTTTTGTTCTTCTTTTTGTTGACGCTGTCGCTCTTGCTCTAGTTTCATCCTTTCCTCATGAATCTTTCTTTGTTCTTCAACAATTCTCAACTGTTCTTCAGCCTGAAAATTTAAGTAAAATTGAATAAATGAATGTACTAAAGCATAACATGTACCCTGAAAATATGAAAATCATGTACCAATAAAATAAAATTTCAAAAGTGCAAATGTAAAAATGGATAAAAATTAGGACTTTCTACGAATTCTGGATCCTATTGTAATATTTTGAGTATCAGGTGAGAATATAATTAATGTGAACATACAATATAGAACATTCTGATCTGGGTAACTACAAAACTATCTAATCTCAAATGGACAGTGGTATAATTAATATCTTTAGTCTCAAGCAAACAGCTCCTGCATTCTCCTAGAGAAAACCTTCCTTCTTCACCAAGAAAACTGAGGCCAATCTCCTAAGGAAGTCTCTCCTTCCTGCCTCCTGGAGACATGATACCCACCATTCTCAATTATCAACCAGGAACAATTTTACCCATCTCTCCCAGAGACATTAGGCAATGTGTGGAAATGATTCTGGTTGTCACAAATAGGGATGGCTCCAGACATCTCATGGGCACAAGATAGAGAATGGGGGCAGTAGTGTACATCCTACAATCCTCAAGCCAGCCCCACAACAGGGAACAAGCCAGCCCCAAGCATAACCAATGCTGAGGTAGAGAAACCCTGTTCTCTAACCCGTGAAATTTTTAATCTGTTATGAGGAGTTGTTCTTTTATCCCTCTGACCTTGATGTTAAAAAATTCACTATATCCTTTGAGAGCTGCTTACCTCAAATTTCTATTCAAAGTCAAATTTTAGGTCACTGCTTCCATCTCTTTTATTCTGCTGAAATTATGTTCTAGATGGTCAAAAACTAGGAATAAATTCAGTGACCTTTCTCATTTGAACAAATTCCTGTTCACTTACATATCTTAAATTTTTTTTCCTCCCACGTATGCTCTAATACAAACACTAAGGTTCTCCACCTGATTACTTCTTTTGTCTCTACTGGTAAATTTTTTTTAGTAAAATGCAATATGACTGGATTCTAGGCTTTAAAACACAAGAACACACAGGAAAGGTAACGGATTATGGTATGCAACACAACATGTTTTTTATTTAAGTAGGGAAGAATATAAAGAGGTTTAAGAAAGCAATATGGGGTAGACTGCTAGGTAGGTCTACCCCCTTTTCCTTCATTATATTTATAGCTGACCACTGGACATACCTGCTACTTGGGAGATCTAGGGTCTCCTCAAAATTCAACATGTTCCAAGATTTAAATTATTCCACCCTATCCTTAAAATAAATCCACTCTTTCTATGTAGGCAGACTTAAAATCTGACTTTGAATAGGATGAGATAGGCAGCTCAAAGGATGTAGCGTATTTTTTAAGATCAATGTCAGACAGGGGGAAAAAAGAACTCATGGTAACTGAGATTAAAATAGGTAGGTTTTCTCAACCCTGGCACCCAAATTGTTTGCTTTCTTCCTGTGAAACAACAAAACAGCCATCAAGATTATTAACTCTTCTTTTATATCCTCTGTCTAGAATTAATTTTTCCTATCTATTGGAACCATACCAGTCAGTTCAGGGCTGCACATTCCTTGCATACCTAAAATGGTGTCTGTTTTCAGTGCATCCTTCGATCTGTGCTACACATACTCTATACATATTGTTAGACTCACCTTTCTTCACCATCATTCTCTCTTGCCCTTAAATTTCCAATGACTTTCACTATCCACAAAATACAGTTTAAAGTTCCTAAACTGGCATGCTATTTAAAACTTAAGATTTCCTGGCTTGGCACCCGTAGCACAGGGGTTATGGTGCTGACCACATACACCAAGGCTAACGGGTTCAAACCCAGCTGGGCCAGCTAAACGACAACTGCAACAAAAAAATAGCCGGGCATTGTGGTGGGCATCTGTAGTCCCAGCTACTTGGGAGGCTGAGGCAAGAGAATCACTTAAGCCTAAGAGTTTGAGGTTGCTTTGAGCTGTGACGCCACAACACTCTACTGAGGGAAGACATAATGAGACTCTCTCTCTTAAAAAAAAAAAAAAAAAAAAAAGAAACTTAAGACTTCCTATTATCTAGGTCCAATTCTGTTCCTACCATCCTTTTAAAATATCCTACCTATCATGATACCCCTTCCTTTGCGCACACCAATTTTTCCTCACATTGAAACATTACTAGAACCTATCACTCTTTTCCTTCAACTTTTACTAATAATGTAACAGAATTAATCTGCTTCTGATCATCTCCAGTGAATTCGTGTGTCAATTACTTTATCCAAATTTAACAAATCATCACACATTTGGGGTAAGACCTCAGTGTACCCAACTCAATCAAGGCACAGTAAAATTTGTGTGTGTGGACGTGCTTGGTAAACTCTTGATCAATATAAACCCCCAAGATTCTAACCAGATCCTTAGAAAGAAAGCATAGTAGAACCTTAGGGAGTAAGAGTGACAGGACGTAAAGTAGTACATCACAACCTCAACCCCCCAAAGAAATCTAATTACAGACAGGCCATTTTTTACCCTTTCGGACTGACAGAAATTCAAAAGTGTGGTAGTTTGGTATGGTTTAAATATGTCCCCCAAAGTTTGGGCACTGGAAACTTAAATGCCACCCTAACAGTATTAAGAGGTGATCAGGCCACCAGGGGTTCATACTCATGAATGGATTAATGCTGTTACCAGTAGAGAATGGGTTAGTTATTGTGGGAGTAGGTTCTTGACAAAAAAGATTAGATCAGCCACCATTTCTTCTTTTTCCTGTCCTCTCTCAAGCTCACTCACCATGTCATGCCTTCCACCATGGGAAGACCCTCACCAGATGGCAGCACCATGCCCCTTAGACTTTGCTCAGACTCCAGAACCCTAAGCCAAACTGACTTCTGTTTTTATAAATTACTTAGTCTCTGGTATTCTGCTATAGCAGAAAAACACACATGCTATCTTATAAAGAGCATTTTGACATTATCAAAATTGTATCTTTATAATACTTTAATCCAACATTTCCTGGAATTTATCTTCTGCACATGCAAAACTAATAAGACAACACTAAAAAAGTTTATAAAAAGACAACACGAAAAAACCCAAATATCCACCAATATGGACTGATACAAAATCATGAAAGATCTAAATTTTACATAGATGTTAAAAATAAAACAAAAAAAGGGAGAAAATAAGGAGTCCTACGCCATGTTCTAAATGGAAAAATCTCCAAGTTACACTTTTAAGTAAAAAAAGCAAAGCAATAAACAGCAAGCTAAAGGGAGTCCCCAAGTTACAAATATGTGTATTATACAAACTCACACTTATGAACGGAGGCATTACAAGTAATAGGTAAACGTACCCGTTCCAACATACATATAAATTCGATTTACGAACAAACCTACAGAACCTATCTTACTTATAACCTGGGAACTGCCTATGTTTGAAGATAGTTGTGTGTTACTGACGCTAATTCAAATATTAAACAAATCTGCCAAAAAGCTAACTCAAGTCTAGTTACATCTGGATTAATTCTTATTTGGCTTTACAAATCAACTATGTGTATTGGTTAATTCCTTTTCATCTCCTTACTAGACACAGCAAGTATCTTGATACACAATGTGGAAGTGAATTAGGAGGTGGATGAACAGAGAGGAAATGAAACCAGGAAAAAGTCTTTTAGGAAGCAGACTAGAACAACAGCAAGCATGTGTAAGTACCTGTTTTAGTAAATAGTGACAGAAGTGGGTAAGAAGTTTGTGTAGAAAGCAGAATATAGAAAAGACAGGCTGGTAAACAAAGTACCCCAGAATGGGGAAGGAATGAAGATTTCTTAAACATTATAACCATAAAAAAATTATAATGATCTCTTACAAACCAACTCCCTACTTTAAAAAAATGACGTAAAAGATTATTTACACAAGTAGAATGTAGTTTTTTTTTTTTTTTTTTTTTGTGGAGACAGAATCTCACTTTATGGCCCTCGGTAGAGTGCTGTGGCCTCACACAGCTCACAGCAACCTCCAACTCCTGGGCATAGGCGATTCTCCTGCCTCAGCCTCCCGAGTAGCTGGGACTACAGGCGCCCGCCACAACGCCCGGCTATTTTTTGGTTGCAGTTCAGCCAGGGCCGGGTTTGAACCCGCCACCCTCGGCATATGGGGCCGGCGCCCTACTCACTGAGCCACAGGTGCCGCCCGAATGAAATATAGTTTTAATAAATTCCTCAAAATATATCCCAGCCTCTATAGAGAAGCAAAGAAATGTGCCCCCTGCCCATGTAATTATGTCAATTATCTCATGCACCCACTACCACCGACCAAGTATTTTCATAGTATGGAGATGTCCTTGTTTCCACAATCAACACATCAAGAGCACTTAATGCCTTCTCTACTTCTTCACCAAATTGCTTTTCTCAAGGTAGATTTTGGTGAATGGTAATGTTTGGCATCCCTTCCTGTTCCCTCACTTACTAAAGGCTAGAATGCTTCCCATTATTCTTGCTTTCTATGGCACAATTAACAATGAACTGTCCACATCTCTATATTATATCAAGAAGCAAACAGAATTAATTCAACAAGACAAATCACCATGACTGACATACATATATCCGTAAAGCCCCATGCTGTCTACAATATTCTATTACAATCCCCTTCCTTTCTCAAATAACTAATATTTTAACAGGACTTTCAATACAGTAGAACCCCTGTTTTGTTCTCATTTTGTACAGATGATCTCCCAAGGATCTGTAACAAACTGGTCAACATACAGAGGTAGTCAACATAAGGAACTTGGCCTACTGTACTAAAATATGCATGTACGTTTTATACAGCTTTTATTAATGTCATACAAAATTATACATAATCAAAGCATAATAAAATCATAATTATTCAAATCAATATTTACTATTTTCTCATGGTTTAATCTTTCTTTCTGAAAAAAGAGACCATCTTGGTCTGTTTCTTATTCTTACTACAAACATTTAAGTGGAGAAAGCACTCTAAATGTTGGCTACACTACTCAGCATACCTGGGCATTTTTCTATAGCAAATGACTTCAGGTGCATTATCAGATGTCTAACAACCTCTTTCTTTGGAATTTCTGCCATTTCTGTGTCATCCTCACTTGCTTCTTCCACTTTCATCAGTATTTCATATACTTTCATGCTGATCTGTATTTCAGTCATATAGCTTGGAAAACTCCTGGGTCAGGTTGCCTCATCATCTATTGTAACAAAATCTACACCTTTAAAGTCTGCTATGGGAGATGTACTGTCTGATGGGGCCCAAACATCACATTCTTGGGTTGTGACAAATCCAACTTTCTTGCAACACTTCTGTATCGTTTCTGGCTGAACTTTATTCCAAGCAGAACTGATGTAGAGAATGGCATCTAGAGTATTAAGTGATGTAACGCAAAGTTGCTTCTAGAGAGATTGTGTTTTAGTTAACGACCCATTGCAGGAGTTGGCCTAGGTAGTATATTTTAAATGCTATGATAATGGCCTTACTCAAGAGGCTGGATTTCGGAGGTAATGTTTGGAGGCAGAAATTTCAGTGTCACGTTTGAGAGATGATTCACTTGATGATGTATTGGCCAGAAGAGTTGTCTACTATCTGTAGAATAGACCATTTCTTCTTCATTTCTCGTTCAACAACCCAACACACTTTTCAAATACAGCAATAGTCATCCACGGGCTTCAGGTTCTTGAATGCACATGGATTTGCTAATTTACCACTCAGTAAGCAAGGCCTTTATTCTCTCTCCTGTTGAGCTAGCACAAAGAAAAACTATGAATCATTCTTTAGAAAGTTTCCTGCTCTTAGATTTGTCACCCCTCACAATAAGGCTCCTGTCAGGCATCACCTTGAAAAGGAGTCTGCACTTGGTTGAAGATGTTGTCATCTTTCAAGTCTCTGAAGAATCTGGAAACTTTTTGATGAACTTTCACAATTTCTACTGGATCGTCAATGGATTCACCACACAAGACTTTCTGGGAGATCTGTGTTGTGGTGTTTATATTTCTCAGGCCAACCACTTGATGCTTGTAAATCTGCCACCTCAAATTCCTATGTGAACTTTTGAGCAACTTCTTAGATAACTGGCCCAGAGATTTAGGCATCAACTGCCCTCATTTGTCTAACCCAGCTTAATGTGGCTTCCCTGACGTCATCAAGGGAAATTTTCCTCCTTGTGTACTGAATGTCTCCTGTAGGTCTCCACTTTCTTTGCCGTATCTCTCCAAATACCCATATGTTTATGTTTTTGGATGTTTACTGTGGTCTTGGCAACACCAAAATGCTCTGCCATCTTTCTTCGGCTGCTGCTTTCCTGAAAACGTATTAGTCTTTCTCTTTAATGTCAGCTCTTTGAGTTCTTTCCTTTGTGTCATGATGTCTCAGTTAACTGTTAAAATTTTCAGTAATTGTAGGATGTACCTACAATTCAGACCAGTCCTTCACATTGCACAAAATCTTCCACAACACGTGAAATAACAGGATGTTAGGCCTAATCCAGCATGTTGCAATACTAAAACATGAAAAAATAACTTTTACTAAAGAAAAAGTAATACAACTAAGAGATGAAGACCATACCTACCACTGGATATAGAGTGGACTTAACTGGTCAAGATCTAAAGTGCAAATTAATATTGTGTGTCACACTCCAAGTGGCCACAGATAAAACTTACAGAGATGGTTAATATAAGTACATAGAGGTCAGTCTTCCATTGAGTATATGTGGTGTATGTGGTGCGTGTCCTATCTATGAAAATTAAGTCAACTGAAGGAGGTAGTAATGTAGGGAAGTGGTCAACTACTGTATTTCCCTATAAACATGTGTGAAGATTAAAGAACAGTGCTCAAAATTGAGGTGAAGAGTAAGGAAAAATCAAGAAAAATGAAAGGAATATCATTTTGTGCCTTGCCATCCTATATAGCAACATTTTTTTGGTCTCACCCTACACAAAGAATACTTTACCTACCAGACTGTGAGTAGCCATAAAACCAAATAAACCTTTTCTCTAGTATCGATCATTACCTATGCTTCCAACTTTATTGAACACAGTAAACAAATGCTTTAATGTTCAAATTCTTACCAAACTTTCTCAAATTCAAGCCTCTTTTTCTCTATGACATGTCTTCATTGAAGTTTATCAATATGCTATCACAATATACGGTCTATCAGATCAAACCTAACTCTGCGTGCCCTAACAGTGACAGTGTTTACAAGTGGTCTAAAGGCAAGTGTGAGTTTAAAGACCTCAATCCAAAGTACAAACAGAGAATGAGTGTTTAGAAGCTTTTATAGCAATTTGACTTCATTTTTCTAGCAATTCATGTCAACTGTATTTGGCAAAAGTAGCTCTAAGATCTGATAAACTGGGATTAAAAATTAAAAACTGCCCATTAATTACCATTGGAGAAATACTGCTCCACATTATGCTCACCATATGCCCAGTAACAAAAAGTTTTATTTTCATGATTCCTGTGAGTAAAACAAAGAAGGGTGCTAGATATAAGGAAGCCAAGATGTTCCTTGCCACCCCAGGTCAGAGGGATCAACACCTGGGTGGGGCACATTAAGCTGAGGAGCTTCTAGATCAACCACAAACTGAACCCACCACAGATACACCATCTCTTCACCATGTCCGATGAGAAAATTTTAGTTCTACCTGTTTGGTAATTTTGCTTCAATATTTTAAAACTATCTTTTTTTTGGCTGGGGCTGGGTTTGAACCCACCACCCTCGGCATATGGGGCTGGTGCCCTACTCCTTGAGCCACAGGCACCGCCCGTAAAACTATCAATCATATTTCCCTTCTCTTCTAGAATCTCCAGGCCTCACAAACCAGACTGTATTTACCCCTCTCGAAGCTAAAACATTAAAACTCAAATTAAGATCGAGACTTTCCCTCTTCTTCTTCCTACCTGCACTAAGATTCTCTTCTTACATAGAATGACAAAAAAAGTATTACTGTATCTCATTCACAAGCAATAACTCATCCACTTCACATTTATACTGCTTTTCCTACCTAACCAAATTTTAAAGTCTAACTTTGAGAAAGCAGATTTATTAACTTCCAATGAAGGGAACATTCTTGCCTTCATGATAACTAGGACAATGTTATGTACTAAGAATCCACTCAACTAGGTTATTTCCAGTATTGTCTCCTACCTGGGGTATGCTATCTTTTCAGATCATGCTCTAGAACCAACTGCTCCATGTTAACTTTTTGCATTCTTAGCAATGACAGGACACATTACCCATGTCTACCTTCACCCCTACTCTCAAAAAGGGGTGGGTCAGTAAGCGGGTCAGTGTTAATTAGACCCTCTCAGATCTTTTAATAGCCACAGGATTATATTTTTTTTAATCACATTTAAGTGGAGCTTGTAACTTGCACCCCCACCCCCCACCCCAGCCAACAAAAGACCTTCCTTCCTGGGTCATGTCTTCCTACCTGAGTACTAAATACCACTAATAGTCCCCATCGCCAAGTAAATTTTCCTTCCACCTAATTTCTGTTCTTACTTTCAGGCTGTCCTCTTATATACCACCTTCATGGGGGGGGAAAGTTTTTCCTTATGATACTTGACTTATCCTCGTTTGTGTTTTAGGATGTTGTTTTGTATCCACAGTCCTTTAATCTAGGCTTTCTTCTTTTACATGAGACTTCAAAAAATATTCACACACTTAAAAGACCCTCAAGACACCAAAAGCTTTATTCTATTTTAAAAATACTAGCATGTGCTTAAAAAAAAAAAAAAACAAGAAATACAGAAAAATACTAAAAAAGAAAATTGGAAGAAAATCCAGACATGATAATTTTTTCTTTTCAATTGCCTCAATGCTCTTATAATGGCTTCTTTATTACAATTTCAAAATTGCTCTACATCACCTTCATTTACACCTTTATCATACAATTACCTAACTCTCTGTATTTCTCGTTTTTTTTTTGCAGTTTTTGGCCGGGGCTGGGTTTGAACCCACCACCTCCGGCATATGGGGCCAGCGCCCTACTCCTCTGAACCACAGGCACTACCCTGTATTTCTTGTTATATTATAAACTAATCTCCTACTTCCTAGAAGGTAATAGGAAATAAAATTGATACACTTACTATCAAACATATACTATGTACTTATTCCACTTAGTCATTGGTAACAAGGCAACTAACACAAAGTGAAAAGCTGTGTTATTACTTATCATAAATGTCTCCAAACTTTTGTTGCTATTGTTAGAGTTTTTAGTCATAGGATAAATGTAAAGGAGGTTATAACAGTAAAAACTGTGAGACAGCAAATACTACAATTTCCCCATGTTTTAAACCACTGTGAATTCTCTCCAAATTAGAGATAAAAATCTAGTCAACAATTCCTACTCTTGCCTCAAAGGCCCAGAGAACCCTGAAAATATAAGTCACAGAGCACAAAATCTGGAAAAAAAAAAAAAGAAAGAAAATAATAAAATAAAGCAAAATGCAAAAATACTCTTCACATGTGCTTTATACTCACCAGCTTGGCTTGTGCTTCTGCAATTTTTCGGTTATTCTCTTCTAGTATTCGTTCTAGCTCCTCACGTTTTGCACGTTCTTCCTCCTAAAGGGGAGGACATGTTCAGATGTTAGAAAAACAAAATGTTTATTTTTATTGGTAAATACTTACTAATCTTCCTCTGAACTTTTTTGATCTGACTTACAGGGCAGCTTTATAGCTACCTTCTGTCTGATAAATGATAAAACTGTGCAGCCACTAACATTGGTTTCTAGCACTAAATTTAAATCATCCCTCCCAGTCCAAACAGCAACCAACTAAACCCTCCCTAATGATAGTTTCCTGGCAATTATAACTAATACTTTAATATCACACAAATCAACAAGGACAACTACAAAACTGGATAGTATTTACCAAATTAAAAAAATAATATATAAAATATAAATAAAGTGAATATTTGTCTCACCAATTATGTATACCTACGTATTCTTTACCTATACTCCTTTAATCAGCATTAAAAGTTGAATATTTACTGTCTTGTCCAGTGTCCTGCAGAGTGTGCTCCTCGGCTGCCATACGCGCCAGCTTCCTCTTTAAAATGATTTGTACTGTTAGCTTGGCAATACCTGCATCAGCAGCTCAACCATTTATAAAGAAACAACATACAAGGAAGGCTGAGCTGAGGAATGCAGATGTTTATGGTAAGAAGGAACAAAAAATGTAATTCATCATTCCTAAGGCAAACAATTAATAAGAAAAATACATTTACTGTTAGTGAAAAATACAAATGGTAATCCATACTTCATGGAACTAAGGGCTTCTTCCATGGGGAAAATGGACTTAACATTCAGATGTTGACAATTTCTAAAGGCAGCTTATATTGTCATCTACAATCTGAACTGAAATTCAGGAATCCAGGGAATGCAGGAAATAAAATTCTGTAACTTATTTTTTCTTGGAGAATTTAATGAGATTTTATAATGCAAACTATATGAAGATTGCTTGATGGTTTGGGCAGTGTTCAGATCACAGCATACAAATTCAAATGATTTTAATATTTGGACCAGACTGTCAAGAGGGTTGTGTCCGTGTAAAAAAAAAACAACAACAAAAAAAAACTGTTAATATGAAAACAAAAAGCAAATGAAGAGAAAAAAATCTTACTATGATTAATAACTCGCTACAAGACAGCACCATTACTCCAAAAATTGTCTTCATTAAAAGTACTGATATAAATAAAATTTCATACATTCAATTTTATAGTCTGTAAAATCCACTATAAATAAAAGCATATTTATCTAATTAAAGACAGGACAAGGGAAAATGCACTTTAAAACCAAGTTTACTGGAAAGCAAAGAAATTTAATATATTGTCAACTTGTGCACAATAATGCCAAGATGAAAAATGACAATGAGTCATATATTTTTCAGTCAAATATTTCAGTTCAAGAAAATACATTTTCCTATGTTTCCTATGTCACACACCAATTTGTATTTATCATGCACTCTATATTGATGGACACTCGGGGCTGTGAAGTAATTTGCCTTCAGTGTCTTAGTAACTTTCACCAAGCTTTAGGATCCTGGAGTAATCAGTGCAAATAAGCTATAAAGCTTCAGTAGCAAATTACTGTATCACAGAAAGACATTTTCAACTTCTGCTCCAGCTGCTGATAAAACAAATCATGTGTTTAGCGTGACTCCAGACAAGGACAACCTGTTCCTTCATAACTCTCTAGAGAAAAAAAGGAGTTGTTAGTAGATACTAAAAAAGTGGATGAATAATCTGGACATTTTTCCTAAAAAGATTCCTTGAAATGCATTAGGAAAATGGAGGGCCTTATGATCAGAATGCCAGAATTAGTCCATTGTGTTGAAGCAGGATTTGGGGAAGGGGATGAGGAATAAAAGAAGGGAAAAAAGAAGAGTGAGAAAACCTATTTATCAAAAGCAGGTACTGTCACTCAATGTTAGGCCCTGCTCTTTTTTATCTGACTGAAGGCAAAAAGCCTCTCACAGTCTAGGTAATAAGAGTGATAAACAGAATAGAGGAACATACAACCACAGGTGGATTTTCAACCTTTCCCCTTTACAGCTCTCTGTCTCCCCCCACCCTCCCAAAAAAAGAATGTAAGTCCTGCAGCCATGGCAAAAGTTTCAAACACTTCTCAAATATGTAAGCCAGTTCCATTAATCAAAAGTACCCTTGAATATGTTTTATGAAAGTAACTTTTAAGTATCAGTCAGCACTTCTGAATAGGCTAAAAAATTAACTTTCGCAGCAATGTAAGTTTAGATGAGAAAGGAATGAGATAGTCTGTATTCCATCTCTTTCTGAACTGAGCAGGAGGCACAACCCAACACTGAAAGTTTTGCCATGGACTGTCTCTACTTTCCAAACGACCGAGCGTTACCTCTCTAGCTTTTTGTGCTGCAAGCTCAGCTTGTCTCTGTCGCTCGAGTTCTTCGAGCAACTGCTTTTCCATGATGCGCTTGGCTTCCTCCACCCTCCGGAGAACTTCTCGCTCAATCTCATCCTTCCTTTTCTCCAATTCTTCCTCTACCCTTTTTGCCACCAATTCTTCCACTCTTCGTGCAGTTTCTTCCTCAATGAGTTTTTCTTCTATTTCTTGCTGCCGACTAGGGAACAGTGTAAAAACATATCTTAGATAATACAAGAAAACTAAGAATTTATTTTTTTAATTTTATTTCAAAATATTAAGGGAGTACATACATTTTTAAATAGCTCAATGATTTTGTTAATTCATTACTCACGTCACACTTAAGGAAATGACCACAAGATGTCAACTGATACAGAAATTCAAATAAATATAAAACTAGTTTTCTTCTCTATCACGTTGTGAGCACAAAAAGGACTGGTAAAGTCAAACAACCTAATTCATTAGATTTAATTTAAGAACTACAGAAATTTGAAACAGAAAGTCTACTTCCCTTAACTTTATAATGAGAGGACAAACTATTAAAATACATAAATTTGCTTATTTGCATCACTCAGTCTAAGGGTTGAGTTACAGAGAATTCAGGAAAAATTATGATATAACAGGCAATTGAGACTGGCTGAATTCATTTCCCCCTTCCCACTAAGAGACAATAAATACAGACTTGAAGAGATTCAGACTGCTAAAATAATAGCAGCATATAGCTTTTACTGAAAATATGACCAACAGGTTCTAAATATTAATCCTTTACTGTGCCTTTTGTTCCTTTTATTAATTGATTTTCAATTAAAAGCTCCTCTGGACAGAGGAAGTAGAAATGTAAAAATACATTTTTATTTTTAATTAGATGAAGCATGGTTTAATTATTTTAATCATACTCTGATATCATAAACCAACTTATTTCATCAAAATGAAATTTTGTGGGGTGGAGCCTGTGGCTCAGTGAGTAGGGCCCTGGCCAAACTGCAATAAAAAATAGCCAGGCATTGTGGTGGGCACCTGTAGTCCCAGCTACTCAGCTACTCGGGAGATTGAGGCAAGAGAATTGCCTAAGCCCAAGAGCTGGAGGCTGCTGTGAGCTGTGACGCCACAGTACTCTAATGAGGGCAACAAAGTAAGACTCTGTCTCTAAAATAAAATAAAATAAAATAAAATATTGTGCTGAAAACATTTACATTTATCAAGGTACCACGGTGGAAACCTCGTACATTTTATAACAGTGATATCCAGCTATAGCCATTAGCCACATGCATCTAGGCTGAACTAAAGATTGGTATAAGAATTTTAAACTGCATATGTTATTGTTCACATTGCTACTGAATAGCACTGTGAGACAATAATTTGTGCTAAATGAATAAAATCAAAGGCTCCTGCGGTGTGTCTAAATCCTAAGGTTAATTTATCAATGCTTCAACATTCTCACAACCTACAAAAATTAAGTAAAACCTGCAACTCACATCTTTTGTTGAGTCATATGACATACATACAGAATAGTCACTCAAATTATGTTTAGCAAAGACCGTATAGTTCCTAATCCACTTCAACTCAAACGACTCAATTCCCACCCAAGAATTTTCATTTTCAACTGTTACTTATCCACAAGTGACACCATACTAGCCAGATGTCTTTATCATTCTCATTCATTTCAGTTTCTACATTTACCCTCTACATTCTCTGTCAAGGAGACAACAGTTAGTAAAGAGAGCTTGTTTTCCCTTAGGTCCTAGATATTTCCAATACCATTCTGAAGACTGTTGTTTGTCTCTTAAATATCTCCCTCCCCAAACTAAAATTTTAAAAAAGGACACGAAAGCCTAAGATTTACTATGATCCTTTCCCTTTTCAATCAAATATTGTGGCAGTTTCAATAGCCTTTATGGATAGCTGCTCAGTAAGAGCAGATACAAGCTCCTGTACTAAAATCACCAAGAGCTATCTACAGAAAATCACAGTGATTTTTATGGAAATTAAACCACATTTCAATACAATATGTTGTTTCTCTACTTCATCCAAGGGGGTGGGGGGAATAGATGAAATAAGAAAAGCTGGTAACTGCTGAGTCAGATGAAGGGCCTATACAGCCTTACCTAACGGTATTCTATCTTTGTATGTGTAAAGTTTTCATAATGATCTTAAAAGTATACACACCCCCCACATACTTTTGCTAGTGGGTTCTTTTCAAATTAGAAAAGATAGAGAAGCCTAAAAACTTAATCTTCTAAATAATTTCATAAACAATAAAATGTAACTCTTAATTAGCAATGTTAACCTGACTATTCAAAAAATAATAATATAAAACAGTTCAAATTAACTTTCCATACAAAGTGGAAAGGTAGAAAAAGACTAGGATAAAGCCCTAGATCAGTTTAGCTTAGCAGCAGAAAAGGTGCCAACTTCACTTCAGAATTTGGTAAAGGGAAAATAAATTCAAGGTTTTTGTCAGGCAGTCGAGCCATCCTTAAGCAAAGGCACAATGGCTAACAGGGCAACATTTCCATAGATTTGTCAGTAAGGAGAAAATAAGCCAAACAAATTTACTTACAGCAAAAGCCAAATCAGCATGGTGTCAGGTCCTGGTTTCTGTATCACAACAAACCAAAGGGGCCAGATGATAGGCCTTACAGGCAGTAGGTCACTCTGCTGCTAAGGAGTCTGTCAATTCTAACTAACTACAACTCAGCAATTTTATAGCAGAAAGGGCAGGGCAAGTGGAAAGTCCCATGCTCAACTGAAACTGTGGAGAATGAGAACGGACCTAGTTGAGTTTCTCACAAGGCTGCTTATCTTTCTCCTTTGTTCCTGCAGGAACTGCAAGGCATCCCACTATGACTGCAATTAAGCTTTGCTGACTGGTTCTAGTGAAGACAGGCAAGGTCAGGTCACCGCAGGAAAACTGCTTCCCTATAAGTACTAGCAAGAACGTCATTTTTGTTGTTTTTGTTGGTAAAATTTAAAATGCTACTTCATGATTAAAACAAAGCATCACAAAAGGTGATTACCTATTTTCAGTAATCAGAAATAAAAATTTAAATCAATTTTTAGAATCAGTGCTACAGAAGTTCAGTTATCACTTTATCTCCTCCCAATACACACATATGAATGGGACATATACAACCGAATTAAGCCTAAGTCCACATCTGTATTGATGACAAATTTATCATCATAATCAATGATAAAGTCACTATTAGGCTAATGCTTGTAAGACACACTACAGCTCTGTTGGGGGAGGACCCGAATACCTTTGGTCAATAGTGTCTTGCAAAAGATGGATCTAAAACATCTAACAGCCTATCCACTCCTTAAAACTTTTACCCCCAAGTGGTGTTCAGCCACCAGAGATTGAACAATAAAAACTTTTTGCCCTAGGAGTTGTCACCCTCATGATGTTCTTTTCTTTAATCTCTCCCTCGTGTTCTTCTGATGAACCCATTCCTTTTTGTCAAGAATCTGGGCTGATGAAAGTTAGGTTAAATCAAAATCTTCAAGTTTTCCAATAGAAATAGTATAATACCATGTCCCTAATTTCTTTATGTTCTTAGGTGTTTTAAAGACACTAGTCATAATCAACTTTAGAAGCGGTAACTACTAAAACAACAAAAAGAGTATTACTCCATACAGGGCAACTGACACTATTCTCTTAAAACATCTTTAAAATGTGGGGACTCAGTCCTAGGGGGTTTACCTCTGGAATTCAATTATTAGCAAACAGCATTTATTTAGTGTTTAATAGGTACCAAATACTGTGCCAAGAACTTACACCATGTCATCATTTAAATCTTACATCTGTTCCTTTGAGGTGGATATTAATACTCTCATTTTTAGTGAGGAAACCTAAGGCTAAGGAGTTAAAGTTTCTGGACTAAACTTCACTGGATGTTCTGGAGCTACTTATTACTCTAAAACTAGGAAGACTCCAAAGCTAATGTCTTAAGCACTATGCTACCCTATAGTGTTTCTCTAGGATACATATGAGAGGCAAAGACAGGCACAAAAATGTAACAAAATAATCATTAGAAAATTAATAAAGTTCTTGTCAACATCAGTTAAGTCCTATGCCCTAGAATTCATTCTCAGAGCCCTAATCTCTAAAAATATGTAATTGATATACTTAATCTGCTCACAAAAGCTCATCTTTGTTCTCACAATGAGCTGTTCAAGTATTCCTCTACAAATCACTCATATAGAATACTGATCCCAGTTCAGTTTAGGTATTGTAATTTGAAGGCTCTTAATCTGCTATGCAGTTGAACACTAAAAGATACCCAAGGGTGCCGCCTGTGGCTGAGTTAGGCGCTGGCCCCATGTACGGACGGTGGCGGGTTCAAACTCAGCCCTGGCCAAACTGCAACAAAAAATACCAGGGCATTTGTGCTGGGCGCCTGTAGTCCCAGCTACTCGCAAGGCTGAGGCAAGAGAATCACCGAAGCCCAAGAGCTGGAGGTTGCTGTGATCTGTGATGTCACGGCACTCTACCGGGGGTGACAAAGTGAGAATCTGTCTCAAAAAAAAAGAAAAAAAAAGATAACCCAAACCTAAATATCACAGGCAAAAGTTACTATACCATTAACAATTTCCTGATTTGCTGCAAGTCATTTTCTGCTGTCTACTTTTTCAACAGTTAACACTTAACATGCCTACAGCATCTTAAAAGAATAAATAAATAGTAATATTGGTGTAGCAGCGGAGTAAGAAGGAACTATACTGAATGGCTGAAACATGGGGATAAACACGAACAGATTTTTTGAACTGGTTTTGAACCATGTGATTTCACTATTGAAAAGTGAGGGGGGGAAATGTGAAGACTTACTTAAGCATTAAAATTTTAACTGGTAGATAACTTATTAAGTTCACCAGGCTCAGTCTGGCTGCATGTATGCAAGCTCTCTTAAATAACATTATTTATTAAGACTACTATGTGCCAAATGCCACGGAGATACTACCTTATAACACAATTATCTATTTCTATTTCACAGATAAAACAAGTTCAGATACAGGCCTCAGAATTTTAAGTGACAAAAGCAATCTGGTTTCCAATCTTAAAGTTACTAACTGGTTAAACCCAACAGACCATTCCTATTTCACTCTCTCCACTTAAACC
The DNA here is from genome assembly GCF_027406575.1 of Nycticebus coucang. Taxonomy (NCBI): domain Eukaryota; kingdom Metazoa; phylum Chordata; class Mammalia; order Primates; family Lorisidae; genus Nycticebus; species Nycticebus coucang. Next base: position 6,135,496 of record NC_069794.1, on the reverse strand, counting down.
CAGTAGTTCTTGAAAGTACCTTTGACATCATGCATTCTTAAAGATCTCTTTTCTGCTTCACCATTCACTCCCTCCCGTGCAATGTGAATACAGACATTCCCCAAGGGTAAGTCCTCTGACAGTTGCTCTTCTCTCTCCACTCTCTCCCTGGTCCATACACTGACATAAATGAAGCCCCTCTTCCTTAGGCTTCAGTCTTCATTATCAACCTTGGATAAACTCAGTACAGTATATCAAAAACTAGTGCTCACAGTGGAAGCTTCAAATACAAACTCCCTTATCTCCTTTCCCTCTCCTTTATCCACCATTCACCAATTTTCTGACATAGGAGTTACTTAAATATTTGACAAATGAGTTGCAATAGTCACATTATAAGACAACCAACATAAATGCTTCCTTTCCCTTATGTCCCATATACAATTTTAAACACCTCAAATATTTCTTAATATGTCCCTCTTTTCCATCCAAACAACTTCCCTCACTACTCTTGCATGGATTTCTGCACCCACCTCTTAACTAGTTTCTACCCTATAATGTTGTATGATTTGTTAAAAACAAACCAGCACATGTCATTTACCTGCCTGAAACACTTCCTGTTTCTAGGATGAAATCCTAGTTCCTTAACATGACAAACACGAACCTGGCCATCATTCTCAGCCTCTATTTATCGAGAGTCACTCCACAACTGCAAAATTTATAGATTCATATTCTAAGCCACCTGATTTTTCCATTTAAGACCATTTTTCCCTATTCTCTTTATGCTAGCAGGAGTGATGGGAGAAGGTTCTCTCCTTCGGTCCACATGTATCCTATGCCTAGCCTGACCATCTCATATTCTTATTTCATCCATTCATCACAACTGAAGTATTCATCCACCCAGGATACTTCCTTTACACATTTATATTACTATCACTCAGTTTACTACTCTTAATACCTATCAAATTATCTGTCTTCAAGCTAGGTCAAGATGCTGGAAGGGACCAGTCATCTTTATCTTGACAGCACCTACCACAGTGCCTGGCACTTAGAGACTTTCCTCTATTCCAGTGGTTCTCAATCTTTCTAATGCCACGACCCTTTAATATAGTTCCTCATGTTGTGGTGACCCCAACCATAAAATTTTCACTGCTACTTCAGCTGTAATTTTGCTACTGTTATGAGTCCTAATGCAAGTATCTGATATAAAGGATGGTCTTAGGCAACACCGGTGAAAGGGTTGATCGACCCCAAAGGGGTCAGGACCCACAGGTTGAGAACCGCTGCTCTATTCCCAAGGCTCCAACACCCATGTCTTTCTGTTTCCTCTGAGTTATTTTGAAGCACTGCCTACTGCATGGCACACAATAGTTTAGTTCTGCCCCCTTGCTCCTCCGAAACAATTAGAGCAGTTTTCTTCTCTCAACCTAGAACCACATACCTACTTTATTCCCAATCATCTCATCCCTAGATTTCTTCTCTGCTACCCATACACATACTTGCTAAATAAATGCTTCTAAGCATCCTCTTAATACCAAGTCTCCTTACATTTTTCCTAAAAGTCTTTGTTTTCTACTGCAAGTCAAATAACTATTCTTTGGATAGCTCCTTTCTTTCCATATGGAAAAATTATCTCAGGATGTCTTAGGTAACTTCTGATATGTTCATTATTCTCGAATCTAGATCAAAAAGCAAGATTCTACATAATTAAGGTTCAATGTAAAACAGTTACTTGAACTTTGATTTCAAATATATTACAGATTGTTTTAAGTACAGGAAAAATGAGAGTTGCATATGTTTTAAAGGAAATGTCGGTAGCAAAACAACCCCAGGTAACTGCTTCCTATGTAATTTAGTACCTCTAAGTAACTTTGGTTTTAAAAACAAGTCATGCTGGAAAATCTACACAATACAATTACAGAAAAATATAAAACCCCCAGTCAGTTCAGCACACATAATTTCATTTCAGGAAAGTAATAAATGTAGGAACATTCTTGCCCCATAAGCACTTTCTGGACATTCAGAGAACTTAAGGATGGCTGGTTAAACAAGGACTTGGTGCACCTGTTCACCGTCCTTTTCAATTCAGCTTTGGGAATACCCAGAGCATTAGGGTACCATGATCTTAAAGTAGAAAAAAAACTCACACGAAAATTCTACATTTTAAAACCAAAAAGTTCATTTGGTTTGGGATTATCCACATCTGCTTTTATATCCAGGGATACTTGAGAGGTGACTTTTTGGGAAACACACTGAGCAGTATTTAAAGAAACGAACCTTAATGTAACTGAGTTTCTCCAAATAAAAATTCTGCATGTGAGCAAGTACTCAAGAATCTTCTAAATAACTAGTAGAAAAATAAATAAAACTGCACGTTTGCTAGCAGAGTTATAAAGCAAAAACTTTAAGAACAGGTAGGCTTGGGATGATGGTTTCACAGGTGATTTCGAGGGTCACAACTCACTGTACACTTCAGGTTTGTGCAGTGTTTTTTAATGCACAAAAGAGGAAATGTGTGTAGGCTCAAGGAAAGTAAAGTAATCGCAACACCTCTAACAAGTAAAAAAAAAAAAAAAAAAACCACTAAAGTGAAAATGCAATTTTTTCCGATAGGCATCTAAAGAATACTCTCTCTTATTCCCGAGAGTATTCATGCCCTATCGAATATTTAAGCTCCCTGAGAAGGCTGCTTGCAGGCAGCCGCGATTTGCGCCCCCCGGCTCACGCCTTTCTCTGCCCTGGGCGGGCGGACCCGCAGACGCCCGCCGGCCGCCGCCGCGACCCCGCGCTCAACTCCGCCCGACTTCCGGGATTCTCCGCCTCTCGCGCCAAAACCGCTCTCGCCCCAAGCCTCTTCTGCTCCAGCCCGGGCCGGCCGCGCGCCCCGCGCTCTCCCCGCGCCCGGCCCCTCCCCCCACGGACACTCACATTTTTCGCTGCCGCTCGAACTCCGCTTTCTTCTCCTCCTCCTCCCGCTTCTGCTTCTCGTCCAGGCTGCTGCGCTTGCTCACCGTGCGCCCGAAAATGTCGATGCGGTCGGGCGGGGACGAGGCGCGCTCCCGGTCCCGCTCGCGCCGGGACACGGCCGTGTTGGTGGAGCGCGAGCGGGACCGCGACTCCCGCCGCCGGTTCCGTTTACTTTCCCGGGATTTGGAACGCTTCCGCACGCGCTCCTTGTCTCGGGACCGCGACCGCGACCGGCTGCGCTTCTTGTTGTGCTTGCTGCTCTTGGTGTGCTTGGAGCGGGACGAGCTCCGGCTCCGGGACCGGCCCATCCTTCCGGGAGACGCTCTGACTAACCGCTGGCTTCAGCCCCCTCACGCGCCCGGCTCCCCTCGCCTCCGCCTTCAGACGCGGGCTGGCGGTCCTGTCGACGCTGGAGGAAGGTAAGCTGTCGGCCAGCTGACTTTGAGCCTGTTCCCGAGGTCTACAGCCGCCGTGAAGGCCGCCTGCTACTAGCAGGCCGCAAGGAAAGGAGTCTCTAAGATGGCAGCTGCGGCTGCACCGGCCGCCCTTCCCACAGTGCCCTGCGCGGAACGTGCCGAAGCACAGGCCCCGCCCCCTGGCGATTGTTGCCGAAGGTAGACGGGCCCTTTCGAGCGTGCTCGGTTCTTTTCGGCAGCCCGGGCGGAAGCCTAAGACGCGGTGGATGGGCGACTCGTGCTGTCGCGTCATTTTCTGGTAAAATACCCGCAGCGTGTAGAATGAATTAATCCCATTTTAGTGCGATTTAAATCACGCGTTGGAAGAATTTGATTGATCGCACTATTTTCTGAGAGTTAGTTTTGTCAGGCAGCCCTAAATTGTATCTGACTGACCCCGGGCAGAGTACTTGCTTCTTAGAGCTTGGTATCCTCGTTTGTAGAATGGAGGTGGCCGCAATTTCTAGAGTGGTTTTGAGGTTTACAGGGGATAAAGTTTGCAGCAGGTTTTGACAAATGCAAACTAATGCGTAATATAGGGCTTAATGTCCATTCTAAATGATTCAATGTATTAACTAGTGCTTAATTCTTAACAATTCTAAGTACTACTGTTATCCCCATTTTAGAGATGGGGACCCTGAGATCCATTGAGGTCAGATAAGTTTCCCAGGATCTCACAACTAGTATATGACAGAGCAGGACTATGTAGGTAGGTCATTTTGACCAAAGCCCCTTGCACATAATCAGCAACCCCCTCGAAACTCTAGCCAAGAAAAACTTTCTTCCTATATGGTAATAAGCTGACTGTATCAGTGACAAGCCCCTAACAGAAGAGGTAACATTATTATTTCCGGATTAAGGGAAACCTTGAAAATCTAGGTGTCTCAATGCTTAGTGAGTTTGGGATATGTTCAGTGCAGTTAAAAGTTACATAGTGCAGGGATTTTCCCAGAGCTAACCTCCCAAACATAAGAGATATTATGTCAGAGGCAGAGCAGCAAGAGCCCAGGAAAGGTGGCTGCCTCCATGGGGAGGCTCAGTGGCCGGGTCAGGTTGGCACATGTATGAAGTCCTCAAGTTTCCATGGTTGTATAGGTAAGGAAGTTATGTGGAATAACATTTAAAATTCTGGCTCAAAATTGGGAGAAATTTTATTTTTCTTTATAGATAAACTTGACACTTAAAATATCCTGAAAAATAGGAAAAAGGTAAACAGCTCTCCACAATCCCGCCATCTAAACTAAATTTACCACATAATTACTTTGTCTTTCTCCATATATTCATATTTTAGGTTGTTGGATTTAGAAAATGTACATATACTTTGCATCCTTATTTTTAGATAAATAAAATCGTAGTACAAAAAAAAAAAAAGTGTCTCAATTTTGAAATTGAATCCAGTAAGAGGCTTAACTCTTGGCAGGTAAGTCGGTGGAAAAATTAGAAATGTTCTTGTAAGCAATATACTGAAAATAAAGTAGGATTGTCTCCACAATGGCAACAAAACGTCTAAAATATTTAGAAATTATTTGAGACTCCAAATAATTTTTTGGAGTTTTTATGATAAACTTTTTTTGAAAGTTTTTATGATAAAGTTTTTATGATAAACTTTTGCTGAAAGGCGGCAATAAGGCCCAAGTAAATGAAAGACACATTGTTTTTTGGATGAGTAGTCAGTATGAAAAATATGCCAGTGTTCTCAAGTCAAATTACAGAACTAGTTTGATTCCCATGAAATACCCAAATTCTCTGGGATGATTGTATTAGTGATGACCTGCCAGCTTAGCCCTGGAGGTGTTGATGCTGCTGTGGATGGAGGAACCTGCTTGCTGGAAGGGCCGACACCTGTTGGGGAGACCCTGGAGGCTCCCTGTCTCCTCCAGGTATACTTCTGACTGGTGGATTTCATGTAAGTTTCTGAGGCCTGAAAATTCATTGGACAGCTGGCTGTAACTGAGGAAGACCCATGCCCCAAAAGTAAACATTGAGTTGGGCAAAACAACCCCCCTGCCACTATATAACCCCCTGAGCAGAGATTCGGAGGACAGACCTGAAAGAGGGAACAGGAGAGCTTGTTCCCCTCCTGGGTTCTCTCTCAGCCAGGAGGTTTGGTTTTTTTGTAGTTGTTGTAATTTTTGTTCCTGTGAATAAATCCTGACTTACCACTGATCCTGTGGTCTGGCGATTCATTCTTCGAATAGCTGAGACCAAGAACCTGAAACTCCGGTATTATTAGTACTAATTAAATGATTTTGTGTTTCATATGGAAGATCACCTAGTTGTGAAGTATCAAGAAAACATTGAACAGGAAGAGTTGTGTCTTAGTCTTTGTGGGCTGTGGTAACAAAATACCATAAAGCTGGGTGGCTTATGAACAGAAATTTATTCCCCATAGTTCTGGAGGTTGGGAGTTCAAGGTGCCAGCAGATTCCATCTTTGATGAGGGACTCCTTTCTGATTCTCAGATGACACCTTCCCAAAGTGTCCTCACATGGTAGAACCATGAGCTAGTTCTTTGAGTTCTCTTTTACGGGCAGTGCTATGACTGCCCCCCCCCACACCCCCAAATTCATGTGTTTAAACCATCTGAATGGTCCTTTGGGATGTGCTTAGTTATGATAGCTCCACCCTCATAATTGGGATTAGTGCCTGTCTTCATCCAGCTATTATAACAAAATAGACTGGGTAATTTATAAATAATAAAGGTTTATTTCTCACAGTTTGGGGGGCTCAGAAGTCCAGGATCAAGGCACCGACAGATGCAGTGTCTAGTAAAGACTTGCTCCCACCTTACAAGATGGTGCCTTGTTGCTGTATCCTCACAAAGAAATACAGGGTGTATCCTCACATGGTGGAAGGGACAGAAGCCAAAAAGGGGAGAAAAAAAATCACTCCCTCCAACCTCTTTTTTTTTTTTTTTTTTTTTTTGTGGTTTTTTGCCGGGGCCAGGTTTGAACCCGCCACCTCCGGCATATGGGACCGGCGCCCTGCTCCTTGAGCCACAGGTGCCGCTCCCAACCTCTTTTATAAGACCAGTGAATCCATTCATGAAGGCAGACTGTTCATGACCTAATCACTTCCCAAAAGCCTTCATCTCTGAATTCAGTCACATTGGGTATTAAATTCTAACATAGGAATTTTGAAGGGACACATACATTTAAACCATAGCAGGGCACTTATAAAAGGAAGTTTACTTATCCCTTCTGCCATGTGACAAATAGCAAGAAAGCTATGTTGAAGCAGAAAATGAGCCCTCCCTAGACTCTGGATCTGCTGGCGCCTTGATCTTGGGCCTCCCAATGTCTAGTACTATCAACAGTAGACTTCTGTTTATCAATTATCTAGTTGAAGGTATTTTGTTATAGTAGCCTGGACAGGTGAACAGACTTAAGACAGGTACTAATCATGTTCATGACCACTCTTCCACCATGAACTAATCCCCTCCTAGCAGCCCCACCTCCTAATGTCATGACATTGATGATCAGCTTTCATCCTCTGAATGTTGACAATAGCAAGTAGTAAGAGTTTGCCCTATAAGTAAATTAAAGCAAACAGTAAGATACCAATACATTGCCTGAGCTCGGGAGTTGGAGACCAGCCTGAGGAACAGTGAGACCCTGTCTCTAAAAATAGCTAGGGGTTGTGGTGGGCACCTGCAGTCCCAGCTACTCTGGAGGCTGAGGCAAAAGAATCACTTAAGCCCAGTAGTTTGCTGTGAGCTTTGACGCTATGGCACTCTACTGAGGGTGACAAAGGGAGACTCTGTCTCAAAAAAAAAAGAAAAAAGATACTCATACAGAAGTAAGGAAATAGTAGACTAGAAGGAAATACTTAGTCTTTTTCTTCAGATACATTAAAATAAAATACATTTTAATGTAGAGTGTATGAAATTACACCCACTTATATGTGTGTCTGTATATATATGTAAATATATATATTTGTGTGTGTGTGTGTATATATATATATATTTTTTTTTTTTTTTTGTCTCACTTTGTTGCGCTGGATAGAGTGCTGTGGTGTCATAGCTCACAGCAACCTCAGACTTGGGCTCCAGCGATTCTCTTGCCTCAGCCTTCCTGAGTAGCTGGGACTACAGGCACCCACCACAATGCCTGGCTAATTTTTCTATTTTTAATAATGATGGGGTATCGTTCTTGCTCAGGCTGATCTGGAACTCCTGAGCTCAAGCAATCTACCTGCCTTGGCCTCAGCCACTGGGCCAGGCCTATTACACTCATTGCAATGGAAATATTTCTGTCCATCACCTGTCTGCATATATCTATACCCATCTAGAATGATTTATATGTGATGTAATGCATTTTCTATATCCATACATGATATATTGGATGTCCAAAAAGTTTGTGTGCAATTTAAAGTTGCACACAAACCTCATGGCCACCCTGTATAAATACATCTGGAATGTTATTTATGTATGTGTTTATGTATATCTGGAATGAAGTCTATCTAATGTTAAAGATAGTTATTTCTAATTATTTGGCATATTAGTTTTTGAGAGGTATACCAACAAATAATCACATCATTCAAAAACAGGTCATTCTAAAGAATAATCTAAATGTAAAAAAGACCAACAAGATGCCTGAATGTACTGTTCCTCCTAATTCTTAAATTACTGACCCTCAATCATTTTGCTACCTTTTCAAAATTTGAGATATATTTTGTAACGTGTCAATGAATCATTTCTTCAGGTCATAAATACCGAGCACGAAGTTTATGGCTCTGTATGTATACTGTGCATACAGTTTTATCTGCACGTAAAGGGTAGGTGAAGTCCTGGGCCACCATGGCTGATCTCTCAGTAGCTCACTCACCAACCCCTCACTCTTCTTTATTGTTGTTTCTTAGAAGTTCATCTCCCAGGGGGATGAGGGGTAAAAAGTTACCTATTGGGTATAATGTACCCTAGTCTGGTGACAGGCACACTAAAAGCCCTCACCAGCACCATGCAGTTCATCCATGTAATAAGAACACTTTCACCCCTTAACATAAAAATTATTAAAAGAAAAAAAAATAATTTTATCTTCCTTTTTCATGAGCTGTTTGAAACTCTATTTACACCCATTTCTCCCTCCCCGACGTGACTCCTACCCTCTTGACAGGTCATCTACTCAGTAGCACTTTTCATATTTGTAATTTTTTAAAAATGTTAACTAATCACTTAATATCTCTTTCTCTCCTAAAAAGTGAGCTCCTTGTGGGAGGGACCATACCTGATTCGTCACTGTCATAATCCCTGTCCAGGCCCAGTGCCTGCCTCATAGAAAGCGTTCAACCCAACATCCCGAATGAGTAAATAAATATGGAATGTGTTTTCTGGCTTCCCTGAGCAGCCTTAAAACATGGGTTCTCTAAAAACAGCTTTAGGCAGAATTCAGAATTACAAAATATTACATAATTTGAACATAAGACTACTTTCCTCACCACTCTGGCAATAAAATCTGGAGAACTCCAATTTCTAAAAAAACATCTTATGAATTTAATTCAAAATGTTCAGTTCTGTACAGACCATGCAGCCTTTTTTCCCTAAGAAAGATGCTCATCGGGCGGTGCCTGTGGCTTAGTGAATAGGGCGCTGGCGCTGGCCCCATATACCAAGGGTGAAAGGTTCAAACCTGGCCCCGGCGAACTGCAACAAAAAAATAGCTGGGCGTTGTGGTGGGCGCCTGTAGTCCCAGCTACTCGGGAGGCTGAGGCAAGAGAATCGCCTAAGTCCAGGAGTTGGAGGTTGCTGTGAGCTGTGATGTCATAACACTCTACAGAGGGTCATAAAGTGAGACTGTCTCTACAAAAAAAAAAAAAAAAAGATGCTCATCAATTCTCCATCTAAAACTAGTCAGGAGGCCCTTTGCTATGCAAGTTTCATTGAAAGTGTGCATCCCTGGAAAAACAAACAAAACTCACTGCTTGTCTAAGAAATGAAAAGGGAATCCTTGTCTCAGGAGGCAGCAAAAAATAGTCTTCTCATGAGGAAAAACCGTACAGCTAGTCCTCGCAGCAGCAGATGCAGAGGTCTACGCTGCTTCTGTCCAAGCAGCAGCTCTCAGGGCTGCTGAGCACAGAAGGCCAATGACTTGCTCAGACTGGACAGTGACAACAGCTGATCCTGGAGAGAGGGAGTGTGAGCTTGCCAGGCTCTGACAGAGCCAGGCCAAAGCAGGAGGCCAAATTTACGGTGTCAAATAAGCAAAGTGGGACTCAGTTTAAGGAGAGACTTTCTGAAAGGATTATTGTAAGGGGTTGGCTGTGGGTGGAGTGCTGGAGAGGAGAATGCTCTGACCACAGGAATGCAAGCATCTCCAAAGTTAGACCGAAGTTGGGTTTTCCTTTCTAAAGAGGGGAATAATCAAGTCTAGAAAGAACTGGGTGTGAGGGAAAGGAAGGAAGGGGAGTGGCGTGATGAGAGAGTAGATAGGAGGATGGTCTCCTATGAGGCCAACCTGTTCTCTGGAGGAGGGGAATATTGGCTCGGGCTGGAGGTAGGTCGAAATTCCAGTACCTCAGACAGGGAGAGAAACTTAACCAAAAGTTGATAAATACAAATTTTGTTTCCATTAATCAATGGGGACAAAATAACTCAGCTAATTTATGAAGCAAAGAATAGGAATTTGGAAGGCCTATGTCTGGCCTGTCTTAAGTAAACGAGGGGGCTCCTGTGGATTTCCCAGGAAAGAGTCTGGTGCTGGCTGTCATCATCCAGGACCCTGTGGACTTGGTGGTCAGGCATGGGATGGGGATCTGTGGATTTTGTGGTCAGGCGTGGGAAGGGGATCTGTGGACTCGTGGTCAGGCGTGAGATGGGGATCTGTGGACTTAGTGGTCAGGTGTGAGATGGGGATCTGTGGACTTGGTGGTCAGGTGTGAGATGAGGATCTGTGGACTTAGTGGTCAGGTGTGAGATGGGGATCTGTGGACTTGGTGGTCAGGCGGGGGATGGGGATCTGTGGACTTGGTGGTCAGGCGGGGGATGGGGATCTGTGAACTTGGTCGTCAGGTGTGGAATGGGGTACCATTCTGTAAGCCTATAATTTGGCCTCAGTATTTTAGTGGGACTGTGCCACTGAGCTTGGGAGGGCTTTTCCTTCCTCTCAGGTGAGGCAGGAAGGCCGGAGTGGACTGGAGTTGGGTCATTTCTTTTCTGATAATCTCTTCCCTTATTGCGTTTGCTGTGGAGAATGTTCTGGGCACAGATCAAAATGGTTATTCTTCTCCCTCTGGCCAAAAGTGAGGGGATTCTCTCTTATCTCCTCGAGAACCTTCTGGGGTTCCTGGTGATAAAACCCATGAACACTCAGCCCCCACCCTCAGACTGGGTCCCAGGAGTTTTAATTCCCAAGTTAGCACATTCTCAGCCTCCAGCCATTTGTCAAAGGTGTCGTTCCTGTGTTCTGACCTTTTTCTGGATCCAGCGGCTTCTGCCTCAGGTAAGCTAGTCTGTATTGCCCAAATCCATCTGTCTCTTCAGTGTTTGGGACAGTGGTTTATCTTGTGACCTCAATTCTGTGATGGATCTAAGAAAAGTCCCTGATTTTCAAGTTGCTTTTGTTGACTGAGAAGTGGAGAGATAACATCTAAACTTTTGGTTTGTTTTCTGTTTTTACATTTAATCATCTGTATTTTTAATTCTTACAAGAATTACACACTAATAATCTCTAAACTTATCTGTTCTTTTTCAGATAACATAATTAAAAAAATATATATCTGAGCTGCCTCCTTTCTGTAGATTTCCTTTCCCTGTTTGATTAGAGCACTCTTTCCTTAAATAAAAAAGAAAGTAGAGATATTCAGAAGTTAGTATCTCACTACCAGCCTGTTGCTTATTATCTGATTTCTCTTCAGAATAGGAAGTTCACTTAAAAAGTGGTGTACTCTCCTCCCTTCTCACTTTCAGAGTTATTAAATAAAACGTAAACTCAGCTGTTCATTTAAGAGTTTTGTGGCGTTTATGAACAGAGGGGATTGGGAGATTAGCATTTTATGAGCATTAGTGTGCCCCAAGAACAGGACCAAGTGTTCCTTAGACTTTAACATGCACTGTGTCATCTAGAGACCCGTAAAATGCAAATTCTGGCTCAGATGGCCTGGGGTGGGCCTGTGTTTCCTCATTGCTCCCATGGCTTGACCAGGGCCACCCGCCTCAGTCAATCCACTTACCAACAGGTACTCTAAGAGCACAGCTCCACAGCCAGTCAGAATTCACATCCCAGCTCCCAGACTTCACTTGTAATAGCGGAAAGGAAACCACCCTACCCTGGGTTGACCTGTGTCTCCCAAAAAGATATGCTGAACTCTGAACTCTTGGTATCTGTGAATATGACCTCATATAAAAATGGGGTCTTTTCAGATCCTATCAAGTTAAAATGAGGTCATGTCTGAGGATGGGGCTCTTCATCTAACATGATGGGCATGCTTATGAGAAAAAGAGACACAGACAGACACAGAGGAGGATGCCATGGAGAAACCGAGGCAGAGATTGGGACGGTGCAGATACAGCAATGGCAAGGATGGTCTTCAACCGCCAGAGCTGGAAGCTGCAAGGAAGAGCCCTTCCCTACAAGCTGCTGACACCTTGACGTAGGATTTCTAGCTGCCACAGCCTCTAAGTGTGAGGTGATGTGTGATATTCCCCCCTCAGAAACTGAAAGAAATACTACAATGCCCTGGTTTTCTGTGTTTCTGAATGTATCTGTCTGGGGTATATCAGGCAAATTCAGTGGCTGCCGGGAACTCCGCTGACCCACAAACCCTCAGTCCACCTTGCTGTTGACTTGACTTTTGAGCATTAGAAAAAAAACAAAGATGGCGTCATCATGAAAGTAAACTGCTATGTTGTACCAGACAGCAGAGAAGCTTCTTGTTTAGTTATATTTTTTAAGTTCTTCTTAAAGGATTTGCTTTTTCAAGTATGTAAAGTATTTGGAATTTTTTCATAACAAATTTTCTCCACAGAAAAAATGCTATATATGTGTGGTTAATTGCTGATATTTGCTTGGGAATGGTACCGCCAAGCAAATGTTTTTCATCTTCTGAAAATCTCATGACATTTAAAAAAGAAAAACCTCTTAGGCTCGCCTTATATTTGTTGCTCAAAGAATCTGTACTGCAGAAGATTAAAATTCAGAACCAGGTTTCATTTCATTTCTCTTTTCGAATCAAATACAGTATTTTGGCTTTTGTTGGCCTCAAGAGAAGAACTAGGAATGAGTTCTTCTTCTTCTTCACCCCCCATCCAAAGGTCTGTGGTAAAAGTAGGAAAATACTAGTCCTGTGCCTGATGCTACATAACAAATCACTCTGAAACTTAGAGGCATAAAACCACCTTTTTATTTTGCTCCAATATTCTGTGAGTCAGGAATTTAGATTCAGACAGGTCACTATAGGAATGACTTGTCTCTGCTTCGCAACATCTGGGGGTTCAGCTGAGAAGACTTGATGTCAGAAGGGGGAGCATGACTCAAGGGTCAGTGGCTGGAATTTTCTGGAGTTGCCTTCACTTACATGTATGGCAGTTGATAATCGGAACCTTGGCTGAGGCTGTCAGTCAGGCTTCCTTCCCCCTTACCTGGCGGCCTGTGGCAGCTCACTGATCTAAATGCTGTGACCCAAGAGATTGAGGGAGAAACTATACAGCCTTTTTCTCATGTAGCTTCAAAAGCTGTGCTCTATTCTATTGGTTACCAGTGAAGTTGCTACGGTGGGCCTAGTTTTTAGAGGAAGAGACCTAAACTCTGTCTCCTGATGAGAGGAATTCAGATAATATGCAAGTATGTTTAAAAGTCATCACAGTACCCTCAAGGCATAATGGCAATGGCCCTGATTTCTTTTTTTTTTTTTTGTAGAGACAGAGTCTCACTTTATCACCCTTGGTAGAGTGCCGTGGCGTCACACAGCTCACAGCAACCTCCAACTCCTAGGCTTAGGCGATTCTCTTGCCTCAGCCTCCCGAGCAGCTGGGACTACAGGCGCCCGCCACAACGCCCGGCTATTTTTTTGTTGCAGTTTGGCCGGGGCCGGGTTTGAACCCACCACCCTCGGCATGTGGGGCCGGCGCCCTACCCGCTGAGCCACAGGCGCCGCCCAGGCCCTGATTTCTAGATAGAAGATACTTAGGAGTTTCTAAGTCCTAGAAACTCACTCCGTTGAGTGAGATGTTGCATCTATCTAGCCCTCACTTTCCTCAACTGCTCTGAGTGGACTCCCTAGATCCCTTGCAAAACTCTGATTTGGTTTCTTCCTATTATTATACCAATCAAATCATTAGAGGTTCAAGACTGAACTTTACCACCAACATTTATCCTAGAGGATGCTATTGTATCACCTAGAGCTGCATCCAGCCTCCATGCTTCTATTGCAGGTCTTCCTGTTATTAGTGAGGGATGGAAGTTCCACTTGTCGCCAAGTGCTGGGCGCCATTTCTTTGCCTCATTTGCTCTCCATACTCACAAAAATGCTGGCTTTGCTATTCCTTTAAGACATCTTTTGAGGAATCTGCCCAGGCCCGCCCCCTTTAGAACAGCGGAACAGTGAAGGCTCTCAAGCACTAGAAGCCAAGCTAGTGTGGCTATCAACACAAAAGCTGTCTGGAGGTGGAGGGAGTGGAGTGTCTGGGCTGGTCAAAGTGAAGTCCCGTGAGAAAGATATTGCCAGAAAACTTCAATCAGACACATTGTGACCCATGAATGTCTCAGATTGCAGAGGCTTCTCTCACCAGTTGAAATGGCACTTCTCGGGTGGCCGGTGCCAACACACATTTGCCGTGTGGCAGATACGAAGCTTGGCCTTTTCCATGGGTCCCCACCACACATGGGAGATCAGGAACTTACTACATATTAGTTTGCCTCCAGCTGACAGAAGAAGAAATGAGGCTGGTGGGGCTTAAGCTGTTTGTCTAGGAAGCTGCAGGCAGCTACTAACCTATCCCTGTATTTGAACCCAGGCCATGAGACTGAGCCCACACCTGTCTACACTCCAAAAGCATGTTGGGTTTTGTCAGATCTCCCCTCTGTCACCTGCCATTGAAACCTTAGCACAACCTCACTGATCACTCTCCCACCCCTACAGGTGGCCAGTCCCCTCCAGAACCCAATACAGAATAAAACCGTAGGGCTTTTTCTTCAAAAAACAGGAAAATATGTGTTATAAGACATTAAAATATGAAGTTTTCTTATTTCTTCAGTGATTTCTTTCTCAAACTGCAATGGTAATTTGTTTATTTTTTTCAATTTAAAGTCTGGCTTCCTTTTGCAGGAGCAGGCTAGTGGGCAAATACAAACTCTCAAACGCATCCAGGGCCCCTCTGCTCGGGCCTCAAGTGACATGTGACCTGCATGCTGGGACAAGCCAGCCACTGGGTAGGGCTCCCTGTGTCACCAGCCTTAGCCCTGATGCTGCTAGCTGGAGGCAGGGGGATGGTGACGTGGCTGCACCTGAGCTGAGGCTCCAAGTCCCCCATCTCATGGCATGTTCCATTTCTCATCAGATGTCACCTACAAAACATACTCAAAGATAAGATTAAGAATTCCAAGAAGGAAGCACTGAAGCATGAAGCCAGGCACCGGCCTTTGTGAGCACAGGGGTGCCTGCCAGGTGACCTGCTCTGAATCTGGCCCTGGTCCTGGTCACTTGTTCTTCGGAATGTTTTTCTTCTTTTCCTCCCTGTTCTTAGTCTCCATCCAAGTCCACGGCTCCATTCCCAGTCTCTGAAACCATCAATGGCCCCTAATCCATCTGAACTTCTCAACCTGGCTTCCCGTGGTCTCAGTACCTGTCCAGACCCACCCACCCTGTCCGAGATGACTCCCCAGTGCTCTTTAGATGGCCCCACAGGCGCCTTGACCCTGTGGATGGTCTGGTCTGCAAGTATGCCCAGCATGGGTTCTCACGTACCTTGCCCCCTTGCCCCTGCCCTGACTCCTCGTGGGGACACTTACCAGGTGGCTTCTGTGTCCCTCCCCATTTCCCCGGTGTCAGGGTGCCAATGCCCACAGTGGGAGTGGATTGATAATTTACCATCATCTGCCTTCTCCTGGGTCCTCCCTGCTCTGCTCCTCTACCAGACTACTCGCAGACAGTTTGCAGTGTGGGGCTTTATTTTGCTGCACATGTACACAAGATCCCATGGCATGTAGTTTGAGAGCACTTTGCCACTGGGTCCAGATATTCAGACATGAATATTCCACTGACATTCCTGTCCCTTGGCTCAAAATCTCCACAAATATTGAATATTTGTCCCCTCCCAAACTCATGTTGAAATTTAATCTCCAATATGGCAGTATTGAAAGGTTGGGGCCTCACAAGTGAATTGATCCATTTATAAGTTAATGGTGTGATGGGTCATCATGGGCGTGGGGCTGATGGCTTTGTAAGTAGAGAAAGAGAGACCTGAGCTGGCATGCTCAGCCCCCTGACTGCTGAGCTGCTGGTCCTCACCTCACCACCTCCTCTGCCCCGGCTGGCATCAAGGATTGCAAGAAAGTCCACCTTCATCAGGAAAGTAAGGAGGATGTTAGGAGCATGAGTAGCAGTGGGGTGCACCTGATGAGTAGCAAAGGAGTCAGGGAAAGTAAGAGGTAGGGGGCTGCTCCCTTGAAAAGTGAGAGCGCTGATAGAAATGAAGTCATTTGGTACAGGGAACAGAAAGAGCCAGCTTTTATAAGGGTGTGTGTGTGTGTGTGTGTGTGTGTGTATGCTGACAAAGACTCTCTCCTTGACTAAAACTAGTTATGCTTCCCGGAACTCTCTTCTCAATGCGGTCCTGACTTTTGGCCTTTTATTTTTATTTTAGCCTTGCCCCCTTGCCCCATTTTAGCAAGAATCCTGCTCAGTCAGTTTCTCCAGAACCTCTCCTCCTGATATCTGTTCACGCTCCGTATCTAATCAGGCCGCTCACCCTGGACCACCCCCAGATCACGTCTGACCATCTGGCCTGCCTTCAGCAAGAATCCTGTTCGGTCAGTTTAGCCAGAATCTGCCTTCACCCCTAATGTTTCTGTTACTAATTCTCTATCCACTGACCTTCCTATCCCTTGGCTTGAAATCTCTACTTTTCCTTATCCCGTTTGAGGTTGAGCCTGACCCCTCTCCTACTGAGGAATGAATGCCATTGCACTGCACTGCCTCTGCCTAGCTTGGTGGTTCTGAGGAAAGTCCTCCTTCCTTTGCCATGATTTAACAAGTGAAAAAATTTATTTATTTATTTATATGTTTTTTGTGAGACAGAGTCTTACTCTGTTGCCCCACGTATAGTGCAATGGCATCACCATAGCCCACTGCAACCTCAAATTAAATTCCTAAGCTCAAGCAATCCTCCTGCCTCAGCTTCCCAAGCAGATGGGACTATATGTGCCTGCCATACTTGGTTAATTTTTCTTTTCATTCTTTTTTTTTGAAGACAGACTCTTACTCAGTCACCCTGGGTAGAGTGCTATGGCAACATAGCTCACAACAACCTCAAACTCCTGGGCTCCAGCCTTCTTGCCTCAGCCTTCCTGAGTAGCTGGGACTACCGGTGCCTGCCACAATACTTGGCTAGTTTTTCTATTTTTAGTAGAGACAGGGTCTTGCTCTTGCTCAGGCTGGTCTTGACCTTGAGTCCAATCAATCCACCTGCCTTGGATTACAGACATAAGCCACCACACCCTGGACAATTTTTCTATTTTTTTGTAGAGACAGGTCTTGCTCTTGCTCAGGTTGGTCTCAAACTCCTGACATCAAGCAATCCTCCTGCCTCAGCCTCCCAGAGTGCTAAGATTATGCGCACTTTGCCAAAGGAATAATTTTTTCTTTAAAAAATATGTGCATATACATATTTTTAATACCACATGACACAGAGAAGATAGTTTTTGTTCACTTGCACCTCCAGAGAGGGGACAATCAAAGGTAAGTTTGTTTCACACCTTCCCAAAATGGGCATCCATAGAGAGCTTTTGGGAGATCGCCACCACTGGCTGTTTAGAACATCCATTAGACTCCGTATCACTGGATTTAAAAACAAAATAGAATAAAAACCATACTGCTCATTCTGGTTTTGTGGTAACTGTGGGAAAAGGATTTGTAGGTCTTGACACAGAAGAATGATCAACTGCCCCATAGCAGCTATTTTTTCCAAGTTTGTGAGTGAAGATCTCATTGGCCCCAACACCTACTAACATGAAGAAAGACCAGGGAAGAAAAACACTCTGGTTTGTGAATTGTTTCCAACAAATTCCAGGGAGCAGGCACCTTGACTTTCTAGGCACTTTGCACAGTGACAAGTTTTCTAAGAATAAATGCAGTAGCTAAATGATGGGGTTTTTAAATCAAGGTTTCAGTATCAGTATCAAGAATGCCTTTTGCTGGATGACTTATTACCTCTTCCGATGTTTAACTATATAGAGAGAGGTGTCAGGTAATACATGGGACATCCAGTCAATCTGAATTTCAGATAAGCAACGATTTTTTTGCAAAGAATAAGTATGCCGCAAATACCACATTGAATATACTTAATGCTTGTTTACCTAAAATTCAAATTTAACTGGGCAACCTGTGTTTTTATTTGCTAAATCTCACAATGCCAACTGTGCATCCTTCCCTGGTTTTCTTTCTGTAACAGAAGTTCTTGTGAGCTGCTGAGACTGTGATTGATTCTACGTTACAGCCAAGCTGGACAACACTGGGATTTGCAGTTGGCCTCTTCCACCACTGTTTTGTACTCAACACCAGGTATAAGAGCTTGCTGCCTCTCCTGGGGATTTTTGCTAAGCTGATTAGTGAGACACTGTGCATCTCAGTGTTTTAATGACTATTTTTCATACTATGGGTGAGACCGAGCATTTTTCCTGTGTTGAAGGGTTATCCACATTGTTTCTTCAATGAGCAGTCTATATACTTTGCCCTTTTCTTTTCTTCTTTTTTATTAAGTTTTTGTTTTTGCCGTCAATTTCTGGGAGCTGTCTTATATCAGAAAGACCAGTTCTTTGTCTTGATGGGTTGACTCTCCCATTTCCCTCCCCTTCCAGGGTTTGTAAGTTGTCTCATCCCTGCATCATCAGCATATACGACATTCACAGCTCTTTAGCCTCAATCACCACATTCGAGTCAGTTCTTTTGCTATGGTTTCAGTTGGCTGAAGTTCATACTCCCAGAGTTACTCAGGAACATGTGATAAGAGGCATGGTCCCCGAGGTCATCCATTTCAAAACTCTCTGGGACCTTTGTATTTGAAGGACAGCTTGATGGGATTCAAAACCTTGGTTGGGGTTTATTTGTTGTTGCTGTGTGATACACACAGTGAGGGCTGTTGCTCCCAGTCAGACTGATCTCTTTGCCATGCCACCCAACAGTCTCTGTCTTTATCTTTATGGTCACATGACTTTATTCCATTAATGACTGTGTGTTAATCAGTTTCCACTTAGTTTCTCAGACATCCCACGTGATTCCCCCCCCCCATTTATATCACATCTTCTTTTATGTCTGGAAAGATTTTTTATTATTAATTCATCCTATTTCATTATTATTATTGATAACATTTTTATAGGTGAGAAGATCTGTGTGTACATTGGTTTCCTTTTAGTATTTGATATCTTTTCAGTTCTCTAATACTTTTAAACTCTTAATTTCCATTTTGACTGTTTGCTTTTCTCATTTCCACTTCTATTTCTCTTAATATATCCTCAACATTTTCCCTTATTCCTTGTTCATCTTCTAATTTATCTTCACTTCTGTATGACTTTTCCTTTTATTTTTGTTTCAGTTTGCATTCCAATGACACCATTTCTTGTGTTTCTCTGATTTGACGTTACTTCACAGAAATTTTTTCCTTATGAGAGATTTTCGGAAGAATGAGAATGCTCCTTAGTTACTGATATTACAAACTCTGATATATTTTAAGTGAAAGAAGCAGCAAACACAACTGTGTGTCACTAATTGTATACAAAAGAGATAGAGAAGTAAATAGCCATATTTATGTATGGATAAAATATTGCTGAAAAAATATTCAAGAAATGGTATCATTGTTGGTTTCTACGTGGGGGAAACGTGTTTGGGAGATGCTAGTAAAATGGATTTTGTTTGTTAGTTTTTTATCATATGCCCCTTCTAACTTTAACTTTTGTATTTTGAACTATGTAAATGTATTGCCACTTAAATGAAATTGCTTTGGTACTAAAAACTTATGATCAGCTGGAAAAAAAAAGTGCTAAGATATTTGAGACAAATTGTTAAAATAAGAATTTAAAAAATGTTAGCAAGTTGTCTCTTGTTTTATCAGACATCAAAATGTTCCCTGGATTTCTAGAGTTAGGTTGGTGTAGATTTATACCATGGTTTGAGATAGAAGAAGGGGTTGGAATACAAAAGGAAGAATAGTCCTTCCAGGAAGGGAGTTAAGCCCTGGATTGCTCCCCACTTTTAACCCCACTGATCTGCATGGCTAATTTTTTCTTTCTGCAAAGTTATTTCACTACTGTGCAAAGATGCTAAATCAGCTCTGATTAAAAATCAACCAACCAACAGATAGAAACCCTCCCTGATTCTCCAAGCAATTTTCCAAATGCCTATTTCTGTTTTCGCTGTTCCTGAGTCTTCACCCCATTCTGCTTTCTTTCTTTTTTTTCATCTTATTTATTTATTTATTCTTTGAGGAACTATTTTCGTATACTAACATCTAGTTTATTTAATTTTTTTAATTGTTGGGGATTCATTGAGGGTACAAGAAACCAGGTTACACGGGTTGCATTTGTTAGGTAAAGTCCCTCTTACAATCATGTCTTGCCCCCAAAAGGTGTGGCACACACCAAGGCCCCACCCCCCTCCCTCCTTCCTTCACTCTGCTCTTCCTTTCCCCCACCCTTTCTTTCTCTGCTCTCTGCTTCCCCAACCCTCACCGTGTCATTGTCATTAATTGTCCTCATATCAAAATTGAGTACATAGATTCATGCTTCTCCATTCTTGTGGTGCTTTAATAAGAATAATGTCTTCCACTTCTTCTAGGTTGAAACAAAGGCTGTGAAGTCTCCATTTTTAAATGGCTGAATAGTATTCCATGGTGTACATAGTAACCACAGCTTGTTAATCCATTCCTGGGTTGGTGGGCATTTAGGCTGTTTCCACATTTTGGTGATTGAAAATTGAGCTGCAATAAACAGTCTACTGCAAGTGTCCTTATGATATTAGGATTTTTTCCTTCTGGGTAGATGTCAAGTAATGGGATTGCAGGATCAAATGGGAGATCTAGCTTGAGTTCTTTAAGGGTTCTCCATACTTCCTTCCAAAAAGGTTGTATTGGTTTGCAGTCCCACCAGCAGTGTAAAAGTGTTCCCTTCTCTCCACATCCACCCCAGCATCTGCAATTTTGAGATTTTGTGATGTGGGCCATTCTCACTGGGGTTAGATGATATCTCAGGGTTGTTTTGATTTGCATTTCTCTAATATATAGGGACGATGAACATTTTTTTCATGTTTGTTAGCCATTCATCTGTCATCTTTAGAGAAAGTTCTATTCATGTCTCTTGCCCATTGATATATGGGACTGTTGGCTTTTTTCATGTGGATTAATTTCAATTCTGTATGGATCCTAGTTATCAAGCTTTTATCTGATTCAACATATGCAAATATCCTTTCCTATTGGGTAGGTTGTCTGTTTGCTTTGGTTGTTGTCTCCTTAGCTGTACAGAAGCTTTTCAGTTTAATGAAGTCCCATTTGTTTATTTTTGTTGTTGTTGCAATTGCCATGGCAGTCTTCTTCATGAAGTCTTTCCCCAGGCCAATATCTTCCAGTGTTTTTCCTATGCTTTCTTTGAGGATTTTTATTGTTTCATGCCTTAAATTTAAGTCCTTTATCTATCTTGAATCAATTTTTGTGAGTGGAGAAAGGTGTGGGTCCAGTTTCAGTCTTTTACATGTGGATATCCAGTTCCCTCAGCGCCATTTATTGAATAGAGAGTCTTTCCCCAAAAGTATGTTCTTGTTTGGTTTATCAAAGATTAGGTGGTTGTAAGATGTTAGTTTCATTTCTTGGTTTTCTATTCGATTCCAAGTGTCTATGTCTCTGTTTTTGTGCCAGTACCATGCTGTCTTGAGCACTATGGCTTTGTAGTACAGACTAAAATCTGGTATGCTGATGCCCCCATCTTTGTTTTTATTACTAAGAACTGCCTTTGCTATGCAGGTTTTTTTCTGGTTCCATACAAAACACAGAATCATTTTTTCCAAGTCTTGAAAGTATGATGTTGGTATTTTAATAGGGATGGCATTGAATTGGTAGATTGCTTTGGGAAATATAGACATTTTAACAATGTTGATTCTTCCCAGACATGAACATGGTATGTTTTTCCATTTGTTAATATCCTCTGCTATTTCCTTTTTTAGGATTTCATAATTTTCTTTATAGAGGTCCTTCACCTCTTTCGTTAGGTATATTCCTAGGTATTTCATTTTCTTTGAAGCTATGGTGAAGGGAGTTGTGTCCTTAATTAGTCTCTCATCTTGACTGTTATTGCTGTATACAAATATTACTGACTCGTGGGCATTGATTTTATATACTGAGACATTACTGTATTTTTTAATGACTCCTAGGAGTCTTGTGCTTGAGTCTTTGGGGTTCTCTAAGTATATGACCGTATCGTCAGCAAAGAGGGAGAGTTTGACCTCCTCTGCGCCCATTTGGATGCCCTTTATTTCCTCCTTGACAAATTTCCTCAATGTTTGTGTATCAGTAAACGATTTGATGTCTCTGTCATTTTTAAAGCTTAGCAGGATATAGAATTCTGGGCTGGAAATTGTTCTGTTTAAGTAGATTAAAGGTAGATGACCAATGTCTTCTTGCTTGAAAAGTTTCATTAGAAAAGTCTGCAGTCACTCTGATGGATTTGCCCCTGTAGATCAACTGGCGCTTACTCCTGGCAGCTTGAAGAATCTTTTCTTTTGTCTTGACTTTGGACAGGTTCATCACAATGTGTCTTGGAGAAGCTCTGTTAGAGTTGAGGCGACCTGGGGTCTGATATCCCTCTGAAAGGAGTGTGTCAGAATCTTTGGTGATATTTGGGAAATTTTCATTTATAATATTGTCTAGTATGGCTTCCATTCCCCTGGGGCATTCTTCTTCCCCTTCTGGGATACCTATAACTCATATGTTGGAATGCTTTATGAAGTCCCATAATTCTCTTTGTTCTTCCTTAATAAAATCTCCCTCCCTTTGTTACCCTGAAACTTGTGCAAGTTACTTTACGTCCTATTTGCGCTGCCTATACTGCTCCAGTTTTATTACCAGTTTCCATCATTTTTGCTTTCAATTACCCTGAGCCTCCGTTCAACTTTCTAGCTCAGCCTGGAATCAAATTAGGTCAAGTTGGTTTGGGAAACCAGGATTCCAACATATGTTAATCCACAGTTAATGTTATTGGTAGAGTTCCAGTCAACAGTAATTTATTAGCAGTTAAGTTTTGGGGTGTCAAAAGTTGTGCACACTTTTAGGTAGGGGCACACTCCTAACCCCTATATTATTCAAGGGTCAACAGTATATCCAACCACTTATTTAATATTGATATGTGGACAGATAGCAAGACTTTCAACCTTAATGTGTCCCAAACAAAGCTTGATGATCCTGACTAGAACTGATGTTGAGATAATCAGCTAACTAACCACTTATGGAAAAATAAATTTTACTTCCTACTTGCTTGTGTTATCAATAAATGAATAACATAAATTCCTGGTGAAATAATTTCAAATTTATATTTTTAAGTATTGCTTACCCTGGTTTGGGTTTTTTCATATTTAAAATATTTATTTTTATATTTAAATGTAAAATATACTAAACTATACTAGAGTTTTCATATTTTAGCCTTTCATATGTACTAGATGATTACTTAAATACGAGCCTGAGGAAAAACCAGTAAGAGAAAATATTACTAAATTTTAATAAGAACATAAAGCTTATGACAAACATTTTTAAAAACAGTGTTTAATTGAGTCATTAACAAAGATTTCAAGCCAGGCGTGGTGGCTCATGCCTGTAATCTTAGCACTTGGGAGGCTGAGGTGGGGGTGGATCACCTGACCTCAGGAGTTTGAGACCAGCCTGAGGAAGAGGGAGACCCCCTCTCTAAAAAATAAAAAAAAAAAATGATTTCAATAGACCTAATGGCTTTACTATATAAAGAGAACTTATAAAGCCAGGCTCAGTGGCTTACATCTATAATCCAGCTACTTGGTAGGTTGAAGTGAGAGGCTTGTTTGAGCCCAAGATTTCCAGCCCCCTAGGCAACACAGAGAGACCCCATCTCTAAAAGAGAAAGGTAAAAAATAAAAATAAATAAAGAGGTTTATAAATTAAGAAGAAAAATGAATATCTCTGCAGGCAAAAGACATGAACAACTAATTCAGTAAGGAAGTATTACATATTAAAGTAAGTATTAATGGAAGTATTTTTTACTTCCATTAATTAATTAAAGGAAGTATTACATGTTAAATATTAACATTATTTAACTTATAATTAAATAATACATTAAAACAATATGGTTCAGTTTTTTCTTATCATGTAATAAATACATTTTTAAAATGCAAAAGTCGATTCTTATCTTGGTGGAGGAAAAGAATTCTTATGCATTGTAAGTTTAAATTAGTCTAGCACTGTGGGAGGCCAAGGTGGATGGATAGCTTGAACTCACCAGTTTGAGACCAGCCTGAGCAAAGGTAGAAAAACTGAAGGCATCTCTACTCCACTTAAATAGAAAAACTGAGGCAAAAGGATCTCTTGAATCCAAGAGTTGGAGGTTGATGTGATACAATGCCACGGCACTCTACCCAGGGGAACGGGTTGATACTCTGTCTTAGAAAAAAAAAAAAAAAGCTTAAATTAGTGTGACATTTCTGGATGGTACTACTGGTACTAGTAAAACTTTATATAAATGCAAACTAATCAAATCCAAATTTTTTTACTTTAACACTAAAAATTGGGGCACAGTATAACTATCCAAAAATAAAGGAGCCATATCATTATATGCATAACAAGAAACAGAATTAAGTAATTGTCAATACTACAGTGTATGGATGTATAGTGCTTATATGGAAAGATTTAATGTTTTATAAAAAATATTTAGGTTGCAAAATGGTATGGTTTAACTTTTGTTAATGAGTATGTGTGTCTGGTTATGTGTGTATATTTGTGTATGCGCTTCTATGACTTAAAAATATATGAAATGTTTTTAGTAGTGATTATCTCTGGATGAGAATACAAGACATTAAAACTTAAAAAAACCCAGGTAAGTTACAACTTGTAAGTTAAGTTTAGCTTAAGTTTCCTCAACAGAAAAGAAGCCATACAACTCGTTAAAGTAAAAAATAATATGTTATCAATTTGAAAACTTTGAATACCTACAAATTAATTTTAAAATCTTAGAGGCAAAAAATATAAAGACTGAACAGATATCATAACAGAAAAAAAGTGTGCAAATTTGCTAAGGTACAAAACATAAAATCATCAATTTGAAATTGAAAACATTTGCCTTCTTTGTTTTGTCCCTGAGTAATACATGAATTTGTTCTTATTGAAAATGTTCAAACATACCCATAATAGTCTCCCTTCCCCGTTCTCTTTCACAAAGATAATATCTATTACATTTGTTGAATATTCCTCTAGACTGTTTCCCTGTGTTTGCCAAATATATTATTTTGTTCAATTTTTAAAGGCTTAACCACACATCTTAGAGATTTGCCTGTCAGAATATACAGGTTTAACTCATTTTTTAATGCTCCATAACATTCCAGAGGACTCGTGCAAAGTTTTTATTGAGCTGTTTTCCTTTAATAATACTATTTTTCAGACAATAAAATTGATGTGCTTTGCAGTATGCTAGATTCTATAGCTGAAGCAAGTGATAGACAAGAGCCCTGCCCTCCAAAGCCTTTTTATTTGTGGAGTTCTATCTTAGGGCTAACTTGAGTAAGAGGATTGCTGAGTCCTTGTTCTCCCTGTTTTCAAAAATAAATAAATAAATAAATAAATAAATAAATAAATAAATAGATAGATAAATAATAAAGTGGTACCCACCCACACTCCAGACTCTTGTAGACTATCTCTGCCACACCCCTTCAACACCAGTCTTATCAGCAGCACACCCAAACCAGTGCCATGGCCCCATTTATGGACTTTCTAGTGTTGCTGAATAGCATGTGGGTCTGCAGCTGGAACAGAGGTTGTGTGTGGTGGGAAGGGGAAAAGGCACAAAGTGTCTGGATGTGAAGGCAGCATCAGTAGCCTCTGAAAGCCGGCAGTTCTCTCAGCTTTTGAAAGCCTGGCCTAGGGTATTGAATACTCTTTACAGATTCACCTGCAGGATGTCTGAAGCCTGAAGCAAAAGCAGACACTATCCAGACATCTCAGTTTGTGATTTCTTACTTCTGTAGCTGAGAAGGGACTCCAGCTCATTTTTAAATATCTGACTATTCCTTAGCTTAAGTTTCCTCAACAGAAAAGAAGCCATACTCTGTAAAATAATTTAGGGAGGTTTATTCTGAGTCAAATTTAAGAACCATGACCCAGAGCCACACCCAAGAAGCCTTGAGCAAGTGGACTTGCAGTGGTGGCATTTCAGTTTGGTCTTATACGTTTTAGGGAGACAGGGATTGCAGATGAAGTTCTAAATAAATACATGGAAAACACACCTTGCTTTGGCCCCTTAAGGTAGGACATCTGGAAGTGAGAGATTACAGGGTAAAGGTGGGTTTAAAGATTCTTTAGCTATTGGCTGAAAGAGTTAGGCTCTGTCTAAAAAGACCAAAAGGCAGTGAAAAGGAATGATTACGATAAAGGGTGGGTTAATTAGAGACAAAGTATTGAACACACACAAGTGGTTTGATATGTTTGTTATGTATATTGAGGACCTGCAGGTAGGTCTAGCATAGCCTTCAGCCTGTTAGGGAGTCACAAAGACACCTCTAAGTAGGGGAAGGGAGTATGATGAGTCCTGTCTGACCTCCTTTCTCAAGGCCAGCAACTCAGTGTTAGGAATCCTCTTGGCTCAGAAGGGGTCCAGTCAGTTGCTATGGGGGAGCCTTAAGGTTTTATTTTAGTTCACTGATTTGAAAAAGTTGGTTCCGCTCAATAGTGACAGGATTAAAATGCAAAGTCATGCATGCTTAGAGACAATTTATATCAGTGGTGAAAGTTATTATTTTGCCCAAACAGGCTGTATATCATATTGTGTACTCCCATGGCCAAAAATCCAGGATTACTTTCTTTACAAGTAGTGCTCCCTGGCTGGTCTCCAGTCTCTGCAGTGCATGTGGGTGGGTGCAAATGTGGATGTTGATGTGCTGGTACGTCTTTTTGTGTGGATTGGTTTTGAAAAACTTGGGGTTGGATAAAAGAAAGACTTTTTCTCTGAAAGGCCCCTTAAAGGGCCTTTAATTGATTAAAACTTGTTATAGGGACTTCTAATAAACACAGAGGATGACACATATAATTAAACAATTTCATTTGATTAATTTCCCCAAACTCTATTAAAAGAGAGGCAGAAATGTTACAGGAAGATGAGGCCCAATGGAGAGAAAGAACACCCAAACACTATGTTTAAAAGAGGAAGGGCTTTATTTCAGCCAGTGGAGTAACAGCACAGAATTCAAAATGGCTACACTCCAGGACTGACTCAGACTTCTCATTTTTTGTCCCCAGTCAAAAAGGTCCAGCCTACAGGTACTTTTCTCATTGGTCAGTTTGAATCAAGCTGGAGAAATGGGCTCTGGCTTTTACAGAAGCGGAAGTTTCCAGGTCTTAGGAAGTTAAGTCTATAAATTCCTAAGAGCTGAGTCACCAGGGGGAGGACCTCACAGGTGTATCCTTGGGGTCTCCTTGAGAAGACCTCTGTTCCCTTAGATCGTACTTTTTCCAGGTATCCTCTCTCAGGAGGACACAGAGGGAAGGGGGGTGTTGGATGACAGAGACATAGTCACAAGCCAAGGAATGCCCTGGAGACCCTGGCAACTGGAACAGGTAAGCAAGGACCCATGTCTTTAGGCACTTCACCCCTTAATACCTGATTTCAGACTTCTGGCCTCCAGAGCTATCAAAGAAGAGATTTCTGCTGTTTGAAACTAGCTGATTTCTGGAAATTTGTTATAGCAGCCATAGGATGCTCATACAGGCTCCCATGTAACTGAACTTTCTCTGTGTGGGGTCTTTGATCTCTGGGTTTGAAGAATGAAACCACTGACAACTGGAGTAAGTGAAAGGACATAGTTTATTGAAAGATAAAGAGATAAGCAGCGGAGGGAAAGTCAGAGATTTTAGCAAGCCCAAGGGGGAGACCCAAATGGGAAGCCTGTGTGGGTCTTCTCTTTAGAGATTTATATACTGCTTTTCCTATCCTTCAGGTGGGGTGGAGGTGGGGGTGGTGGGGATGGAGTTGGTAATGTTGTCTAGAACTTGTCACAGTTGGCCAGAGGCCTATAAGCAGAAAATAATCCTAAAATCAGTAAAGGGATGTGGCCATGGCAGTCCTTGCCCCAGGCAAGGCTTTGAGGTGAGCTCTCCCTACTCCAGGATGAACTGCCAAGATGAGATACAGATATGACTGCTTTCTTGTGACCTTTCCAGAGAATGCAGCCTGGAAAGGGCCTGTTTGTGCCTAGAGATGGGGGTCTGTGATGAGACTGATTTCTTAGTTCACCCAGGGCTAGAAAATGGGGGTAACTGTCCAGCCCTGAATGGGGCGACCCTGCTTCACCCAGATTTCACTTTTCTAGCACTGACCTCTCCAAATCCCACCCAACATATGCAGTCTATGAAGATCCAGACACCCCTTTCTGCAGCTCCCGTGGGCGCTGGGTGAGGGGCATCCAAGCTGCCTCCTCTCTGCACAGCCCAGCTTGGCCTGTAGAAATGTTTGTTCCTCTGAGCTCTGACAGAGCAGGGGGAACCCAGCCCTGCAGGGTCGACCTAGATTTATTTGCAAATGCCATTCCAGTATGCTACTTGGATAGTGCTCCCCTCCTGACCCCCAGACACACACCCTGCAGGATGTGGACTGTGTGGACGTGTCCTATTGATGGAGGATACCTGGGAAAATAAGGTCTGAAAGAACAGAGGTCTTCTCAAGGAGACCACAAGGATACCCCTGTGAGGTCCTCCCTGTGGTGACTCAGCTCTTAGGAACTTGTAGACTTAACTTCCTGGGACCTGAAAACTAACTCTTGGTTTGGCTTCTGTAAAAGCCCATGGTTCTGTAAGAGCTGGAGCCCACTTCTCCCGCTTAATTCAAACTGACCAGTAAGAAAGGTACCCATGGGCTGGAACTTTTTGACTAGAGATAAAAAGGGAAAGACCAAGCCAATAGGGGAGCATGGCCATTTTGAATTCTTCTGTGCTGTTGTCTCCCCCAGCTGAATAAAAGCCTTCGTCTTAAATACAGTGTTTGGGTATTCTTTCTCTCCACTGGGCCTTGTTTTCCTGCAACAGTATGGGCTCTTTCATCCTCTAAGCACCGAAGGGGTGCAGTGGTGGGGCAGGGTTCCTGCAGGAGGACAGTGATCAGGTGTTTTGCCTCACATTCCTTCCCCAGGGAACAGCTAGGGGCAGGGGGTGGGGAGCTGTGTTTCTCAATTGCAGCCACAACCCCCACTCTGTAACTTTGCCTATAGACACAGCATCACTGATTCCTGCTGCCCTCTCCCACCATTGCTCCTCACAGCTCTGCTCATCCCTACCTGGCCCTACTTGGCTGCCTCTCTCCGCTTTCTCTTAACTCTGATGTCACCTTTGAGTGGTCTCTTCACTAGACTCTATGTGATCACCTTTTATTATGTGTGTGCAATCTATTTCTAGCCAGGACCTCGACCATTTTGAAAGCACATGTAGTGAGAATAAGATGGAGTTGGGTAGGCTAGGGCAGACAGGACACAGTTGGTTTAGATCCTGCCTGACCTTCACCCTCTGTCTCTCATTTTCACTCTTTTGTAAATTTAGCCCTCACCCTAAAGATGACTATCTTGAGTAGTTTAGTTGAATTGATTTGGGAGATTAACTTTTGAATTGGAATGTTGTAATAGGTCACTGAGTTATGCTGATTATTATTTGGTGTGGTCTTTGCTTTGAACTTTAATGTATAAAACTAATTTTGGAAATGAAAAAACAGAACAGTCATAGAGAGGCTACTCTCACTGTTCCCAGAATTCTTCTGATAAAGTTTGGTGGACTTATCCCCGTCTCTGCATATTGGCTGACTGTGACAGGTGGCCAGACCCTCTTTATCTGGTAACAAATTCATTGCCCTTCTAACTTCAAGGTGGACACAACCAACTATCTAACTGGCACTCTAGAGGCATTCGTAGATTCCAATTTGGGGGAGCGGTTAAAAAAATATATAGCCTATGTTATGAGCTGGATTGTGTCTCTCCAAAATTCATGTGTTGGAGTTCTAAACTTCCTGTTCCTAGGAATGTGACTGTATGTGGAGATAAGGCCTGAAAAAGAGGTAAGAGAGGGCAAGTGAGGTCACACGGGTGAGCTGCATCTGATGTGGTTGGTGTTCTCCTAAGAAGAGGAGATTGGGACACGGACAAGCACCGAGGGAAAAGATGATGTGAAGACACAGGGGGAAAGTGGCTGGTGCCAGCAAGCCACAGAGAGGCCTCAGGAGAGAGCCACCCTTGAACGTGGACTTCTAGTCTCCAGAATTGAGAGAAAATAAATGCCTGTTTAATACTCCCAATCCCTGGTGCTTTGTTAAGGGAGCCCTAGCAGACTAACAGGTATAGCATTGAAAGCACGTGTAGTGAGAATAAGCTGGAGTCTGTCCGGCTAAGGCAGACGTGACACAGCCGTTCTGGTTGGTTTAGGTCCTGCCTGACCTTCACCCCCTGTCTCCCATTCTTGTTTTGTAAATTTAGCTCCCACTTTAAACTTGTCCATCTTGAATAGTTTAGGAAATTAACTTCTGAATTGGAAATGTTGTAATAGATTCTCACTGAGTTGTACTGATTATTATTTAAAATCAGAGTTAATGTGTTCTTTGCTTTGAACCTTTATGGATAAAACTATAATCTTGGAAAAGGAAAAACAGATCAGTCTTGGAGAGGCTACTATTGCTATTCTCCAGAAACCTGGCCTTCTGATAAATGAAGTTTGGTGGACCTATCCCTGTCTGTATACTGGATGACAGTGACAGGCAGCTGGACCCTCTTTGTCAGGTAACACTTCTGGTGACCATCAAGGGACTCCTAGACTGCTCCAGGAAGTGCCGTGTAAGTGTGGCATGAGGGAAAGCCAGTGGTCACCTGGACGGGGGGACCCAGGGTGCAGTGCTTGAGCACTCCTAACAGTGCTTCTGGGAGATTTCTCCTGGGAGTCTTCAGGTGCTCACACACCTGCCATCATCATTCACTGAGATCCACCTGCTTTATTCTAGTTGCAGGCAGAGAACTTTAGTTCTGATCAGTTCTGTTTTGTTCTCAAAATATCTGGTATTTTGTTCTCAAAATATCTGGTATTTCTGTATCTAGGCAGTGTCATTAGAGCTCAGGCCTCATGGTTGCAAGCTGAGAACTTTAGTTCTCATCAGTTCTGGGTTTGTTCTCAAGAAATCTGGTGTTTCTGTATGTAGTCTGTATTATTGGAGCTCAGGGCTCAATGAGTGCGTATGTAGTCTGTATTATTGGAGCTCAGGGCTATCATACCCAAATAATAGCCCATTAGGGTATATTCTATCTAATTGGTCTCAGTATGGGTACCCATCTGTAACTAAAAGGCAATATAATTTTACTATAACACAGGATGGATGATGTATCATCATGACTCTGGAGAAAAATAGCCTTTGAATGGATCCTTGAATTATTATAATGATGTTACATTGTTTAAAATAACAAGTCTGGTTAAAATACTAAGGTTTATTTCTTCTTGGTAGAATCTATGAGTTTAAAAGCAGTAATTAAAACTATTTTTATATGTCTAACTTAAAGGATATAAAAATGGTTACCTGAAAAACAACTAAAACCTAGATTAACTGCTAAGGTAAGTAAATTACATAATTAAAAGGTTCATCGTCTGAATAAAAATAAATGTTTAAAAGCCGACAAATATAAATTCTGCTTCTGTCTATGTCTGCCTGTTTGTGTGTCTGTGTATATATGTGTCATCTACCTGTGATACTTCACTATCAAAATAATGCAAAAGAGCTGTAATTAATTTACTTTAAAAAAAAGAAAGAAAAATTTAAGTGCTTAAATCAAAATATGTTACCAGGAAAACAAAAAAAGAACTCAAATCCCCCCCCACATCCTTTTAGGTGACTTTCGTATTCCTTGATAAATAAAACTAGTTTGAAACTGTTATTAAAGTTCAGATGTTCAAAGATTATAGAACTGCCACCTCTGTAATATTTCTAAATTATACTGGGTTTGACTGTGAGCTTATATTTTTAATTTTGAGCTTCTGAATTATGAGATCAGGTAGGTGGCTGTGATGAAGCCTAGGGACATGTTCTCCTGGCATAGGCCAGCAGCTACAAGGCAGGGTCCAGCCTACAGAGCCCTCCCCTGCTCCCGCTTTTGCCTCCTGGCTATTTATTCTCAGAGAAACTGAACCCTCCAGTCTTCCTGCTTTCTGTCATGAATTCTGCACGCACTTGAACTCTGTGTCTTTAATTTATTCCCTAGGTAAATAAATTAAAGACAGAGATAGGGCCTATCCTTTGCAGCCATCTTTGATGCCACATGGCCATGTGAGACTTAATAGGACCATGAAGGACATCAGGAATAGTGTCTATGTTTGATTTCAGAACACTTTTTAGTAACTTAAAAACTTAAAGTCATGGTTTCATAAAATGTCTGAGTCATTTATAAGATGTAATACTTTAGCTGTTTAGACAGTTTGAGAAACTGAGTTTTTTCTCTGTCAAAGAATAAGATTATTTTTTGTTTAAAATCTTCTAATTATCAGTTTGACTAAGAGAATGACTACAGTAAACTGTGAATCTGTTTTGTGAAAAGTAGGGTTTTTTTTTGGTAAGAGAGATTAAACAGAAAGGAACATGACATTGTGTAAGAAAGGATCTTGTGTGGTAAATTTTGTCCTAAAACAGAATGACTGGTTATTTAAGAAAAGTGAAAAGAAAGACAAAACAAAGTTTAGCATGTTTATAGATTGTCTGTGCAGATTAAATAGAACTCATAAGAGGTAATTTGTATAGGAATTTGCATGTGATCCAGTTGGCTATGATTTATAAAATTTAGTTACCTGTTTCTCTCTAATTTAAAAATCACACTACTGAGAGGTCAAAGACTGAAAATAAAAAGATTATTCAGAAACATGGATGAAAGAAAATGGAGTCCAGGTTCTGTGTGGGCAACATTGGCCTTTGTTTGCACCTGGTTACAGGTAGGCTGAGTTCAAGAAGGAAGTCAACACATGGGTTAAGGTGGGTGGGGTTTTAAAGGGTCAGAAGGGTAGGGATTGGCTCAGTCCCTCTTTCCTAAGTGGGACATTCTATGTATTCATTTATTCCTGGGCGGGTGTATTTGGGTGGGTTGGTTCTGTTTGGGCGGGTCCCTCCATTTGACATTATCAACTACAAAAAATATTTTTAATACCTTTTAAGTAACTGGCAGTAACACAGCAATCTCTGTGTTGTCTGTATTAAGGTTTTGGCTAAGTAACTAAAATGACTGAACTTTACAAGGGTTGAGGTTTGCACCCATATAACCTCCTGTATTGTCTTTATAATCTTTTGACTAGTAATCGTCTTAAGCCTTTGATGTTTGACAAACCTTCAAAATCAAAACCCTAAATTCAAGCTTTTTGAAATATTAAGACCACTAAAAGTCTAAGAAACACATATTAGAGTTATTTGGTATGTTAAAGCTGTATAGGAAATATTGAAATATTGTCAAATATGAGATGGTTAATTTTCTATGCATTATATTTGTATATATACATATGTTCTAATATTATAAAGTATTGATATGTCTTCATTTATGTTATCAGTAATAATTGTTGCTTCCTCTCAGAAGTGTTTTTGTTGTTGTTTTTTTAATTGGCTAAGTCCAAAGTTTGTCCTTCAAGGAAAGTAATGGAAAGGCTGACAGGTTCTCTTGAATACAAATTTCTGATAGTTTTCAAGATTACATACCATCAGACTGAAAGCAAACTTCCAGGACTTTAATTAGAAAGCTAACATGTCCATGAGTATTGTTAACCTAACCTCAAATAGAATAGAAATAAATTTACATGGGACTGAGCTGATTTTATGACTTTTATTTGAAACATTGCTGATTTCTTCTGTGTTCTGTTTTCTAGAAGTCAACAAAACACATGTCTGTCTTTTGAGCTATTAATAGCTTTCAGCAACATATATACATACAAGAAAAATTTAGAACACTTATTTTTCTCTCTCCTTGATTTCTCCAGAATTTGAAAACTATTTGTAAGTATCCTTAATTTCTGACAATACAGTTATTTGCATAAGTTCAATAAGAATCTGTTTTCTTCTATAAGACACAACAAAAGACACTGGTTATTTTATCGAGGCTTTGACTGGAATGACATTTTCCAAGGTGTCCAGACTGCATTAAAGAATTAAGGTTGACTTTATAAAATTCAATAAAAAGCCTGTTAGAAAAACTGGCCAGATACCTCATCAATAACATTCCTTGATCTGTAGTGAGTAAAGAATGTCACTTTGTCACTTTCTAATTCAGAGTTCCTGAAAAGCCAGGAACTCCAAGTTACTTTGCACCTCAACAAAAAGAAGAATTTACCCAATACATACAGGTATCTAATGGCACAGGTGAAACCTTGGCTTGCAGGAGGGTTTTAAGTCTAACCTGAGATTCCTTTTAAAACATTCCAGCAAAGCCAATTTTAAAAGAAAGGCCTATTAAATAGCTAATAATTATTCTTACTGCACCTTATGCAAATAATCAGACAGTATACTGAGAGTGCAGTTTGTTTTGGCAAGTAAATTGATTCTGCTGTGATTTTTCTTTAATAAAATGGGAAATTAGAGAAAATTGTGGTTTTAAAATAAGAAACTATGGCCCACCTGTATTAAATGCTGGCCATCTGCATTGCCGACTCATAAAATGACACACAGCTATTAAACCAAACTGATCTATTCATAAGACTAAGAGACGGCCAAAGGGTATAGAATTATATACAGTGGTCATATTTGCTCCAATTTGTTTTTTCTTTCTGCTTCTTAGTCCTGAGATAACATTTTGAGTTTTAATATGTAAAATCTTATAATTTCAAAGTGGGCACTGAAAAAAAATAATTAAAAATATTTACCCCAAGGTACATGTCTCTGATATATTTTGAAATGGCTGCTCTAGGAAAAAAAATAATAAATGAAAAATGAAAAAGCTAATATTTTCTATTTCAAAAATAGAAAATGGGCGATTTTGTGACCAGGAAGTAGCTAAGCATGACCTATTAATTAAGCACACAGAAACAAGTAATTCATATGCGATTAAACCCCATGTTAAGCATAACTGCCCTGAGAGCCCTCTACTGATCCCTGGAAAAACAACAACATCTGCTTAATAATGCCCACAGAAATCAACAATTTCTAGAGCAGATACACTTGCCTAATAGAAGCAATACAATATTGCTGAGCAGGGATGGCAAAGGGTCAGACATGCAAGGAAGGCACAATCCTGCCACCACTCCCAGATTTCCAAATTGCCAGATGTTAATTGTTTTTATTTATTTGAAGTGGAAAAAGTGAAATGATCTCTTTCCCCAATCCTGAAATTTTTGATTTATCAGGAACAATATCCTATAGACTTATTTTATTTTTTGCTATAAATTCTCACTGACCATTCACAAAACAACTCAAACATTTCCCCTTGTACATAGTATGAACCGATCCCCCACCTTCCATTCTAGGTGAGCCACTGTTTGTCTTTACCAAGCCTATCCTCCAGGTTAGGGTCACAGGAATGTAATATGGTGCCTTTATAGGCATGAGCTCTCATCCTGACCCTGTGCTGTGAACTCAAGCTGACACTTGTGGTAAGAGGCAGCCTACCACTTACATGAAAAACTTTTGGGTCTCCAGCCCTGTTTCCATCTCCCTCTGAGTATTTCCTCTACTCTTTGTTCACTCAACTCCGCCTCCACTTCTCCACCTTCTGTTTCTGTTCCTCAGGCCCAGGCTGCTGTGACCCTCTGTGGTACTTTGTGCACCTCCCAGAGCTCTAGACAGCTCCTCTATGAGCCCACCTTTGGGCTCAGCCCATTTGATAGCTTCCCGGCCTAGCCTCTGGCTTCCCTCACATGGTCCCGAAGATGCTCTCTCACAGTGGGTGCAGGGACCTCTTGACACTTTCCTGGGTAACAGTCTGCAGTTATTAAATTAGATAGTTTATGTGTAAGAGTTGTTCTAAGAATTAAATTGCCAGGTAATAAGATTGTACATTCTCAATCTAACTAGATGTTGCCCATTTTTTCTTTAAAATAATTATACAAATGTATACTGCCTGAAGCATTGTAAGAGTATTTCAATTATTCCACATGCTTGACAACCTTAGTATCATTAGACTTTTAATTTTTCCAACTGTTGGCTGTGAAATGGTAGCTCATTGTGGTTCTAATTATCATTTTCTATATTGCTATTAAGGTTAAATATATTTTATACGTTTATTGACCATTTGGGCTTCCTCTTTCTAAAAATTCTGCTTTACATCTTTTTTGGTTGTTTGTCTTTTCTCTTTCAGTGATGGAAATTCTTCATATCCTGTTGTACTAGTGACATTATTAATATATGCATTTATTGTAAATGCCTTCAGCCAATTTGCCTTATATTTTTACTTTCTTTATGGCATCTTTTAATGAACAGATGTTTTTAATTTTAATACAATCCAATTTAACATTCTTGTCTTTCATGATAAATGAAATATTTTGTGTCTTGTTTTAGAAAATCCTTCCTTACCTCAGGGTCATAAACATCTTCCATGTTTCTCTTAATGTTTCTAAATTTTGCCTTTGACATCTTGTTTTAATTTATCAAATAAATATAAATGGGGCAGAGCTGGGTATGGTGTAGTCCCAGCAACTCATATATAAATGGGGTAAATGCTCCAGTTAAAATACAAAGATTGGGATTTATTTATTTATTTATTTATTTTGAGGCACAGTCTCACTTTGTTGCCCAGGTTTGAGTGCCATGGCCTCAACCTACCTCACAGCAATCTCAAACTCCTGGGCCCAAGTGATCCTTCTGCCTCAGCCTCACGAGTAGCTGGAACTACAGGCACTTGCCAGAACCCCCACTAATTTTTCTATTGTTAGTAAAGACTAGATCTTGTTCTTGCTCAGGCTGGTCTTGAAATCCTGAGCTCAAGTGATCTTTCCTCCTCTAATCTGTCTTTTTTTGATGATATGACTTTATATAAAGGAAAAACATAGACTCCACCAGTAAACTGTTAGAACTAATAAATGAATTCAATAAAGTTGCAGAATACAAAATCAACATACAAAAATCGGTAAACTTTTTATATACTAACAATAACCTACCCCAAAAAGAAGTAAAGAAAAGAGTTCCACTTACGATACCTATAAAAAAAAAATTAGGCATACATTTAACCAAGAAAGTGAAAGACTGTACACTAAAAATTATAAACTTTGGTGAAAGAAGTTTAAGAAGAGCTCTGGTAAATGGAAAAATCTCCTGTATTCATGGACTGGAAGAATTAGTATTGTTAAAATGTCCATGCTACTCAAAGCTATCTACAGATTCAATGCAATCCCGATCGAAATTCCAATGACATTTTTCATAGAAATAGAAAATGAAAATCCTAAAACTTGTATGGGACCGTGAAGGACCCCAAATAGCCAAAGTTATCTTGAGCAAAAAGAACAAAGCTAGAGGCATCACAGAAAATGATTCCAAAATCTACTACAAAGCTGAAATAATCCAAACATCATGGTATCAGTATAAAACATGAGTCAACAGAACAGAATACAGTGCTTAGAAATAAATCCACTCTATTGTGTTCAATTAATTTTCAAAAGGACACTAAGAAAACACCATGGAGGAAAGGTAGTTTTGTCAACCAATGGTGTTGAAAAACTGGAAATCCACCTACAGAAGAATAAAACTGGACCCTTATCTCATATTGTATAAAAAATAAACTCGAAATGGGCTAAAGGTTTAAATTTAAACACGTGACCTGAGATCCTAAAGTAACTAGAAGAAAATGTACAGAAAGACCTTTTTGACACTTGGGCAATGCCTGTTAGATTTGACCCTAAAAGCACTCGCAATAGAAACAATAGATGGGATTTCATCAATTTAAAATGCTTCTGCACAGCAAAGAAAGCAATTAACAAAATGAAGAGGCAACCTACTGAATGGGAGAGAGGATTTTCAAACTGTGCATCTGATCAGGGGTTAATATACAAAACATATATGGAACTCAAACAATTCAATAGCAAAAACCAAGTAATCCAATTAAAAAAGGGCGAAGGACCTGAATAGATCCTTCTCAAAAGAAGACATACAAATGGTTAATAGGTGTATGAACAAAATGCTCAACATCCCCAATTATTAGGGAGATGCAAATCAAAACCACAGTGAGATATCACCTCACACCTGTTATAACGAAGGGCTATTCTAAAAAAGACAAAAAATGAAAGTTGGTGAGGATGTGGAGAAAAGGGAACCCTTGCACATTGTTGGTAGAAATATAAAGAAATATAAATTGGCACAGCTGTTACCAGTTAAGAGTGTGCGGTCATCTGGAGAACAGTATGGAGGTTTCTAAAGCACTAAAAATAGAACTGCTGTATGACTCAGCAATCCCACTACTGGGTATATTTCCTAAAGAAATGAAATCAGTATATCAAAGATGTGTCTGTATTCCCATGTTCATTGTGGCATTAATGTCAATAGTCAATGTAGAGAATCACCTGAAGTGTCCATTGAGAGATAAGTAGATAAAGGAAATGTGGTGTGTATAATATATAGTATAGTATGTGCTGCATGGAATGTTATCCAGCTTTAAAAAAGCAAGAAATCTTGTCATTTATGACAACATAGATGAACCTGGAGAACATCATATTAAGTGACACAATCCAGGCATAAACAGACAAATCCTGCATGATATGTGGAGTCTAAAACATTCTAACTCATAAAAGCAGAGAATGGAATGGTGGTTACCTGGGGCTAGGGCATGGGGAAAATAGAGAAATATTGATCAGAGAGTACAAAGTTTCAGTAGAGCAGGATGCATAAGTCCTGGAGAATGTACAGATTGATGACTATAGTTAATACTATTTGGGGCGGCACCTGTGGCTCAGTGAGTAGGGCGCCGGCCCCATATACCGAGGGTGGCGGGTTCAAACCCGGCCCTGGCTGAACTGCAACCAAAAAATAGCCGGGCGTTGTGGCGGGCGCCTATAGTCCCAGCTACTCGGGAGGCTGAGGCAGGAGAATCGCTTAAGCCCAGGAGTTGGAGGTTGCTGTAAGCTGTGTGATGCCACGGCACTCTACCAAGGGTCATAAAGTGAGACTCTGTCTCTACAAAAAAAAAAAAAAAAAATACTATTTGTATTATGATTGTAGTTAATACTATTTGTATCCTTAAAAATTTCCTGAGAGTGGATCTTAAATGTTCTCAACTCATGTAAAACTACGTGAGATGATGGAAATATTAACAAGCTCATGTGGTGACCATTTCACAATGTATACATATGTCAAAACTGCATCCTGATGTACACTGAAATATATGCAATTTGTATTTATACTTCAGTGAAGCTGGAAGAAAAAGATAATGCCTTTTTCTTCTGTTTCCTTTTTCTAAATTCTGTTTTCTTACTGTCGTTGGTGTTCCTCAGCTTCACCTGGTGTGTCTAGGGGGAGATTTCTTTTTATTTATCCTGGTTGGAATTTATTTATTTATTTAGTTTCCCCTGGTTGGAATTTATTAAGTACTTATATATAAGTAGTGGTTCTTTGTGGGAAATTCTTGGTGTCTCTTCAAATAGTATTTCTTGTTCTACACTCTTCTCTCCCTGTCACTTAAAAAATACCAATTAAACGTATATTAATATTCTCACTGTACCTTCCATTTCTTTCTTTGTCTTTGACATTTTATACAAAATGAATGGTGAAGAGGCATTAACTAAGCTAAGTGGGGAGGGTGGAAGGATATTTCAGAGGGAAGAGTGTGTGGGTAACTGGGAAAGATGAGAAATAAGGTATGTGTGGCTGCTGCCTCAGAGCGGTGTGAGGTGAGGCTGGTGACCTACACAGAGACGGATTGTTTAGGGCCTTTAGCCAAAAAGCGGTGGGAAACCAGCATAGGGTTAGGATGATGGTGACAGAGTTAGATTTGGGTATTGAAAAAGTCAAGTGGGCTTTGAGTCAGAGAATGGATGAAAGAATGCAAACAAGATGTCAGCGAACTAATTAAGAAGCTATTGTCATGCCCGGGCAAGAAATGTTAGCTCATGCTACACTGTTGGTAGCCAAGACCAAGAGAAGTGAATAAAATGAGAGAGATTTAAGAAACAAAGGTCAACAGAAATTTGTACTTAGGAAGTCCTGGCTACTATGTGAAGAATGAAATAGAAGTAAACAGCATCCTGTGATAGAGAAAGAATAAAAGATGTTATTATTTTCAAACTGTGTATTTATGGACTCTCAAATCATCAACTACTAAAAAGCTGTTTGAATAAGTAAGATTGTTTAGTAACCCTCTAGTTTGCTATTCCATTTATTTTCTCTCTCACTTTCTTCTCTCTCCTCAAACCACCAACATCTTTTCTTGCTTTTTCAATCTCATAACACAGGGGTCCTCAAACTTTTTAAACAGGGGGCCAGTTCACTGTCCCTCAGACCGTTGGAGGGCTGGACTATAGTTTAAAAAAAATATGAACAAATTCCTATGCACCCTGCACATATCTTATTTTGAAGTAATAAAACAAAATGGGAACAAATACAATCACACCACCGCATGTGGCCTGCGGGCCATAATTTGAGGAACCCTGTCCTAACACCTTGACTTTCCAGTCATGGACATGGTTTCTATTTCAGAGGAAAACTAAAAGCAATCTGAAGAGGATTTCCCTGTGCTCCCTCACCCACACTGCCCCTGCCTTTATGGACATAGATGCCCTCAGGCTCCATCTCTTCTCCTGTTGCAGGAGCTAATTTGTCCTTGCTGAGACAGGCCTGCCCCCTGCCCACCTTGCTCTGGCTTCTACTTCTCTTTCTCTTTTCTCTCAGCATCATCGCTGTCTGTTCTGTCAATTTATCTGTATTAACATAGAAGTGTGGTCCAATTGTTTCCAGTTAGAAAACGCCTACTGGACCACACAGACCCACCCTCCTGCTGCCCCACGTCTGGGCTCCACTTGCAGAATCCCTGCTCAGAAGAGCTGTCTACCCCCAGGTCTGCAAGTTCTCTCTGTCAATCTCTCTCAAACACACTCAACAGGGTCACTTTCCTACTTCATCACAAACCCACTCTGAGTAAGGTCCTAAGTGATATTTTGTAGCTAAATCCACGTGGGAACATGGTCAATGACTGAAGAACATGGGGAGTGGACACCACCTGCTTGCCTCAGGGGCAATGAGCGCCTGCCTGGGTTCAGCCTGAAGCTCATTTCTGCTTGAAGACAGGCATGTTCTCTCTCAGCTGTGCCCCCTGCCTCCCCTGCTTCCCGCACACCCCGAGGACTGTCAGTAATCACTCAAGCAAATACCCTGTCGGGCGCTGCTTCCACACAGCCCGCCCTAGGACAACCGCTCTGTGCCTCATCACTGGATGCTCAGAGACAGCCTTTCTGTATCTATGTCAAATATTAAACTTTATTCCTTATAATAATTAACCTTTATCAAGATGCCAGTCTATCACATGTCTGAAATTTTTGGAGGTAGTTAAGAAGTTCTGCCTAGGTCTTTCTGTCTCCCTGACCTACTTAGGAACATAATTTCACTAAGATGGGAAAATTTTGCTTAAAATTATAATGAGTCCACTACCCAGTCTTCAATAATTAACACAGAGCTGGCCCATGGAAGGCATTCTATAAATGTTTTTGAGTGAAGGAATCATTAAATTGAGCCCGCTGGACTTTGTCCATGTCCCTGGTGGTGGTGGTGTTAGTGTCTTTTCCCGGCAGAACCCCTCACTTTGGGTAGATGTTGACTCCTGCTTCTGCACAAGCAAGACACAAGCCAAACACACAAAAAACTCTTCTCCCAACAAAAAAGCTTCTTAAGAATGCAAGAAACAATCTAGCTCAGGTGTTGTCACAAAACAGTGTCTCAGCCAAGACCAGTTTCTGATGTGGGAGATCCCCATGGTGGGAGGGAATCTTCCTGGCCATTCACTGGGGTCACATTGTGTTCTCACCTCAAAGGTGGACCCAGTGCAGTCACGCAGTTGGGTTTGGTAAACCCACTTATCTTGGGATGGTAAAAATGTGTAAAAGCTTTTATTTCCTATTTGTGTATCATCATACCTTCTAATTTCCATTCCTTGCTCTAAATTCTACCATTTGGGGCAACATTGAACATGTATAATTCCTCTTCCATAGGATAGTTTTTAGGATATTTCAAAATAATTATCCTACTTGTTCTGATTTTCTCTAATACAGATTTTTCTGTCCTATGAAAATCCAGCCCCTGTGAGGTGCTCTGACTCCTGTCTTCTCTGGCTTCTCAAGGGCTTCTCTTTCCTGTCTCTACTCCATGGTCAGTCTCTCCCCCCCGGATGCATCTCTTATTAGAACTGTGCCTCATCTGGAAGAGCACTCCCCAGTTCCATCAGACCCAACATCTCCTTGTTTCATAACAATTTTTTTTTTTTGAAACAGTCTCACTATGTTGCCCTGGATAGAGTGCCATGGCATTATAGCTCACAGCAACCTCAAACTCTTGGGCTTAAGCAATTCTCTTGCCTCAGCCTCCCAAGTAGTTGGGACTATAGAAGCTCACCACAATGCCTGGCTATTTTTTGGTTATAGTTGTCATCGTTGTTTGGTAGGCCCAGGCTGGGTTCAAACCTGCCAGCTCTGGTGTATGTGGCTGGCACCCTAGCTGCTGAGCCACAGGCACTGAGCCCATAACAAATATTTTGTAGTACCTCTTTTTCTTTTCTAAAATAAAGTTCATTAGGCTGAGTGCAGTGGCTCACTCCTGTAATCCTAGCCCTCTGGGAGGCTGAGGCAGATGGATAACTTGAGCTCAGGAGTTTCAGACCAATCTTAGCAAGAGCGAGACTCCTGTTTCTAATAAAAATAGAAAAACTACCTGGGCATTGTGGCAGTAGCCTGTAGCTCCAGCTACAGGAGGCTGAGGCAAGTGGATCACTTGAGACCAAGAGTTTGAGGTTGCTGTGAGCTGTGATCCCATGGCACTCTACCTAGGACAACAGAGTGAGACTGTTTCCAAAGGAAAAAAAAATTGTTGACTGTACAACTTACTTATACAGCTAGTGAAAATATTAATAAAATGCCTTAGCAATAACAAAATTAAGAAATAAAAGGAAGGTAGTTTATAATAGGGTTGTATGTTTTAATATGTAAATGCTTGGAACATGAGATAGTTGGCTTCTGAAATGGCTTCCAGCTAAATGACCCCTTGCATCATTCCTTCCTTCTGAGTGTGTGTTGGACCTAGCGAGCTGCTTCTAATGAATAGAATACAGCAACAGTGATGCTATGTCACTTCCCAGGTTGTATTATAAAAAACCGTGGTTCTCTTTGCCTGTCTGTCTTTCTGGATCATCTTGCTTACTCTGATGAGTGAGCCGCCAAATCAAGAGGCTCATGTTGAAACAAACTACATGCAGCCTCTGGCTCGTTGCCAATGGGGAACTGAGGCCTTCAGTCCAAAAGCCTGCAAGAAACTAAATCCTGCCAACAACCCCAGGAGTGAGCTTAGTGGATTCGTTTCCCACTGAGGCTTGCGATGAGACTGCAGCCCCGAATGATGGCAGTGTTATCAGAGACCCCGAGCCTGACCTACAAAAACCGGGAGATAGTAAATGCTGTTGCTGTGTGTGGCCCTTTGACTTTTTTTCTTACACATCAGAGGGATGATATGCTGACTTCATAACAAGGTTTCAGGGAGTGCGTGTCACACATGAGCACGAAAACCCAATCATCACTCTAGTGAACTACAACAGGATCAAAAAATGTCATTGTTTTAAGCCACTAAATTTTAGGATAATTTGTTACCCTGCAATAAATAGCTAATATAATCCCTGATGAAGTAGTGAGATGCTTGCATCTACCACTGGGTAATTATTAATATTCGGATTTGAGAGAAATGAGATCAGAAGACATTCTTAACAGAAAGTTCAGGACAAGGAAAGTAGAGAGCTGAGCAGACACTGGATCAAAAAGTAGTCATGTTGGTAATAGTTTGCAGATAATCAGAGTTGTTCCAATCAGCCCCTCTGTAGCTGTGATCTTCATGTCACGGGTTCTAAGTTAAAAATCTTTATTTGCAATAAGATCTATCCTTAAGGCTATACTCTCCAGAACAAGCACTGAGATCTGTTTATCCCTAATATTTTCCTAGACAAAGGGTATAATCTCACCCCACTCCCCCACACAAGAGTATAAAATAAGAGAACGAAGCAAATATTCTTTTTTTTTTTTTTTTTTTTAAGACAGAGTCTCACTATGTCAACTTTGGTAGAGTGCCACAGAGTCACAGCTCACAGCAACCTCTAACTCTTGGGCTTACGCGATTCTCTTGCCTCAGCCTCCAAGTAGCTGG
Organism: Nycticebus coucang; assembly: GCF_027406575.1. Taxonomy (NCBI): domain Eukaryota; kingdom Metazoa; phylum Chordata; class Mammalia; order Primates; family Lorisidae; genus Nycticebus; species Nycticebus coucang. The sequence continues at coordinate 6,091,386 of NC_069794.1, read as the reverse complement.
GACTTAGGTACCCACTACAAGGCCAGGCTATTTTTTTGTTGCAGCTGTCATTGTTTAGGAGGCCGGGCCCCATTCAAACCCACCTGCCTTGGTGTGTGTAGCTGGTGCCATAACCTCTGAGCTATGGGCACCACGCCCGAAGAAAATATTTTTAACTGAAGTGGATAAATGAAGAACAGGTGAGTCAAATGTTGCAGCCTGAATGTTTCTCCACCAATTTGTATACACTAAAGCTTCAACACTAATGTGACTGCCTTTGGAGACAGAACCCATAAAAAGCCAATTGAAGCTAAATGGCGTTGTGTGGTCAGGGCTGAGATCCAGTTGGATTAGCGTCCGCACAGGAAGAGCAGAGAGTTCTTCCTTCCTCCCCAGCCCAAGCACACAAAGAACAGGGCCTGGGAACGGCCAGACAGCTGCTGACCACCAGCTAAGAAAAGAGATCTTGGAATAAAATATAACTCTACTGCACCTTGATCGTGGGTTTCTGGCCTCTGGAACTGTGAGAAATAAATTTCTGTTGGTAAGCCACACAGTCTATGATATTTTGAGCAGACCAGGGCAACAGGTAACAGACTGAGGCGGTTAAAGTAGCTAAAAGGAGGAAGTATGGTTATCTCATAGATGATGCAGCGTTTCTTATTATTTTTAAGTGCAGGGACCAATTAATATTTTCTTGGGTATGATACTGGTCAGCATGGTGATGGACTGTCATAGAAAACAAATGTCCTCCTTGCATCCCCACCTTGTTATAGAGCGGATGTTCAGTCCCACTTTGGGATGGAACTTATGACAGTTGTGCAGGACAAAGGAATATCTTCCTCTCGCAGACTGCTCTGTGCATGGTAGGGTATCTGACTACCCTGGCTCTGATACCAAGTTCCAGTAGTTCCCCTTCAATGATCTGACAATCAGAAATAATCCCATAAATTTTCAAATCTTCCTTCTGAGCGGTGGCTCTCCCATTGAAAATCATTCCTCTATTATTTCTTTAAAATTCATCATCAGCTCCTATCACCTCTACTGTCAAAACAACTCCCACCATTCACACATGATTAGTCCCTGTCTGTGAACAGGACTTCACCCTCAGCTCAGGGAAAGTCGCTTGAGACTTAATCCTAAATCAGTCTGCTCTGTATTCATCCAGTGACAATGGCTGGACATGTCTCAGTCAGGGCCAATGACATATAGTGGAGCCTTTGTTTACAATCTTGGGCAAGAGGCACTGTCTTCCCAGCCACCTTGGATGGCAGAGAAAGCAGGTCTGGAGCTTCTGTAACCATTTTGCACGTTGTTGCGCCTCTACTGACACTCAGACCAGTGGGGCGCCGTGTGCTTTGGGTTCTCTCTGTGCGATACTTCCCAGGCAGTAAGTCTGAGGAGGAGGGAACTATATTTCTACTTTCTAGTTGGGTTAGGGGATACCTGACAGCACGGTGTGGGAGGAGCTTATATATGCAATCTATGAACTTAGTACTTTCATATAATACAGAAGGTGCCAAAAATGGATATGCATTTTGAAAGATGTTGTCTGTGTATTACTTTTCAAAGTTGATTTGAAGGTGCTGTTTCTGGTCAAGTGTACCTAGACAAGCTATGCACATCCATTTTACCTGCTATTTGTACACTTTGGGGGAATGATTGATTTTATTTCCAGCAGGATCTCGTAAAGTATATATACATTATTTGGTGCGCCTGTATTTTTATTGCACTTCCTTAATCCCTGAACCAGCTATGTGTTCCTAAACCTGCATCTTGTATCCTTGGAGGAGGGAGGGGGGGTAAAAAAAAACAAGGTTAACACACAGGTGCACGAAAATATTCTACATCCCAATTATTTTGTTCATTGAATAAATGCTCTAGAATGTGATCTTCATAATGGCAAGATTTTCTACCTGTTTTGTTTATTGCTATATTCCTAGTGCCAAGGACAGTTCCCCCGAGTGTGGAAAAGATAAGTCTTGGTTCCCTGACTTTCTATTTGCCACCTAAACAGTATTTATTAACATCCACCCCTTTCTGCTTTTTAGCTGTTTATTATAAAAATGTTCAAATCTAAACAAAGTAGAGAAAATATAAAGGAACCTCTATACCCATCACTCGACTGCGCCATGATTGTGGCAATGCAGATTCACGTAGACCCATTCCACTCTCTCCCTCTACTTATGTTATGTTAAAGCAGATTTCAGAAAACTTCCACACACTTTTTTACCAAGTCATCTCCACTTTCCAAAATGCTACTTTCTTGTTTATTATCTGTTTCCTTTCTATCGGCTCCTCTGTAGCCTCATCTTCTGGGGAGCTCTGGAGTGGGGTCCCTTGGCGTTGTTCCGCCCTGAGGTAAAGGGAGTGGGTCTTTATCACTCTGCCATCCATTGGTCAGTCAGCAGTCGGAGCTGCTCCCCAGGGAGGGAGGATGACCTTGGAGGAAGCCCCCCACCTGAGGCGTGTAGATGGGAGTAGCCCACCACCAGCGTTGTTACCTCACCCCTTCTGCTGTGTGCCCATTACTTTCACAGAGTAGGTTTGGGGTTACTTGTGTAAGACTTTGCGAGCTCTCTATCTTCGAGCCCACTTAGCATTGTTGTGACAGAAGACCTGCGGCCATGCCATTTATAAAAAGAGAGGGTAATTGGCTCCCGTTGACTGGATCGTCTAAGATCACAGCACTGGCATCTGCCTGGCGAGCACCTTGTGCTGCATCCGAACATGGGGGAGAGCCAGAAAGGAAATGGGTGCACCACACACGAGAGGCAGCCTCACCCTGTGACAGCCCATTCCCACAGGAATGCATCCATTCCTGCAAGGACTAACTCAGGCTTAAGAAAGATTGACCCATCCTAAGGACCTGATCACCTCTTGAAAGCAGCTCCTACCAATTCTTGGGTCCCTCTGCCATCAGTTGGCACCTCTGTGGATGTAGGTACGGATATGCGAAGTGTGGATATGCTGAAGTGGCCTTCATTTCTGAGAGGGGTACACGCCTTGCCACAATGCTCTTCTTAGGTGATGGCTGCTGCATTTGTCCATTTACTTTTAATACTGCTCATGAGAATAACCGAGACCACCCAGGGGATTGCTTGGTACCTGCCCGGCCTTACTGTGCACAAGCCCCCCCTCTCCTGAGACTAAGGTTCAACTCTCCCGCCAGGATGATCCCTCTCTCTTATGCCTGAAGGACTTACAGCATAAAGAGCCTGAAAAGCCCAGGCAGAAGCCATTGCTTGAATTAATAGATCTCTTACTGTGACTCCTGCCTGAGTTATTCCTTCCCTGGGCACCAGGCCCTGTGTGTCTGCAGAGTCCAGCGTTACAGAGATGATGAATGCTAAGGGAGGCCACTCCTTCTACTTCTTGGTTCCTGGACCCAAGAAACTTGATTTTTAGCATATACTTGGTCCTAGAGAATATCACCCATCCTCACAGAGTACTGTCCCCATGCTGGAATCTGGGCTTCATCTCCACAAGGCCCTTCTATCAGACCTCTAGCCTCTGGCTATGAAATAGAGTCCATAGATCCCGTGGTCATGTGCTGCCCCCGCTCCCCCATGTGATGCAGAGTTCTTGATGTGGTGCAGTTATGTGAGAATTCAATGTCAGTGGACCACACACTGTGTTAGGCCTCCGATATTGATTTGGGCCAAGGAAGAAAAGGCTAATCTATACCCAGAATATGTCAATACTAGCCATGCTGTGTCACTGTCTCTTGTTAGAAGAATACTGTAGTCAACTTGCCACCAGAAGATTAATCGCTCTCCATGAAGACGGTGCAAAACTGGGGCTCAGACTTTGTGTCTGGGGCTGACCAGTTGGACTTTTGGCAGCAGCCACTATGTCAGCATTGGGGAGCATGAACCTGTGCTTTGAACCCACAGAGGGTCTCCACCTCTGTCCCAAGGGCTACCCGGGTCATTCCTAATTGTGCTAGAATTGGAGTAGCCAGTGACAGAGGATGGCTTCTGTCCTTTGTCTCTGTTCGTAACTGATTGAATGTACCACCTCCACCTGACTGTGGATTACAGTTGGGGCTATTTGACCTTGTGACTTGGTGAATTTAAATCCAATTCACAATAAGCAATGCTGGTTACATGGTAGTCTAAGTACTGTGGTCAGGGGCTTGAGCTCTACAGAGCCTAGTAACACACCAACAGCTGGTTTTCAAGTGGATTATCATTCTCACTGCAGATCTCACCTAGTCACATAGTCTCTGCCCAGAACCCTAAGGGTGTACATTGGATTCTGTTGAGGTTTTCATACATTCCACATAGAATCTTTTCCTGTAGTAGAGACTTCAAATGCCACAGGGCCAGCCAGGTCATGTGGTCTAAACCATAAATCCTCTTATGCCACAGCCTAGGCAGGCCTGGCCCAGAGCCATTTCCTTATCTGGGCTTTACTCAAAGCTGTCAGTCTCTGGTGTCATCTGGATGGTGGACTAGAGCAGGACTTCACATCCAAGTGTGAAATACATTGTCTTCAGAAACTGAAGAGGCTTTCACTGTGTCCTTCTTAGTGGTGGTGCAGGAAGTGATAATTTGTCCTTTACTCCGCAAAAAAAGAAATGCTCCAACTTCTCCAGGCCACTGATTTCCAGCAAAAATCATGGATCTATGTGGCAGGTCTCTGGTTCGCAGAGTGTGTCACGAACGCCCTGAAGTGCACGTGCCTTTGCAAGGCCTTCAAGGTGCTTACCACTTCTTGATCATCCAGTGTAAGGTGACACCACTGGTGCAGTGACCCAGCCTGATGCTTTCTACAGTGTCCAGATGGCCCCGGCCCCTCCTTATATTATGATGGCAGGTGGGACACATTTTTGTGTGTTCCAGGAAGGGGTGAACCGTGCCTTGTCCTCTTCAGTCTTCTCTGGTGAAGATCCTGCATCTGGGACAACACGTGCAGTGGGGCTTATTATCTGAATGAGCCTGCTGTGGTCGACCCTCTGGTACCTGTATGGCTTTTGTCGGATGGAAACTGGGTTTGGTGGTGCGTATCAATGCAAATCCTTCACGTGTTTAAGGATAGCACTAATTTCTCTCATTCTTCCAGGGTCCTAATCGTTTCAATGCACTGTGTCAGCCAGGGGAGCCATTGCAGAACTTCTCACTTGGCATTTCCTGACATGATAGTTCTCACTCCTACTTCAGACGTTAAGGAATCTATGTGAGTGACTTCCAAGTACATCCATTCCAGTTGCACACTTGGAAGTCACAGAAATGACCACTGGATGAGTCCAGGGACTCAGTGGACCACTGCAATCCAGACCAGGGATCAAATTCCAATTGTTCACTGGTCCACATGCACTCTACTCCACAGGGGGACCCCAGTGAGTCTTGAGTTCTCAGAATATAAATATCAGCTCAGACCCTGTGGCCAACATTTCTCTAAATGTTTGTGTATTCTGCTTCTCCAATATACAGTTGCCTGAATAAACAACCAAAGGTGCTTTTGGCAAAGAGCTATTGAAATCATTACGGTATTTACTTGCCACAGGAACTCCTGAGGATCCGTTCTCTCCTTTTATTTGTGGGTTCTGGTCAGAAAACTGGCTCAAGGATTAAGATTTGTTTTATCCCTTTTTCCATCATCTATCACTTTTCTTAGCAGGAGCCATAATTTTCTCCAAAGTTCCAAGACTCAACTTAGCAGCTTGATGAAAACATCTCCCAGAGTCCTCGAAAGGGTGGCAAATCATTGGTCACAGTAGCCTGCTGCTGTATAAATAAACTCACCCTTACCCAACTTTACATTTTTCTGCTTTGATTCATCATCCTCAGCATCTGGTCGCTCAAACACTCTCTGTACCGCCTTTGGCCAGTACAGTCTGGTTTGTCCGGTGGTCTCTTAGGAATATGTTCCCTGACTTCCCTCCACAGGCTCAGCACTTGCCTCCATGGGTTGTTTTCACCTGACTCTAGTTACTGGCTGGTGAGAGTGAGAAATAGGGAGGTCGGGGCAGGTTCCCACGTCCCTGGTCATCTTGCAATGCAGAGATTTGTGCCTCATGTTCACCCAAGGGATGAGCACAGCCTCTCACAGCCAGGACAGGGGGCTGGGAGTAGAGTCCAGAGGTTTTGGGAGCATTGATTCTGGCAGCCCCATCCCAGGCCTAGGGTCCCACTCATGCCAATGAGGCCCATGACTGTGTAATAGCAGACGGGGGGTGGGGAGTGGCAGCGAATTCTGATTTCTCCAGAGTGCTGCTCTTCTCATCAGTAAGCCCTAAGCCTTGTCCTCCAGGAGGAGAGAGAGTCTCTCTTTGGATGCCTCCACTGAGACTTTCTAACTTTCACAGCTTTGCTTTCAACTGGTGATTCATAGCCTGGAGCTGCCATTGTCTTCCTAATGCATGAGTGACTCAGACAGAGCCCTCACAGCCCATTGTTCTCACAATGGGCACCTGTCTCTGACTCCGGGAGCTCTCTCTCCCACTTCCATCCTGGAGTTCACCTCCAGGCACAGTTCTGACAGTAGTGCTCCTGCAGGCTGGTCTACCTCTCTGGGGGCAGCGGGGCATGGGCCAGCTCCCTGATTCCGTTTCCTCAGATCACTCCTCCATCACTGTCAGGTCAGCCTCTCTGGGAAATAGACTTGGAGGTGAAAGTCTGGTGAAGACATGTTGTCTTGGGGTGTGACCTTGGTACGTAGGCCGCTGAAGGAGTGAAGGAAGTCTTGTTGGGCGGAAGGAGATGTTGAACCTGGCTGTGGTTGTGGCCAGGGAGTCGGTCTGAGCGGGGTGGCCTCTCAGAGCTGTCCCATCGACAGGCAAGCGGCCAGGTCCCTGGGTCCCACCTTTGCGGGCCAGCCGGGGCAGTTCTTTTCAGCCGGGGACAGTTTGCAGGGACGACTCAGCGTGGGTCCCTGCGCTCCTGGGCAGCGGTGGGTGTGGCCAGGGGATCTGGCCAGCACCACCGCTGTGCCGCTGTCCCTCTCCAGGCGCCCCTGCTCCGCTGCTCCGTCAGCACTGATTCTCCTCGCGTTTGCTTTCCTGGGCTTTCTCTTCTTGAACGTGCCTTTCTTTGGGAGGACAGAGAATGAGGACCCGCTTCTCCTCCCTTGGCTGTCGCTCCGCAGCGCCGGCCCTCTGGTTTCTGCCTCTCCTTGCCCCTGGCCCCTCTGGACTTCCCACCTGTCTGCGTGACCTGCCCGCCGCCCTGATTCATCCCCAAGCACCACTCGGGTGTGGGTGCGGTCATGGGGCCTGGGTGCCGCCCTGCCGCGGGCCTCTCACCGCCGATTCCCAGCTCAGGTGTCACAACTCACCTGCAGGCCTCTAGAGCCTTGGCATCCGATGTTCCTCTCTTTCCACCCAACCCTTCCCCTCAGCCCAACATCCACACTGCCGCCAGGGCCAGCTTTCTAATACACAAGTCTTTATCATGCAGAAATATTCAGGGAGCATCTGCAGCGTCCCACCTGGATTATTCCTTAGGCAGTGGTGAAATCAAGGCAGCTCAAGGCCCTGCTCTCCCAAACCTTAACGTTTTACTGGGAAGAGGCAGGCACTTAAAATGAACGGGCAAATGAATGTATGAATACTAGGTAGTGATAAATGCTATGCCTGGAGCTAGACTATGATAGAATGATGATCTGATTATTTTATAATAAATCAGTTGCCCAATGAAAGGCTGTTAAAGGTTTCCCATTGTCGTTTGGATAGAGTTCAAACTAGCTCGGAGGAAGACTTCGCGGGGGACAAGTTCTGGGTCCCAGTGTGGATTACAGAGGAATTCCTTCTGGCCCCTTGGATTTGGTAATCGGGTGATGAGCATTTCCTGGAAGGCCAGGCCTCTGTCCCAGTTACCTTCTACCTGGTCTCTTTCCTTCCTTTATCTTCACGCTCTGGAACAATGCTGCTTCTGACAAAAGTGACAACGGCCCAGCTGGCCTCATCAGGTTTATCCTTATCAGTGTGTGAAACCAGACAATTAACAATCCATTTCAGTGGTGACCTTTTTTTTTTTTGAGACAGAGTCTCACTATGTCACCCTTGGTAGAGTGCTCTGGAGTCACAGCTCACAGCAACTTCAAACTTATGGGCTTAAGTGATTCTCTTGCCTCAGCCTCCCAAGTAGCTGGGACTACAGGTGCTTGCCACAACGCCCAGCTATCAGTGGTGAGTTTTTGCCACTATTTTTGGGAACCGTGGACTGTGACATGACTTTGGGAAGAAGACTCTTGTTTATTTATTTATTTAGGGTGGAGGGGCAATGCTGATTTCTCCTGAGGCCTGCAACTGTAGGTGATTAATAGCACACACGCAGCACTGTCCCCTCTTAGCCCTGACATCCCCACACCCCAATTCTATTTCACCGAAGTTGTGAAAGGAGATTTCATTAAGCATGAAAATGAAGCCAGCCCGTTATCAGTAGGTTGCATGGCATAGATGCATGCGTAGCTCTTCAAAAACCCCAGTCTTCGTCAGGAACCTGTGACTTCACCTCACTGCACTCACCTCTGATGAAAGCAGAATTTCCCCTTCTGGTAGCCTCCCACCTGGCTGCCCTGGCTCAGTTATCAGGCCACATACTCATTAATCTGAAGAAACTGATGGCTGCCTTCCAAAATATCCCGACGTTCAGCAAAGCCAGCCTCTGCCTTCCTCAGCCCTCTTTCCTCGCGGCCTCTTTTTTGCTTTATTCGCGTTAACTCCGCGGAGGGTTCTCTGCTTCTAGCTCCCTGCTGTAGCCGCAGCAGCCCGGGGCCGCTAACTTACCTTTACCTCCCCCTAGCGGTGAGTAAGGCAAATCGGCCACGAACGCCGGGGCTGCCGCAGTCTGGTCGCATGGACCCTGAAAAGGTGTCACCGGGAGAGAAGACGAGTATTTATTATTCAGAGGTTAAAGTTCTATTTTTTAATCACAATGCATAGTCCATATCTCAAACACCGTGAGATATATTTCCTTTATTATTTGATTACAACATGCGCACAAAAATTTACAACTACGGTATATATACGTCAAATTTCATAACACGTACAATCAAGCTTTTCAGGTATTTTTGCTACTAGAATACATAAAAATATAAGTGATGAAAAATAATTTTTTTTTTTGTTGTGCCCGAATTGCGATATTGGATTGAGTATTGGATGCATTGATTGCCCTTTTGATTTAAACTAACATGCCGTACTGAAAACACTTGTCATCTTTGGGTGGTACTTGTATTTCTGGGACTGACTAGAGTCTGAAGGGTGGTGAGTTACACGCAGGGGACTGGGAATTCTTCTCTGCTGCTAAAAATCTTACTCTGCCTCATGTGGCCTTGGGCTGAAGTCCAGTGTTCACATGGGTAGGCAGATGTCCTTAGACTCAATGACCAGTTCTTTCCCTGTCCCACTGTTAACCTCTGACAGATAACCCTGAGCCCTGGGGAAGAGCGCGTAGCTACCTATGCTGTAGGGAGCTCGGGCCATCTTCATGATAAGTGGAAGTTAAAGAACAGCATGAGAAGTGACAGAGAATGGGGAGCACTTTAGGAGGTGCCAAAAGGGCATACATAGGGAGCTCATGGCTTTCACCCTAGTCTCCATAGGCACAGCTTGTTAAGATTTGTATTTCATTGTACTGGGGGTGGCGGGTTAAAGCCCAGCCCCAGCCAAAAACTGCAAAAAAAAAAAAAAAAAGATTTGTATTTCATGAGTCTTTTGGAAAATTTCTCTCCCCCAGATGGCAGTGATATAAGTCTGGGGCAGAAAGCAAGGCCTTTGTTCTTTATTTTACATGTTAAATGTTCACTCATTAAATCAACTATGCTCAACAACATTGCGAGGTAGGAGCTGTTGTAATATTCACTATACAGAGAAACTGAGATTCAGAAGATAAGCAACTTGTCCATGAGGGGCAAGGGGCCTGTGGAAGGCCCGTGGCAATCTGGCCAGCAGCTGTGGCGCTCTGCTCGCATGGGCTCCTGGGCTGCTCTGCCAGGCGGCAGCATGTGGAGCTGAGTTCAGAAGCATCGGCTCAGAGGGGCCGCATTGTTCACGCTTTGGACCTACTATGATTATTTAGGCAGCACTGTTTGATTATCAGTGCAGCTAGGTCTGAAAGAGGATATTCTTATACTGAAACTTAACTTAGCATGCGGAATCTTATTCTCTAGGCTTTTAAGCTTCATTCTGCATGATGAGTTGGTATCTAGGTAACCTCCATTTCTATGAGTTTACATGGTAGAGATAGGAGTATCTTTACTCTCTTAATGGACACTCATTTCATTAATTTCTATTAAAAAAAGCCAATAAGGTTATTTAAAGAAAGTCTTTTCATGTGGTTTAAATGTTTGAAAAATACTCAAAGTAACATTTTCACAGCAGTGGGGGCGGGGAGCACAGGCTCTGTGGCCTTGACCATATTTGCTGGGACACAGTACATTGTCCCCTGTCAGGGACAAAGAAAGGTGGGGAAGAAAACCAGCTCATCCTTGCACTTTCAGGAAATAAGCTGAGTTAAAGGAACAATTAAAGAGACATCAAACTTACTCTTGTTGTAGAGACTTTTTATGTTTCTTTTTTTTCCAGCTGTGATTTCATCTACTATCAGCTTAAACTTACATGGTTGGAACTGTTACCAAGGGGTAGTAGATCTAACTCCAGACCAACCAGTGGAAGCTGGGTAGTTTTATCATAAACATCTGCAACAGCTAAGTAAGGCCTGTGTTGCTTCTGTTACATGGTGTTTCCTACCTTATTTTTAAAAATGTGCTCAGCTGTCACATAGCTAAAAGCTAATACTGGGTTAGGTCCCAGGGATGGTGCTACTTTTATAAAAAGTGACTCCAATTCCTATGTTCTTTAAGAACAATTCAAATAAACATATTAAATAAGATTCCAAACCTTTCACCTCTTATTACTGGTCCGTCTAAAATTTCATCCATTTGGAATGAATGCAGAGATGGACCATCTCCTTGGAAAGATTTTAAGTCTAGTCTGAGGGCAGCTCAATTTTATATCTTTATACAAAAAAGGCTTTTTGCTCACAAAGCCAGATGGTAGACAGAATTGCTCTACTTAATGCTGGAAGCTGTTCATGACAGATACACTGACAGAGATGAACGCTTTGGAAAGCTTTCCACTGAACACAGAAACTCGATTTGCCATGGAGGAGGGTTTGTTCCTTCCTTGATCTTCAAGAATCGCTTTAAGAAGGATGTGAGCTGAACATTAAATCTGAAATTACACAGTAAGTAATATCTTCCCATGTGCTTACACATTTGACAGTATCTTTAATATCTGGCCATTTGGCAGGAACTGTTCTAACACATCACATCTTCAATAAACTTATACACAATTTGTGTGGTAAAACGCATTTGCTTAGCAGAGAATGATGACATTTTTGCCTGTTTGTAACAAAGATTAGCTAGGATTTGTGTTGCAAAAAGAAAATTAAGGCACCTGGAGTTTCATCTTTGGGAACAACTTAGAATAATAGTTTGCTTAAAAAAACCAACCCATGTAGGATCAGCATTTCACATTGTGTATTTAGGTCCAGAAATTCATGTATATTGCATTTCTCTTTCCAGAAGTAATTAGGAGATTCAGGTAAAACCCATTATTTGTGAACACTTTGTTATATAAAAGCAGTCCCTGAGCTAAGCCACACAGTGGGGATGGTAAATCAGGGTTTTCTTCCAGGGTTTGTTATGTTTGATTACACATATATTCCATAATATTTTACCCTTTTCATTTTGTGCTCACATTTTCAGTGGTTTATGAAGTAACAGTCTCTAGATTACCTTCCAAGTGGAAAGTTGGCATGAAAATTCTCAATCCAATTATTACTATACACATTTTGAAACAAATCATCTTAGCCTTTTTGAAAATTTTACAGGAGGTGATAAAAATAGGAAACTTCAGGTTTCAGATGTTTTATTGCATTCTCGTAGCATAATAACAGCTTCATTAAAAATAATTCCACAATACAATGTGAACTTTGTGAGATGTTTAAAACACTTGCTGGCTTCCTCTCTAAAGCTTCATATGCAAGAAAGTTGTGTTATTTTATAGTTTATGTTTCATTTTATTTTGCTGAGCTTTTGGGAGATATTGAATTACTACTCCCGATGCAGGATGGCAGGAATTAGAGAGCCCGCCAAAGGGGACTGCTTTTCAAAGGTGGGGCTCTGGACACCTCCACGCTAAGATCATACCCTTCTCAGACACTGGAATCAGTTTCAGGGTTTATTTCAATCTCTTGAGTTAATTTCAACTTATGGAATGGATTAGAGGTAAGTGTGGGAGAAGCTCTTTTCTAGAACTTTCTGTTCAGTCATTAGAGGAGAACAGAGAAGGAAGCAAAAGTAACCCCACTTTCCTCCAAATTTGGGAAGTTGTTTTATAGACAAAACATTTTAGGGGAGTAGAATGGAAGCCCCAAAGTCATCTGGTGTTGCTGTACTTTTGGTACTAAGTTCTCCTCTCCAAAAATCCCTCTTCCAAACAATGCCCAAGTGCCTCCATTGGTGGGAACTTCCGTCTCCAGAGGCAGTGCCTTCCCCGTGAACACCCCCGTTACCACGCTTTTCTGACACATGGCTGGAATGTGTCTTCCTGTAATGTCCACCCATTGTTCCTAGCTAGGCACCTGAGACACAGAAAGCACAGCCCAGAGGAAGGCAGCGGGCAGAGTGGGAGGACAGGGCTTCTCAGGCAGGTGGAGAGGGGCAGGGCTTGGCTGGCAGGGTGGGGGGATGGGGCTTTGCAGGGAGGGTGAGAGGATGGGGCTTTGCAGGTACAGTGGGGGGATGGGGCTTTGCAGGTACAGTGGGGGATGGGGCTTTGCAGGCAGGGTGGGGGGATGGGGCTTTGCAGGCAGGGTGGGGGGGATGGGGCTTTGCAGGCAGGGTGGGGGGGTTGGGGCTTTGCAGGCAAAGTGGGAGGATAGGGCTTTGCAGGTAGGTTGGGGGAGGGGCTTTGCAGGCAGAGTTGGGGGGAATGGGGCTTTGCAGGTAGAATGGGAAGGCAGGGCTTTGCAGGCAGGGTCCTGGGAAATGGGGCTTTGCAGGCAGAGTGGGAGGACAGAGTTTTGGGAGGGATGGGGAGGATGGGGCTTTGCAGGCAGGGTGGTGGGGACAGGGCTTTGCAGGCAGAGTGCTCTTACGCAGTCCGTGGTCTCCTTTTCTTCAGAAGTGACCGTGACACCTGACTTGCTGAGTTGCGGTGGAGGAGGCAGTGTGTGTATGCCTGGCACATGGCAGAGCCTGGGTGTGGGATGAGTCTTACTATTCCTGTCGACTGTGCCTGTGATTTTCCCCAGGCATCTCTTTTCTTTAGGTGAATTAGCCTCTGATTTTTATCATCTGTTTCTATATTTTGTCATTGGGAGTCTCTATCTCTTGCAATCAGTCTGGTCTTCCCTAGAAGGTTTCCCATCTTCTTATAGACATGGTGTCTGCTGGAAGACAGAGTGGAAACCCTACCTGGGGGCTGGCCACTGAGGTCTCCACTAGGACACACCATGCTCAGGGAACGCCTGCAGAGCGAGTGGGGGAGCATTTCACAGAATAAAATAAGAATGTGAAACTGAAATCCCCACTTTCTGTACGATGCTATTAAATGACCCTGTGTGTTGGTCTTGGTACCAGTCACAGTGTGTTTATCCTCTGGCCTGCTCCTCATGCCAACACGGTGGTCCGGAGGCGGTCTCTCTGTTCTCCCAATGAGGAGACAGTTGGGGGTTTATGTAGCCCACTGAGCAGCAACCTGGGTTTGAACATAGGTCTCTCCATTCTAACCAGCCCCTCCTTCCACACCACACAGAGTCCACGCCCCCTCCCCGGTGAGATGAATATTCTGATTTCTTGCCAATCTCCCATATGACACTCCAGTCCCCTTCCTGGTGCCTCCCTCTTCTTTTTCTGACTTAGTAGGAGCAGAAAGTGGCCAGGCTGGGGAGGAATGCCATTGCCACCTCAGACAAGGAGTACTAGTAGGTTTGAGATGACCCTCCCAGGAGCAACAGTATCTTGGTCTCCTGGAAACGAATGAAGAAAAAATGTGTTAGTTACTATGTTAGTCTGGTTCTCCAGAGGAATAGAAGCTGTGGGTTGGAGCTCTCATACTCTCTCTCTGTTTATCTGTTTTATGTGATATAAAAGGAGCTCTTACTAGGAGGGATTGGCCCCCATGATTGTGGAGTCTGAGAAATCCCTTACCTGTCACTCGCAAGCTGGAGACTCAGATAAGCTGATGGGGTCCTGCAGTCTGAAGGCTGAGGAGGAGGAAGTCAGTGGGGTAAAAATTCCAGTCTAAGGACGGGAGAAGGTGAGATGAGATGACCCAGCTCCAGCCGTCAGGTGGATGAAGGCTATACCCAGAGTGAAGTTTAATTTGGGCGCCCTGTGGAATTAACATCACAGTTACTTTTGAGGCAATTCTGACACAAACCCAATTCAATAAGCACAAACCCCAGAAAGGTAAAAATGATTTGCCTATGGCAGGAATCAGAGCTCCAGGTGCTCTCGGTGCTGGCTTGCACCTTCCTTCCCTGGAGCAGTGGAAGATGTTCAAGGGGAGCCCCAGGGTTTCTCGACGTCTCTGCTGTAACCATCAGCAGCATGGTGGCTCCTGTGGAGAGACACCCTAGGGACTCAAAAGGAAAGTGCCTGTTAAGACAGGTCTCACTCATCCCAGATGGCCTGAGTGCACCCCCAGCAAGCTACTCACAGGCTGCTCAGAACTTCCCTCCTCGCCATGACCCAACTCTTGCTTTGCGTGGGTCTCACTGTTGACATCTGACCCTCTCGGATATCTCCCCGGGATCATGTGGAGCCACCCAGTCCTGAGGGCTAGTTCATAAAACAAACACATCTCCATTCCTAATTACAGTATCGATGGACTCTTCAGCACTGCTTAACTAGAAAGTTTCAAATCATTTGAAAAACATTAAGATTTAAAAATATAATAGAATCTCAGCCTATGGTTAAATGTTTAAGAATATATTCAAGGCAAGTGGTTATAAAGGAAAAGATATACATGCAAGGCAAAAGTATTCCTTATAAAATGGACTGAAAATCAGTAAATTAACCTAGAAAGGCTGGGATGGAGGCTGTCCAGCTCATCATAACATTTCTCTTTTTTTCATGTTATTTCTTTTCCAGGTCATGTGAAAACAAGTATCATAATACATTTTGTCTATAGGTGCCAAGACTAGCATTGTTCACTTCCAGACCTTTTCCTTGTCGTGTTGGGGAATAAAAGCCCAGCCACAGCATGAGAAAGAGCGTGTCAGAGGCAGATAAGAGGAAGAATGGGGTGCCCAGACACTTCTGTGCAGCTTCACATAAACTAGACCCTGCTTTTGCTTGCCCCGGGGCCCATGCAATCCAACATTGGGTCCTGCTGTGCTGTGCTTGGAAAAGTCCTTGCATCAGTCTACGTCCCTATAGGAAAAGGCGGACACCTCAAATCAGGATGATAATGGGACTTTTACAGAGGTGGGGGGGGGTTGGGAGAAGCCCCAACAAACAGCACAGTAACCCTCTGCTGTTATTGCCCCCACCCAGAGGGAGGAGCGGAGTGATGGCCACTAGGCCTGGGAGAGCCATGTGGGGAAGGCTCCTTCAGGGGTCCAGCAACCACGGGGTGACCCCACAGGGAGGGAGCTGGAGGGCTGGATATCCCAAACTCTCCTCCTAGTCTCTCCTGGGATTACTCATTGGCCAGACCTCATAGGAATTCAAAGGGCTAGAGAGAGCTCTTGTCTCAGTGGCGAACAAGGCAATAGGGGAGGGGAGGTGGATGTGGACGGGTGACTAGGACTGATTGGATACCCACGTGTATCACAGAAGCACGTGCTGGTCAGAGTTCCCTGGAGTGGTATAAATCCAGCCTCTACTAAGACTGCGTTCTTGCAGAAGTCATCTACAGTGATTCCCCCCACCCCGAATCATGATTTAAATTTCACCATGTCTGAATGCTTTTTCTTTGTGTGTCTATCTGTGTGTGTGTATGTACACTTTTGAGTGTGTGTTAGTTGTCTGAACTTGTGGATGGTGAATTGGAATCTGGACCATGGCAGGAAAGGCGGGCAGGCCAGATGTTTTGTTTCCCTGCGTGGGAGGACAACAATGAAACTGGACTCAGCACAGGGTTTCTGGAATTGGGCTGGTGCATTCTCACATGTGCTGTTACTTACAACTGAATAAGCCAGACTTTGGTATTTCTCTGTGAATTATTGCCATTGTTGGTTCAGACCTTCTCAGATCCTAAAGGGTGGGAAACAGGGTATACCCTGAAGGAAAAAGCTGTGGCTCCTCTCAGCAAGGTCAACTGAGAGACAGACTTGACTCTGGGGCTGGGGGAGCTAACTGTGGATTCCCAGGCTTGGGTCTAAAAGACTCCCATCTGCAGAGAGGAACTGGTTTCCAGTGGGCAGGGAAGGCTGTGCAGGGCTGCTAAAGTCTGACTGGGACCCCTGGATCTGAAGGTGCCCATATCTGGGAGGGGCTGGGACACACGTGTCCCTTTCTGATAACCTTGAGACTTCCACAAATTTCTGCTAAAAGTCACTTGCTGGGGAATTAGAAACGCAGTGCCCCCTCTTCAAGATAGTATTGGGCACCAGGGGCATTGATGTTTGGGAGATGCTGTGTCCAGACAAGTGGAGGCAACAGCTTGGCTGCAGAAGAAGCTGGGAGAGAGACCTGCTCAGAGGTCATCCCGGTGGGCACATGGGCCTAGGGGCCTTGTGCCATAATTTTTTAGGCATTAAAAAGCAGTGTTATCCTGTTTCAGAGTTACAGGCTACTGAAGCCAGCTATATGCAGGTCAGACAACTAAATTTGCAAACTCATCCTAGAAAAAGTGCTACATACCCTGTTGCTAAAAATCACTGTGGTCACCTGGGAAGCTGTGCCTAGTCTACCCTTCAAAGCCATTTTGGAACTCCTTTTTTTCTGGAATGGCCATCAGAGCTGTCATTGTATGAGGTCAGACAATATTTGCACATTTATCCTAGAAAAAGTGCTCCATACCTCATTACTAAATAGCACTACAGTTACAGTCATTGATGGTGACTATAATGTTCAGCAATGACATATGACGCACTTTTTCGAGGATAAGTTGCAAACTTCATTGTCAGACCTTGTATGCAAAATGTGCATTAGCAGAACACAGCTTCTCTTTCTGTCTCAAATGTCTTACTGCTCCTATTGGTAACTCACTCTGCTCAGTAGATAACTGTTCATGGAAGGTTAACACAGCTTAGTGTAGACCATACGTGAATAGACAAATTCTCCTGTATTCCTACCAGAATGGTAGTGAGATGTGCCAGGCAAGTGTCCTCCAAGCCGGGATGCCCAGGAAGATGTATAGAGTTGGGAGAGGCTATAGTTTCTTATGGACCTTGTGGGCATGTGGGGAAGTGAGTCTACACCGGGGCCACCTCCCTGGGAGAGGGCTGCCCTGTGGTCTGCCCAGAGTGGGGCTTACTGTCTACGTGAGACCACCAGTTTTGATGACGTCACACAGGTTGTTAGTGGGGCTTACTGTCTACCTGAATTGTGACACCACCAGTCTTGATGACCTCACACAGGTTTTTTAATCTCCCTAAGATTTCTTTACCTAAAAACAGACATAGCAAGAGCTGTTATCTCATAGGGTAGTTGTCAGCATGAAATGAATTGCGACCTACAAAATGTTTAGAAAAGTATCTGGAACTTTCTAAATTTTCAATTTATTCACTCATTAGTCACTCAAGAAATACCATGTTTCAGCTATGAGAACACAGGTAAAAATATTTGCCTACAAGGAGCTTGTTACTAGGGCCTCGAGGCAGGACGATCTTGATAGTTAAATCCTATTCTCATCACGTGCTTCTCATACGTCGAGAAGATGTGCGGGTTAGGGGCTGCAATCCGCACACTGCCTCACTGGCTTTGCTCAGGCTGAGCATTTCTGATTTCCGAAATGCAGTAGTATGGAAATTGTTCATTCTTTCTCTGCTAATGCGTCCTGAAGGATCCATGGGTTCAACGCTACTACTGTGGACTGGAAGTGTAAACGAATGACCTACAATATTTCACTGCTTCACTGGAAAGGAAACCCCCATCTATGATGGAAATGACTTTTGGAAGTTAAGCAAGAGGAACTTCCAACTTTTGAACTCTGCAGTAGGAAAGGGTGGAAATCGAAAGTTGGTTCAAATGTGAAAGTATTTTAGAGGTTTTAAAAGAAAAACAATTTTTGAAAGAGGGGGCGAGAGGCCTTCCAGCAAAGACCTAAAACCCCAATTCAATTTAAACACACAAAGAAACTCTCCACAGCTCCACGCCACATGGCTGCAGCTCTCTCCAACACAGGCTTTTTGGCACAGCATCCAGGGCTAAATGTTTACAAATACCACACTTTGTTTGTAGAGCTGGATCTAGGCGTTCAGACCCCACGTTCTTTAGTTACATTAAGTGATATTCGGGAAAAGAAATTGGGAAAAAGACTTACCAAAAGCAAAGAAAGAAAACCTGGCAAAATGTTCTCATCTTTTAATCATGGAATTTGGCATGGAGGAACCTCAGCTTTCTCATGTTTATCCTACAAGGTTATTTGTTCATTTATTTGACAAAGGTTCTTTGAGAGTCTGCTCCGTGGCAGGCACTGGGCTTCCTGTCGGAGACAACACAGCGAGCAAAGCAGCAGACAGAGCCAGCAAGGTGTGGTTCTGGCCCTTACGGAGCTGGTGACGTGGTGGGAGAGATGGGTGTTAATGAAATGGATTATCGTGGCCAACGTATGACTAACAGGTAGGGTGTTTCCAAGAGGAGGAACTGAGAAGGGAAGATGGGGGAACCTGAGCTCAGGAGGGCGGAGAAGGACCAGATAAAGAAGGAGTGACAGGCAGAGGACCCAGGAGGGGCAGAGCAGGTGAGAGGGTGCAGGGCACGAACTCCACCCTGCAGAGAGACGGCTGCAAGGGCACAGAGGGGACTGTGGAGGGGACAGCAGGAGGGGGAGGCCGGAGTGGTTGGCTGAGGGGGAAGAGCCAGCTACCCTTATGGCCAGGTGAAGGATTCTGACCATCAGTCTGACCTCAGGCAACTGAAATGTCATAAGGGAAGCTGTGAAGGGTATGTGCGGGCTCGTGGGTCCCAAATATGCAGGATTGGACAGGAGAACCTGCAGGTCGGCCTGGGGGTTCCTCACCCATGAAAGGAGAGAATGTGGATGGGGGGATTGGTTGTGGGAGCCAGAGTCCATGCTGTGTGTGTGACAGATTGTTCGGACAGCCCCGTGGCAGGTGTCTAGGCTTGGGCTGCTGTAAGAAGCCCGCAGACTGGGAGGCTACAACAATGGGAATTTATTGTGTCACAGATCTGGAGGCTGAAAGTCTGAGGTCAGGGTGCTGGTGTGGCTCCATGCTTGGTATGGGACTATCCTTGGTCATGTCCTCAGATAGTCTTCCTGGGGCCTGTGAGCAGGTGGGGGGGAAGGTGTCAAATTCCTTCCTCTTCTTAGAAGGGCCTAATTCCATTGTGGGGGACTCCCCTGTGACTTATTCAAAACCTAATCACTTCTTCCAGGCTCCACCTCCAAATATCATCACCCTGAGGACTAAGGCTTCGACATATGAATTTTGGGGACACAAATCCTAAGTCCATGTAGGAGCGCTAGAGCAAAGACTTCTTACTAGGACTCCTGTGCAGAGCTGAGTCAGCCATTCCAGGCACCCCTCTTGTGCTCATGGGTGTGGAGCTACCAGAAGAGAGAGGCCTGGAACAGAGCAGGTGGCCCCCCAACAGTGCTGTGGTCCACTGTCTCTGTAGTGTCTCCAGGGAGGTCTTTCCAGAAATGCTGAGTGGCACACCTCAGTGGTCACTGCTGAGGACAAAGGGGAACCCCTGGGGCCCCTGGCACAGAGCTTTCCACATGACTGCAAAAACCCACATTGCTCAAACATCACAACAGGTATCTCTGGAACATGGGAAGTGACCCTTCTCCTGGACAGAATACAGCTCACACAAACCCTTCCCTCAAAACTCTGCCAAGTAATAATCTGACAAAATAGAAAATTTTAGTAATTTGGATAATAGGTGTCATTGGAATTGAATTTATCAAACTTAGTGTGGTGATTGAATGCTATGTACTTATTTATGTTTTGTATTTTAGTTGTTTTCTAATAAGTAAAAACATTTGTATGTTATTAATACTAGTAGAGAGATGAAATTTAAAATCTCAGTAAAAAGCTATAACAATAATTCTTGCTGCATCTTCAAATCTATTAAATAAAATTATTAATAAAACAATGAAATACAAATTACATGTTTTACATTGTGATGATTAAAGTGCATGACCTAGTTTCCATCAAAAGAGAAAGCCTGGATGTACGAAATAGAACATCCTGTAGAGATTTCAAATTCATTGGAAAATATTATACTATTTTAAGAAGGTGATTATCAGATTAGTGCATAATTTGTATTATTTTTGATTTTGCATTTTTTGGACTATTTATGAACACTCGGTGCTTAAAACACACACAAAGAAATAATAATGTATCATATTATCCATAAGTGATCACATAGATTGAACATTTTGAACCTTGGCTGAATAAATGTTACAGAAGTGGGTGACTAAGGTGACTGTGGGACCCACTACTCCCTTTCTGGGAGCCCCAAAGTGGATAGCTCCACTCATGTAAATGACAGGTATCTGCAGTGGAAGATATTTAAAATGTGTCACTGTTCCACCTTCTTCCCCATCACCAACAAATCACTGATTCGGGGTGGGCAGCTGGTCTACACAATCACCCAAGCCAGACACTTTGGGTTCCTTCTCATCACATCAAGTGGTTACTGGTGTCCGTCTTGTAAAGTCACTCAGACCCAGACTCTCCCTGTCACGCCACCCCACAACTGCCACAGCTTGGGCCGCTCTCTCCCCCAGACTCCTACACCCAGGATCACCACCATCTATTGCAGTGGCTTTCAGAGCAAGATTCCTGGCCCAGAAGGAGCAGCTGGAGACGAGTTAGGAATGCAGATTCTCAGGCCCTGCCCCAACCCTACCGAACTGGACACTGGGGTGGGCCCTGCGACAGGGTTTGAGTGGTCCAGGAGATGCAGACAAGGGTGGAGACTGAGACGCTCTCCTCTGCTGCGTCCTCTGCTGTGAGCTCTGAAATCCAAATCCGATTTTGTCTTTTCTCTGTTGAGAATGCTCTCAGATTGCGTCCCACCCCATGCCCTGCCATTCACAAGGTAACATTCCCCATTAGCACAGGGTGCTCGCCTGTACCGCTGGGGTTGTACTGCCGCACCCCTCGAGCCCATGTTTGCTCCCAGTGGGTAGAGATGATGATTTCCCGGACACTTGCTTTTTCCAAGCCTCCGCACTCTTTTCTCTGCCTTCATAGGCTGGTCAGGCCATTGTCTTCACTTCCTTCTTGCACTTTCTGCCCGGAAACCTTTCATTGTCCACAGTTCCACTCTGTGGCTTGTGGCTCTGTGCAGTTTCCCTGAAACACTGGTTGGGGCGTGGCTTTCCCTCCAGGGCTGCCCTGGGCAGTGCGCACACCTGCAGCCCGTGAGGGCCACACGCGCCCCCCTCACGGCACTGCTCAGACAGCAGGGCAGGGAACACCTGTCTCTGCGGCCATCTCTGTGTGCCGGGTGTAACAGAACCTGAACTGGACAGAGCTCCGGCATGCCCTGAGGCTCCCCACTCACCCCAGTGTTTGTGTGGTCAGGAACTTGAGACCTTGCATTTGGGCCAAGCCTGAACAAATCATGTATGCTCTCCCGAGGCAGCCGGAGAGCTCACTGGGCATAGGTCTCCCCAGCACCCCGAGCCTCAGGTTCTCACAGCATTTCTGCATCACCCTATGCCTCCGGTTTCACCAGCAATGGGGATTAGGACTTTTCCAAGTCCTGGTCTTTGGGAGCAGGGTGACCCTTCTTTTTTTTTTTTTTTTTTTTTTAATTTACAACAGAGTCCTTTTATTGAAGACCGGCCAGCGACTGCCTCAGTGTCCCAACATGGGGTTTCTGAGAGCATCCCCGAGTACTTAAGGAGTTGAGTTTTTAGGGCTTGGTCTGCATCCTGGTTGGCATGCAGGCTGTCCAGGTGCATTTGGGTGGGGTAGCAAGCATTGCACAGAAGGGGAGACCCTTCTTATTTCCCTGCTTGGTCTTCACTGATGAGAGCCTCATGGTATAGTGGTTGCTGTGGGTTAATCGGCCCTCCTCAGAATGTAGAGAAAGGGACTTTATAGAGGTAACCAGGTAAAATGCTGTCAGGATCTAATCCAGTACCTGGTGCTCTTGTAAAAGAAGAAATTCAGGCCCAGACACACCGAGAAGGAAGAAGATGTGAGGAGGCAGAGGGAGAAAGCGCCGCCTGTGAGCCGCGGGGAGAGGCCCGGAGCCATCCTTCCCTCACAGCCCTCAGAAGGGACCAGCTCTCCCAGCGCCTCCACTGCGGACCCCGGCCTCCGACCCATGAGAAGGTAGCTTTCTATTGTTCAAGCCACCCAGGGTATGAGACCTGGCGCACCAGCCCC
Organism: Nycticebus coucang; assembly: GCF_027406575.1. NCBI lineage: Eukaryota > Metazoa > Chordata > Mammalia > Primates > Lorisidae > Nycticebus > Nycticebus coucang. The sequence continues at coordinate 6,068,908 of NC_069794.1, read as the reverse complement.
AGCGAACCAAGGTAGTGGTGAAAAGCGTAAATTCCAGAAGCACAAATCCCTCGGCTCTGGCATTTCCTGGCTTTGTGAAGGTTAAGTGAGTGGCCACCGGGGAATCCCACAGGCAGCGCCTGGCACAGTGCTGGCTCCATGTGGCTACTACGCAGAGCGTGCGGCAGGCCCAGCTCTCCACGCCAGGGGACTGCAGGTCAGCATGCTCGGTGGCGATGCCACGGTGGGATGGGTGACACTGCTGGTCTCTCCTCTTTGCTATGAATGGGACAGGCAGGAGAGCCAGGGTTCCCTCCTGGTTCCATGGATGAGGGTGTCACCCACGCAGGGAGGGACGAGAAGTGGAAGAAAGATAAGCACTCCCTGTGGGCCTGCCATTTACTAGAAAGCTGCTCTCCCAGGGGTGCCCTAACAGATGACCCCTCACCAGGTTGGGCTGCGTGAAACAACTGAAGTTTATACTCTCACAGCTCTGGAGGCCAGATCTCTGAGGTCACAGTGTCCGCAGCTTCTCTCCCCACACCTGCTCTGGAGGACAGTCATGGCCCCTCTACCTTGTGGTGGCTGTGTAGCTCCCAGCTCTGCCTCCAACTCCCCGGGCCCCCGGCTCCCTGTGCTCTCTCCCCTGCCCCCTCCAAGACACTTGTCATTTTAATTAAGGCTCTCTTGGGTACTCTAGGATGATTTTATTCCAAGATACTTAATTTAATTGCATCTGCAAAAATCCTTTTCCCCAATAATGATACCTTCACAGATCTCAGGGGTTAGGAAGTAAACATTTCTTTTGTTGGTGTGGGGATAGGGGTACCATTCAACCTACGACATCAAGTATTTTACACTAAATATCTAGTCTTCATAACAGCTCTGAAATATCTCCATTGTATGGATAAGGCTACTTACAAAAAAGAGGTTGACTATGTTACCCCAGGTTAGTGGAAGATCCAGGATTAAAATATTTACATTCATAACCTACAGTCCCATGCCTCCCATCTACCCATGCTTTGAATTAAGCAAACTGTTTACCATCTTCTAGAGAGCAGTGCTTTGCCCTGGGCATGGCTCTCCCACACAAGGGTTGTGCCTGAGCACAAAGGGAAGAGTTGAGCTCGTGATTTTCTCAGCAGATACCAGCTGCACCACAAATACAATCTTCTGTGGAACCGAGAGTTTTGTGTTCTTCCATCACGTTTGTGTTCACGTTGAGGACACTCAATTCTGTGAGTGGCAAAGATCTTTGAACTCTTCAGAAGGTTTGTGCCAGATATTTTAAGATTCAAAGACAAGCAAAAAGTTGTCACGTCCCTCAGCAGATTTCCCCACTTGCCTCATCGCCTAGTTTATTCACAGGAGAACAAAACTCCTTGAGCAAAACTTAAGTTTTGTGTTTTTTTAATGGAAAGCTATCGTTTCCCATCCTCCATGTTAACAACCCAAACCCAAACCCAGACCATTGTATGTATGCGGGCTTCAATTTGATTTCCTTGAATTTTCATCTGCTGTACAGATATGGTTTAATCAGGATGTCGAAATGCCGTGCTTCTTGTGTTAGCTGAGGAATTTCGAAAAACAAAAACAGAAAGAAAACAGCACGTTTTTCGGTTAGGAGTTTGAAGCACAGTTCTTTCATGTAATTCCTGTGTGGCTTGAACAAATACGTCTATCCTTTGTGTCTCTGTGTTCTCCTCTGTAAAATGAAGTTTAATAATTTTTATCTCGCGGGTTTCTCACGGGAGTACAATGAAACCCTGCGTGTAGATCAGCCAGCGTGTTCTTTGGAATTGTACGCAGTTCAGCAAGGCCTAAGTCCCCCTTCCCATTCTCCCTTTTCTTTATTTGGTTAGAGTTTCTTCTGTTTTGTTTCTTTACTGAGTTTTCCATTGTTGGCAAAGAAACTTTCTCCAAAGCTGTTTTGAATTCTAGAACAATCCTTGTTATTTGGCCTTGGTTTCTATATTTTTTAGAAAAGTCAGCCCTTTTCCTTTGACTCTGCCTTCTCAATTTTATGTCCTGGCATCTTTATAGCTTCACTAACTCTCAAATGCGTTTCTGGGATAAAGTCTGCATGTAAACACCAGGCAATTTAAATCCCTGAATCTCTGTTTCCCCGGAGAAAGGGGAAGGGCAGGGAGGGCTGGAAGGATCTGTGCTCATCTTTTACGGTCTCTTTTCCACAATTTGAGTCACATTCTAATGTTTCTAGTTTAAAATGCTCTTAAAATCGTAGAAGCCTGGGATCGGTCCAATCTGACCCTTTTGGAGAATGTTTACTTTGCCTGTGTACCACTTCGGATGGGAAGAACTGGGAAAGAAAGCAAATTGTTTCTCTTGGCGAGACCAACAGCTGTGTGGTTCTCTAGGGTCGCAGGTGGCTATTCTGAGCCGGTAAGACTGGGCGCAAGAGACATCAAACTCTGGCCCTTCTGAAAGGGGAGGTGATTTCCAGATTTGAATTGCCTGAATTGAGGGAAGGCTGTCCATTATCATAGATTCTCTGTAAATTCTATCCTTGAACTAAGCCAGACACTCAGAGAGCTGCATCTTTGCTCCAGAATTGCTTTGGACACGATAATAGTTTTTGAGGGCTGCTGTAACAAACTAGTATAAACCAGGCAGCTTGCAATGGCAGGAATTTATTCCCTCTCAGTTATGGAAGTGAGAGCTCCAAAAGCAAGGAGTCAACAGGGCTGAGTCCCAGCTCCTGGTGTTGTCAGCGGCTCTTGGAGTCCTGCCTTGCAGAGGCATCAGTCCTGTCCTTACCTCTGTGGCCGTGTGGTGTCAGCCCTCTGCGTGTTTATGTTCTAACAGGGCATTCTCCCCTCTGCGTTTCTGTCCCTGTACTCTGCCCCCGTCTTGTAACGACATACAGAGTTATGGCCCAGCCTACTGCCCTGAAATGCTGTCTTCACTTCCAACTTTATTTTATCTGTAAAGACCCTGTTTCTATACTAGGTCACGTTCACCTTTATCACGGGGAGGAGACTTCATTTCCTTTTTGAGGACACAATTCAAGCTACAACAGGTGCGTTTAGAAGGGAGTTTTTCTGGTTCTCAGAGAGAGCAGCATAGAAGTGAGACTCACAGCCAGACGACGGGAACAGAGGGGCGTGTTGGGGGCGGAAGGTGGGTTGAAGTCCACGCCTGCAGCTCGGGAGCTGTGTGGCTTGATCCCTTAGGTTTCTTGTCTGTCATAGGGTCTCCCACACTATGCCAGGTATTTGTTGTGGATCAACTCACATTACCTTCTAACACGCTGAAATCTTTAGAAATCTGGCTCCGGACAACCTTTATGATGTCACCTTTGATTTTATCCCTCCGTTTGTTATCTGGGCAGACAGGGCAGCTTGACTGCCATCCGCCCTAGGCCTGTGCGACTCCTCAAACTCCGAGCGCCCTGGGCACCAGGCTGCCCTCTCTGCCTGCTTTCCCTCCCCCAGCACCTGCCCAGGCCGAGGTAGTTGCTGCTTCAGTAACAATTCCACATGGACCTGAGCACATCTGTTTTCTTTAGCCCTGTGTCAAAGGCTCCTGCCTGTTTCCTTTGTAGGACTGTCAGTTCCTTGGAGAAGGGACTGGCGTCCACCCCCTTAGTTGTTTAATAAAGTCCTGCTGGATTAAAATCAGATGAAATCAAATAGTGTGAGTACATCTTTATGGGGTGGAGACCTCAACATACTTTTTTTTTGAGGACACAATTCAACCTAAGTATTTCCTAAGTGGCAAAGCAGAAGACAAAATTATTATTGTTGTCACTACACAGTATGATTCGAGGGGGCACCAGAAGTCCCACCTGATGAAACGTACCTGTTGCTGGCCTGCCACGGAGTCCCAAAGCTCTGGAGACTACGACCTTTCAGGTGGATGGTCCACATGTCCGTACACTGTCGCCTCCTGAGAAAAGGTCTCCGAGAGAAGGGCAGTGAAGAGGGTGACGTGTGAAGGGACGGATACATCAGAAAGTGTCCCATGTAGAGGGGGTGCTGTGGTCCAGGCCTCCCCTGAGGTCAGGGTGCCCTAGCGGCTGGTGGTTGCTCTGGGCATCGCCCCTTCCCGTGTCCATTCCAGGGCGATGGCCCCTTCCACATGGGAAGAGAATCGTGTGCCTCATTATCTTCTTTTGTCTTCAGCCCCTCTTTGGGATCTTTGTTACTACAGTAGAACCTCTGGAAGTTGACCACCCACGGGACTGTGACTAACTGGTCCACACAGAGGTGGTCACAGGGACCAGGCCTGCTGTACTGACACATACATGTGGTGCGTGTCTGGCTCATGAAAATTGGGTCAACTTAAGGAGGTGGTCAGCGGAGAGAGGTGGTCAGCTGTGGAGGTTCTACTGGATACCAATATTGGTCTTGATGATGTGATTGCTAATGTACACTGAGAATTTAGCATCTGCTCAAAGTCCAGCTGGGAGAACACTATGGGGCTGGAAGGATCACAGACGGCTCTCCGCATGCCTGTCCCTTCCAGCCTCCCACACCGACCATCTTCTTTCAAAAGCGACATCAGGTGGTCAGAACCCAACAGGACAAGGGCAGGGCTTTTTTTCAATCCCAAGCAAGATGAGAAAACATCTTTTTTCTCCCTCAGAAAAATTTGAGGATTTATAATGACTTACTGATTGGAGCACAGAACAGATTTTGCCTTTGCATGTAAATAAATTTCACTTCCTACCATTCCTTGTGGCCTGAGGTACTGTGATGGCCGCCTTCCATTCTCTGTTTTCTTAGTCCTGATATTGTATTTCCCACGTCTGTTTAGTGAACAGCAAACTAAATTCTCCATGCTATCCAAATTTCTCCATCATCCTCCTTCCCCGGCTTCTCTAACAAAAGGTTTACTATTTTAACTTTTTAGTGGGTGCAGCACATCTACATTGTTTGAAAGTTAGAATCTTGTGTGAAAGCATTTATAGTCATCTTCTTTTTAAATTGTTGCATCTTTTCTAGCTGAAAATACTTTATTTCCTCAAAAATGTGTGCAAACTAAACATGGATTTGCTCTCTGATTGTACTGCTTTGCTTACTCCAGATTCAGCAGTATAAAAACGCTAATGCTATTGATGTAGCCATAAAATTTTTCCTCTTATATTTTATTCCTTTAACACATGGTCATGGCCTTTGCTAGATCATGGAAGAGTTAATTAAGTTTTAGGCTTTTAGCCGAAATCGCACTGCCTGCTTGTTAAGTATTACTAAAATCACCTTTTCGGTGCTTTATGCCTTTATAGCAGTTTAAACCGCATAAAAGCAACAACCAAACTTAATATCACCATAGCTAACAACCAGATTTTAAAATTGCATCGTGACTTGGAGAAATCAAAAGCTATATGTGAATTTTATGTTTTCTATAGCGTCTTAATCTCTCGGTGACATGATTACTGTGAGTATTTAACAAGGCAAGAGAAAAATGTATCTTAAAATAGTAGACACTAAAGTTAATTGCTCAATTTAGAGCATGGCAAGAGATTACAAATCTGATCCTGTTAAGATCAGCATGAGTGTTTGTGGGCAGCTGTGTAGGGATGGTAGATCATGGCTTCTCAGCCGGCTCTGCACATCATGTGTTGTTGCTTTAGAAATGGTATTTCTTATCATTCTTATTTCTCTCTCGGAGGTCTCAATCCACTGACTGACACACCGGGACAGATGCTGTGATTATTTCACTCAACACTTGCTTCCAGGCCGGAAGATGAAGGACTGTGTACTTTTACCCCTTCCTGCAAGGACTCCCTTGTTTTCTGATCCTGCTACCTACTTCCCTTTCATGGCACCTGGAGGCAGATATGCTCGGGGAGATGAGGTCCCTGAGTACCCTGGTGACAGTGATGGCTCTGGATTGTCAGGTTGGCCCAATCTCATCGTGTGGGTCCTTTTAACCAGGAAGCCTTTCTCAGCTGGAGCAGAGAATGAGCTGGAAGATGGACGAGAGGTGCAAAGAGTAAGAGGGAGTCAGCTTTGTGGTGAGAGAGCTGAGAATGCAGGTGCCTTTGGGAGGTGGTGACCGCAAGGAGAAAGTCATTCTGTCAGGACCTCCAGCAAGGACATTTTAACCCAGGGACATTTTATTATTTCACTTGTATGTTTTAATCCAGAACTCAGATAAGATAATAAAAGCAAGTTATTTAAGTCACTAAGTGTGTGATAATTTGTTACAGCTTGAACCTCTGTGTTGGAGCTTCTAGTTATCAGTTTTTAGAGTCGTTAGCGATGGTGTCTGGTGGGGGTGGGAGAGGATTTCTGTTGGGGTAGTCTGTGGTAGGACAGGCTTTCCTGCCACACAGATGACATAATCGGTGAGGCCCAGTACGGAAGAAAGCGTGAGACCCTTGTTCAAAATGTAGGCGAGAAAGTACAGTTAAAGGTATTAAAATATAAAGCTGCTTTTTTCCCTGTAGTCTCTCAACTGGCTGTGATGTGCTTTATTTGCTATTTAATAGCCTTCTTTTTTAAAATTTCAGAATATTACAGAGGTACACATGTTCTGGTTATGTAATTTGCTCCTGTATATTTTAAGTCAAAGTTGTTCAGTGTGCCTTCACCAAAGTTGAATGTGTGCATTAAAATAAAGAGAAATCGAAGTGTTAAAATATTGTCACTCTAGCTACTCAGGAGGCCGAGGTGGGAGGGTCCCTTGAGCTTAGGAGTTGGAGTCCAGCCTGGGCAACACAGCAAGACTTTGTCTCAAAAAAAGAAAAAAATAGCATGAATTTGTTTGTTATCTTCATAATGTACATTGGCACTTTTAAATGTAAATATCGAAGCATTTAACACAGCGAATTACCAGAAGACACCATTTGTGTTTGTAGCTCATATACATGCGTGTATTTTGTTCAAGATACAACAGTGGGAGTGCTGTTCTCGTTTCCCCTCCTGGTACAGGAGCTTCCTCCCAGCATGCTCCGCCGGCAGTGACCTGTGAGTCAGGAAGCTCGGAAAGGAAACAGCTGCCCTGTCTGGCCCTTTCCATCCATGTCACCATTTTTCAGTGTCAGTGGTTGACAAACTCAGGGAGGTAACACAAGTAAGGAGGTGATAGTTCCTTAGTTGTTACTCTTCACTCTTGTTGAAGCAAGTTGTCATTGGAACGAAGAGGGTGGCACTGGCGTCCGTGGTCCTGTCCCCTCCTGGTGGGTGTCACCCTTACCTAGTACTTGCTTTGAAGTCACCGAACCACCAGGCATCACGGGCTCACCGGGGCTTCAGAATGTTTTAGAAAACATTTAATTTTTTCTTAACTCATTTTTTTTTTTTTAAATTATGAGTCCAGGTGAAGTGGATCGTTCTGGAAATACCAGTATTTTAATAGGCGCAGGCAGGAGGATCACTTGATGGCAAGAGGTTGCAGTGAGCTATGATTATGCTACTACACTCCAGCCCCGGTGACAGAGCAAGACCCTGTCTCTTATAAAGAAAAAGTGTCAACAATTGCATGAGAGATAATGACTAAAGAAGATGAAGAGACACGTAGACAAGAGAGAAACTATACACAAGAGATGCGAAACTCCCTAATTGCTCACAATAAGGTCTAAATGTTTTCAAGCTCAAACTGGCATTTTCAGGTTCAAAACGTTCATTTTCCTTCCAAGTTGGGAAATAGCATGCGTCATCAAACCCAAAGAGCTACTCTGGTTTTAAAATGCGAAAGAAAAAAATCCTTTTAAAATCCAAGATCCTTTGATCCTGAAGTTACTCTTCTAGGATTTTATCCTAGGGAGATATTTAGAAATGCAGACAGATATTTATGAATAAAGATATTTATGGCGGTGTTGATTGTAAGTGGAAGCTAACCCAGACGTCCAACTTGGATAATTAATGTCACATATGTCCACATGAAGAAATATTACATAACCATTAAAATGTTTGTGAAGAGCATTTAATGACCCACCTAATGATATGATTTTTAAGCAAAAATGTAGGATATAGAATTATGTATAACTTACACTCATAAGCAGGTAGGAAATATAAACCCATAAGTCTAGAACAAATTATGCCTATCTATAGGTTAAGAGTAGTTGTTTCAGAGAGGTGGGATGATGTATTTTCCAAGTTTTCTTGTGTATGAAATGGAAAAATTGAATAAAATTCATAGGAGGCCTTTGATTTGAACTGAGTGGGAGAGGAGGTCCCAACAGACCAAGCCAAAAAGGGAGCCGCTCCGGCTAAAATGAAACACCACCAGGTCAAAACCAAATTGTTTGTCTGACCTTCCCAGAAATCAGGAGAGAGAAAGAAAATAGCCAAACCCCTGAATAGGCCAGTTTTGGGTGGCATGTTAACCTTTACGAGGAAAGTGACTTTGAAAAGAGCCATCCACTTTTTAGTCCTTGTTTCTACAGACATTTTCTGCCTCATTTTGTTGAAAATTTTCTCTTATCAATATTCCATGTTAATATTTAATTAAAATAAATACTTATCATTGAAAGATTTCCACCACAACCTTTCTCTGGAAAGCCACATGGGCTGCTGGTCATCATGGCAATAAAAACCCAAAGGCCAGGGCTGTCGAAGGCTTTTCCGAAACTTGTCTCTGCTCCTTGTCTGGGCTTGAAGAGGTGAAGAAAGTTGCCGAGCATACAGTGGTTAAATTACACCATAAAAATTCAGGTCAGATGCTAACCTATCAAGCTGTTTTTCTGAAATACTGAATCTTTAATTCAAAATTGAAGCAGTAATAAAAATGGGCACGAATTGCCTACATCACCCACATGGCTTCAGAATTCAATCACGATCAGCTGTCCCTGGGGATGAAGAAAGGAATAAAAAAGCACATTTCCTAGAGTTTTAAGAGATTCAATAGACACTGAGGAGAACATCACTTACTTGTGTATGCATAGACTGCGAACCAGCGGGAGATTAGGGAGATCAAAAGCTTCAAACTTTGATGAGGAAGAAAGCTTTCTGTTTAGCCAGGGGTGAAAAGCTCTCTCCGGTGATACTGCTTCTTTTTTTTTTTTTAAGAGGGACTTTAAAAGGAGAAAGCAAGCGCAAATCCGAAGGTGACCACAGGTACACAATCATGAGCACCACGTCCCTCCGTGGGACTTTCCGGGTACATACATGATAAAAACTCTCTGCTTCACGTTTCTCCATTTTCCTCCAGTGTCTCTTCCTTGTCAGCAACTCATTTCCTCAAATGAGCAGAAGGAGGAAGTAAGTGAAGAAATTTTACCAAATAGACTTTTTAAAAAGTATATCGTAAGTTCTGATTTTTGGGAAAAGATTTGTATGTATGTTAAAGTCTATTTCCAAAAATGGGCCCGTCTGTGTATAGGCTGGCTGTGCTGTGGAATGATGCCTTGGACTCTCCCAACTGCAAGGAAAAGTTGAGCCAGGCTTTGACAGGAAGGGAGTTAATTAAAAACACAAAAGTAGCTTTTATTGTCTTGAAATAGCAGATTCAAATTTTTCAGCTTTTGCAATTTAGTCAATGGTTAAATACAAATTTAATTTAGTTGTTTTGAAAGAGTTATGATGTATCATTATTTTAAAATTCCCTTTATTAAACTGGTATTAGATGAAATTGATTAAAAAAAATTCACGGGCATGTTTGTGGCTGGAGGAGTTTGAGAGCCTGACAGTCAGAGTATGTATGTTCGACTTACTGAGCCCTGGCGTGTGCTTGGGTCTTTATCTCACGGATTAGGGAGCAGGGTGATTTATTTGCTGTTATAGGGCTCCTTAGGTACAGTCCAGTTGATAAGAATTGACAAAGTGTTCCAGATTTGTCTCAGGGTCAACCATCTTACAATCAGAAGTATAACCACACCGCAATGCACCCTTTACTTTCACACGTGAACCCCTGCAAGGTTACTGTTGTCAGCCCTGTCTTTTAAATAGAAAAACTGAGGGCCAGCAAGGTTAACTCATCTGTCCCAAACCTTCTAGATGGAAACTGAGCAGGGACTGAGGTAGGTGGCCTTCACCACGCTTATTTAGCTGGCTTGAAGGGACCATGATGGGAGAGTTGGGGAAGAAGAGTGTCTTTGGAATTGCTTTAGAGCATAAAATTATGTGCTTATTTAGAAGACCAGTTTAAAAGGTTATATTGAATTTGATCAGATTTGACAGGAGTGGAATATTAGAGCAGCCTCAGGCCAGGAATGGAATGTCTGAGGAGCAGGAAGCATTAGCTCAGCCGACATTGGACACTTGGTTGCTGCAGGTGGCATTTGTGATGCTTGTGGGGGTGCGAGGAGGACGGAGACGCCTCAGATGTTCTGGAAAAGGCAGGTGATGGGATGGAGAATTGAGGGTTGCAACTGTATTTTGAATCCTAATTCATCTGTTATCAGTCATCTCTAATTGCTGATCCCTCCTTCTTTCTCTCTCTGTTTCTCTTTCTTTCCCTCCCTTCCTTCCTTCCTTCCTTGTTTCCTTCCTCCCTCTCTCCCTCCCTCCCTCTCCCCCTGCTTTTTTCCTCCCTTCTTTCTTTCTTTTTTTTTTTTTTGAGACAGAGTCTCACTATGTCACCCTTGGTAGAGTGCTGTGCTGTCACAGCTCACAGCAACCTCAAACTCCTGGGCTCAAGTGATTCTTCTGTCTCAGCCTCCCAAGGAGCTGGAACCACAGGTGCCCACCACAACCCCCGGCCATTTTTTTTTTTGAGACAGAGCCTCAAGCTCTCACCCTGGGTAGAGTGCTAGGGCGTCACAGCTCACAGCAACCTCCAACTCCTGAACTTAAGCAATTCTCTTGCCTCAGCCTTCCAGGTTGCTGGGATTACAGGCACCCACCACAATGCCCAGCTATTTTTTGGTTGTAGTTGTCATTGTTGTTTGGCAGGCCTGGGCTGGATTTGAACCCGCCAGCTCCGGTATATGTGGCTGTCACCTTAACTGCTTGAGCTACAAGTGCCAAGTGGCCCTCTCTTCTTTCTTTTTCTCTCTTTCTCTTTCTTTCTTCCTCCCTGCCTCCCTTTCCCCCCTTTCTCCTCTCTCTCCCCTGCTCTCTCTCCCTCTCTCGCGCCTCTCTTCCATTCCACATTTGACCTTCACCGACTCACTCCTCTTGGCTTCCATCTCTCCTACCTGCTCTCTCTTGATCTCTTTTCCACCCAAATTCAGCCCCAACCTGTAACTCCATCTAACTAATTTTCCTGAGACACTTCGATCACATAACCACTCTGAATTCAAAATGTTAACAACAAAAACAAACCTTTTTTAAGCATTGCATTCAGACTGGTATTGACATTTGCTTTCAGCTTACTTGCCTGGGTTCTAGATAAATTATTTGCTAAAAAGGTTTCAATATTTTTGCCTCCAAATTTTTGTTCACACTTTTTCACGTGGCAGAATGTCTCTTTTCCTCTCTGTCAGACCAATTGAACCAAATTTCCAAAGCCAAACTAAGATTAACCCTCACCATCAAGAAGCACCTTCATGCGTGGATGGCTCAGGACCAGCTTGGAAAGGTACTTCATTCAGTCACTGCCACAGCTGAAGCTGAAAGTAACCATGTCCCAGTGTCAGCAGAGATGGAAGAGAGGCTTGGTGATATGATGGTAAGGTGGCTCTGGTAGGCAGCACTAGAGAGAAAGAATGCCAGGCTGTTACGTAAAAGGATGTGAAAATAAAGTGCTTTTGGAAAATTAATAAGAAAGGTGGAGCAATATTTGGAATGTGTTTGAGGTCACAGCCTTTGTGGAAAGGTGGGAGCCATGTGAACGGCCCTGACAGGGCTTGCCTGCATTTGAATGAAAGGTTTTAGACAACACTGAAGCAGTGGTTACCTGTTCCCTACAATAGATGTAGGGGTGTCCATCTCTTTGAGGCTGTGGTATGAAATTTCCAAGGAAAAGATTCTTTTGGAGCCTGTAACAGTCCAAAATTCCTTTACAGACAGGAGGCTTTGAGGAGAAAACATACTACCCTGGCGAAATTGTATAATAACCATTTCTACTTAGGTTGTTATTCCATCCCGTTGGAAAGTCCTGAGTACTTTGAGTCCATACCACCTTTCACAAACCTTTCAGGGAAGGCTTTGATCAAATCCCAGGCAATTTGACCTTACCATTAGTAGCATTTTACACCATATACACATCACATGCCATGTGTTAGTCACAGTCTGTCTCCAGGATTACAGGACCTGGAGACAAGTCCAAAAGTTATAATTTTGAACATTCAAGACCACATGTCATATCAAAGACACAGCGTTTGTGACTAAACAATACATTGGAAGAAACTCATGGTAATGGCGTCTGGCTGGAGTTGAAAGCTGAGACGTTAATGTTTGTGAAGATCTGAAAAAAGTTGGGTTTTGTTTTCTCTAAGGGTCCTTCTCAGTTAACTGCATAATATCCAATTATGCATCTTAGAAGAATTAAGGGTTGAGAAAACCCAGCTACTATTGGAATCTTTGATTCTACTGAATTTGCTTTCCCCAAACCAGTGCTTACACAGCTAAACTCTTCCCTCTGGGGTTTAGCTGATTGTCATGACTTTTGAGCCTGCCTCACAAACCCACAGACCTACAGTTAAATGTGGCAGCTTTAAATGTTTTAAGAGTCTAGTATTGTAGCTGAATTTTTTATTATTTGATCAGGAAAGACATAAAAATCCCAGAATTTTCTTTTTTTGATGTCTTAATGAATTGGGGTTTTTATATTTATTTTCTAAGATTACAACATTTTAAGCACATTGTTTTATGGGTGCAAAAATCAGAAGTCACTGAAATGTTTTTTTTATCTTAAAAGAGAAAAATCTGCGATCACCCCTTACAGCAGGTAAGCAGGGGCCACAAGGAGTGCTTTGTTTGGTCCAAGTCTTCTTTGTGGTGAGGGGAAGGGCAGGCTCCCCTTTCAGCCGTGTCTCTAAAACAGATTTGCTGTGGCTACAGGTGTTGTGCTTCTATTAAAAGGCATAAATCACATGTCACATGTGTGGTTTTGTAGAAATGCAAGGGCTGTAGGAGCTTATAGATACAGTTTCCCTTAGTTTGGCCTATAGGTAGGTCAAAAGCAAGAATGAGATTTTTCTTTTTTAATCTATTCTTCTCTACAGGAGATATAACATTCTTCTATTAGTGAGTTGTAGGTTAAGGACTCATTGGTTCTCCATTGAGTCAGATGCTGAGAGGCATGAATTTCAAGCCTCTGCAATGGCATTTCCCAGCCTCAGCACCATTCACACTCCAAACCAATAACTTCCTGCTACAGGGATTATTTTGTGCATCACAGGGTGTGAGCGGCATCCCCGCCCCTGTTTTGCACACTGGTTACACTCCTCTCTTCATCAGTAGTCAGAAACGCCTCCAGGCATTGCCAAGTGCTCTCTGGAAGAAGGAGAAGAATTCTCCTTCAGTTAAAAAGACGGAGGGAGGGGGGTGGGGCCTTGGTGTGTGTCACACTTTATGGGGGCAAGACATGATTGCAAGAGGGACTTTGCCTAACAATTGCAATCAGTGTAAACTGGCTTATTGTACCCTCAATGAATCCCCAACAATAAAAAAAAAAACAAAAAAAAAGCATCATATGACACAAAGAGAGGGCAAGCATTCAAATTATTACAAATAAGTTTTTAAATAAAAACTATGCAGATTCTTCTTGATTTTACATGAAAAAAAAACACAAAAAACATTGTTCTAGATTTACTTTGTATTTGGGAGTAATTTGCTGTAGCCTAGTTTTAGGGGCCTCACAATGCTTTGGTGGACTTTCTTAAATGTTAATGGGGCCCAGGAGCAAAAGAGCAACTTTTGTTCCCATGGGAGTAGCCGTTGTGAGCGAATGTGAAAAGGATTGCCAAGATTTCTAGAATAGGACCTGGCAGCCACATTTCCATTTGGGGCATAGCTCTAGGTGCCTGTGTCTTTAATAAGATTTTAGGGACTCTAGAATAGTTGTATTTCCCAAAAGGCTCAATGTACTTTCAGATTGGGGGATCTTTTAGTATCAGATGTAAATTCATCTTATAAAAAGTTCAGTGACATGCATGCCAGAAAACCAGGAATAATGAAATCACATTGCCACTCCCCACTCCTCTTCCCAGGGCAGACATCACTAATCAATTATTACTCTCTTGATGCCAAGTCTAATGTCAAGCTTTAAAATCTTTCTCAACACTAGACTCTAGTCATTGCTACCAATATCTTGAAATTAGAACCCTAGTTGAAATCTATTTGTCATCCTTGATTTTAAATTATTGCCAGTAATTTTATGGACAATGAGAGCTAGTGATGAATTATTTTGTTTGAAGTATAACCTACAAACAAAGCATCAAGGTCTAAAACAAAAAGTATTAGCATAAACACCAAAGAAAGTACATCCGGTTAAATTATAAGTTTTTATAAAATACACAGACAATGTGGATTTTTTTTTTTTTGATACTGATGGCGTGAAGATTTCTTGTGCCAAGGTCAACCAGTCTCCTGAGTTAAGTAAGAAATTCTGTATTGGAGATTTTGTGGGCTGAGCTGGACCCTGCTGTATGAAGCCTGCCCACCAGGAGTCACTTCTGTGGGCAGTTCTGAAAACTGAAGAGAAAAGGGAGAAAACTTGGAAAGTGATGTATGGACTTTTGGAACATTCTTGCCAGTGGCCAGCAAGGAAGACCCTGGCTATCTGTGGGGTTGCTGAAATAAATGAGAAAACTCACCCTGGGGTCAGAGTTTGCTGAGAATAAATGGTGCCTTCAGATGGGGTTGGTGGTCACTAAGTATGTGGGAGTCAAAAACTCTGTGTTTCCCATCCATCTAATCCCAGCACTCTAGGAGGCCAAGGTGGGTGGATTGCTTGAGCTCATGAGTTTGAGACCAGTCTGAGCAACAGTGAGACCTCATCTCTGAAAAATAGACAGGTGTTGTGGTGGGTTCCTGTAGTCCCAGCTACTTGGGAGGCTGAGGAAAGAGGGTAACTTGAGCCCAAGGGTTAAGGGTTGTTGTAAGCTACAAGGCCATGGCACTCTACTGAAGATGACAATGTAAGAGTCTCTGTCAAAATAAATAAATAATAAAATAAACACTGCCCCCCCCCAAAAAAAAGCCCCTCTATTTCCTTTCATGTCCAGAAGATCTAGAGAACTCTTGAAATCTCTTCAGTAGGGCACTCTATATAAAATCACAGGCATCAGATTAGTTTTGGGCCTAGCTACTGAATCAGGGACTCTGGGGCAGGGCTTAGCAATCTGTGCTGTTATTTTTTCTCTCTCTCTCTTTAAAAACAGACAAACAAATAAACAGACAAAAAAAAAGCTCCTCAGGTGATTTTGATGCATGTTGAAGTTTGAAAACATTGATCGAAGTCATGTTTATTTATTTTTGATTTGTATAACTTTACCCTCCTCTCCCAACCCAGATTGCCAAAATGCAATATTTGCAAAATGGGTCTGAATTTCTGCTTTTGCTGTTGGTTCATAGTCATAATCCAGTATCTGAGGTTGTTCAAAAGAATTGCGAAAAACGCAAAAAATGTTCTTTCAGGTAGGCCTGCCTGGCCCTGAGGGTGCGGAGCTTTTATCAGGAGTAGGGATGAGGCTGCTGGGATAGAGCAGGGCAGGAGGGAGGCGGAAGAAGGCAGCAGAGTCAGGAAGGGTGAAACCCCAGGGCCCAGAGAAGTGGAAACTCCTTGGCCTTTGAACCAGAGGTCACCTATTGTCCATTCACCTGGATACATGGAATGCTGGTGACAAGGAGACTTAGAAGGCTGAACCGGGTGGGTGGTGTCCTCTCATTCAGTATGGTTGCAATTCTCAGTGACTTCTGACTACTGCCAGAGGACAGGAATGGCCAGGAAAGTAACTGGCTCCAGCGCCTCCCCACCCCTGCCCACTCTTCTCACCCGATTCGCTCCTCATCCTGAAGTGTTTTCACACACTAGGGCATTCGTAGAGGTCATCTTAGAATAAAAAAAGCCTTTATCCAACTTATTCAGGGGACTGCATTCAGAATGACTCTTAGTCATTTCCAGAAATCAAAATTACTCTCCAAGGAGGAAGTTTTGCTGTTACAGAGGCTGTTGGCAAAAATAAGCCATGCTCTTTGAAGGTGGCTGCAAAGCAGTAGAGATGTGCTGGGACTAAGGACCTCTCCGGACCCTCCAGAGAGGGATGGAGGTGGTCTGCATGTGCATGGTCTGGTGCGGAGGCACCATTTGGCCGGTACTTGATGGCTGTATCTTGTATGGCTTGGAGTATATAAATGTCCCCAGCAGACAGTTTTGTTACAGAGCAGAGGAGGATGTGGCGATATTAGGAATTGTGTGAGGTGGGGAGGGGACAATGAGACAAAGTGTTCAAGAAAGAAACTTCCTTCTTTGCAGTTTTATCATGGGCCACCTCTCAGCCTTTCCCAAAACCACTGTGTTGGTGGGCGGGAGGCAAGGCGGTGATCCCACTGTGGTCCAGTGAGTCAGTCTCTCCCCACGGGCAGGGAATCAGCCTCCATGAAATGTTAATTGTCTGCTAGAAAACACAGTTTACACAATTTCAAAAACAAAAACTCAGTTCCTGGATAGACTCTGTTATTTGACTCCCTTAACTTCCATTTATATATGCTGAATGAAGGTACATGAAAAATTATAAAGTGGTCTTTTAAAAGGTGACAACATATGTTCTTTACTCTTTAAACCATAACACCTACACACACGGTGATTGAGTTACTGTCAGAAATGTGCTATAAAAATGACATTTCCTCCCACTAATTTTAGATTGCCTGTGCAGTTCTTGAGAAAAGTATTAGTCTTGAACACAAAAAATGATCTCCATTCCAGCAATATCACATCGTTCTGAGACTTTCTTTGCTTATTTTATCAGCTCAGCTTCTATTGTTTCTCTAGTGATAAATGGTGCTTTTATTCATTTCTTTATTTTATGGAGTGTGGAGTCACAGTAATTTCCTTGTTCCAGTTCTATTCACTTCCTGGTAGTATTGTTCAACATCTCCAGACCCTGATGTGCAATCCAACTGTTTCCCTAATATGTGGGAAGCAGCAAACTGCTTGTTTACGTCATAAACAATTCTTGCTACAGTTTTTCTTTTTCTTTGACTCTTTTTCCCATGAAAATTCTGGCAAGGGCCTAGCTCAGTGTTCTAGGGCTCACCATGACCCCGGTGTGGAGTGAGCAAGTGCTCCTGCAGTGTTTGAGAACTGAATGAAGTTCCCAGGGGGGTTGGTCTGGAGTACAAATCCTGATCCCACCAAGCTAAGCTTAAAAATTTGGAAATGAGATCACACCAGAATTATTTTCATGTTCCCTTCTTGTTGGGTTCTTCAAACTGTCTGCACCAGACTTTTATTTTTTCTTTTTCACTTTCTCAAGTTCTTGATTCTACTAACACTTTGCACTATTTCATGAAGTGAATTAAATCTCACTTCACTGTAAAAATGAAGATCATCTGACCAATGTCCATTCAGCTTTCCCTCCGTCTCCAAATCCCTGCTCATTGCTCCTGTGCTCTGCCCCAGCCTGACCCTGAGAACCAGCGGCTTTCCTCGTCAAAGGCGACACACTCCCCTGTGCTCCAGACGGCATCTCCTCACCCTGCCACGCACCTCCCTTCTTTGCTACTTCACTTTCTTTCCGACTTCTCCTCTTTCATCTACAAGTGACGAAATAATCTGTAGATAAAAGATTAATTGAAATCCATGTTTGTATAAACGAAACACCCTCCCTTTGACCCTTCCAATACAGCTCAGTCACTTTCTTTGCTTTCACTGTGAAAGGTTTCCCTTTTGGAGAATTCACCTCTGCATTCTGTCTTTATTTCCTTATCTCCTGTTTCCTTTCCTTTCCCTTTTTTTTTTTTTGTTTTTTTTAGAGACAGAGTCTCACTTTGTTGCCCTCAGTAGAGGGCTGTGGCATCACAGCTCACAGCAACCCCCAGCTCTTGGGCTTAGGCGATTCTCTTGCCTCAGCCTCCCAAGTAGCTGGGACTACAGGCTCCCGCCACAATGCGCGGCTATTTTTTTTATTGCAGTTTGGTCAGGGCCAGGTTTGAACCCACAACCCTTGGTATATGGGGCCTGTGCCCTAACCACTGAGCCACAGGTGCCACCCTCCCATTTCCTTTTCAAATGCACTGTAAGTCTAACTCCCTCTCAGAGGCGCTGACTTATTCTTAAGTGGGCAATAATATGGGTTGGGAAATGGTAGAGATAAAAGGGTGGTGGGGACAGTTATGACTGTTGGTGACTGTGATAAGTCTAAGGAAGCAAGAGGAAATGAGGGGCTGCATAAGGGGTGTGCTGGTGCAAGAATGGGAGAGCTCAGGGGGAATCCACTGCAGGGACCAAATCTTCAGGTATTTGCAACTGATGGGGTGTGGTGTAGTTTGACTTTGAGCATTTAAGGAAATAGTGACATTATTTATAAGAATAGGGATTCTCCATAGGAGGAGAATCTGAGTGCAGGCCGGTGGGGTTCATGGTGAAATTAATTAGACATGCTGAATTTGTGGGGCCAGTTGGATGATAGAAAACAGAAGTTTGAAATTTGGACTTAGGGCTTCACAAGACATGAGTTAAAGACACACACTTTCCAGCCAACTTTATAGAGGAAGTCTTCCAACTGCAGCCTTGAGTTTGGGAGAAAGTGTGTGTGGGAAGGTAGAGAGAAGAAAGTTTAGGAAAGAACTTTAGAGAAGTTCAGTATTTCGGGTGCAGGTGGAAACGGCCTCAAAGTAGAATGGGAGGGAATCCAGGACCCTGGAAACCAGGGCTAGTTTCCAAAGAGGAAGTGTGTAGTCAACACAAACGACACAGAGAAGCAGGAGTGTGAAGAGCCGCCTTCACCTGGCCCGGGAGAAATTGTTCATTCTTCTGTTCAGTAACAAGTGACCAAGGAGGGGCAGTGGGCTGAGCCTTGTTTTAGGAAATAGACCAGGGATTTAGTAATGAACAATAAATTCTGTGCCTGCCTTCAGGGAGCATACTGTTTGAAATTTTTTTAATTTTTTTTTAATTTTTAATTTTAATTTTAATTTTTTTATTAAATCATAGCTGTGTACATTAATTAAATTTTTATTTTTAGGAGATAGGGTCTTACTGTGCTGCCCAGCTAGAGTGCAGTGGTGTAATCATAGCTCTTGGTCGCCTTGAACTCCTGGGCTCCAAGGATCCTCCTGCTTCAGCCTCCTGAGTACCTGAGACTATTGCACCATTTTATCATACATGCCTAATTTATTTTTTTCACTGATTTTAGAGATGAGGTCTTGCTATCTTGTCCAGGTTGGTCTTGCACTCCAGGCCAAAAGAGATCCTCCAGCCTTAGCCTCCTGAGTAGCTGGGAGAGTCATCATAGGTGAGAGTCATCACGACTGGCTGTTAAGGAGTGTTTTATCTAACGACAGTGGTACAAAACTAACAGTTCAATCTGCTAAGGGATCATGTCCTTGTCTCCCACACTAAGTGAGTGGATGTGGGGACCTGTCACTCCTCTCACTACCATGAGGTCCATTGGACCTCAGGGCTCAGCCACGGATTAGCTGTGTGAGCCGCAGCAAGCTGTTTATATGCTCTCTGCTTTGAGATCCCACAGACAGTACAAAATTATAATGATCATAATAACTATATATATCTGCTTCACAGGCTTATGGTAAGGATTAAATATAGTATAACTTGTACGATATTGGGGCACTGACCGACATGGAAGAAACCCTTGATTAAAACCAACCAACTTCTGCTTGCCTGAGGCAGACTTCTACTATCATCTGCGTTTTTACAGATGAAACTGGAGCGCAGAGAGGGAAAGTAGCTTCCCCAGAGTCGAACAGCTAAGTATTGTTTCGTTCACCTCCTCTTCATCCTGTTGGTGGAAGAGTGATTTCCACACTAAGGTTGTGGGGCCGGCTGGACACGTGACACCAGACCCAGGACAGATGAGACGGACAGCAGCTTATTTGTCACTTGCTCACAGCCTGGGGAGGAGGACACTGTGTACCTGGCAGGGCCAAATGGGGGCTTCGATAGCACAGAGAGCAAGCAGAGCCCGTGGGAGGCAGATCTGCAGTGAGAAGAGGTGGGGCGGCCCCTGGTCCTCGCCGGGGGAATGGGACTTGCTTGTTTGAATAATTCTGCAGGATGACAGGGAACTGAGATCTGCAACCCAGATCAGCAAGAACTAAGCCTCGTGCCCTTGGTAAGTGATGGTGTTTGCCTGGGGGACCTTATCCGTCCAAGCAAAGTGGGAGGGAAGCTTCAATTCTAGCACTTAGCAGACTGAATTACTAATACTTTTGAAAGGCTCAGGTGAGGCCATCTGAGCCCCCTCCCCCCATTTTATCAGCTGGCCTAGCAGTATATCACACCTCAGTTTCATCCCCGACATCTCTGGGATCTAGTGGGAATTAGGACCTGGCCAGGCTGGGTTCTATATTCCCTGAAATTTGACAATAGTGTTTGTTTTCTGAACATACCGTTCATTCTCCGCCTTGGCACTATTAGTTCATGCCTATTCCTTTGCCTGGAATCCCTTCTCGGCTCTAACCCCCACCTTTGAAAGCCTACCTGTCTACCAAGGTGTGCCTCCAATGCCATTTGCCATATGAAGCATCTTCTTTCACTCAGATGTCACCCCCTCAGCATTTCCAGGAAGCAGCGCCGAGCAGAGGTGAGGGCCAGGACACCAGAGGGTCAAGATTCAGTTTCTGGCTCTGCTGTCTCTTTGCTGCCTAATGTTGGAGAAATAAGTTAAACTCAGTTAGCCTTCCTGTCTTGTTCTTCAAGTGGGAATAATAATATCTCTTTGAAATTACACATGGATTTCATGAAAATACATACGGAATGCTCAGTATTAAAAGGCACGTCAGTATAAACTTTCTTCTCTCAAGTTCGCTTGTAACTCTATGAACCCTTACTTCAGTGGGTGTCATCTACAATTGCTTGTTTGTGTGTTTTGGTCACTTCTATGAGACCATAAACTTGAAGAGAGGTGGTATTTTATATTTTCCTCTTATACATTTGTGTCCTGGGTATTTGCTGCTCACCATCACTTCCAATCAGGGGTGTTTAGTCCATGGTGGCAGGAACTCTCAGCGTGGATCGCCCTGCAGATCTGGAAGGCTACGTGGGGCGTGTGCCAGGGCCGCCGTCTTCCACGCAGTTGCTTCCCCTGCTGAAGTCTTTTATTCCTAAAGGAAATGTAGCTGCAAGACCCGGCACAAGGAGGTTTCTCTATTTCATATGGTATAAATCTATGTGGTGGTGAGACTAGCCAATAGGCTAGGTTTAACACCAGGTTTAACAGGGTCACAGTCTTCAGAACTTGAAAAAGGGCAGAAATGAGAAGGGAAGAAGACAGTCCGGGGTCGGAGGATGGGTCTCGGCTTCTACAGCAGAAGTTGTTTCTTTGTCATTTTAACACACACGTTTGGGAGTGGAAAGAAGATAAAGATGAAACACATCTTTTGTGTGATTTGCCCATGAATAATGTAAACTGTGTGATGAAGAAGAAATACGAAACTGTCACAGGAAGGAGATGTTTGAATTTTCTTAAGATTTGTGCCACCTTGTCTGTTTCTCATTAATGTATTTGATAGAGAAATAGATATATCGATTTGCAAAGAGAATGGAAAACAGGATGTTAGCGATTTGTCATTTATGAATAACATGAGAGAGACGGCCCTGGCTATTTTTGATGAGAGCATTGGACATTATCCAGCTGCCAAGGGGCTTGAGAAAAGTAGGCCCTGGTTTAGAGGTCGCTGAATGCTTGTCTCCACGTAGGTAAAAGTGGGAAGGAGATATTTCCTTCTGATTCTAAGGCTTTGGAGGGGAGGGGGCCTCCCTGGCCAGCTGCTTTCACCAGTTAATGGACACACCAGCCCAGCATCATGGAGGTGCTAAGGGTTTTGAAGTCTGACTTTAAAAATTTCAAATGTCAGAAAAAAACTACACAATTGAGGTAATTATGGAAATTTGAAAGAACCCAAACCATCTCCAGAATTCAATAATTCCTGTCCAGCTAGAGGTACCCCTCTTCTCCCTGTGTGAAATATGCAATTTTCTCTAAGTGCCTTGGACATAATTTGTCCAAATTTCTACCTAACACTTCTGTAAGTTATCAGCAAAAAATTTCTTTTCATCCTACCGAATATACTTTAGATATTACTGAAGCTACCCCAAAATCCTTTTGAAACAAAACAGAGTAAATAAATGTCCTACTACATAACTATGCAAGTGATACAGTCTGCTGACGTAATTTGCTGCCATTTGAGTTATCATCATTTCAACGCTTACCAACCTTTTCTTGTTTGTTCTATTCCATTTTGCTAAAGACAAGCAAAGAGCGAATGCAAATGCATTAGTATTAATCTTTCTGGAAGTTGGTGTGTTCATTAGTATCAGGGAAGCTATTTCCACAGCTATTTGTGGAGGTATAATAGAAGAAAAATAGAATACAAAGAAAGACCAAGAAACATACATTTGAATTCCAGCCATTTCATCTTGGCTTAACTCAGAGCATTTCCTTCTGGGAGATAAAACCTGTAGGTTTTTCGATCTTATTTATAGTCTAGGCAGATTATGGACAGAAACAGTAAAGAGGAACTTGGGCTGAAGCATATTAATGAATTTTCATACTTTCCCTTCTTCTGAAATTCCTAATATTAAAAGTGAAAATTTGAGAAGGTTTATCAAGAGCTTTCCAAGTCATTTTTCTGGAGCTCTTTTTGAGATGAGGTTCAGGAGCCCTTTTGTCTGACTCGTGTGAGCAGGGGAGCAGCTGCGGTCAGGTACATAATGATCCCCAGCTTCAGGAGGGCTGGCTGGTGGTGCTGGATTCCCGTGCACATGGAAATAACTGGCTAGCTATTGTCATTTCAGGACTGGGAGGGTACAGCAAAAGCCCCAAAGTCGTATGCTTGGCAATGCTCTTGGCTGAAAAACTCCTATACGATAAAACTTTTGTGATGTTTCTTCCTCAGTGTTGCTTTTCTTGGCCAGGTGTGGTGGCTCACACCTGTGATCCCAACACTATGGGAGGCCAAGGAGAGTGGATTGCTTGAGCTCACGAGTTTGAGACCAGCCTGAGCAACCGTGAGATGGTGGCCCTACTAAACACAGAAAAACTAGCTGGGAATAATGGTGATGGGCACCTGTAGTCCCAGTTACTGGGGAGGCTGAGGCAAGAAGATCACTCGAGCCCAAGAGTTTGAGGTTGGGATGAGCTATGATGCCGTGGCACTCTGGCAATGGTGACAGAATGAGACTCAAAAAGAAAAAAAAAAAAGGTTAGTATACTTGCATTATTAAAATTGCTTGGGAAGGGTGGCACCTGTGGCTCAGTGGGTAGGGTACCAGCCCCATATACTGAGGGCGGTAGGTTCAAACCTGGCCCCGGCCAAACTGCAATAAAAAAATAGCTGGGCATTGTGGTAGGCACCTGTAAGTCCCAGCTACTCGGGAGGCTGAGGCAAGAGAATCACCTAAGCCCAAGAGCTGGAGGTTGCTGTGAGCTGTGACACCGCAGCACTCTACCGAGGGCAACAAAGTGTTACTCTATCTCAAAAAAATAAATAAAATTGCTTGGGAAGATGTGATTAATTTAATGCTCAGATTAACTCCAATCATGAATTACTAATACTTTTGAAAGGGAAAAATTTGAAAAGTGATATAGTCAGCATGACAAAGCCTACGTTTCACTGACATACAAAAGAGTCAAAGGTTTGCGTGTTAGTCTCCACGCTAACGAGAGTTTGACTGGTGTTTGAGGACAGGCTGTGACGTTTATCTCTATCCATATTTGTGTCCCTAGGACCAGAGAGCAAGGGGCGCCAGCAATGATTGCTAAGCAGCATAAATAATTTTAAATCATAGGCAACTCCCAGGCCTGATTTTAGCCAATAATCTCAATCACATTTCCTGCTAAATCTTTTATTCATGCATTCAATATCTGTTTCAATGGACTAGTTTGAATTCCATCTCTTTTTCACACTAGTTATGAAGCCTTTGACTCAATTATTTTGTTCTTAAAATGCTTTTCTGATATTATAAATGATGATGAAAAGGAGGAAGAAAATCAGTGCCAAATGACTGGCTCTGTGAGTGCGGACTACCTGCCCAATCCAGGGCATCAATATCCTACCCCCCAGGGCTACAAATCTGGAGGACAGCAGGAAGCCGCCTCAGCTAACAGGTTGACCCACAGCTGACACAGGTGCGGAGAAGGACATCTGTCCCCTGAGTCATTCACAGGCCCAAGACGAGTCCTGTGAGGCCATTACTAATTACGACATCTGGAAAGACTCTCAATGCCGTCAGTTTCAGCTTAGCATTATTTGATGAGTGCCTGAATATCTTGCATGAGAGAAGCAGTGAGGCTCCACATATTTCTAGTTCTTTAATTCAAAGGAAAACAAGGCAGCCTGGTAACTAAAGTATCTGTTGAGCACTTCTTTGAATACTCAATAAACAATGCTACTTAAAAGCAGCAACAGCAAACAACTCCCTGATTTTTTTAGCTTGTAATAAAGACATCACCTTTATCTTCAGCCCCTATCATACGGTTTTGAGGAGAGAGGTGAAAAGGTATAAATTCCATGAGACAGAGACAGGGGTCCTTCCTGTTTTGCTCTCTGCTTTATTCTTGGTGGCATATGACAGAAACTTAAGCAGTGTTTGTTGAATGACTGTTAGATGGGGAGAGAGAGTTGTAGCAGCAAGGCTGAGTAGTCAATACAGCGATTTTTTTTTTTTTTTTTGTGGTTTTCAGCCGGGGCTGGGTTTGAACCTGCCACCTCTGGCATATGGGACCGGTGCCCTATTCCTTGAGCCACAGGTGCCACCCCACAGCGATATATTTTTTTTCTGTCTTTTCTCACGTATATTTCTTGTAATCTTTAAAACCTCTTCTTTTTATACTTTATATGTGCTGCACTACTATGGAGGGCACAACAATCAATAAAAAGATTAAAGTCCTTGGAGCATTTTTTCTTCATTAACTTACTTATCCACTTAACAAACATTTGTCATTTCTTTTATAAGGTATGTATCATTATTGAATTTTGTCCTGAAAATTGTCCTGTATTAAATGTTATCCTCTAATGAACCTTACAATTTGGAAGTAAGGATTGAGCAGTAAAAACCAGTGAGAAGGATCTACTGATCAACAAGTTGTGATAACACGGACCATTAACCCCTATAAGAAGAGTAGCCCATGGAGGAGTATTAAACTGTAGAAAGAACAGCTCTAATAAATAAACCCTAGAGACTGTCAAAGAGAAATCGTTGATAGCAAATTGGCTAAAGGAAGATTTAGTCAGAAGAACTTTTGAGAATAAAAAGTTTGAAGAGATAATGTAAAGATACAACTTTTAACTGATTTCATTGCAGTAGCTAACACAAATCGTTATTATGCTATGTGACCTGGAACCCAGTAAAATAGAGTTTTGTAGTCTGGAAGTTTCAGATTGCCTTTACGCCCTAATAGGCTTAAAAGCTTAAAAACATTTGACTTAACCAATATCAAATGCTTCTTAATGAATATAAACCACTGAGGAAGAAAACATGAATCCTAATATTAATAGATTCCCATTTGAAATGGGAAGGAACCTTAAAGTCATTATGTCCAAATTTCCTATCTCTGAGAAAGGAAATTGAGGTCAAGAGAGGTCAGGGAGCAAGTCAGTGTTACACAACCAGGATGCACAACTTCTGCTGTATTGCTGCTCACCCCGCACAGGCACACGTCCCTGGGGTGTTAGCAAACTGTCTTCCTGGTGCAACACAATTTGGCTTGATTTTGAATGCTCTGGCTTGACTCATTACCACTCAGGGCTCACACAGACCTTTAAAGACCAAAGCTTTCCCCAAATCTGCTGGAATTTACCTGAACCTTACTGCTGGAAGTAAAGTCGTATTTGTTTGACCTCCGCAACATAATACTTGTTGGGAAATTATCTGAATTTAAGTGTGACGGGCTCGGAGAATGACTTATACCCTTTCTGAACTTTATGGTGGCAAGGTAGTGGGAGGAAATCCAACTTTATTAACCAAATGCTCCTCATCCTTGAAACACTCCAAAGGCCTGTTTATTCTCATTTATTCAATCTCAGGAACCATGTTACATATGAAGAACCATGGAAGGTCTCAGGATAAGGATGTGGCAGAGCTGTCACTCAAACCCCATCTGCAATCTCCTGCAATGAGGATTCATTTCACATGTCAACTTGGCTAGGCCACGTTGCCCAGTTGCTTGGTGAAAGGTCAGGTGTTTTTAGATGTGATTAATGTTTTAATCAGCAGATATTTAGTAAAGCAGATTTTGCTCCATTGTTGGGGTGGGCCTCATCCCATCAGTGAAGGCCTGAAGAGAAAAGACTCAAGTTTTCTAAAAAAGAAAAAAAATGCTCCCCACATTGCCAGCATAGAAGCCCTTTGTGAGTTTCCAGCTCGATGCCCTATGGAATTTAGACTAACGGCTGCAATATGAATTCTTTCCTGAATGTCCAGCCTGCGGGCCTGATCTATGGATTTTGGATTTGTCACTTCTATAATCAGGGGAGTCAATTCCCTAAAATCTCCCTCTCCACCTGATCTCTCTCTCTCTCCTGCTGATTCTTTTTCTCTCGAGAACCTGACAATTCTCCCTCCAGGCTCTTTTCATGTACTTTCTGGTGTCCTAAGCTGGACTTTGAAGTGAGCAAAGCACACCTGTGTGGGGACCAAGAGCCAGAGGACTGGCTGTGCACCTGGCTCCATCTGAGAGGAAGGTCCTTGGAGAGGCTGCACTTACAAGGAGATCAGGGTGGAATGAGCAGAGCTAGCTTCTGGCTGATGCGGCTGCTGACTCACAGGACCAGAGGAGTCAGGAAGGATTCAGCAAATCCCTCTGTGAAGGCGCTGCTGGAATAAATAGGACTTAAAAACAATGGTATCAACAAAGGGCTTTTTCAGAAACAGCAGCTCTGTGTGCTTGTATAATCAGACAAATGTGTAGGAAGACATTTTGCAGAACGCCTCTTTCGAACAACACTAACAAAAATTCCTCCCACCCAAAGTAAAACATCAACACTCTTGAACAGAAAGGAATTTCAATTCTGAACTAAATGCTTTAATGAGGGACAGATAATAAGTGTGAATTGAAACTAATTGGTGTTTCAGATCACTGAGCTGGTTGAAAAAGCATTTGTGATGAGGTCTGTATAAGTTAACGGTGGCTTTTAAATGCCTAATTAAACATCATTCTGTCCCTAGTGAGAATAAAAAAATGCATTGTCGCTCATCGCACTATGCTTAACCAAGGGATTAAAGTGGGCATTCTGAACAGATTTATTTTTTGTATTTGTGGTAGAAGCTCTTTTTCCCCAGAGCAGGCTGATATAGGTAGGCCTTGGACAAGGACGCACCGTGTCACACGTAGATGCGAATACCGTCTCATGGTGAGCGCGCATCGAGGGCTAATGTGAGGGAAAAACATGAGATTCTAGTGGAACAAAAGGAAAAATAGAGAGACAAAGTGAGAGGTGGGTCCGTCCTTGTTGATTTTTCCCCTTGTCCTGGGAATAATAATTAAACGAGATAGAAGAATTTAAAAAATTACACTATTGGGGCTGTAGGATTGAGGGCAAAAGTATTTGTGATAAATTCTATTCAAGAGAGAGAAAGGTTTAAGACTTGTGATTTTGTTTTATTATTGGCCAAAGCCCTGATCTGACAGAAACCCTGCTGGGTGGGCTGGAAAGCTGACCCTGGGACCAGCACCAGGGAACAGTTTTCTGGGTTTAGGAAGTGAAGAGCTCTTCTGGAAGTTGAGTATTTTCTTTTTTAAGGACACTTTTCTTGAGACAGGATTTCACTCTGTTGCCCTAGCTAGAGTGCTATTGCTATTATCACAGCTCATAGCAACCTCAGACTCCTGGTAATTACTCTGAGGGGCTGGGACCAGAGTTGAGCACCACAGTGCCTGGCCAAAGCTGCTCAGTATGCTTCTCAGACTGGTCTCCAGATTCTGGCCTCAAACGATCCTTCTGCCTCAGCCTTACGAAGCACTAGGATTACAGGTGTGAGTAATTTCTTCTTCTCCTTCTTCCCATATTTTATTTTATTTTATGTTTTTGTTTTTTGTTTTTTTTGGCCAGGGTTGGGTTTGAACCCACCACCTCTGGCATATGGGACCAGCGCCCTACTCCTTGAGCCACAGGCGCTGCCCTCCCATTTTTTATTTTTATTTTGAGACAGAGTCTCTCTCTGTTGCCCAGCTAGCATGCTACGGCCTTAGCCTAGCTCACAGCAACCTCAAACTCTTGGCTTCAAGCAATCCTCCTGCCTCAGTCTCCTGGGTTGCTGGGGCAACAGGCACCCACCAGAACATTCAGGGGGTAATTTTTTCTATTTTTAGTAGAGATGAGGTCTCATTCTTGCTTAGGCTGGTCTCAAACGTTCTTTTGTGAGGAAACGTTGTTTGATGATGCAGGTGATGACAAGTGATGCCTTAGAGAGAGGGACAGGGGAAGGTGCGGAGTGGAGGGTGGGGCAGCTGCCAGGAACATGCCATGGGCATCTCAGCTTCCCCTCGCCCCTGCTCCCCGAGAACCACAGCAGACGTGACGCCTCAGGGCATTCCTGAAGGTGAAGCTGGGTTCACGTCTGTGCCGTGGCTATTCATTTGTTCAGATTGGTATAGAGCATGGAGATTCGTTACCTTCAAACACCGAGCAGCGTTTCTTCCCCCACCCCTCCGTGTGATCATCTGCTTCTGACACCACTCGTGGCTTCTTGTAGAACATTTGCACTGGTATCCCATGGAGTCGACTGGTCAGTAACAGTCCTGGCTTCTGAGACCACATTTTGTCACAGTCCATCTCAGACCACGCTTGTCTGGTTTCCTTTCTGAAAAGGGTGGTAGGTTCATCAGTGGTTTCCACCATCTGGACCACAGCTAGGGCTGCCCAGCCCCGCCTGGCCTCTGGAAGCCCATGGGCCCACCTGTTTGGATATCCAGCTATAATTTTTCTTTGAGAAGGACCAAATCCTTCTAATTTAAGCCCTAATTGCTTGATTAGACCCTCACGGAGCAAGCTGCATTGCCATTTTCTTGGAGTGAAAACAGTATAGTGACGTGATCATCTACCCTAAATGGCTTTAAAATGCTTTACACACTGTACAGAACAGAACAAAGTGTCATTGACAAAACTCTTACAAAATAAGGTCAGAGGGTTACTGCAAGTATATTGGGATTAAATACGGGAAGATAGTTTTGATTTTATTTCTTTCACATTTAACACACTAAGTAGAGGCCATGGGGGTGGTTTGAGTATCTTCTGTTTTGTTAGGAAGGGGACCCAGTTACAACATGGCCCTGCAACAGTCACCTGAGAGGGACTTGGGCCGTCAGGCTCATCCCTTTACTCTCCCAGGTTCAGGGAGCCATGTTCTCATGTCTACCTTCTCTTTAATTTTCAAGGTTATACGTGCTTTGGTGATTTCTCCTCTTTTATGGTCTGTGCCTTTTGGCACAGATTAGATGAAGGGTTGAATGAGTTTTAAAAAAAATTATTAAAATAAAAAAAATTGAAACAAGAATGCCACAATTTGCTTGATTATATCTACACAGCCAGAGAGAAATCAAAATGCTAAAAGATCTGTGTTAAGTGAATACCTTTGTAACTCCTTTAATTTATTCATATTTTTTCAAAATGGCAGATGAAGCAGATATGGAAGAATTTTAAATTATAAAAAAATTAAAAACTATTTCTTACATATTTTTATTATAATGTTAAATGTCTTTCATTCAGGTACTATAATATATAGAGTTAGTGATTTTTATTATATCTCTAAACACGTTTAATTTCTAAATCATAAATCTTTAAATCTGAAAGATTTGCCATTTAAACTTATAAATTATTACTTTAGACAGTTATCTAAGAAGTAGAAACCTAAAATATATAGCAATGTTACTTTGAATTTCAATATTCTAAAAACAAAACCCTCTTTTTTTTAGGACGTTAGAGATAAGGAACAAAGATGATATTTTTAAAGCATAATGTAAAATAAACGACAAATACTCTGTGATTGTCAATGTCTTAACCTGCTGGTTTTAATATTCATGAAAGTGGAATTTGATGATGATGAAGTCCATATGAAAAGCATTTAAAAAACTGAAAAAATCAAGACAAATCAAATCAATCTAGTCACCCTTTTATATAACATTATAGCATTTGTGCTGATGAAAAGTGTAGCTAAGTGGATAGTAGAAGTTCCTACAAAACGGAAAATAATCCCTATCAATTACCAGTTGTTCTTTAGCAAATAATTAGAATATTCGGATTTCAATATCACGAAATCGACATGACAGGAACTGGAGGAGGCAACAAGACACTCTGTAAAATAAATCCTGTTTTCTGAGGTTTGAATTCACACATGAAAACTTCTCATAGGAAAGTTACATTGTGGGCGATTTTGCCTCTTGTTATATTGAGGGAAAGCTCCATGCAAAGTCCTTGACCTACAATTAACGGATACTATTATTATTAAAACCATTTCCACGGATGAGCCTGGGTATTAGCTCCCTCTGTCCCCTCCTTGGCTTCCTCTGCCCCCCGTAGCTCTCCGCGCTCTGTCTTTCTGAAGGCTGCAGACTGGACCTTTCTTATCCAAGGATGTCACAGTCAACAGTATCTCTGTGCAGTGCGGGCATCATCAATAGCCCTTGGTACAGTTTTATAGTTTTTATAACTTTATGATAGCTCATTAAGTTTGATAGCTCCTAGTTATTCATGATTAGAGTTACTCTTGTGAATGCAATTTTTGCTCCATTATATATTCCAGTGTTTTATTCCTGAAAAAATTTTGAGGATTTGTGTTGTCTCTGCAGAGTGTCTCAGAGCCTGCTACAAATAGGAAAAATCAACAAACTCATATTACATTTTTTATATTTACATATCAACATGTAGAGAAATATTTTGTAACTGTTTTGTAAAATTATGTAAAAAATATCTTGTAATTAAAGATACATTTAGCCACAATTTTCCACTTTTCCTGTGGAAAAGTGTACCTGTGTATGGTGACCTTTGGGACAACCTATATATAGCTAGGTTTGCTTTTCCTTTACGGCTGAGTTTATCTTTTTTGATGAGGAGGTGGGTTCAAAATGGCTTATAAGCTGGTCTTTTACTTTTCTAGGGCATTCTTTTAACTTCTTAGTCATCTCAAAGTTACAGCTTCAAAGCCCAGGCCTTGTGTCTCCAAGGTGGGCAGCTTGCTGTAGGGAAGAGACTGGTCTTGGCTGACTTTCATTTTCTCCCTGACCTCGTCTTATCAGCAGTTCACCCCCTGCCCATGTGGCCTGTGAACAAACAACACGTTTTCTGTTTGTCCTTTCTCCAGCCTCATCTGTCAGCTGGAGCACACCTTCCGGTCACTCCTAGCTGCCCCGTTCCATGCTCACATGCCAGGGAAGTCTCACACCAACAGCCATACTTTTATTTGTTCTGGATGTTTTTATATCTTTCTAATAGTCTGTGAGTTTGAATCCTTATCAGTTTGCTCACCGGGAAACACAGCCCTCTGACACCTTGAGTTTAGCCCCGTGAGGCCGTGTCCAGCTTCTGACCTTCAGGAGTGAATGCAATATAACAAATTGGTGTTAAGTCCCTAAATTTGTGGTAACTTGTTATGGCAGCATTAGAAAATTAACACTGACGTATTCTTCTGCACAGGCTATCACAAGAAAATACTGTAGACGAAGTGAGTGAAACAACAGAAATGATTTCTGTCTCAGCTCTGGAGAATGGAAGTCCAAGAGATTGTGGTGCCAGCTTGGTTCAGTTCTGGTGGGAGTTCTCTTCTGGGCTGGCAGGTGGCTTTTTTTTTTTGCTGTGTCCTCATGGGTGGGTGGGGTGGGGGGACAGAGGAGGGTAGGGAGAGAGATGCTGTCTCTTGTTATTTCAGACATATTGTGGTCTTATCCTTACCATTGCATTTAACTGTGATTAGTTTCTAAAGGCCTAATCTCCAAATACAGTCATTTTGAGGGTTGGAGTTTCAACATGTGAATTTTGAGGAAACACAATTCAGTCCATACCAATTCATTTTACATTTTGGATGGCACCTGTGGCTCAAAGGGGCTGGCCCCATATGCTGGAGGTGGCAGGTTCAAACCCAGCCCCAGCCAAAAAAAAAACTGCAAAGAAAAAATAAAATAAATATAAAAAAATTGCTTTTTTAAAATTTCAGTGGTGTCTGTATGTGTGTATCTGTGTTTTATGGGGTGTGGGCACAGACAGGAGTAATTATTTCTTATGCTAATATTGCTTTTTTATTTATTTTTTTTTTTTTGAGACAGGGTCTTAAGCTGTCACCCTGGGTAGAGTGCCGTGGCATCAGAGCTCACAGCAACCTCAAACTCTTGGGTTTAAGCAATTTTCTTGCCTCAGCCTTCCAAGTAGCTGGACTACAGGTGCCTGCCGCAACACCCAGCTATTTTTTGGTTGTAGTTGTCATCGTTGTTCGGGAGGCCTGGGTTGGATTTGAACCTGCCAGCTCCAGTGTATGTGGCTAGCACCCTAGCTGCTTGAGCTACAGAGGCAGAGCCTAATATTGCTTTTTAAAATATCTCTCCATTAAAAATTTTTATACTTTAGCTATAGTCACCAAACCTATTGTATTCTTAAAAAATACTAAGAGAATAGATGTTAAGTGCTCTCAAGCAAAAATGATTTTAACTATTCCACTATCTATCTATCTATCTATACACATATATACGTACTTCAAAGCATCACTGTATACATAAATACACATGATTTTATCTGTCAAGTTTAAAAAATAATAAATTCAAAAAACTTTTATATTTTACAATTTTAACTTTTTACTTTAAAAGCATTTTAATTTAAAAATTTTCAAAAATGGGCAGCGCCTGTGGCTCAAAGGTGTAGGGCGCCAGCCCCATATGCTTGAGGTAGTAGGTTCAAACCCAGCCCTGGCCAAAAACTGCAAAAAAAAAAATTTTTCAAAAATGGTACAGAGAGTTTTCCATTCCCCTCACCCACTTCCCTGTGTGTTTGCAAAGCCATGTACCATACTGAGGGACTGCCTGAGGACAGCAGGCCATTAGCTAAGTCTCTGGTACGCCTGAGTTCCGCCCGTCACTCCGGTCTGTGTGTTTCCTGTCCCAGTCTGCCCTGAGGACCCTGTCGTGGTAACGTGTCCTGTCATGCTCGCCTCCTCTAAACTACAGCCCTTTCTCAGTTTTCTTGTCTATCGTGGCCCTGACACTTTTAAGGAATTATTTATTTTGTTCTCTGCCTTCCTCTGGGTTTGTTCTTTCATTTTTCAGGGAGGCTGCCTCAGCCTTGGTCCACTTTTTCTTGTTTTTTTTTTTTTTCTTTATTATTAAATCACAGCTGTGTACATTAATGCAATCATGGGGCACCATACACTGGTTTTATACACAGTTTGACACATTTTCATCACACTGGTTAACATAGCCTTCCTGGCATTTTCTTAGTTATTGTGTTAAGACATTTATATTCTACATTTACTAAGTTTCACATGTACCGTTGTAAGATGCACTGCAGGTGTAATCCCACCAATCACCCTCCCTCTGCCCATCCTCCCCCTCCCTCCCATCCCTCTCCCCCTTCCCCATATTCTTAGGTTATAGCTTTCATGTGAAAGCCATAAATTAGTTTCATAGTGGGGCTGAGTACATTGGATACTTTTTCTTCCATTCTTTAGATACTTTACTAAGAAGAATATGTTCCAGCTCCATCCATGTAAACATGAAAGAGGTAAAGTCTCCATCTTTCTTTAAGGCTGCATAATATTCCACAGTGTACAGATACCACAATTTATTAATCCATTCGTGGATTGATGGGCACTTGGGCTTTTTCCATGACTTAGCAATTATGAATTGGGCTGCAATAAACATTCTGGTACAAATATCTTTGTTACAATGTGATTTTTGGTCTTCTGGGTATATACCTAGTAGAGGAATTATAGGATTGAATGGCAGATCTATTTTTAGATCTCTAAGTGTTCTCCAAACATCTTTCCAAAAGGAATGTATTAATTTGCATTCCCACCAGCAGTGTAGAAGTGTTCCCTTTTCTCCACATCCACACCAACATCTCTGGTCTTGGGATTTTGTGATATGGGATAATCTTACTGGAGTTAAATTATATCTCAAAGTAGTTTTGATTTGCATTTCTCTGATGATTAAAGATGATGAGCATTCTTTCATATGTCTGTAGGCCGGGTACCTATCTTCTTCAGAGAATTTTCTCTTCAAGTCCCTTGCCCAGCCTGTGATGGGATCACTTGTTCTTTTCTTGCTTATACATTTGAGTTCTCTGTGGATTCTGGTTATTAAACCTTTGTCGGAGACATAACCTGCGAATATCTTCTCCCATTCTGAGGGCTGTTTGCTTGCTTTACTTACTGTGTTCTTGGCTGTGCAGAAGCTTTTAGGTATATACCCAGAAGACCAAAAATCACATTATAACAAAGATATTTGTACCAGAATGTTTATTGCAGCCCAATTCATAATTACTAAGTCATGGAAAAAGCCCAAGTGCCCATCGATCCACGAATGGATTAATAAACTGTGGTGTATGTACACCATGGAATATTATGCAGCCTTAAAGAAAGATGGAGACTTTACCTCTTTCATGTTTACATGGATGGAGCTGGAACATATTCTTCTTAGTAAAGTGTCTCAAGAATGGAAGAAAAAGTATCCAATGTACTCAGCCCTGCTATGAAACTGTTATGGCTTTCGTATGAAAGCTATAACCCAGTTATAACCTAAGAATATGGGGAAGGGGGAGAGGGAGCGGAGGGAGTGGGGAGGATGGGCGGAGGGAGGGTGGTTGGTGGGATTACATTTGTGGTGCATCTTTCAAGGATACATGTGAAACTTAGTAAATGTAGAATATAATTGTCTTAACACAATAACTAAGAAAGTGCCAGGAAGGCTTTGTCAACCAGTGTGATGAAAATGTGTCAAATTGTGTATAAAACCAGTGTATGGTGCCCCATGATCGCATTAATGTACACGGCTATGATTTAATAATAATAATAAAAAAAGAAAGTCATTTTACAATTAAGGCAACTTAGATGTCACGAAAAGAAACCCGTACGCCCAGCCTCGAGCAGCCAGTTGAGTGCGGGTGCACAGTGCACAGGAGAATCTCGTGTGCACAGTAGAAGTCTGGAAAAACTCAGGCACTATCATGTCAATAATTATTCCTTTTAAGATTTCCCTCAGAAGAATACATAACTTAGATGTCCTGAGGACATAATCTGGAGCACATCTGAACATTTATAAACTGGGATTCTGCCTGGCACTTAAGATGTTTTCCTATTTAGGAGATTTGATTGTCAAATGGGACTTTCATCTTTTGATCCTATCAACAGATATCCTGCAGAAAAAGCTGCATGATGGATTTCCCTGGATCACGTGATCAGTCGGTAATTTTACCTTTCTTTCCTTCCCCTCTCTTTCTTTCCTGTAACTGGACCCTGGAATGGAACTGGATCTGTCAGTTGTGTTGTCCATTTGTTCCTTCTGCACAGAAAATACTATCACTGCAGATGTCCAAACTATACATTCTGCCTGAAATTCAAAATAGTTGAAATAAGAAAATAGCTCTTGCAAATATGTTTAAAAATCTTTGGTGTTGACTGCTACTTTTGAATAATGTCTGTAGGACAAACAAAAACATGGCGATGTAATGTCTTCTTTTTTGCCTGATGTTAATTAAGAAATCTGCAAACTTAAATACTAAATACTACCGAGATTTTGAATCAGCTGAAAATCAAACTGAGGCATTTTCTTTCCTAACCTTGAATTGCTTTTGCAGATATTATTCAGAATATTCTGAAATGCAAAATGTGTAATAATTTGTGTCTGTTTTATTTCTCAAGGGCATTATGTAGAAAAAAATCACCAGTGTTCACAATAAAATGAGTTATACCTATCTTTATAGAGGTGAAGTAGATATTTTGAAATGTTTTTGAGGTTTTGGGGAGCCACTGTAAAAAGAGTCAAACAGATTCTAAAGACTCCTTAAAATTCATTATTATTGAAAATAGAAATTGATTAAATCATTTCAAGTTTAATTACCAACAGTTGACTCCATTTGTGTTTGAAAATGGGGACCATATCTTTAGTCATTAATGAAAATTGTTCTTTACTTACATGCAAGGGTTTTTCATTTTGTCCCCCACAAAATATGAGGATGTCGAAATTTGATCAGAATACAATTGAAAGGAAGATTCATCTTGGTAATAATATGGTGCAAAATGAAAGAGCATTGGTAGGGTTTAGATTCATTTTTTTATTGTTAAATCATAGCTGTTAGATTGATCTTTTGAAAAGTTTATGAAAAATAAAAAGAAGACAGTCCGAGAATGTTTCTTTCTGGTGTATTTTTAGCAAGATTCATTGTCATAGCATTTAAATGAGAAATTTTGCTCTGTATAATTAGTCCTTGATTAAAGAAATAACTGAAATTTGAGAGTGGAAATAGCAAATTCAGTTAAAACATTCTTTAAAAATACTTTAAAATTATTTTTAAAAGATAGTTGTTAAGGCATCACACAGTGATTCTTGAACACTATGATTTCTTGGTGTATCATCTGAGTAATTCAGTTTGAAGAAAAGTCAGTAAATCTTCCAGGGTTAAAAGTTTCTCCTTTGCTTTTGTGCAGTGTCCCCAGCATGCTGCTCTGAACAGCAGAGCGTGACTGTCTTCCACAGGGACCGCGG
This sequence comes from Nycticebus coucang, assembly GCF_027406575.1. Classification (NCBI taxonomy): domain Eukaryota; kingdom Metazoa; phylum Chordata; class Mammalia; order Primates; family Lorisidae; genus Nycticebus; species Nycticebus coucang. The sequence goes on along the minus strand of NC_069794.1, from coordinate 6,032,271 downwards.
AGCTCAGGGCCAGCCCTGCGCCAATGTCCTGCACCTGTGTCCGTGGTCTGCAGTGCCTTGCGTGGCATGAAGAGATGCCCCAGACAGCTTATGAGGCTGTGGGAGGAAAGTATTAATGCACTTTTTTTTGGTTTGTTTGTTTTTTTACTGAAAATTAAGCGAAATCAAGCATATTAAACGTGACGTGTCCTTGCTGCTGCTGAGGCCTCCCCTTCGCTCACACTGGATGGTGGTCTTCACATGTAGTACCTCCCGTGTTACACAGGTGTGGCGGGCTCTCCGTGCTCTCCGTGACGCGGTTCTCTGTAGAACCTGCGTGGCTTTGCTCCTTCCCAGGAGATTGCAGTTTATTAGAGCTCTGCTGTGCCTGATTGAGCAGAATCACAGATAGTATTTATTTTAAATTAACCCTCTGAAAAAATAATTTGAAGTTTTCTGAAAAGAAACCAGAGATTGAAGCTAGTACTAATAATGCAAACATAAGCAAAGATTGGAAACATTGAAGACAAAGCCATTTTTCTCGGAGGTCTTTGTCAAGTCGCATCGTAAGGGAAAAACAATAATCATAACAACAGTGACCATCTATTCAAGATCAAGAAGTGGATCCTCCAAAACTCAAAACTGGGAAGAAATCTCTCTCAGTCTCTCTGCCTCCCTCCCTTTACCTTTTGTCCACATATAATATTACATTATGAATGTAAATAATATAATGGAGATAGCCACTGTTAACAATGATTCTGTAGTCAATTGTATGCTGGGCTTTAAGATATATTAGCCAATGACGTGTACATATGTGCACATATTTTTAAAATATGTTGGAGTAAAAGGTCAACATTTTATTTTATTGACAAATGAGATTATCAAAGAAGTTTGGACCCATTTTTTTCTTTCCAAACAGAAATTTTGGCTTTTGAAGGAATACCTCTGGTTCTCAATTGTACCTATTCAACTCTCTGCCTCACCAAATGGTTCCCATAATCATTGTACGGAAGGTCACAACAAGTGCTTTCTTATTAATTTTGCCAATATAATTTGCAGAGTAGATGTACATAATCTGCTGGATTCTGGCCTGAAATCAATTCTGTTTCCTGTTTGAATGGAATTTGGAGGTAGCAGAAATAAGCAAGCCTAAGTCTGATTAGTGCAATGGGCTTTGGTCCAGCAGATGGACATTATTTAACTTTTTAGTGTTATTGTGAGAAATCTGGAGATGAAATATTCAGCAGTGTGAAAAACTGACTTTTCATACTGAAAAACCCTCTGAAAAACTGGGTATTTAAAAAGTTTTATAGATAAAAATGTTATTAACATTGAGGGAATACATTTGTTAAATTTAAATAAATTAATTAATTCTACTGTGCAATTAACCAGATTGTCTGTGGTTGGTTTTGTTTTTAACTTGGTCTTTGGCTAGTTACCTTCTCTCTTACTTGCTCTTCTTTATTGCTTTTATTTTCTCTTTAATCAACTCTAATTGTATGGTTGGGAAGGATGTTGGATTCTTTGTAAGTTTGCGTATTTTACATGCAATGGACAGACGTGTGTTGCTTTTGCCCGAACAGCACATTTTTACCTTTGTTCAAGGAATAGAACTCCTCTTTAATTTTGGAAACTTTCCTTTTGATTACTGGTAGGGCTGCCGATTATGTGCCCCCCAAACCTCCTCAATATCATGGTCATGATGTGAGCGGGTGACAGACTTGAACCAGGACTTCTGCTAAAGATATCGAGAAGGAGCTCTCTAGTTGATGAGGTCTCTGGCTCATCACTTGGTAACCAACTGAGCTTGCAGGGTTAAGCATCTACCTTTGTACCACAAAAGGAGGGTTCCCAGGGAATGAAACACACACAGGAAAAGCTTAAAGAGGAAGAAAGTCTTCTGATGTTTGAGCTCTGACCCATCTCTGCCTAAAGCTGCCACACACCAGGACTCTGTCAATTGAGTTGCCTCCAGCAATGAAATTGCCTATTTTTGTTTAAGCTACTTTGTGTCAGTGAGCGTCGTTTGCCACTAAAATATTTCTAAGACAATTATGTACAGAGAAAAAAAATATGGACTTAGTGATTTGACTCACAAAAATGACAATTTCCCGTGGTCCACCCCAATATAATGGAAAACTCAGGTGGTCTGAGAACACAGTTCCGTTTGTGCCCATTACTCATGTTCTTGGCCACATTACGCTTCAGTTTTCTCATGTTGACAGGAAGGAGGACACTGCCCACTCTCCACACAGGGATTCACCCGTGGAGATTATGATGTCGAATAAGACAAAGCACACACATACTTTTGTAAACTGGCTCTATAAAATGTTATCCATCATTACACACAAGAAGAGCTGCCTTCCTGACACCTATTATGGCTTACAGGGTGATCTTACCCGTGAGGCGCAGGCAAAGTTCTGGAGTAGTGGCAAATGCAAAACTGTGAAGATGTCAAAGTTTGCTTTGAGGATTTCATATAGCCCTGGCTATGGCAGATCATCTTATCTCTGTCTACGTGGAATTCAGAGAACTCATCTGGCTTCTGGTAGAACTGGTGAGAACCGACTAATATAAGTTTTTCTTACTTTCAGATGGTCTCCAAGGGAGGACTCTATTAACAAGATTATTCTGAGAAGTCAGGAAGACCACGCTGGAGGTCAGAGCAAAATAATACTCAATACTTAGTCTTTATTGCTTTTAGCCAATACAGCTAATCCCCAATCATGTCATAAAATAGGTATTATAACTTTAACAGATGGATTAACAATTAATAAGTGTCTGTAGCAAGGTCCCAACGAACTTATGGAAGTAAATTCTCCACCTAAGATTGCCCAAGTCTATAACCAAGGGTCTATCCCCATTTGGCTCTTGTTACTGTGAAAAGTCATGACCACTTAGATCTTCTGCTGAAAATTCACTAGGAGACGAGACAGATTGTTAGTGGCCTGTGACTGGTTGTACTATTTCCAGTCATATGATGAAATCCAGTTTCATGCCGGCAATCTCCATGAATCTATAGGAATGTTTAAAGAAGCACAATACTTCCAAAAGTGTAACCACCATCTTTTCAAAAGGCCACTCTGACACAATGTATATGAACAGATGCATATAAAGTGGCCCACTAAAATGGACATACAGCAAATCTGGATTTCATAATTAGGTCTACTTGATACTTAATAATTAGTATATAAAGTTCTCTGAAAAATAAAAATAGTAAAATACATGGAAAACACTGCTTTAAAGAGATATAATGAGTCCCATTTGGGAGAAGTAAAACAGGCAATAAATCAGTTGAATACAGACTAAAATCTGGATAGAATTACCTCGAATGAGTTAATAAGTTAATTCAAAATAATATCTTAGGCTTCCAGCCACAGGCTCACAGATTCTCTAAGTCTGTCCTCAGCATCAGTTTTCCGAATCTGTTCTGTATTTATTTTGGTGGAAATGAGTGAAGAATTAAGACATAACTAAATTACTTTTCCATGATGTATATGTTGCACTAATGCCATAAAAACACAGTTTCCTCAAAGTTTAATTTATCTTCTGGTGTGTCTGATTAAAATAAAGATGCTCCCTGGACATTCACAAATATACACATATATACACAGATACACATTTATTTCTCATGAAACTCTCCATGGTACTATAGACATAACACAAATTATGCCACGAATAACAGCATTTATTTTATAAAATTATTTCTAAGATAAGTAGTTGGTGGAAGATATTACGCTGGCATTCTATGACATTTCAATCTCAAACTTAGCAGACTTGGAATCTGCTTTTCATTGTATAAATCAATTCTAGCAAGATTTGTAAGCAGTACAAGAATGCCAGCATATGAACATTAAAGACTGTTATATCTTTTGAAAATATCCAGTAATGGACACAATATAGTGTTTCAGATAAACACAAGTAGCCTTGGGCTCAGCCTTTAAAAAAAGAAGATTCTTTATCCAGAGAAGAAATGTTTTCAGACATTTTATAAGCTATCTGATATTTATATTGTAACCCCTCCCCTAAAGCATTCATTTTTTTCTTAAGATTAATTGGGTAATCAGTGTAGGAGAAGACATTTGCGACCTAGATAGCCAAGATTCATATCCAGAATATATAAAGAACTCTCAAAAAGCAATAAGAAAAGGTTTAAATACCCAATAAGAAAATAAAAGGCAAGGAACGTGAAAGAAGGACTAATAAACCAAGGACTGTTCAACATCACCAGCCTTTGGGGAGATGCCAATGAAACAACAGTTTCGCAGTCATTGTACCGGTGGATGAGAAGGTGGGAAAACAGGAGTGTGTATACATTGAAGGTGAAATTGCCAGTCAGCTTTACCTCTTTAAAGAGAAACAAAACACTGTTGAATGAAGTTGAAGGAACTTGCACCTTTGATTCAGTAACTCTACTTTTAGAGAGTTAGACTACTTTTTTAGTCTAGTGAAGAGAAACATTTCCACAAATGCACAAGAAGGTGTGCAAAATGATGACCATTGCAGCATTGCACAGAGCTGTAAAGAGCAGAACCACTTAAACGTAATTTTTCAGTGTGATGGAAAAAGAGACTATCATTTAACCATGTAACAGGGTAGTGTGTTGCATATGCAGAACAAGACATGAGACATGCATGTAACAGTTTAGATCAAACTAAAAAATGTAACCGAGGGTGGTGCCTGTGGCTCAGTCGGTAAGGCGCTGGCCCCATATACGGAGGGTGGCGGGTTCAAACCCAGCCCCGGCCAAACTACAACCAAAAATAGCCGGGCATTGTGGCGGGCACCTGTAGTCCCAGCTACTCAGGAGGCTGAGGCAGGAGAATTGCTTAAGCCCAGGAGTCAGAGGTTGCTGTGAGCTGTGTGAGGCCACGGCACTCTACCGAGGGCCATAAAGTGAGACTCTGTCTCTACAAAAAAAAAAAATGTAACTAAATGCAGAAACGAGCTGCAAAAGAAGTAAACAGCAGGGAAATATTTATGTAAATTTTATAACACGGAAGCAATGGTATACATCTTTCATCTATGCGTTCCTAAGCAGGAAGAGGACCAAAGGAAGTATAGAAATGCTATCACTTTCACTTTAGGGACACTTCTAGAGAAAGGCATGAGTAGCAGAGAGGAAGAAGCTTGTTGCTTTAATTCACAAAGTTTAATTTAATCTCTTAAAAACATAAGCTCTGAAGCAAATATGACAAAATGATAATATTTGTTTAATCTCTATGGTGGGTCCATAGTTGTAGGTTACATTTTTTGTACTTTTCTATAGGTTTGAAATATTTTATAATAATACACTCCAAAATGGAAGTAATTGGATATGACTTCAAGTTGAATGGGTTAATACAAATTTTCTCATCTCTTACCATCAGCTCCTCCATTCTATTTATCCTTCCAAAGTAAATCCTGAGCACATCTCGTTTCCTGTGATTACATAGGCTAAGGTTTTTCTGCAGTTAAGGAAATTCATCACAGAATGTTCCAGCATTGGGACTCACTTAATAAGCTCCACACATGTCAAACTCAATGGGAGTCCTAGAGGGATAAGCCAGTGACTGTGCCATGTTGGGGAGACACCTGTCTGAGGCTCCAGAAGCTACTTTAAGAGGTAGCAGAGAGCGAAGAGTGAGGACGTGGGAAGTGGGGGTGGTGGGCCTCATGATTCTACATGATTTATGGGGCTAGGGAAGTTGTGTAGGCCCAGCCCACCTCAACCAGGCTGGAGGGGTAAGTGAGCCCCTCTCCTGGACCCGCAAAGGGCACTTCATGGGCATCTGGTCTAGGAAAGGCAAAGATGGATGGGCAGAGAGTATCAGCCAGTGGATAGAACTGGAGTTCAGCTGACAGGGCTTGGGGAGAGCTATTTCCTAGGCCTGAAGGATGGGAGGGGTTTAGGGCAGGTCACAGAGCTAATACTGGCCAGCTTTGCCCCTGCACCCCTTTCCCCTCACTCTGCTCTCAACCTCCACATCACCTCTTCATCTCTTCAGGAAACACAGAAATGGTCCAGATATTGTGCTTCTAAGAGTTTATATAGATAGAAACTGAAGGAGGAATAGGCACTTGGTTTTGATGAAGGTGGGGTGGGATTGTTGGCCTTTCTTGGGCTGACAGCTTAGGTCTTTGCCAGTTACTAGCTTTATAGAGGAAATTCCGTAAGTGTATGGAGTTTTCAGAAACACCAATCCTCTCTTTGTTCTGCTTTCATAAAGCCAGAAGTTGGTATCTTGTGACAAAAGGGGAGATGGAAACAAGTATACACGATTGCCAATAGTGTTCGCCAATAACGTTCGACATATAAAAAATATCCCTGAATTTTACTGTCTATGTGTTTATGAAACAAGAAGGAAAACTAAAGTTGGTAAATTATTAAAGGCATGTCCCCCTCCCACTCCACACCGAAATATTGTATATCTTGTCTTCCTAGCTTTTTTATGAAAAAACCTTGCATTTGCTATATGTCCAGTTACGTCTTTGGTCTTTGCACAACTGAGTAAACCATTTATGGTATCACTTCTTTATAAACTGAGGTCTAGTGTTCTTTCTAAGCTGCATATCAAAAGGTAAACAAATATAGAAATTTCTCCTTTGAAGAGTCTGCATGAGTCTGCTGCTAGTTAAATTTTCCTTGCAGAACTCAAACAGAGTTTCCTGTTGCGTGTTTACTGAGCCCTATTTCTCCATGAAGTACAAAATGCAGGGCTGCAATTTTCCCATTTGTTAATTTTTCCCGTTGAGCTCATTCCTTCCTTTTAAATATCTTCTTTCTTGTAGTATACCTCATTTAGCAGTGAATATGGAGGATTACAAACATTCTTGTTAGATATAAAACATTCCAGGAAATTTAATTTCTTTAGTCATGGATTTTAGCTGTAATGATACTGCACATTTGTATAATAACATCTCTGCTATGAGAAATATGAACCCCTTATTCATTATCTGGAGACAGGGATTATTATCATAATTTTGTATCCTGTGTAACTGAGTCACAGGAAATGAACCAGAAATAAATCATACCTGGAGTGTAACTTATGAAAGAATGTAGCAAAATGGAAGGATGATTACACTGAACCTCAGACACTGGCTCACAGTACAGCTGGTTAACCGTTTAGAGAGGAGAAGATTTCCATTGTTTGGATCTAGGGTGGGGGATGGGGGAAAGTGAAGGCATCTAGGGTTACTGCTCACTCCGGACAACACTGGGAGTCCTTCCTTTGCTCTTCTGGGATTCACCTATGCCCTCAGCATGGCCCACCCAGCCTTGTTGGGTGCTGAGCTGGCTCCTGTTTGTGTCTCTGCAGAGTGGACATATGATATCAAGTACCCCTCCAGTGACGAGGAGGAAGACCCTGCAGGTAGGGACAACGTCTAAGCCAGGTCCCCAGGAGAAAGGGGTCCTGGGAGGGGCTGGGTCACTCCTGATGCTTTGGACACTGAGGCAGGTGCATGAAATCCTAAGGGAAAATTATGTGACCTTAGGGTCACAAATGCTTTTCCAGGCCTGGCTTCCTAGTCTGTGTGGACCAGTGTGGTCTTGAGCCTGAGCGAGCTGCTCATGGCCCTTGGGATCTGACAAGTCTCTAGTTCCATTGACGTGCCCAGAATCCTTAGTGGTCTGAGCCTTCACCTCCAGGGATTTTCTCTGATCACATTGGAACAGATGATCACATTGAAACAGATGTTTCTAAGGGGAAAAAGAAAAAAGAATCTAAAAAGAAGCCATGCTGTAAAGGGTCCTCCTGCATGTACTTTTGTGAGATGTTAGCCAGTCTCCCTGAAGGTTCCTCTCCCACTGGGGGCCTGGATCAGAATTCTCTGCCATAGGCTACTCTACCTAGCAGGTGTGGGAGCACCCAGGTCCACAGGGGAAAGCTGGACAATAGAGAGAAGTGGCAAAACAGAGAGGCGTCAGTGACCCACCTCCTCTGGGCTCCCAAAGATCATGTTCATACCTGCTGGAGATGGGGCTTCCTGTTCTAGCAGATTACTATTACTTCCACTTCTAATTCTTGCTTACTTCCAGGTAGAAATGAAGGAATGAATTCCATCCTAAAAAAAACACGCATGCTAACTGAAATAATTAACCATCACAAGCAGAGAGAGGGCTGTGTGACTAGCTAATCAGGTACTTGGAGAATTGCATAAGAAAAATTAGAGTTACCTGGAAGGTCTAAAAGGTGGCTTTCTACGGTGCATCTTAGAATGGGTACAGGCGAAACCTACTAAATGCAGAATACAGATGTCTACATACAATAACTAAGAAAATGCCATGAAGGCTACATTGAACAGTTTGATGAGAATATTTCAGATTGTATATGAAACCAGCACATTGTACCCCTTGATTGCACAAATGTACACAGCTATGATTTAACAATAAAAAAAAAACAAAAATAAATAAAAAAATAAAAGGTGGCTTTCCAAGTAAGCCCCTACAGCCTTGTTGATGCCCATAAAAAAGCAGAATGGAACCTCCTTGGCTTACTCTCCAAGGGCTTCTCCCATAATTCAGTATGGATCCCAGTCCCCCAGCCCCTGTATGGATTTAGGGGGAGTTATTGGAATCTGAAGGCGCTGTTTCTTTGGCATTCCACTACTGTGTACTATTAGCAATGGCTTTGGCTGGGGTGGCTTAGACAAAAAAGGCAAGCAGAAAAGAACCAGAAAAAGGAGACCCTGCAAAATTCTTGCCTTTTTTGGTGTATTTGGAGCATAGTACAAAAAACTCTCATGAGAACGTCAAGAAAGGAAGCATACCATGTCTGTCACTAAGAGGGGAAAAAATCTCACTGGGCCAGTGAGCACTGAGAGAACAATACGCGCTTCCTGGTGCCAGGAGTCAGGACAGACATGTGAAAGGGGGCAAAGGGACATTACCATACCCGGCCTTTCACAGGAAAATGCCAAATAAACGGAGGCCTTCATGTCAATATTTGGATAAGGAAACGCGCCTCGGTCCGATTCTAAGGCCCTCTTACACAAAAAATTCTTAAGAAACTTTGTACAGTATTCACAATAACAACAGAAATAATACACTTGGAGGATGGGGTGGCCATTCTCATGGTAATGAGCCATGTTCCAACGGGATCTTACAGTGGGCTTTGGGCTTCTGTCTCCAGGCATGGGCTAAAGGGAGGCCCGGCTGCCGTCCCGTCCTGTGGCCGCAGAGTGACTTGGTGGGCGTCAGCTGCGAGGTTCTCAGGTCCCCAATGGGCAGGCAGGGCACAATAAATTAGGAAAGACTGCTGCTCCCTTTATCTGCTCTACAATTTGAAGCAGAATTACTTGTGTCATGTCTTGTTTGTTAGGGTCACTTTTAGCAAAAGCTGAGCACATGGACACCGATGTAGGGCAGCCATGTTTCCAGTCAACCCAGTAAGAAGAAAATTGCAAACATGATTGAGAGGAAATGGGATGGAGGTTGCTTCAGGGGCACAGCCTTCCTCCTGCTTTCCACGAACCACCCATTTGGGGGATGCTGGTTGCAATCTTCTCAGCTTCGCTAGAACTTCCCCCTCTCCACTTCCACCACCCTTTAAAAATAGGCACGTGGGTCAGGAAGGAAAATGCAGTATTCCAAAAATCTTTGGTTTCAGGTTTTGAGAGGTGTCTGTTATACTGGGAATCTAAAAAGGAAAGCTGAGAAATTTCAATTGAAAGAAACAACACCAAAAACCACCCCAGCTTTCTCCCTTCTCTTTAGCAATAACGAAGACAAAGAGCGAACAGGAGAAAGAGACGGAAATAAGACTCTTCTATTTTAACACGTTAGTGCATAATGGCACATGAATAATATCATCATTTTTCTGCCATTTATTCAGATGTGAAGGAACTCAGTGAATAATAATAGCTGCTGTCAAAGGTATTTATATTTAAAAGGTCCTTATGTAAAAAAAAATTTTGTCAGGACTGATTTTTCTCTGAGAGGATCCCTCCATCTCCTAGCAACCAATATGGCTATCTTTGTGAATAGATGCTGCTTTTCCAGAAGGTGCGTAACCTTTATGTGGAAGCATTTGCAAGTTTAGCAGTCAGGACTCATATGAATTCAAAGCAAGTTGTGAAACTGATCCCGGAGCCAGACTTGCAGTAGACATCTCAGGGGGTCTTGTCTCTTGGCAAAACGGAACACACGTGCTGCGCACGACTCTGCTTCCTGTGTTTCTCCAGCCTCACATATTCTGCAAATGAAAAATGGCCCCTTAAATAACCTGTTCGCAGAACTTTTATCTGTTTAGAAAGAAGAAAAACAAGCTAACTTGAGGAAACACAAAAATTTTGCTTCGCAAATTACTATCTTAATGGAAAGATTATATCTCAGGACAGAAAACGTCCAGCAGGAGTTCATTTGTTAAAAAAAATTTTTTTAAGAGTAATGAAAACATTTGGAATTCAGTCATCTCTTTTGCTATTGGATTCTGATTATTTGTGATCTATTAATGTCATTTTCATTCTTCCTAAATCTTACAATAGGGACTTTCTGCATATTCTCCAAACAATGGCAGAGGCTCTTAATCTTGCCCTGAGATAGATATTGTAATAAACAGATTACAAATGAATCATTTGAGAGACAACATTTGTAGAGCAGAGGAAACAGAGATGCGGACAGAAATGCTCTCTTGTGGGCGGCACCTGTGGCTCAGTGAGCAGGGCGCCGGCCCCATATACCGAGGGTGGCGGGTTCAAACCCAGCCCCGGCCAAACTGCAACAAAAAATAGCCAGGCGTTGTGGCGGGCGCCTGTAGTCCCAGCTGCTCGGGAGGCTGAGGCAGGAGAATCATGTAAGCCCAAGAGTTAGAGGTTGCTGTGAGCCGTGTGACGCCACGGCACTCTACCCGAGGGCGGTACAGTGAGACTCTGTCTCTACAAAAAAAAAAAAAAAAGAAATGCTGTCTTGTTATTTCCAGTTCTATGAGGTCATGTTTAATAGCAGAATGAATATTATCATGAAAATAAAAAATAAGAATATTTATATCACGTGGGGATGCACCCAGTTAGAATAAGCATATGGTTTTAAAAGAAGAACATTTAAACCCTTACAAATTAATTTCAAAATGAACTCTCTGGAACCACACTTCCGTAGAGAAGTTCCCATCCTATACAAAGAAAGCCCACGAATCTCCACTGCTCACAGGGACAGGTGCGGCGGCCTGCGGGGCCCAGGGCATGGCACGGGAGGCTGGGAGATGAACGAAGGTGACTTTAGGCAAGGCTGTGAGGTCGGCAAAGTTTACCATCAGAACATCCTCTTTTTATTTACTCTTTCTCCTGACTTTTCAGATTTCTATCTCTCCTCACTCTCCAAACAGGAAACACTCAGATAACCAGATAGATGCTGGTTTATTTATTGAATCATTTCACTTTAGTCTTAATTCGTCGTTCCTCTGTGTAACTATGCCTTTTAAGTCTCTTTGTTCTCCCCCCTCCCAAATCTTGTTATTTTTATCAAAACATTTTCTGGAATCTGTAATAACAGTCCCTGAAATTTCTGGAGTGCTTTATAGCCTCAAAGGGGCTTTCACTTTATCTCACCCATCTTCACTATGACCTTGTATATGTTATTTTTTATCAACACCACCATTTTTATAACTGAGGAAACCGAACTTTGGAGAGATTACTTGACTAGTTTGAGCCCATAGAACTAGTGACAGATGGGGCTGGAGCTCAAGGGCAGGTCAACTTTGTTGGGACCATTTGCTCTTTCCCCCAGATCTCAATTGTTTCCAAAAAGCAGCTAGAAAGGTGCTTCTGCAGACAGACAAGGGGAATCTGATGCTGGGTACAGAGTACAACTGGATCTGAAATGAAACCTGTGTTAGTCGTTGGGGTCACCAGGAAGTTGGGGGAGAAGGACATCAAGTGTCCCCCTGCTGAGCCATTTCTCTGGGGTGGCTGACCACAGGGCTGGACACCCAGCCCTGAAAGCCCCAGTGGTGGAGGAGGCTTCTTGTAAGTCCTGGAATGGGCGGTCCCACTTGATCAGGTCTCTGTTCTCAAACCAGCAGCGACACTGTCTGCAGGCTGAGCTGGAATTCTGGGGATGTGGCCCTGGACTGTTTCAGCCAGTCCTCTGGTTACTCTTAGGTGCTTTAAGGTCTGGGAACCCCTGCTCCAGACTCCAGCCCCTGACTGAGGCAGTGATTTTCATCCGGTGTGGTGTGCCCCAGCATGCTGATGAGCTGTGGGAGAATCTTAACTGTGCCACGAAAATTGTAAAAGACTGTTAATTAAATTATTGTCAAAAGTTCAAAGCATAGTAAGTATACTCTTTTTTTTTTGATCAACATAATTTAAATATAATGCAGGAGTTTAACTATAGGTTCAAGTGTATAGTGAGATAAAAATAGTTGAAAACCACTGGACTAACAGGATCCTTTATTTCCGTGTCTGAATTCTTCACCTCAAACAGCCTCTTCCTTCCTCTGTTCCAAGACTCCTGGGTCTGAATGTTGCTTCTTTTCTAGAAGATTTATTTTGTATTAGTACTTGTAATTGATACTTCCTTTTCACAGACTTACTTTTCTTTTTTTTGAGACAGAGTCTGACTTGATCATCCTTGGTAGAGTGCCATGGCATCATAGCTCACAGCAACCTCAAACTCTTGGGCTCAAGTGATTCTCTTGTCTCAGTCTCCCAAGTAGCTTGAAGTACAGGTGCCTGCCACAATGCCCAGCTATTTCTAGAGATGAGGTCTCACTCTGGCTCAGTCTGGTCTCAAACCTGTGAACTCAGGCAATCCACCTGTCTTGGCCTCCCAGAGTGCTAGGATTATAGGCGTGAGCCACCGCACCTGGTCCTTTTTCACAGACTTTGTAAAACTCATTGGTTTTATTCCCCTAGACTTTTATCTTTAATGTGGATTTTCTCTTCTCTTCTTTTTTCTTTTCTTTTCCTTCCTTCCTTCCTTCCTTCCTTCCTTCCTTCCTTCCTTCCTTCCTTCCTTCCTTCCTTCCTTCCTTTCTTTTTTTGAGACAGAGTCTTATTTTGTCAACCTTGGTAAAGTGCTGTGGCCTCATAGCTCACAGCAACCTCAAACGCTTGGGCTCAAGCAATCCTCTTGCCTCAGCCTCCCTAGTAGCCGAGACTACAGGCACCTGCCACACACATGGCTATTTTTAGAGATGGGGTCTAACTCTTGCTCAGGCTGGTCTTGAACCCCTGAGCTCAAATGATCTGCCTGTCTCGGCCTCCCAGAGTGCTGGGATTACAGGCGTGAGCCACCACACCCAGCTAATGTGAAGTTTCTATGTTTCTGAGAAAAGAAAAAAAGAGAGAGAGAGAATGGCATAAAATAAATTCAAAAGGAAAATGTTTTAAAATGTCTGTTAGATATTGATATTGATTTGCTCTGGAAATGTCTCTGCAGTTCTCACACAGTACACAAAAGGGTGGTCTGTCTGAGGTGATCGTAATCACTTTGCTACCTTTGGCTGCCTTCCTGTAAGTATGAGACAGTGGATCAATTCAGCTAAGAATCTGGCTGATTCCAAGAGAAAAGCCTGACTGATATTTGTGGTTGTCAGGTCATCCTGCCCACCTGATGGTGCATGCGATGTTCCTTTTTAATGAACTATTTTGATAGTCTAGAGAAGATTTTAAAATTATGTCATTGTCAATTACTCAACTCTAGCACGGGAAAGGTGGACTGATTGTCATTCATCAGCCAAGCTGTATGCATGCTACGAGAAGACACCAGTCATTTCAGTTTTCAGAAGACATTATGTTTTGTTCTTTCTGGTCTTTATTCCTACACATACATGTACACACAAACTCAGATAAGCTGCCTGTTTAAGCAAATGTGTCACAAAGCTTTGTTTCCAACTACAGAGGAAAATAAGACATCTTTCACATTGTTTTGCTTCCCATTGAAAGCTTTTCCTTCACAGATTTGCACAGGGTGAAATCAGATGGGAGAGCTTGCTCCCGGGAGCAGCCCTCCACGTGCAGCATGCTCCGCAAAGTCTTCCAGAATAGGTGATCACTTCAGTAACGCATCCTGATTCAGTCCAGAAACCCTCAACTCAGACCGTAAGTGGGTTGAGGGTGCAATTTGAATGCAGCTTTCTCTATAATCAAAAAAGCATATAATTGAAGATTGAACTTGAGCTATAGTTACCTGCATTGTTTGTGCATTGTTCTATTTTAATGGGTCTATATGGAGACAATAAAGGGGGCTGACAAATAGTCTGCTGCTAGGGTTCAATGCTTCATCTCTGAGCCCCATTCATTTTCTCTTGTCAGGTTACCCATCCCATCCCCAATTTTTTTCTCCTAATTTATAGTACTTCAGTAAATACATTTTTCATTTATACTCAACTGGCAATCTGACTGGAAATAGCAGAGTTAACCAGTAAGATCTTTTTCTTAAGTAGCTTTTCTTTTGAAGAGAAGAGAAAATATTGACTCAACTGGGTTAGGAAGATACAGAATTCAGTTACTTTTCCATGATACTTCTATTTATTCCTTCTTCTTAGGATTCATTTCAGTTTTATTTTTAGTTAGAAGACAAGCATCTTTCTTCAGTTCCTTGTTGACTTCACTGCTATCTTTTGGTTTCTTAAAATGCAGGCAGTTTTCTGGGCATTTTATGAAGGGAAGTTTTGTCTTGATTTTCAGACATTCTGAGACTCTTTTCTTTCTTTCTTTTTTTTTTTCCCAAGAATTAATTCAAAATACTTCAAGTAAAATACACTCATTGTAATATTCATCTGATTACTGATCATTATCAAGGCTATTTATAGCTTTGTCTTTCCTCCATTAATGTGTTAGGCAGGAATGCCAACTCACAAAATTCATAGGTTTGGTTCCTGAAATGATGATGCTGGCTACAAAGAAAACTTTTCTAGAGTGAATGAGAATTACAGGAAAACAAAACACATCAGATATCTGAAGGGTGCACTAAGGATGTGCCATCCAATATAATTATAAACCACTAAATCTGAAGTTTAGAAAGGAAAAGGCAAACAAAAACAGCCCTGTGACGGCAGACAGAGCTCTGCCTCCCCACATGGCACGCGGGGTCTCCATTCCAACTTTTAGAATCCCAGAGGTAGAATTTCTGCAGCCTCATTGGTGGTCTCTGTTCTCCTGATCACCTTCCTTAGTAGCTTGTGGGCTCCACTTCATGGACGAATAAGACAGACATTACGGACACAGTACTAAGATTTAGAAGTTTTCTAGTATAAAGGAGGCTGATCCCTTTTTCATTTCTTTATGGTTCCTGGACATACATATAATCAAGGTAGGATTTTTGGGGATGCTGTGAGGACTGCAAGAAATTTTCCAGGACACCCTCTCCCATCTGAGGGCATCACGCCACGGTCACGATCAGACAGCCACCGTTGGTTCTCGCCTCCCACCCTCTGCTCACGAAGCAGGCACCTTTGTCCTCGCTCACTCCTCTCCTGCCCTGCCTTTGCCCAACAGTGTGAACCTTTGTCTCTTTCTGGATCTTACTTAACTCATCTGACTATATCTTTCATCTCTGGAACTTTCCATGGTCTGTGCTTTGCTCTACAATGCACTTCACACAGAGCAGGAGGCAGAGATGGCCCTTATACTTGGGTCCTATGTCCCCTCCCCCAGGCCTTATCTCCACCCGCAGAGCTGGAGTTGGCACCATACCTGTGTCCCCCCAGCATTCTGCGTCTCCTCCACCGTCACAACAGCACTGCGTGTCATCCTGCTGATGCCTCTGCAGCCTCCATACCCCACCTGTGGGCTCCGCAGCATTCTGCGTCTCCTCCACCGTCACAGCAGCATTGTGTGTCATCCTGCTGACCCCACCTGTGTCCCCCCAGCATCCTGCATCTCCTCCACCGTCACGATGACACAATGTATCATCCCTGCTGACGCCCCTGCAGCCTCCACACCCTCCACACCCCACCTGTGTCCCCCGGCATCCTGTGTCTCCTCCACCATCACAATGGTGCAGTGCGTCGTCCCTGCTACTCCCTGTAGCCTCCACTAGATTCTGAGAAGACGAGAACTGTCTTGCTTACTGACATATTCCCAGAGCCAAGTCATCACCTGGCCAAGACAGAGTAAATAAGACACTAAATGAAACCGTCAGTGAGACGGGGTGGAATGAGAAGGGAACAGAGCGAGGGACAGAAACTTGCACCCTTCCAATGTGATGCCAAAGGGTAAAACAGCGATGTTTGTGAAGACGATGTCAGAAGAGGAATCAAGGTGAAAGCAGATCTCAGTAGACAGAAGACAAAATAGGAGATGCAGATGAGTGGACAGATGTAGGTAACACTTTCAGATGGAAACGGATTTATTTACTAGACAAGGTGGCGGCTTTGAGGTTAGTCCTGTTTCCCTTCCTCTTTCTTTCTGTGTGACTGAGTTATGTCTGTTTTTTATTTTTTGTTAAAGTGGTTGACATTGGTTGGGTAAAACATTGGAGTTTGAAGGAATGAGCAGGGCTGGGGTTCATGGTAGGGACAGGGGAGGAGGGCTGCGGGGGTGCAGCACACGCAGGTGGCCCTGAGGAGCTCACCCAACGCAGATGCAGCCCTGGTGTGGCACTGCAGCAGCAGAGACGCCTCCTTGTAATCGACCTTCTCACAGAGATTCACAAGGATGTCCCAAGCCCCAGCCGGACCGGCGAGGGCAATGGCCTGTGACGGATTGAATGAGGTCTAAGGAAGACATGGAAAGGGATGGAGGCTGGAGGAGAGAGATCAAGGCCCCTAAGAGGAGGCCCGTCTTCCCCGGGAGCAGGGAGGAAGGCGAGGAGAGGCCTGGGTCAGCTGAGCGCTGTGGAGGCCCTGGGACAGTGCCTGTCCTCTCGCATCTGCTGTCTCTGTGAAGAAGGAAGACAGGTTGTCTTTGGAGAGGAAGGGTCAAAGGAGCTTTGCGGAGAGTTGAAAGTTTGGAACCAGCTTGTATAGTAGATTGGAGAGGGAGCTGGTTACAGGCACTCCCCAGTCGTACTGCGCCATTCGACTTCAGTTGTCTCTGCTGTAAGATCACACAGCGTCATGGTCCCTTACATGGTTTGGCCGTCCGTAGTCAAATTGCCACAAGCACCTGGCCATGTGGACTCACCATCTTATCTCTGCCCACAAGCCCAAACCCAGAGGCCAGAGGCCACAGCCCAGCTCAGCAGAGCAGCTCTTCCTGTTTACCGCTGGGCCCTCCTGCTGGCTTCCAAGCCAGTTTGGGGAGGGGCGGTGAGTCTTGGGAAAGTACTAGGAAACTGGAAATTAAAAAACAAGAAGGCCAAGTGACATGAGAACTCTTTAAATGTTGGATTCTGAGAAAGTGAGAGTGCCACCCAGGAGTTCAAGGAAGGGCTGGAGAAACTGAGAGGAAATCCTCAAAGGGACTGAGTGGGTCCTGCACCCTCAGGCTGGCGTCTACAGAGACCTCCTCGCCTCAAGGTACAAGAGGTCCATTTTCTTATGATAATGGCAAATGCGTGGGCAGACAATCTCCAATCAAGCTTCCAACCTCTCATTAATTTGTAATATAGTCGATCATTGTCACTAAATATAAAGCGATTTACCCGCACTTAGGAAGGAATTGGCTCGATACACTGTGTGACCACAGGGCTCTGTCTATTCCACCTCCCCCACCGTCTTCTCTGTGCAGACACCTGCAGGCTGCCGCATGCAGAGAGGGCATACACGGGAACAACCCCTAGTTCCTGCACGCCATCCATGTTTGACAGTGGTTTCAGGTCACCTGTCCCTTTGTGTCACTGCCCATCTGATCCATCCCTTCTCCTCTTCACCACTTAAAAGAAACAAAAAGAACAAACTTGTCGGTGAGTTCCCAGCTCTTCCTGTATCAGCAACAGTATACTCTGAAGCACTACAGGCATTCTCCATTTGTCCCGATGTGGCCCATTTATTTTAATTTGGGACTGTCAGCAGAAAAAAAAGAAGTAATTAAACTTGTGATTGGCATGAAAAACACATTTTAAGACCTAACGCTATAGTCTGAAATCCACCGGTTTCACTATATTTCTCCTACTTGTCAGATCAAAGACTCAACTCTGAAAATTCAGCCATGCTTTGATTAATTACTTCATCCAATGAGTTTGCAAATTATAGTTCTATGAGATTTATGTCATTTTAGCTTCAATTAGATTTTGTGGGGGAGGGGGAGAGGCTCTATTCACTGTACCAGTCAGCCTTCACCTTGGAGAAGCATGTTTTTGGAAAAGCACTGTGTTTTGTGTTTACAGAAGAGTCACATCTAAGGGTTTTCAACAGTAGGCTTCATCTTAACAAGAGTGTAGAAGAAACCCATTATTCTATTTGGAGATCAGAATTAGAAAAATAGATTTCTTTTCTATAATCTCTGCCTCAATTTCCCTCCTAAATAACCTAAATAACTCACATAAGTAGTAGAAAGCATTGCATTTAGGTTTCTCCCCTGCTTTTCCTCATCTCTTATTTCTTATCTTAATGAATGAGGATGTATAAATTTGGAGTTATTAAAAATTTTCTCCATAATTTCAACTGGGGATTGACATTTGGACATTGGATAGAAAGCCTCCAGGAAGCAGGGCAACACAAGGTGGGTCCTTTTGAATAGGAGACAAGAAAAGACCCCTCTCTGCTTTGATAACCCAGATTCGTCATTGAACCTGGAAAAATAAAAGTCTGCCTAATACCTGAAGTCGCTTGCCTAATGCCTGAGTCTCTGCTTTCAGAAGGTGACGTTAGGTATGGCTGACAGCCCCCTCGCCTCCGTGCTTTTAAAATATTTATTTAGTAAGGACAGTGCTCGTGTCCCAAGGAGTCTGGGTCCTGGTTTCTGGAGAGGAAGGAGTTCATGAAGTAGGTGGCTGCACTGGAGATTGGTCACCAGGCAAAGTAGAGATGGAGAAAAACAAACCGATAGTGAAGATCTCTGGAGCGATTGCCACCTGCTACTTAAGCGGATTCAGCTCACATTTGCAGCATCTAACAAAAGTACGTATTTATAAAGGAAATAAACAAAGAAACGTGGGTCTCAAAATAAATATGAATCAGCACTGATAGCCTTGCATTCATTTTCTAAAAAATGCACAACTGTCATAGAAACATCATAAATACTAATATTTCCATATTTATTCAAAATGATACTCATGACAGAATTGTTATCCATGAGGCCAAAGGCAATCATATTGCCAAATAGTAATGAAATATTTTTATTACAAAAGTAATAGATTCTACATTACAGCCTATGTAGCAAATATGGAGCAGTCACCTGTAATTCCACCTCCCGTTGTATCCACTCTTAGTGTCTTGGGTACATTTCGTTACTGTCTTTTTTTCTTAATCACACACTAACTTTTGTATTGTAGTCAGAGTTCAAATATGTTTTTATTCATTATTTATTTCCCATTATATCAAACACTTTTGTATTTCTTCTAAGCAGTATAATATTTTTTAAGTAAATACATGACAATGTACAAAACCATGTCCCTCTTTACAGTTATTTCATTTTTTCTCAGTTTTTCAGTATTATAAATAATGCTGGAGTGAACAGCTTGGGGCACACGAGTATTTTAGCTTTGTTTCTTAGGATAGAATCCCATAAGTGCTGTTACTAGGTCAAAGTT
Organism: Nycticebus coucang; assembly: GCF_027406575.1. Lineage (NCBI taxonomy): Eukaryota > Metazoa > Chordata > Mammalia > Primates > Lorisidae > Nycticebus > Nycticebus coucang. Next base: position 6,012,734 of record NC_069794.1, on the reverse strand, counting down.
TTTAATATTTCTCCTGCCAACTTATTTTCCATCAGTGTGTAATGTCAAAAGCAATATATAGGGCCAGGCAGGATGGCTCATGCCTGTAATCTCAGCACTCAGGGAGGCCAAGGCCGGTGGATGGCCTGAGCTCAGCAGTTTGAGACCAGCCTAGAATAGAAAAACTAGCTGAGCATTGTGGCAGGCACCTGTAGTCCCAGATACTCAAGAGGCTGAGCAATCAGATCACTTGAGCTCAAGAGTTGGAGGTTACTGTGAGGTAGGACGCCACAGCCCTCCAGCCAGGGCTACAGAGTGAGGCTCTGTCTCAACACAAAAAGAGCAGTGCATAACACATCACTCTCACTAGCAGTTGGCTGACATGTTGTTGTTATAACTGTAAAAGCTGAAGTTTCTGATTTGCTGATTTATTGAAGCTGCGTCTCTCCATTCTTCACGTCTTTGGTTGTGAGGGTCTGTACGTTTCACACCTACGCTTGCTAGTTATCTCTCTGCCTTCCTGAATTATCTATTCAGGATCCTTCCCACTTAGCTATGCACTTCTGGATGTTTTTCATTCATCCCTTCTCCTCCCATCTTGAATGATGAATGCACAACCCTCGTCTTACAGAGTTAATTATTCCTCTCTTGAAACATCTTCCTTTGGCTTCTCCCACACCATCCTCTCCATCTTTCTCATCTCCTTGGTGCCTTTGCCATCTCTTTTGGGGGCTTCCTTTCCTCTCTCGTCCCTCCACTATTTGCCATTTCTTTGTTCTGCACATCGTTCTCTTCCTATTTGCTCCCCACTTGCTAGGTGATTCCTTTCTTCCCTGTGGCTATAAACACAATTTGTATGTAGATGACTTACAGGTCCAGCCAGATCTCTCCTCTGACACATATTTCTAATGCGTGTCTACAGTACGTCTCAAAGTAAACATCTCAAAGATAATACAGGTGGGACTGGATTCTTAACTTCCTTTGACATTTGTTTCTCTCCATCTTCCCCAGCTCAGGGGTGGCGTCCGTGCTCAGCTGGCTGCTCTTTCCACCTGTTCAGGGAGCTCAGTAACCTTGTCTCCAAACCCATCTATTTCCTTTTGCCATCACTGCCACCTCCATGGTTCAGGCCATGCTCATTTGTCTGCACTATGACAATGTTCAGTGAGCTTCCGCTCCGCCCCACATTCCTCTTCTCATGATAGAGCCAGAAAGTTGTTCTAAGAATGAAACTAGATAGTGTCTCTCTCGTGCTAGTGAGGTCAGACAGATTTCCCCTGCCTACCTTGGAAACCCTCTTTCTCACATGCCTTTCTGCTTAGCTGTGCAGCTGGATCAATTTTCTTGCCCTTTCTTGGACATACCAGGCACCATCCGCACTAGGGATTGAGATGTATCTGGATCACGCATTCCTGGATTGACATTACACATTACAAGACCCTCACTCAGGTCTTTGCTTTTCATCTGTCAAGTCTTACTTTAGTGCTGTCATCTCAGAAATTTATGCTCCTCCTTATTAAAACATTCCTCTTCCTTTTAATTTCAATGACAGCATTGGTTTCCTCTATAACCCTCCTCACAAGTTGAAATTCTACCATTTGTCACTTTATTTGCTCATTGCCTTCACCTCCGGACTGTGACCTCCATGGGGACAGGGACAAGTGCGGGCAGACTCCAGCACGGACGCAGAACCTGGCTTGGCACAGTCCCCAACGTGCAGTTCCTGAACAGATGTGCACCATCATTTTACTCTACCTCTCGCTCCCTAGGGAGCCATGGAAAGATCTCAGTGCTTTGTCACCAGGGTGTGTGGCAAGAAGAACACTGTTAGGATGTTTGGCAGAAGCCTGGAGAATGGAAACCATGAACCAGCCAGGTACCTGTGCAATCCGAAGGCTGGGAATGAGGAGACTCCAAACTAAGGGGGTCAGCTGTCTCATACCCGAGCCGACGCTGCCTGCAACTCAAGGGTCCATTCAATCTGGCGGCCTTGCTCTGAGAAAGCAGATTTAGGGGCGTCATAGCAACAGCAGCCCCTTGGCTTAAGGTTGCTGACTGGAAGGGAGGCCTGAGGCCACCAGGTGTTGGGATTCTTTTAGACCCTGGGTTGTATAGGAAGAAGAGAGAGGATGGTGAGAAAAGGGGAGTGTAGGATTGAGGAACAGAGTTTAATTTCAAAAGAAAACAGCTTAAGCACAGATGTCATGGAGAGGGAGAAGGTGGGTGCAGACGAAAGGAAGAGGCCGGAGGTGAGGCACCCAGCTGGCTGCAGGCTGCAGTGCCGGTGGAGGGGACAGGAGGACGTGGAGCCCGAGGTGCTGGTGGAGGGGACAGGAGGACGTGGAGCCCGAGGTGCTGGTGGAGGGGACAGGAGGACGTGGAGCCCGAGGTGCTGGTGGAGGGGACAGGAGGACGTGGAGCCCGAGGTGCTGGTGGAGGGGACAGGAGGACCAGAAGCCCGAGGTGCTGGTGGAGGGGACAGGAGGACGTGGAGCCCGAGGTGCTGGTGGAGGGGACAGGAGGACGTGGAGCCCGAGGTGCTGGTGGAGGGGACAGGAGGACGTGGAGCCCGAGGTGCTGGTGGAGGGGACAGGAGGACCAGAAGCCCATGGAGCGGGTGGAGGGGACAGGAGGACGCGAAGCAGTTCTTTTTCTCTGAGACCAAAGTAAATGAGCTGAAGGTGGGTGCAGAAATAGCTAAGAGGTCAGTGTTGGCGTCAGCAGTGTTCTTATCCATTTAGTTTTGGTGTAAACCCCTTGAGGATGGGATGTGGCATCAGGTTCCTTGTAGGTCTTCTGGCTTAGACCTCGTTTCTGAGCAGAGAGAGAAAGGGCAAACGTGGGAGGTGACAGGCAAGGCGGGGAGTGACCCTCCGCAGATCCGTGCCCTTGGTGGGGCTGCAGAGCTCACCCCGACTTAGGAGTCAGTAGTGAAGAGTCTTTAACAACAGCACAGCCTCTCAGGCGGCCGCCTGTCCAGTCACCCCCGGCAGGTGACACCCCGGCAGGTGACACCCCACAGGTCACCCCCACTGCGTGGCCTGCAGATTTCACCACATCAACGTGGCTCTCCTGCCTAGAGCCCTTTCTCCTAAGCAGTGGCCAGCTTGCCCTCCTTTTTGTTGATTTATTCAAGTAGGAGCGAGTGGTCTCCATATGCCAGTGACAATGAGACGTGCCTGTGATCTCCTGTCCGCTGCCTGACGGCCTCCCCACGCTGCCTTGTTGGTCCTTTTCAGCTTCTTGGGCACGGGATGAAGTTCGGGGTCTGGGGGGCCGTGAGGTTCAAAGGCCCCTCTGCCTCCACAGCCAGGGGTACGAATGAGTCCAGGCTGTGAAAAAGTGGCCTGTCCACAGCTGTGTTAATAGAAACAGACAAAGTCACTGGGACTCTCAATTCTGATGGTCATTAGCTGCCTCTGGCTGGGACACTCGTGAGTGTGGAAGAGACCCAAATTACGGACAGGCTCGTTTAACTCCCAGCTTCCTTCGCTCCAGCACCCTGGGCAAGATGGGAGGATTTTATTTTATTTTTTTATTAAATCATAGCTGTGTACATTGATATATTCACGGGGCATCATTCACTAGCTTCACAGACCATTTACCAAGTTTCACATATACCCTTGCAAAATGCACCACTGGTGTAATCCTACCAATCCCCTTCCCTCTACCCACCTCCCCCCTCCCTCCCCTCCTTTCCCTCCTTCCCCCTATTCTTAGGTTGTAACTGGGTTATAGCTTTCATGTGAAAACTCTAAATTAGTTTCATAGTAGGGCTGAGTACATTGGATACATTTTTTTCCATTCTTGAGATACTTTACTAAGAAGAATATGTTCCAGCTCCATCCATGTAAACATGAAAGAGGTAAAGTCTCCATCTTTCTTTAAGGCTGCATAATATTCCATGGTGTACATATACCACAATTTATTAATCCATTTGTGGATCGATGGGTACTTGGGGCTTCTTCCAAGACTTAGCAATTATGAATTGGGCTGCAATAAACATTCTGGTACAAATATCTTTGTTATGATGTGATTTTAGGTCTTCTGGGTATATGCCAAGTAGAGGGATTACAGGATTGAATGGCAGATCTATTTTTAGATCTCTAAGTGTTCTCCATATCTCTTTCCAAAAGGAATGTATTAATTTACATTCCCACCAGCAGTGCAAAAGTGTTCCCTTTTCTCCACATCCGTGCCAACATCTCTGGTCTTGGGATTTTGTGATATGGGATAATCTTACTGGAGTTAGATGATATCTCAAAGTAGTTTTGATTTGCATTTCTCTGATGATTAAAGATGATGAGCATTTTTTCATATGTCTGAAGGCCGTGCGCCTGTCTTCTTCAGAGAATTTTCTCTTCAAATTCCTTGCCCAGCCTGCGATGGGATCCCTTGTTCTATTCTTGCTAATGCGTTTGAGTTCTCTGTGGATTCTGGTTATTAAATCTTTGTCGGAGACATACCCTGCAAATATCTTCTCCCATTCTGAGGGCTGTTTGCTTGCTTTACTTATGGTGTTCTTGGCTGTGCAGAAGCTTTTTAGTTTGATCAAGTCCCAGTAGTGTATTTTTGAAGCTGCTTCAATTGCCCGGGGGGTCCTCCTCATAAAATACTCGCCCAGACCGATTTCTTCAAGGGTTTTCCCTGCACTCTCCTCTAGTATCTTTATAGTTTCATGTCTTAAGTTTAAATCTTTGATCCAGTGAGAGTCTATCTTAGTTAATGGTGAAAGGTGTGGGTCCAGTTTCAGTCTTCTACAGGTTGCCAGCCAGTTCACCCAGCACCATTTGTTAAATAGGGAATCTTTTCCCCACTGAATGTTTTTAATTGGCTTGTCAAAGATTAAATAAAGGTAAGTAGCTGGGTTCATCTCTTGGTTTTCTATTCTGTTCCAGACATCTACTTCTCTGTTTTTGTGCCAATACCATGCTGTTTTGATCACTATCGATTTGTAGTATAGTCTGAGGTCTGGTAGTGTAATTCCTCCTGCTTTGTTTTTATTTCTGAGTAATGTCTTGGCTAGTCGAGGTTTTTTTCTGATTCCATATAAAACTAAGTATTGTTTTTTCAAGATCTTTAAAGTATGACAGTGGAGCTTTAATAGGGATTGCATTGAAATTATATATTGCTTTGGGTAGTATGGACATTTTAACAATGTTGATTCTTCCCAGCCATGAGCATGGTATGTTTTTCCATTTGTTAATATTTTCAGCTATTTCTTTATTCTTAGAGTTTCATAGTTCTCTTTATGGAGATCTTTCACATCCTTTGTTAGATAAATTCCCAAATATTTCATCTTCTTTGGCACTACTATGAATGGGATAGAGTCCTTAACTGTTTTTTTAACTTGACTATTGTTGGTATATATAAAGACTACCGATTTATGAATGTTGATTTTGTAACCTGAGATGCTGCTGTATTCCTTGATCACTTCTAAGAGTTTTGTAGTAGAGTCCCTAGTGTTTTCCAGATATACAATCATATCATCTGCGAAAAGTGAAAGTTTGATCTCTTCTGACCCTATATGGATACCCTTGATCACCTTTTCTTCCCAATTGTGGTGGCTAAAACTTCCATTACAATGTTAAAAAGCAATGGAGACAATGGGCAGCCTTGTCTGGTTCCTGATCTGAGTGGAAATGATTCCAATTTAACTCCATTCAATATGATATTGAATATATCATATTGAATATCATATTGAATGGAGTTTGCTGTAGATGGTCTTTATCAGTTTAAGAAATGTCCCTTCTATACTGATTTTCTTAAGTGTTCTGATCATGAAGGGATGCTGGATATTATCAAAAGCTTTTTCTGCATCGATTGAGAGAATCATATGGTCTTTGTTTTTTAATTTGTTTATGTGCTGGATTACATTTATAGATTTATGTATATTGAACCAGCCTTGAGACCCTGGGATAAAACCGACTTGGTCATGATGTATAATTTGTTTGATGTGTTGCTGGATTCGGTTTATTAGGATCTTGCTGATTTTTAGGATTTTTGCATCTATATTCATTAGTGATATTGGTCTATAATTTTCTTTTCTTGTTGGGTCTTTTCCTGGTTTGGGGATCAGGGTGATGTTTGCTTCATAGAACGTGTTAGGTAGTCTTCCTTCTTTTTCTACCTTTTGGAACAGTTTGAGTAATATAGGTACTAATTCCTCTTTAAAAGTTTGGTAGAATTCTGATGTGAAACCATCTGGTCCCGGGCTTTTCTTTTTAGGGAGGTTTTGTATGGTTGATGCTATTTCCGAACTTGATATGGGCCTGTTCAAGATTTCCACTTGATTCTGGCTAAGTCTTGGAAGGTGACGTGCTTCCAAGTATCGGTCAATTTCCTTCAGATTTTCATATTTCTGAGAATACAGTTTCTTGTAATATTCATTAAGGATTTTTTGGATTTCTGAGGAGTCTGTTGTTATTTCGTCTTTGTTGTTTCTGATTGATGAGATTAGAGATTTTACTCTTTTTTTCCTGATTAGGTTGGCCAAAGGTTTATGTATTTTGTTGACCTTTTCAAAAAACCAGCTTTTTGATTTATTGATCTGTTGTATTATTCTTTTGTTTTCAATTTCATTTAATTCTGCTCTAATTTTGGTTATTTCTTTTCTTCTACTGGGTTGGGGGTTGGAATGTTCTTCCTTTTCCAGTTGCTTGAGATGTCCCATTAAGTTGTTAACTTCCTCTGTTTCCGGTCTCTTGAGGAAGGCTTGCAGTGCTATAAATTTCCCTCTTAGAACTGCCTTTGCGGTGTCCCAGAGGTTCTGATATTTTGTGTCTTCATTGTTGTTTTGTTCCAAAAAGTTGGCGATTTCTTTCTTAATCTCATCTCTGACCCAGCTGTCATTCAGCATAAGGTTATTTAACTTCCATGTTTTCGTATGAGTATGCAGATTCCTGTTGTTACTCAGCTCAAGTTTTATTCCATGGTGGTCCGAGAAGATGCATGGAATAATTTCTATTCCTTTAAATTTACTGAGGTTAGACTTGTGACCTAAGATGTGATCGATCTTGGAGTAAGTTCCATGGGCTGATGAGAAGTATGTGTATTCAGTTTTGTTGGGATGAAATGTTCTATAGATGTCTGCTAAATCCAAATGTTGGATGGTTAGGTTTAAATCTAAGATTTCTTTGCTCAGCTTCTTGTTGGAGGATCGATCCAACACTGCCAAAGGAGTGTTGAAATCTCCAACTATTATGGAGCTGGAGGAAATCAAGTTACTCATGTCTGTTAGAGTTTCTCTTATAAATTGAGGTGCATTCTGGTTGGGTACATAGATATTAATAATTGAGATCTCATCATATTGAGTATTACCCTTAACAAATATGAAGTGACCATTCTTGTCCTTCCTTACTTTTGCTGGTTTAAAGCCTATTGTATCTGCAAATAAAATTGCAACACCTGCTTTTTTCTGATTACCATTTGCCTGAAATATGGATGACCATCCTTTCACCCTGAGTCTGTATTTGTCTTTTAAGTTAAGATGTGACTCTTGTATGCAACAGATATCTGGCCTGAGAGTTTTTGTATCCAGTCAGCTAACCTATGCCTCTTCAGAGGACAGTTTAAGCCATTCACATTAATGGAGAATATTGATAAGTCTGGTGAAGTTTTAGGTATCGAGTTTTTCAAAAGTCCAGTGGGAATTTTTAATCCTTTTGCCAGTGTGGAAATTGGAGTTTGATCCGAAGTTTCTGAGTGAGTTTACTTTTGTGGTATAGTTTTGGGTTGGTCATTATGGAGGATAGGTCTGAGAATATCCTGAAGAACTGGTTTGGTAATGGCAAATTTCTTCAACATATGAATGTCATTAAAGTATTTAATTTCTCCATCATAAATGAAACTCAGTTTAGCTGGATACAAGCTAGGGTTGAAAGCTATTTTGCTTTAGGAGATTAAAAGTCGGTGACCACCCTCTTCTGGCTTGAAAAGTTTCAGCAGAGAGATCTGAAGTCATTCTAATATTCTTCCCTTTGAAAGTAATGGTTTTCTTTCTCCTGGCAGCTTTCAGAATTTTCTCCTTCATATTAACTTTAGTGAAGTTAATTATGATATGCCTGAGGGATGTCTTATTGGGGTTGAGTCATGCTGGGGTTCTGAAGCTGTCCGCTATCTGAATTTCAGAATCTCTAGCCATGTCTGGAAAATTCTCTTTCATAATTTCATGCAGAAGGGCCTCTGTGCCCAGCGAGGCCACTTCATCTGTTTCTGGAACTCCTATGACTTGGATATTCACCTTCTTCGAATTATCCCAGAGCTCTCTGAGAGAATGATCCGTTTTTGCTCTCCATTTCTCTTCCTCTTTGAGAGTTTGGGAGCGTTCAAAGGCTTTATCTTCGATGTCAGAAATCCTTTCTTCTGCTTGCTCCATTCTGTTGCTGAGGGATTCTACTGTATTTTTCATATCTTTGAGGGCTACAAATTCTTGCTTCAGTGTGTCTAAGTCTTTGGTGGTTTTGTCTTTAAATTCGTTAAATTCTTGAGACAACTTTTGAATTTCTCCTCGAATTCCTAATTCCACTTTGTTAATCTTGTCTGCACTCCAAATTCTGAATTCGATTTCTGACATCTCAGCCAGTTGTTTATGAATGGGATCTTCAATTGCATCTGCCATATCTTTCCTTGGGGGGGTTGATCTATTCTGGTTATTCATGTTACCAGAGTTTTTCTGCTGATTGCGCCCCATGGTTGTTTTACTCCCTCTGATTTTTTTCCCCTGGGGCTTTGTCGAGGGTCTGTACAGTGTTGTGGCCTGAGAAACTGGGGCCCTGTCTGGTGTGGTGGGGCTAAGTGGTTCTGTCTTGTTTTCAGCTGGTTTCTGTTCCACCCTAGAGAAACAGTTACTCTGGATTGAAGTCTCAGCTTTTGTTTGTATCCTTGTGGTCGCAGCTCACCTCAGCGGGGTTGACGTGCGTTCTTCAACCTTCTCTCTTAGTGCAGCTCAAATCCACCAGGTTACTTGCTGAATTTTTGTCCTTTAACTCTCCTACTGGACGGGAGCCTGTGTGGAAAGCTGGCTTCAGTCAGCCATCTTGTGTCCTCCCTGATGGGAGGATTTTGTTCTCATTGTGAAGGTCATTTTCTCTAGATGCAATCTAAGGAAGGGATTGTGTTTAGCGACCTCTAGTTAATCTGGATTGGATATTACTGAACCCTGAACAGGCTGAGGCAGGAAACAGCAGCTTTGGGAGAAAAGATTCATTAAATGATAAATTGTACCAAAAAAAAAAGACTTTATATATTTATATGAAGTCTTTCATTTTATAATACATGTAAATAATAGATAATATATTTTGTGTACTGTCTATCTGCTAAACTCAGAAAAATCCTTTTCTTGTTTACATTTGGATTTTTCCTAGAGGACAGACTTCAGGTTGGAATGAGGAGAAAACCCCAACAATCCTTGTGCAGAGGATTTGAGTCTGCACAAAGGATTGTGCATGAAGGCTTATGTAGGTGGCAACATTCTCTGAAAGTTTTGAAGCATCATGCAGTATCCAAATTTATAAATCTACGTTTTCATATACAGGTAGAATTATAACACTTTGAGACCGTAGGGCTAATTCAGAAATAATAATTGGCTTATATTTATAACTTCCATAAATATTTTTTTTTCTTTTGAGACAGAGTCTCTCTATGTCACCCTTGGGTGCTGTGGGTGTCACAGCTCACAGCAACCTCAAACTCTTGAGCTTAAGTGATTCTCTTGCCTCAGCCTCCCACGTAGCTGGGACTACAGGCACCTGCCACAATGTTGTTGTCCTTGTCATTGTTATTTAGTAGGCCTTGTCTGGGTTTGAACCCACCAGCCCCAGTGCATGTGGCCAGTGCCCTAACCACTGAGCTACGGGTGCCAAGCCCATAAATATGTTAAAAGTTGTTTGGAAATATGATCCCATATGATGGATTTTACTTCTAGACCTTTGAAAATATCTACATCTGGTTACCTACCCTTTAGCTTGAGCATGACAGCAATAAACGGTGTACATAGCAAACATGGTTGTAAGCCACTATTTGTAAGCATAGCACCAAAGGCCTTAGCACTGTGAGTTCCACCTATACCTATCTGCACTGTGGGTGAAGTCCTTAGATTTGGGATTACGACATCACTGTATGGACCTCGGACTTGGGGGAGGTCTCTAAATTGCTTAGCAGTCTAGGGTATTCAACCTTTTGGCTTCTCTTTTACACATCGTAAGAAGAAGAGTTGTCTTGGGCCAGACACTAACAAAAGCTGCTGAGCCAAAAAAAAAAAAAAAAAAGTGGGGGGGGTCCAGGCATAATTTTCATAATATCTACCACCAAAGATAAGCTAAAAGTCCTCACACAACCTGCATGCAGCCCTTGGTCAAGCTTGGACACTCTTGACTACTGGTGTCAGTATAACCTCTTTACTTTCCAGAATAGCAGGCACCCAGCCTGTTTGAATATTTCCTCCCAAATTCGCTGTGATTTGTGGGGATTATAAGAAAAAGTTAACATAGAGATAACTATTGTTCATGTTTTGTTTATTTCCTTCCAGTCTTTTAATTATATGTAGATTTACAAAACTGGGAATATATAGTATATAGTTTATTTTCTCTTTTGCATTACTATCACAATATAGGTAATATCTTCTGCTCGTGAAGGTCAGTGTGTAATGCCTGCCCCATACTGCGTGCCCTTGGGCGAATGTACCAATAATTCAGTTCTCTACTCTACTGATGTATGATGTTAACAGTGTTTTACTACTACAAATAATATTGTTACAGACGTGCTTGTGCCTGAATGCTTGTACCCATCTCTATTTCCTTAAGATAGATCCTGAGAAGTGTAATCATTATTAGTGTTTTAATGCATATTCATTAAAACCTCCTGGGAAGAATATACTGAACTGTAGGCCTACCAGGCTTCTTTTGGTGGTTCAAGTGATCTTATTATTACCACAACTTCTTTACAAACCCTTTTGTTAATTTGATAGGGACTGAATGATCTTTCCTTCTCTGAAATTATATGTCTCTCTTTACAATGGAGCATAATTGTCACTATCCATCTGCAGCTTTTCTAAGATTGGTTCATTGATGCTCGTTGTTCTGTTTTTTAAATGAAAGTGATGGTATATATTTCCCTTGACCTGTCTCTGCCATTCTCAACCTCGCTAAGAATCTCTGGGGTGCTTTTATAACCTGCACTAATGCCAGACCCTGCCCTAGGGATTGTGATTTAATTGGCCTGGGTTGAGGTACCAGCACCAATGTGTTTTTAGTTCTCCAGGTGATCTGTAGCCAGAGTTGACCACAAATCTAGACTCTTTCCATATTAACCTGCTGTCTTGTTATATTTTACATTTTGCAGATGTTTACATTTTTAAAAAATTAAGTCTAAGAGTGGGTTCCATGGAGTTTAAAATATGCATTCAGAAGCAAGACTGCCTGGGTTTAAGTCCTGACTTTGTTCTTGGTGAGTTGTATCACTCTGATCAAGTGGAGTGATGGCTCATTCCTTGATTTGCTCTGCTGTAAGGTAGGATTAATTTACAGTGTGTGCCTCCTGTATTTGTCGGAGAGATTAAATGGGTTGTTATTTGTAAAAATGCACACAATAGTGTCTAGTACATGGTAAGCATTGGATAAATAGAGACCTTTTTTTCTTTATGATTTCTTTCATTTGTTTTATTCTTAGAAATGTCTTTTCTTACCTTGTGATCAGGTAAATATTGACTATACATTCTCTTCCATGAGTTTTTCTTTTATTTTTTCTACTTCCCACTGCCTCTATTATTTCTCTCAGTCCTGGGATGAAGTTGTCATAGAAGGAAGAAACAAATCCCTCAGGGCCCTGGGGGGTTAATGTACCATTTCCTTAACTCCGCCTTCTACCTCAACCACTTATTTCTGATTTCAGACACCAAGTGAAATTTGTTTTCAGATCTTCTCTTAACTTTTAACACCCATGTAGAATGATTCTGACAAGTCCTCTGTTGTATTTTTGAAATGTTCTCTGCTTAACCTGGGCCTCATCGACCCTGTTCACTGGCATACCTTTCTGGGTCTCGCAGACAGACCACCTGTCAAGAGCCTGCAAATTGCTTTCCAAATACCTGATAATGACAGATTCAACATAGCTCTGCAAAAATCAAAGGAAAATTATATTATTGGAGGCACATGAGTGGATGCATAATGATCTGAAGCCATTATTGCAAAGTATTTTACTTCCTCGGTATCCTTAGAAGGTGATTAATGGTATGAGGATTAGAAGTTTGATGGTGGAATTTTGAAATGGGCCTCACCAGCAGCAGGAGAAAACACATCTTGGTTCTTTTGTTCTGTCTCTGGTTCTCACCTCCTGCTCCCACCGACACTCCTTCCTCCAATTCTCCCTTAAGTTGAAAGTCAACCTCATTGTTTCAGGTCACGGATTATATTGTTCGACAAGTAAATGAACAGAGCTGAATGGTAGCAAAAACAGCAGTAAAATTTTTATGCATTTCACTTTAGGGAAGAGTATAAACATCTTTTTTGTCCTTATCAATTTCCAATCAGCCCTTAGGAGTAGCCCTCAGCCTAACTTGCTTTTAGGAGTGACAGCATCAGCAAACACAGGCGGGGAGGCCGGCAGCTGTGTGCCGCCAGGATATTGGGAGTTTCAGCTGGTGTGTCTGAGTCACCTTCACTTCTCTGGTCCCTGTTGTTATTTCCCAAAGTGCTTTACCAGTGACAGAAGTTACTGGAATGTATGGCTGTCTTGAAAGTACCAGGAGACTTGATCTGGCTTAGCAAGGCTGTAAATAGTTGTATTTTTAATAGCTTATAAATTATAATCACCAAAGACTTCTATAGAAGGTACATACATATATACACATATTTTGCTATGAATCCCTGAAATAAATTAAACAGTGTTTACTTTTCAACTTTTATGAATACCACATTTTTGGATAGGAATTATTAAAATCTTACATGTTCATGTTTGTGAAGTTATCGAGAAAATTGACTCTGGTATTTAGGGCCACTGCTGCGTTAAAAACCAGGCATAAAGAAATGTTTGTTGAATAAATGAAAAGTTATTTGCTGTATTAAACAGCAATAAAAGTATCATCTGGATAACCGAATTATGAGCCATTAATTTCACTGGGCCTAATATTCCATTTAAGTTAAAATATTTGACTATATTCTCCTCTGTTCCGTGCTCAGTCAGGTTTTTCCCAGATGGAATAGAGGAACTAATGTAAGTTGCCTTAATACTTGGAAGCCACGTGGGGTACCCTTTAGTACATGGTCCCTAACCCCTGGGCTGCAGACCAGCAGAGGTCCGTGGCCTATTAGGAACGGAGCCACACAGCATCACAGCCTGAGCTCCACCTCCTGGCTCCACTATCCCTTCCCCACTCCATGGAAGAATTGCCTTCCATCAAACCCATCCCTGGTACCAAAAACATGGGGACCGTGGCTAGTGCAGGGAGACTGTGTTGATTAAACATCTGCTCCTGCAGGCTCTTTCACCTACTTCTAAGGAGTGTGTGAGCCTTCAGAAAACCAGCTCCCTGGATTCCCTTTCTCATGGTGACAGGCTAATGATGGGGTGGGGTGGGAGGAGAATGATTATTTTTCACGGACTCCAACCACTCGCAGGAAGACGCCGGTCACCAAGGGTCACGTTTCTCTTGTTTACTGGCCATGGACGCCTCTGTTACGTAGTTCTTTTGTTTTCTCCTGTGTAATCTCTGTTGCACATGGCCTTCAGACAATGCAGATGATCCTGTCTGCCATGCAGAGTTCTCTGTCCAGATATTGTTGTCTCTCACTGGGCCCAAGTCCTATTTTGGTTACGAGAGAAAGAGAAAAAAAGAAAGAAACAATGGAGACAAATTTAGACACTGATGGGAACAGTAAATCCACTCACTGTCCACCTTTGAAGCTACACCCACCACCCCACTTCCTTCAGCCTTGTCAGGGATTCCCAGCAAGAGCCGATGTGAGCCAAGGCAGGGGACAGGGAGCTGACATGTGGCTCTCCCCCACCGTGCTAAGCTCACGTCCAGGCACTGCTCCTAAAACAAAACAAAACAAAACAAAACAAAACAAAACAAAACAAAACAAAGACTTCACTTATTCCAATCAGAAGCAATATTAATCTCTGTGTTAAGATCTAGATCTACATTGAATTGTTATCAGGTTTTATTTTCCCACCGATTCTGACCAGCATTAAACCTTGCACCGGATGCGTCTCAGGACTTCCCACGGTCACCGTGTCCTCTGATGGCGAGTAAAGCATCTTCATTAGACCCATTTCCCTTCTTTTTCCTGTCCTACATGACGGCTTTGTCTCCTGTATTTGTGCTCTCTGCTCTCCCTACCTCTAGGGGATGTAAACTGACCTGGTGATGTGAAGAGACGTTTATGTGATGTGAAGAGACGTTTATCAGCGTGTAAGATGGACGACGGATTTTGAAGGTGTCTGAACTGAGCGCTGTTTATGCTGGAACATGCTTATCTAACACAGTGGCCTAGATGGTAGGTGTAAGAAGCAGGGACAGTGCAAGCTCCTCCTGGACTGTCTTGTTAATGAACTGTGGAACTAGGCAGCTGCAGTCCCAAATACAAAACACTACCTCAGGTGGGAAGAATGTCTGCTTTGAAATCATCTATCATATCGCTTGGAAGTCTCAATGGCGCACACATTTAGTGGGAAGTGTAGCATAACACATCAGCATTAGCACAAATATCAAATGCATTTAATTTTCAAACAGATTTAAAAATCTCATAGAACGGGCTCTGTACATAGGTATCAGACAGAGTTATTTGACCATGTAGATGTCCTGATACACCGTGTATTTGACTTAATTTAAGTGGATGCAATGTATTATGCACAACTATCAAGTTGCATAATACATTGCAAGTTTTTATCCTAGTTTTACTTCCCTCCATTATTACACTCCTCAGGTCTCCACTTTTTAAACATAAAAGAAAAAGAAGGTGGTGAGAGTCGGAGAGGAAAAAAGCAGTCGGCAGTCGGAGAGGTACATGAATTAATTAGGACACCGTGAGGCCGGGGCTGAGAATAAAGGAACCCATGTTTACTTCTTTCTTTTTAATCCTGAAGAAAAATACAGCCGGCTTACTGCAAACACACATGCAGTTTCCTCATCTGAAGTGATTTAATGGACAGAACACCAAGGGGCACACAGGGGCAAGGGCAGACGCACCCTCCTTCCCACGGATCTTCTGTGATTTCCCTAAAATACAAACAACTTCCCCCCAATACATCATCCCACCAACATCCTCAGCGGCTTTTGCCATGGAATTGAGCACACCTCAATTGATAGGCCTTCAGAACACCAAATAATGAAAGCTAGAGTTCTAACTTTTGAATTTCTCTGCTTGTCATTGTGCGGCATTATTTGGTTTCTGTCTAAGGTGATCTTGGGAGGATGGCTCTGAGCTCTGTGCTGGGCGGCACCTGTGGTCAAGGACAGCCCAGCTGTCCTGTGTCCCCCCCCACCCCCAAACCATCTCATTTTTGGTCTCTTTTCTGCCCACCAGACACCAGTGAAATCCACCCCCACACACACACCCTGTGAGCATAGAAGTCTCTCCAAACAAGCCAAATATGCCTGGGGCAGCAAAATATGCCTCTCATTCCAGAACCACTGGGTTGGGATCCTGTGGCAGAGATCACCTCCTTCACACTCTGAGACCACGTGGAGCATGTTTGGCCTCCGAGCATCAGAACCGCGGCTCCCTGGTTCTGGACCCGCCTTCCAGAGCATTTTACACACACCGTTTCACCTCTGTGGGGGCAGCGCTTCCTGACTACCTCCTCTGACATGATGTACGCTGCATCTGCCAGTTTTAGCATCTCTCTCTTCTCAACCTCCCTCAGGTGATTTCCTAGCACTTTCTGTACCCAGATGTATCTTACATGTGTGCCGCTGGCCTCACTCACTGGAACTTAAGCTCCTTGAGGGTTGAACTCGAAGCTATGTATTATTCCACCGGACACCTGCACACAGGATGTGGTCCACGCCTGCATGTTAAATGAATGAATGAGTTAGTGAATGGCTGAGCTGCCAACTCTGCTGCAGTTTATAAGCCCAGAATCTGGACCTGCTTGCTGGAGGGAAACACGGGAGAATCTGCTCCTGTCCACACTGGGCGCCCACAAATCTTTAAGTGTCTCATTATTTATGGGGTAGTTGATACCATGAACTTTTCCCACCAGGAAAAGATTTATCAAAAAATAATAGGTTCTGGGTGGCGCCTGTGGCTTAAGGAGTAGGGCGCCGGCCCCATATGCCGGGGGTGGCAGATTCAAACCCAGCCATGGCCAAAAACTGAGAAAAAAAATAAAATAGGTTCTCACATGCAAGCTGAATAAGTCTTTGGCATTTAATCTTTCTTTCCCATGGAAAAGAACATTGTGAGACTATTGTTGTTCCCTTTTCCTTTTCTAAATCATTATCAAGCTGCTAAAGGAAGTGATGCTAGTTGTGAAACCAATGATTCCCTCTCTGAGTCGAATTTCAGATCTTCAATAAAAAAAATTCTATCTATGTAGTATGTGTGTATATGTATTTTTTTTTTTCTTTTCTTTTCTCTTGTTCAGCCACTTTTTACCCTGGAAGAAAATAAATCGTAGAAGGAGGCTGATGCAAGATGTGCTGGGACTGAGTGTTCACTGCCCCGGGAGTGCCCTTTTTATAAACAGAGGAGCTGGGAGTTTCCAAACAGCCCATCGTTTTTCTGTTCCTTAGGGCTTGTGAATTCATACTTGGATCTCAGTAGAGCTAGGGAGGAGTAAGAAAAGGCTTCCAAAAGAGTTTATTTCAGGTGTCTTTAAGCCCTTATCATAGGTGCTACCCTCCCTGTCCCTTGAGGAAAGTATGGCGTTATAAGCAGGGGTGGGGCCTGCAGGCCAGATAGGCTGGGTTCAATGCAACCTCCACGAGCCACTAACTCTGTGACCTTACTGAGGACACCTGCTCTCTAGATCTCAGGTTTCCCCCCTGTGAAATGAAAACGCATAGATGTATTTTCCTCCTAGTATTACTAGATTATTAAATGAGACCATATCCATGAAGCTCTACAATGGGGCCTGGCATCCCGTTCTTAAAATTGGTGATATTTGTTATTGTTTTAATTTGGCTTAATCTCTGTTCTGAGTTAAAGAAATCCTGTAAATACTGGCTGGGAAAATTTTCTGATTCAACTGTGTTCAATTCTGGTCCACGCTAGGTAGGAAATGGGGGGAAACCATGGGAAGTTCTTTTTTTTTAATTTTAACAATAAGGTCTATCATGTTTTTATTTATATAAATGGTATTTGATCACTATAGAAAATCTGAGAAATTTTTAAAAAGAGGAGAAAATAAATGAATTGAATTCTCAACAGTTTTGTATGTTTCTACACATTTGTATAGGTACAGAGAAGTAAAACGAGCTATTTATTTTATTAAAAAAACTCATTTCTTTGTTTCTTTTCTCACTGTTCATTATAATTTTGTGAAAGCACTCACACACAAAAGAATACAAAATCAAACATTCCTCCCCCACTATCCTGGGGCCACATAGGTCACATTATGTTACATTTTTTTCTCAGGGTTTTCCCTCACACATAAGTTTTAGATTTGTTTTGAAATCTATTTTTTTATACTGCGAATTTTTTTCATTGCTAAAGACATTTAAAAGTTGAAAACACCGAGAAGTACCCTAAAGGTTCTCAAAGACCCCACTGAAGTAGTCAGCATTTTGTGAGGGGGGAGGACCTTCAGTTTGTTTATCTCACCTTATGGAGTTAAGTCTTATAGGACAGTTTCAATACAGAACATCTGAGAAATTCAAAAACCGTAGAGGAAAACATAAACAAATTGTGAATTCTCAAGTGATACTCTTTCCCTCAAAATACTGACGAGCTGTGTGGCTTTCAGCATTTGACCTCACCAAGCCTCAGTTGTCCTATCAGTGAAATGGGATAATACTGAATCCATTCTGTAGGTTACATGTCTAAAACAGGCCACGAGCCTAGCAAAAAGCCGGGACACAGTAGGACTGGGCCTTATTGTTAGTTGTTTCACATCCTGCCCCACCCAGGGACATCTGACCTGCCAGCAATTCCCAATCTGCCTAGGGTTTGTTAGCAGAGAGAATTTTGCTCCTCTCTCCTCTTGTTTTTTGGTTTTTCAGTTAGAAGGGAATCTTGGTGGAACATTTCTAAATGTTATGGTTGAAATTCTGGATTTGGAAGTCCCCTCAAATGCACAGTCCCAATGTAAGAGCTGAGGACACTGGATTGGGGGTGTGTAGCTCAGAGTGGAAAAGGATTAAGAGGTTGGTATTTTCTAATCTGCTGGATAATAAAAGAGCAAGGCTGAGTCCACTGCTTGCTACAGCTACTGACCCAAACTTGCCCTTTAAGGGTACATGTGAAACCTAGTAAATGTAGAATATAAATGTCTTAACACAGTAACTAAGAAAATGCCAAGAAGGCTATGTTAACCAGTGTGATGAAAATGTGTCAAACGGTCTATAAAACCAGTGTATGGTGCCCCACGATCACATTAATGTACACAGCTATGATTTAATATTAATAAAAAAATAGAAAAAAAGAGATTCTTTTAGTTAAAAAAGGTTCAGAATAACAGCTATAAATAATATCATCATTATAAAGAATTTCAAAAACTTGAAAGCATTTCTTATGGGTTTTGTTTAATAATGTTCAGAGATATTGTCTTCTTCTGAGTTCTTAGATGATGTTCCAATATGCTGTCTGCCTGGGATTTTTTGATACGCTCCATTAGAGTTCTCCCCCTTTTCTATTTTAATATCTTGTGTGTGTGTTTAAGTATATCCCTTTTTTAAAGAAGAATGCCTTTAATGAGACTTGGCGTTTTCCAGCATTATGTATGACTAGCTCTTGGTTTTCTCCCCTTACTCACTCTGATAATGCTAACAGACAGCTTGGACAAAAATATGAGACACATGTTTTTGAAAAAGTTTTAGATTTGTTTTGAAATATATTTTTTTATACTGTGAATTTTTTTCATTGCTAAAGAAATTTAAAAGTTGAAAACACCGAGAAGTGCCCTAAAGGCTCTCGAAGAACCCACTGAAGGAGTCAGCATTTTGGGGGAACGTTCACAACCCACCAAAGGAGTCAGCAGTATGGGGGAAAGTCCACAATTTAATGCTAAGTAAAGTAACCATTGGTAGCATTCTACACAGCATCTTCTCAGTCTGTAACATTGACGCTCTCTGACACACACATGTAAGTACTCAGTACACTTGCTGTTTGAATGGAATGAATTAATCACATCACTGTAGGGTGGGACTGTGACTGTTTCAGATGTTGTCCCATAAACCATTCAGTGGTTTCCAAATTTTCTACAGTAAACATGCAGAATTACTAGAAAAAAATATAGCTTTACAGCAGCCCTTTCAAATGGTGAAATCATGCCTACATTTTTTAGAAATTATGTCTACTTTACTTATAGTTCTGTGGTTTTCATAAGTTCTTTTTCTTTTAATATATTTGCTAGGTTAAAAAGAACATGAGGTCAGGAATGGAATCTTTACTATTGTTAAATTACCTCTGCCTGAGAGATGCTAAAAATTGTTGTTGGGTGACCTGCTCAGCTGTGTCAGAATCAGAACAAAGACAATGAGGTATTAATAAGTAACAAACAGCTCTTCCCTCTCCCCATCAAAAGTACCATATCTGGTGAAATTGATCTTATACTATATATTAAAAAAATCTGAAAATCCACTTCAACCCATCTCTTATTGGATTGTTGGTGGTGATGCTGATGCAATAAAAGTTTTAAATTTAGAAAAAAGTGATGGTCCTATTTTTTCATCAGGATATTCAAACATAAAAATTCTGATATTTCACAAATATAACTCAGAGGATTTTATTTTTGTGCTGTGGTTAGTTACTAAACAATCTGACTTTGATATATGCCTGTATAATATAAGTAATTAAATATCAAAAGCCCTATTTACTGGGAAATACATTTTTTGCTTTTGCGGTTCTATCTTGTTACCTAAAATCCCTACCAAATTAAGACAATACTCATGGGTTAAAGCCATTGTAGTAGGCTAGGAAGCATCTATTAGAAAGCAAATATAGTTTGTGAGACAGGAATCATTAACACATTAGCATCTACTACGGTCTTAGACTTAGGACGAATGTCAGAGTAGTTTACAGGCAGCGAAGAGCAGCATTCCGTAAGAACAGGAGAGATAATAGGCGTATTTTAATGATACAATAGAAGAAGTCTAAGGCCTGGGGAGATCCTTGTAGTTGAGATGTGGAGTATAGCCAGGAGTCAGCACGGGCTCTGGCTGGTTAGAACTTCCAAGAGGATCAGGTGTCAGAGCTCAAAGTTGGCTTTCTAGGTGGGAGGCACTATACATTTTGCTCGGGGAAACCAAGGCACTCACATTTCTATCTTGTTAACAGAGCAGCCTGTTTCACGATTCCATGCTTACAGATACTCTCTACTTTGGAATAATACTGCCCAAAGTGGAAAGTGCTGGATATCAGGATATATTGGTCAGTGCTCTCCTTAAGCTCAAGAAATGCAGAGTGCTAACAGCAGTTCAAACAATCTGAGTTCTAATTTGCTTTTCTGTACCCGGTGATAGAACCACATGCTCCTCACTCCTCCTCACACACAAGGAAAATTGTTCCCGGTAGAATGGGAGATGAGCCAATTTGCTAATATAAAGCTACCAGTCATGTTATCAATACTCCCCAAGCAATGAAGTGAGCTGATAGGAGCAAACTGAAACCTCATATGAACTCCCAAGGAAAGATGTTCACGTGGTTGGGAGAAGTCAAAAGTTCTTCTCAGAGTAACTTGGCAGAGTCTGAATTGTACACAGAAGAGGTTAGGGTGTTTCATGAGGGGAAAATGCTAGTTGGGGAGATTAAGGCCACAAAGGTAGGTTTAAATACCAAGGGACTCAGCAGAAGCGCTGGAGACCAGAGGAAAGAAAAAAAGCATTTTGACTTGAATATAATATTTAGAAACATATTGACCTAAACATCCAGTCCAGGCGCAGATGAGAGGCAGAGCCCCGCATCTCAAATGCGGCCTGTAGCAGTGTCACACCTGGGACTATGATAGTGAAATGACAGTTAATCAACTGCTGTTTTAATGTCCACACACCAGGGAGCCACACATTTTCTGTTGTTTTCCTCGCTCTGTGCTGCTCTTAAATCAAGTTCTGTGTCTCAGCTATGGCTAAGAGGCTGGACATACTGTCTGGCAAATGAACAGGTCCTTTGCCAAGCAACTAGATCTCACTCTTGCTAAAGGAAGAACATTGTTCACTAAAATAGTTTGTCTTCTGATGCCAAAGGAAATCAAATTGTAATCAAGGGCTGAGAACGTACTGAAGTCATCAAGGCTGTCTTGCTTCAGATTTGGCAAGCTTACATGTTCCCAGGCTTATGAAATATAATTTACGTTTACAAAAGGGAGAGGCTTTACTACATTGGAAATTTGTTTTAAATAACACTGCAGTGAGCCACTGATGGAACAGCCAGCATCAAAGTCCCTGGTGGCTCCCAGGGGTCTCCAGGACAGCAGGAGGAACACAGATAAGGAGGCATTTAGATTCTGTCGAAACAACCCAGTAAAGAGAGACCGCGTCTGAATCGCGAAGCCCTGTTATTAACCAGACGGAGCTGTCTCAGAGTCACCCCTGTGGGTTTTTGTGTTCTGGTTGTTTTTGTTTGGTGTTGGTGAGTGTAAGAATTGGAGCAAGAAGGCACAAACCTTTCTTTTAGATCCGTGATTTCCTTGGGTTGCCTTAAGGATTTAATTGAAGTTAAATTGAGATTGTTGAATGCACGTTCTACAACACTGTCCATTTCAAATATGCTGCCTCATTCAGCCATTCACCACAGTTTTGTAGTTATATCTGCCGCATCTTAGGAATCCAGAATAAAGGCTCCTGGGGTTAAACAACGTACCCAAAGTCTCCCAGCTAGTGGGCTGCAGAGACAAGATACAAGTTCAGGCTCAGGAGAGCCCAAAGCTCTCCTCTCTCTGCTCTGCTCCCTGTGTGTCATGGAAAGGTCAAGGAAGGGAAAAAATACAGAGGGAAAAATGCTTGTATCCACCACCAATCTTCTCAGTAGCTGTGCAATGCCCCCCAAACGCTTATCCTCATTTCTCTCTCTTGGGGAGCACTGGGCATTGGCCTTGGCTGTCTGCATCATGCCCTCCCATTTTCCTTCACTTTATAGACAGGCCAGAAGCCCTGATGGTGGAAACAATCCTTTGAATGAAACCACACAATGTGTCTTGGACAGGTAAGGCTTTGGAATATGCAGTTTGTGACTAAGTTCCCACACCTGGTGGAAACATGGAAGGTAAAACCTGGGGGCAGGGAGGAGAGGGAAAAGGAATTTCTTTTCACTTCCAATATACAGAGGAGAAGGCATTTTCCAGATTTAGGGGAATATTGCAGCGATATTGTTTACTTAAATAATTTATTTTTTGTCTAAAAATGGCATTAATTTTTTGTCAAAATGAAAAATGATGGAGAAAATTGTCTTCTTTCAACTTTATAGGATAATGTCTCATTGGCCTCTCAATTATTTAAGTCATTGTGGAAGTTACCAAATTCTATTCACGAATGATTTTAAATAAAGAAAAAAGGTAACCACTGTAATTATGGTGTTAGATGATAGGGAAGTCACAGGGCAACCTCAGAGTTTGGGCTGACCAGCTTTAGTTTTATTTCTTTCTTTTATTTTGTTTTAAAATAGTTAAAACTATTCTTTCTTTTATTCAGTTTTAGGATTTTATTTAGCCATGTACCACATCTAGGCACACAATTCACTGAGGCAAAAAAAGACAACAACAAAAAAGCCTGGTGTTCGAGGGCTAATGGACCCGGTGTTCGGTTACAACATCACAAGAAGGTTTATATTCTAGCCTCTTCCTTGCTGGCACAGTCAGGGCTGCTCCAAGCAGTGGCTGCAAAGCAACCCCCGCCTGTCATGGCCGAGGTGTCCTCTCCTCTGCCCTCCAGTCAGCATCTTCGTGGTACTGTGGTTACTGAGCCAACTTTCTGTCCTTCCCATTAAGGAAACTGATTCTATTGGAGGTTCAAAGGGGAAAATTAAAGTCATCTAAAATCTGATTAGAGTAGGCATTTTCTTTGAAAGTGTGATTGAAAATGTGAGCATGCTCTGATTCACCCCCATCCCTGGCTGGGGGTGCTGCTGAAGGGGTGAGTTTGCCTCTGGAGTCTGGGGTGGGGAGTCACCGATACTGCTTAATCCCACCCTCCATATGAGGAAGAGGTACTCGTTCTTGGCAGACGGAGGTAAGAAGGCCTTGCAAAGTAGGGTGTGGAATCTACACAGGAATTCTCTGCAGCTGTTCCAAAATGGGCTAAAAACTGTGCCACAAACAAGGTGACTGAGGAAGCAAAGGTCAAACCCGAGGAGCCCAAAGGGTGCTGCTCTAAGGCAGGGCAGCTTCCTTCTGAGGGCCACTGTCCTGCTGGAGGGGACCCTGGCCTTAGCAGCTGCCTCTGATCAAATGACAACATCCTCTGAGCCTGTGCTCCTATGCCAACCCAGGCCACGTGGAGGAGATGAGTAACTTCTCCCCAGTGACAGAAAGATTCTCTCCATGTTGTCTCTCAAAATTTATGGGCCCCAAATGTATTTTATGACAATGAGAACAAAGTGCGCCGTGGCGAATGTCAGGAATATTTCCCCCCTTGACAAAACAAGTGTTCTACGTCTTTCCATGAGTTGAATACTCAGGAAAGACAGTCCAGAATAAATTTTCCCAAAGAAAATGTTTATTCAGATAAACTTTAATAATAGAAGAGTATACTTGAAAAAAATCCCACTGTTTATAGAAACCCTTTAGTAGCTTTCATGTCTGACAAAGAAAGAGCCAGGAAACTCTCCATACCATGAAAAGCAGACATTTGCTAGGACTTTTTTCTTTGAATTTGTTAAATAAGGATTATCCCTCTAATCCTGTGAAATGTTTCCCAATTTAAGCTGCTGGTTGCATCCCATTATTCAGGTAGCAGTTAATGTGATAGTGGTTTTACTGGGTAATGCCATTATTATTTATTAAAAATACGTATTATGTCGGTATTGTTAGTGTTCACAATCGGCACTGAGCCATAGCCTGCATCTTAGTACAATTACATCTAAAGGCTTGTAACAGCACTTCCTTCAGTCATGATCTAATGCAAGAAACAATACTGGGCAAATAAATAGATTTCCTCCTCCTTGGCGGCTTGAGTTTTCCCCCATTGTGTGCATCTTCAGTGAGGTAGGACACGGGGAAATGTCTTGACAAAGGGTTGCTCTCATTTCTGGGTTAGAACTCTTTCTCACTATTCTCTGCTTCTCAAATAAGTTCGTACAATTTTTACCCCATTCAACAAAGACCATGACTAAGGTCAGAGAAACCTACCCATTGTTGGGGTGGGGAGTGAAATCCAGATGGAGCTGGTGGCACCTCTTGGAAATGTCAGTTCGTTATTTTCACAGAATGGACCTGCTCACTTTGGAAATCCGAGGTTGCTCAAAAGGGTGAAAGATGAGAGCCATGATGTGGACTTTGGTACATTGTTATGAGGCCATTGAGAAATGAGAGCCTAGAATGAATACAGTTCTCTGTTTTGGGAAGCAGGGAGAAGTCCTCTCCACTCTCCTGAGTGTGCGGGAGAGATGCGTTTTCATGAATGACCCTCCACCCCCCACAGCACTCCCTGTGCATTCTGCTCACAGTGGAAATAGGGCACAGTGATCCGACTTCCTCCAGAGGGACACTTCTGACCCATCCTTCTGGGTGACGCCCCTAGAGAGACCACCCGAACAAACCCACGGAGAACACGAATCATTCATTGCACCAGTAAATATTTATTAAGTGTAAAGTATTGAAGGACGAAGGTGTGTTTAAGGCATGTTCCTACACATCAGAGGGTTACATCAATGCCCAATTTAACTCATGCCAGCTGTAAAGGACTTCAGCACAGAAAGACCATTGCCTTAGCTCCTGGTATACTGCACAATTCCTTTCCTGAATATACCTGAACGTCGCACACGCTCTCATCTCTGCTTTTTCATTCCTTCCAAACCTGGAACACAATTTGCTAATTGGGGTTGAACTCTGTGCAGGTCCACTTATACACAACGGTTTTCAATACATACAGTCAGCGTTTTGTATTGGTGGATTCTTCATCTACAAACACATGAACAATAATATTCATGGGATACAAACCATAAAAAGGGCTGACTTCTCATAGGCTTGGTTCTGCAGAGCCACTATGAGACTTGAGTATGGATGGATTTGCAGATCTGCAAACTGGTCCCAGAACCAGTTTCCCATGGCTACCAAGAGAAGACTGTAGCTTTCTGAATTGCAATTTCAGATTTTTCATTGTTAGAGTATAAAAATGCAATTAATACTGCTATATTGATCATGCATCTTGCAAACTTACTGGTTTCATTTACTATTTCAAATAGTCTCTTTCTTGCTCTCTCTCTCTTTCCCTTTCTCTCATATTATATATATATATATTAGGATTTTTCTATATCCAACATCATGTTGTCTAAGAATAGGAATAGTTTTACTTCATTCTTTCCAATTTGTGTATCTTTTGAAATTTATCTTGCCTAATTTTCCTGGCTAAAACCTCCATTACAATGTTGATTAAATGTGGCAAGAATGCGCATCTTTGTTTTATTTTTTATCTAGGTGATAAATCTATAATTTGTTCACCAGGAAATATGATGTTACCTGGGGTTTTTTTTTGTGATTGTTTTTTATCAGGTTATGGAAATTTCTTTCTGTTTTTGCTTTTTCAAAGTTTTTATCATGGGAGGAATTTGATTTTATCAAATGCTTTTTCTACTCGTGTGCTTTCTTGTCCTTTTTTCCTGTGATTTAGTGCTCTGATTTTTCTGTGCTGAACTAAACTTGCATTCCTGCACTATATCTCACATTTCATAATAGTGCATGATCTCTAGTAAGTTGCTAGATTGCATTTGCTAATGTGTGTCTATGTTCATAATGGATATTAGGGTGAAGTTCTAGTTTTTCTTGTGATGTCTTTGTCTGGGTTTATGTTCTGGATAATACTGGCTTGAGAGAATGAGTTGGGAAGTTTTTTTTCTACTCCACTTTTCGGATTTTGTAAAGGATTGGTGTTAAATGTTTGATAGACCTCACCAGTGACGACATTTGCACTTGTACTTTTCTTTGTGGGAAGTTTTTGATTTCTAACTTTTTATACATTTATTCGGGTTTTTTTTTTCTTTAGTGAATTTTGTTAGTTTATGTCTTTCCTGTATTTTGGTAATTTACATTCTTCTAGTAAATCATTCATTTTACCTAGATTGTCTTATTCATTTGGAATATAATAGTTCATAGTATTCTCTTTTAATCCCTTTTATTTTTATGAAGTTGGTAATAATAACTTTTTTATTTCTGATTTTAATTATTTGATCCCTGTTTTTTCTTCCTTTGTCAGGCTAGCTAAAGGGTTATTAATCTTGTTGTTCTTTTAAAAGAACCAATTTTTGATTTGATCAATTATCTGTATTTTTTATTTATACTATTCCACTTATTTTTATTCTAATTGTTATTGTTTTCTTCCTTTGATTTACTATTATTTTTAGAAAAACTCATGTTATCTAATAGTTCAATATTCTTTTCTAATTTCTTTTTTTTTTTTTATTGTTGGGGATTCATTGAGGGTACAATAAGCCAGGTTACACTGATTGCAATTGTTAGGTAAAGTCCCTCTTGCAATCATGTCTTGCCCCCATAAAGTGTGACACACACCAAGGCCCCACCCACCTCCGTCCTTCCCTCTATTTCCCCCCCATAACCATAATTGTCATTAATTGTCCTCATATCAAAATTGAGTACATAGGATTCATGCTTCTCCATTCTTGTGATGCTTTACTAAGAATAATGTCTTCCACGTCCATCCAGGTTAATACGAAGGATGTAAAGTCTCCATTTTTTTTTAATGGCTGAATAGTATTCCATGGTATACATATACCACGGCTTGTTAATCCATTCCGGGTTGGTGGGCATTTAGGCTGTTTCCACATTTTGGCGATTGTAAATTGAGCTGCAATAAACAGTCTAGTACAAGTGTCCTTATGATAAAAGGATTTCTTTCCTTCTGGGTAGATGCCCAGTAATGGGATTGCAGGATCAAATGGGAGGTTTAGCTTGACAAAGCTTAGAAAAAAATCCATAGCTATAAATATCTACCTATGTTAAAACTTTCAAAGTTTAGAATATTTTCTTCTGTTTTAACATAGGTAGATATTTATAGCTATGGATTTTTTTCTAAGCTTTGTTTAAATCCTATAAATTTTCATTTGTCTTCATTTTCTTTCATCTAAAAATATTTTATAATTTCACTTATGACATTTTCTTCAACCCATTGATTATTTAGAAATGTGTGGTTAACTTTCACATATTTGTGACTTTCCCAAATTTCCTTTTGTTACTGATTTCTACTTTTATTTCATTGTGTTTGGAGAATATAACTTGTATGATTTCAGTCCTTTTACAATTATTGAGACTTGTTTTATGGCCTAGCGTATTCCACATGTGCTTGAAAAAAATGGGTATCCAATATATTATTAGGTAGAGTAATACCTAATAATATAGGTATTATTATTATTAGTCATCCCATAGCACTGACATTTTGCTGCTTGTTTTATATATCTCATGTAGAAGTTTGTTAGGTCTAGTTTGTTTACAGTGTTGTTCATGTCTTGTATTTCTTTATTGATCTTCTACCTAACTCTTCTAATAATCTCAAAATTATTGCTGAATATTAATATTCTTTAATTACTGTTAGTTTTGGCTCCATGTATTTTGGGACTCTCTCATTAGACACATGCATGTAAATAGTCATTATTTCTTCTTGATGTATTTACTGTTTTATCATTATAAGTTGTTTTTATACTGTATCAAATTTTTAAGGCTATTTTGTCTGAAATAGACATTCCAACTGCCTTTAATAACTATTTTCAAGGTATTTATTTTTCCATCCTTTTAATTTCAACTACTTAATCTTTTATTGTGTTTTAATTTTTATTTATTTATTTTGAGTCTCACTTTGTTGCCCTTGGTAGAGTGCCACGGCATCACAGCTCACAACAACCTCAAACTCTTGGGCTTAAGTGATTCTCTTGTCTCAGCATCTCAAGTAGCCAGGACTATAGATGCCTGCCACAATGCCCAGCTATCTTTTAGAGATAAAGGTCTCACTCCCATTCAGGCTGGTCTCAAACCTGTGAGCTCAAGCAATTCACCTGCCTTGGCCTCCCCAAGAGCTAGGATTACAGGCATGAGCCACTATGCCCAGCCCTACTTTGTCTTTTAAAATCAAATGCATGTCTCTTGAAAAGAGGATATAGTTAGATTGCTTTTTAAAACATGCATTTGACCAATCTCTGTCTTTTGTTTAGAGTGTTTAACCCATGTTCATGTAGTATAATGACCAATAAGGTAGAATTAATGCCTTCTTGTATTAGTTTTTGAGGGCTGCCATGACAAAAACTACAGAGTGGGTGGCTTGAGCAACAGAAACAAAACTTTCCCAGAGTTTTGGATGCCAGAAATACAGGACAGAGGGGGACAGCTTGAGGCTCTGTCAAAAAGAAGGAAAGAAAGAAAGAAAGAAAGAAAGAAAGAAAGAAAGAAAGAAAGAAAGAAAGAAAGAAAGAAAGAAAGAAAGAAAGAAAGAAAGAAAAAAGAAAGAAAGAACAGAGATGTAAACAAGTTCAGTTTCTTCTAAGGCCTCTCTCCTGGGCGTGCAGATGACTATCAGATGACCATCTTCTCCTTGTGGCCTCACATGGTCTTTCTCTGTGCATGCACATCTTTGTGTCTCTTTCATGTGTCCAAATTTCCCCTTCTTATAAGGACGCCAATTAGACTGGGTTAGGTCCTACCTTAATCTCCCCATTTAAATTTAATCACCCCTTAACAAAATGTATCTCCAAACACTGAGATCCTAAGGTAGTGAGGGTTAGGATTTCATCATAGAAATTTTGGGTGTTGAGAACTTATCCCATAGCACTGCCATTTTGCTGTTTGTTTTATATACCTCATGTCTATTTTGCTCCTTGATTTCTCCATTACTGCCTTATTTTGTGTTAAAAATATATTTGTGTGTGTGTACCATTTTAATTCTTTTGTCATTTTTTATTAAATTTTTAATTATTTTCTTAATGGTTTCCTGGGGGTGAAAATTTACATCTTAGTTTATAGCAATCTAGCTGAGATTGATTCTAATTTAATTTTAGTAGTATATAAATTATATCTTTACGCATTTATAAACACAACAATGTAGTTTTTATAATTATTGATTTACGCAACTGTCTTTTGAAACAGAAGGGAGAAAATAAGAGTTATAAACAAAAATATATTTATTCTATACTTTATGTTTACCTAAGAGTTAACTTTATTGATCATCGTACTTTTTATTCTTCACGTGGCTCTGAGTTATGGTATATTATCCTTCAATTTTAGCCTGAGGAACTCTCTTTAGGCTAAAATTTCACTGGCCATTGCTGAACCCTATGAAGTTCTAAAGCTAAAACTTCACCCTAATATCCATTACATAGACACAATATTTTCAAAAAATAATTAATAGTCAAAATAAGAAATAATAATCAATTATTATTCAATTCTTCCTTTAGGATAAACTTTTCTTACAAGGCAGGTATCATAGTGAGGAATTCTCTCTGGTTTGTTTATTTGGGAATATCTTAGTTTCTCTTTCAACAAAGATATTTGCACCAGATTGTTCATTGCAGTTCAATTCATAATAGCCAAGTCATACAAGAAGCCCAAGTGCCCATCAACCCATGAATGGATTAATAAATTGTGGTTTATATATACGATGGAATATTATGCAGACTTAAAAAAGAGGGACTTTACCTCTCTTTACATATACATGGATGGAGCTGGAACATATCCTATTCAGTAAAGTATCTCAAGAATGGAAGAAAAAAATCCAATATACTCAAACTGAAACCAATTTATAATCACTCACACTTTCATATGAAGAATAGATTGCAACTATGGCCCAGGATGAAGAAGGGAAGAGGGAGGGGAGAGGGAAGGTTGGGAGGGAAGGAGGAAGGTCAGATTGAGGGATGGTGAATGGTGGGGATCACACTTATGGTGCATATTGCAAGGATACATGTTGGATCTATTAAGTACAAAGTATAAATGTCTTAACACAATAATCAAGTAAACCAGATGAGGTATATATTAACCAGTGCAATGTAAGTATTTCTAATCTATATGAAATCAGTACATTTTACTCCATAAATGCATTAATGAGTACATGATCTATGTGTTTATGATTTAATAAAAAAACACTTGGGAAGTCCTCCTCAATTATCTCTTGGAGTAGAGTATCTGTGCCTTTCTGACCATCCTCTTCCCTTTCAGGGATTCCTATAAGGCGAATGTTTGCTCTTTTGGAGTGGTCTCATAGTTCTCTCAGTGAATGGTCCATTTTTACTCTCCACTCTCTTCCTCTTTGAGCTTTTGGGAGCATTCAGCGAAACTTGGTAAATGTAGAATGTAAATGTTTTGGCACAGTAACTAAGATAACGCCAGAAAGGCTATGTTAACCGTTGTGATAAAAATGTGTCAAATGGTCTATGAAGTGAGTGTATGATGCCCCATGATCCTATCAATGTATACAGTTATGATTTAATAAAAAAAAAAAATGTGACATGAGTGCATGTCACTATTGAGAAACCCTGATTGAAAATCTGAATAAAAAAAAAAAAAAAAAAAAAAAGCTTTGTCTTCAATGTCAGAGATCCTTTCTTCTGCCTGCTCCATTCTGTTACTTAGGGATTCTACTGTATTTCTCAGATCTTTGAGGGCTGCAAGTTCTTGCCTCAATGTGTCAAAATCTTTGGTGATTTTGTCTTTGAATCCATTGAATTCTTGAGATAACTTTTGAATTCCTCCATTCTGTTAATCTTATTTGCAATCCAAATTCTGAATTAGATTTCTGACATCTCAGCCATTTGTTTACAAATGTGTCTCCAATGTTCTGTTGTGTCTCCTTTGTCATTCCTTGGGGGTGTTGATCTACTCTGATTATTCATGTTGCCAGAGTTTTTCCACTGATTCTGCCCCATGATTATTTTTCACTGTTTGGCCAGGGAACCTGGTAAGGTAAAATTGAATCGAGGGCTCCTGGAGTTGTAATTCACCAGCCCTTTACCAAGGAACTGGTGATTGCAGCTTTTTTCCTATAGCTTTATAAAGGTCTCATTCAGTACTACAGCCTGAAACTCTGGGGACCTGCTTGATGTGATGGAGCTAGATGTCTCTGTCCAATCCTAGTGAATCAGTGGCTTTGGGGTGAAATCTCTGTTATGGAGATATATAAACAAATTAGATACCCCTCTCCCCCACAGGTGACAACTGGAAGAGGAGAATTTCACACTCCTACAACAACACAACAAGGGTACTACCTTGGTGGGTCCCCAGGTAATTGGCTCAGGCTAAGAGTTTCAAACCAATTGTCCTGGTCAACACAAACACCAATCAGGTGGGAGAGTTCAAAAGGTCTTCAGGATCTAGGTAGCAGGAGTCCACTGGCAGTTCAAGTGTAACTCACTGCAGTGCTCTGTGGAGTCAGAAAAACTCACCCAGCAAAATAGTCCAGGGGGGCTGGTGCCTCCTTCCTCACCATGCACCTCCATCACACCAGGCACTGGTAACCCCATGGGGCTTTGGCCCAGTTCCTTCCAATAAGCAAATGTGTCAGGGATTTGGCCTACCAGAGTCAGAGGGAATGCAATGCCTCGTCAGCAAGGCAACCACATTCCACCACCAGGCAGTTGGAGGAGTTGAAGTCTGACTACCTCAGGTGCTCAGTGGAAACTGGGGAGTGTTCTACTTGAGCTTGTTCCAAACCAAAGACTAACCAAGAAGCAAGTGTTTTTTTGCCCTCATAGACCATGCCTCTGCCCCAGCTGCTCTGCTCCTCTGGTATCCCTGCAAAGCAAGATCTAGCTCCCTCCAGCAGTCCACAGGATTTGGGAGGTGTCTCTCCAAAATGTGGCCCCAGAAGGATCACTCTGCTAACGCTGCTGCTAGGTGGGAGGTGTCTCCACTTGGCTTCTCATACCTCAGTAGTTCCCAAGCCTCCACTCATTGTGCAGAGATGCAAGCCTCCGCCTGCTGCTGAGTTGCACTTTCTCAGAGCCAAGCCAGACACCCTCCCTTCTGAGCCTTTCTGCACTGTTACCAGATTCACAGGTACAGTATAGCTGCACTACCTCTGATCAAGCAATACGCAGTCTTAACAAAGAACTATGAATGTTCTGGTCTCTGTAGGGGCTGGGCTTCTAGACCGCCAGGCTAGGGGGAAGGGTGGACTGGGAGTTTAAAGCGGTAGGGAAAATATTTGTTCAACCTTCATGCCAGACAAGAGAATACCCAGGCTCACCGCAAGGACTCTCTGGAGAAGGAGTCCCAGCTTCCAGAAACTCACTTCCGTGGGGTGAGAGAAGAGAACCTCAGTTCACTGCTCACTAGAAGAGTTCCCACAGCAGGCAAGCAAGCAACTCTATTGGGGGAGGGGATGGGCACATGTCCTCTTTGCAGTGGGTTCTGTACCTGAAATTTGTTTCCTTGGAGTCACAGCTTCCCTCAGCAGAGAAGACGTGCAATTATTAATCTCTTCTCTCAGCTCAGCTCCCATCCTTAAGTTTTGTTGGATTCTTTCTGGCTGTTATCTCTCCCTCTGGACAGGAGCTTCTGTTGAATGCTGGCTTCAGTTGGCTATCACTCCCAACTCCCCTTTCCTTTTGTTGAATGTAAAAGTTGGACTTAAGGGAAATAGCCAACCCGAGGATTTAGCAGAACACAAGGCACGTTGAAACAAAATGAACAAACAAACAAAAAATCCAAACAGACACACAATCAAAGACAAAAGCAAAGACAAAAGCAAAAAAAAAAAACTTGAATAGCCTGATTTAAGCACTCTCAGCAACCATAAGAGGAAGAGGAGGGCTTGGTGCCTATAGCCTAGTGGAGCTTGAGGGCTTGAACCCGGCCCAGGGCCCACCAAACAACAATTAGAACTCCCACTGAAAAACAGCCGGGAACCGTGGCTGGCACCTGCAGTCCCAGCCACCCAGGAGGCTGAGGCAAGTGAACTGCTCAGCCCAAGAGAGTTCAAAGTTGCCATAAGCTGTGAAGCCCCAGCACTCCACTGCGGGCAACATGGTGAGACTCTGTCTACAACAACAACAACAACAACAAAAAAAAAAAAACAGGAAGCAGAGAAAATAATAATAAGTAAAATAAAATAAAATTTTAACAATAACTCCTACAAGAAAGAAAAAAGAAAAAATGCAAAAAGAATGAGTAAAGAAAGAAAAAAGGCAACAAAATTATTATATATATAAACATATGACTAATACACGGTAGGGATTGACTTTAGTAGGAATACATTTATGTTGCAATATACTTTCTGGGCACCAGGTGGCGCCATGAGTGGCTCCCAGGCTTACACCTGTTTCCTGGCTTAGACCATTCTGTGTCTGCCCACCACCCACCTGGCGCTTAGACCCCACCAAACTGTTGATTCCACCAACCTCAAAAAATCTTCACAGGCAGGTTTCACAAATTCTCCCCACAACAGTTCCTGTGAAGTGTGGGGCCAGTTCCAAGTGTAGGGTGACTGCTGGTGAGACTCAAATTGCTGCTCCTGGCCTGTGGGGGAAGGTACCTGAGGTGACCACCATCTCCCAAATTTTAAAACAACGGCTTCTTCCTGTCCGGAGTCTTTCCTGTCTGAGTGTCTGTCCCGCTGCCTAACTGCGTGGTGCTGCACCAGATGCATCCCAGTCTGGCTGCCTAATTCCGCTCGTGAGTCCACATTTCACCAATCTTTCCACACAACACCTAGTTTCCCCATGAACTGGAAATCGTAATCCTCCCTTGAGGGGCTAGTTGCTGCCGCTGCTACAGCCACAGCACAGAAACTTTCCTGGCAGTCTCCGCAGCCCCAGATTACACTCCAAGTCCAGTAATCTGCCACCTTTCAGCACACCCCAAACTACCACTCCACACTAATATTCCACTCACTCTCACCTGTGTTCCAGGACAGTTGAGCTAAACGTCCTTCCCGTCCTCCATCATGCTCCGCCTCTTTCATTTTAAAAGAGTTTTACTGGATACAGAATTCTTGGTCAACAGTCTTTTTTATTTTTCTACACTTAAAATATGTTACCCCACTGCCTCTTACTTTCCTGGTTTCTGATGAGAAAACCTGTTAATCTTAGTGAAAGTCTTTTATATGTAATGAGTCATATTTGTCTCTTTCGCTGCTTTAAACAGTCTTTTTTCGCTTGTTAATCCATTCCGGGGTTGGTGGGCATTTAGGCTGTTTCCACATTTTGGCGATTGTAAATTGAGCTGCAATAAACAGTCTAGTACAAGTGTCCTTATGATAAAAGGATTTTTTTTCCTTCTGGGTAGATGCCCAGTAATGGGACTGCAGGATCAAATGGGAGGTCTAGCTTGAGTGCTTTGAGGTTTCTCCATACTTCCTTCCAGAAAGGTTGTACTAGTTTGCAGTCCCACCAGCAGTGTAAAAGTGTTCCCTTCTCTCCACATCCACGCCAGCATCTGCAGTTTTGAGATTTTGTGATGTGGGCCATTCTCACTGGGGTTAGATGATATCTCAGGGTTGTTTTGATTTGCATTTCTCTAATATATAGAGATGATGAACATTTTTTCATGTGTTTGTTAGCCATTCGTCTGTCATCTTTAGAGAAAGTTCTATTCATGTCTCTTGCCCATTGATATATGGGATTGTTGGCTTTTTTCATGTGGATTAATTTGAGTTCTCTATAGATCCTAGTTATCAAGCTTTTGTCTGATTGAAAATATGCAAATATCCTTTCCCATTGTGTAGGTTGTCTCTTTGCTTATTGTCTCCTTAGCTGTACAGAAGCTTTTCAGTTTAATGATGTCCCATTTATTTATTTTTGTTGTTGTTGCAATTGCCATGGCAGTCTTCTTCATGAAGTCTTTCCCCAGGCCAATATCTTCCAGTGTTTTTCCTATGCTTTCTTGGAGGATTTTTATTGTTTCATGCCTTAAATTTAAGCATCACAAGAATGGAGAAGCATGAATCCTATGTACTCAATTTTGATATGAAGACGATTAATGACAATTAAGGTTATGGGGGGGGAAGCAGAAAGAGGGACGGAGGGAGGGGGGTGAAGCCTTGGTGTGTGTCACACCTTATGGGGGCAAGACATGTTTGCAAGAGGGACTTTACCTAACAATTGTAATCAGTGTAACCTGGCTTATTGTACCCTCAATGAATCCCCAACAATAAAGAAAAAAAAAAAGAGTCTTTTTTCGTCTTTGACTTATAACAGTTTGGTTGTTGAAGTGATATATTTACATGTGGGTATCTTTACATTTATTGTGTTAGAGTTCATCGAGCTTCTTAGATGTGTATATTAATGTTATTTTACCAAATTTGGAAAGTTTTCAGGCATAATTTCTCCAGTTTTTTTCTTCCCCTTTCTCAATGTGTTCTTCTGGAGCTCCCATTATGCATATATCAGTAAGCTCAATGATATTGCACAGGTCCCCAAGCCCCTGCTCATTTTTCTATATTATTATTTTTCTCCCTGTTCTTCAGACTGGATAATCTAATTGATCTATCTTCACATTTGCTGATTCTTTCTTTGGTCAGCTCAAATATGCTTTTAAATGCTTTAGTAAATTTTTCATTTAGTTATTGGTCTGCTCAGCTTCAGAATTTCTATTTTTTTTAATAATTTCTGTTTCTTTTTATAATTTGTTTTTTAATTCATATTCTTTATTTCATAAAACATCATTATTATAATTTTTTTTTAGTTTCTTAGACGTGTTTTTATTTAGTTCTTTGGCCATATTGTAATAGCTGACTTAAAGTTCTCATATAGTATGCATAATATCTGGGCTTCCTTGGAGAAATTTCCTAATGCCTGCTTTTTGTAAAAAAAAATGTGTACAACATATTCTTTATTTCTTTGCTTATCTTATACATTTGTTGATAACCGGACATTTAAAATAATATAATGTTGCAGGGTGGCGCCTGTGGCTCAAGGAGTAGGGCACCAGTCCCATATGCCGGAGATGGTGGGTTCAAACCCAGCCCCAGTCAAAAACCACACACACAAAAAAATAATAATAATATAATGTTGCAAATTTGTATATCAGACCCCCTTCCCAGGGTTTGTTCTTGTTGCTATTTGTTTGTTTAACAATTGTCCTGAACTAATTCTTTACGTTCTGTATTCTTTTGCTATTTGTGGCTACTGAAGTCTTTCTTCAGTTAGCTTAGTGTCAGTCAATGATTGAACTGAGATTTCCTGAGATACTATGAACCGTGGATTACCCTAACCCTGGCTGTGGGATTCTGTGTGT
Source organism: Nycticebus coucang (assembly GCF_027406575.1). Classification (NCBI taxonomy): domain Eukaryota; kingdom Metazoa; phylum Chordata; class Mammalia; order Primates; family Lorisidae; genus Nycticebus; species Nycticebus coucang. Next base: position 5,976,275 of record NC_069794.1, on the reverse strand, counting down.
CGGGTCACGCCTTCAGCATTCCCACAGGAAGGCACTACTCCTTGATAGCTTTTACTTCCTGTTTGTGCAGAGGCTCAAAGGCCACCAGAGGTGGGAAACTGGGGCCTGCCCAGGTCTTTCCCGAGAGCACACACACAGTTCTGCACATGCTCACCACTTCTTGAATGCCAGAGTTTTCAGGGACTCTGTGCACATCTCGATCCTTTGAGTGTCTTCACCAGCCTCACATTTGCTCCAGCTGTTTTACTGCTTCAGGCAGCTGTAGTGTTAAGCAACAGACAATAACTATTTTTAGAAACTATTCTGAGGAAGAGACTGTTTTCAGTAAACTTGTTCTTATTATCAAATAAAGAAATTCTGCAAGTCAGGGCACCCATGGAACTTTTAGACAGGTTAAGTGAGGAAAATTCTCCGGAAATGGGCCTTTGGGGTAACTCTGAGCACTTTCTGCACCATCATATGCCTGCTATGCTGTTTATTTTTATGGCCATCATGATTGAAAGGCTTCTGGTTTTCAATCCGTTATAAACCATTTCTGTTCTTCGGCCACATTGTAATAGCTGACTTAAAGTTCTTACGTAGTAGGCACAAAATCTGGGCTCCCTCAGAGAAATTTCCTACTGCCTGCTTTTTGAAAAAAAAATGCGTATGCCATATTCTTCATTTCTTTGCTTATCTTATACATTTTTGTTGATAACTGGACATTCATAATAATATAATAATAAAATGTCCCACAGCTGGAGAGTAAGGACAGAAATAGATAAGTAGAAATGCCACAAAGCCAACTGATCAGCTCACTATTCAAGATTCAGCTGTTGTTACTAAACACATAGTCCTGAGATTGGTGTAAGTCTTTGGATAATTTCTACACTTCCAAATACTGATTTTGATCACTTTGTCAGTGCTCTCATTGCTTCTATAGAGGAGTGCATTTTTAGAGGTCCTTACTCACCCTTCCAAAAATGATTCTCCGTGGTCAAATTCAAATGTGTGTGAATATGAGCTTGTTTCTAGTAACTCCCTTTACACATCAGTCCAGACTGTTTCGTATCTTGTTTTTTATGTCAAAGCAGCTATAAAATCCAATAGATCAAGATTTGAGGTTTATATCTCCCTGGTAGAGCTTCTTTGGCAAAGAGTTAGATAACTAAAGCAGAAGCTTACTGAAGTGCAAAGAGATTTTGGCATGGCTTTCTTCCCTGGAATTCACAATTTTAGTGTCTGGTAAATTATAAATTCTGGGGAGAAGCATTGGTGGGATAATATGGCAGAGAGATGATATACATATACACATATATACACACACACATATATATGTATGTATATATATATTTTGACACAGCTGTAAGCTCTGTTTATTTTTCAGGTACTCCTGCAGTAGAATCCAGAAGGTTCTTACATATGTGCACACAAGGGGAAAATGGAACTCATTCTCTGTTAAATGATGATATTGCTATTATAATAATCAAATTAAAAGACAAATGAAAGCAAAAGCTATTTAGTAATGGGAGTTAAGAGTGGAAAAGAAATTTTCGAAGAATACAGCTCTATTATTTCTACATTATAGCAATAATATGCAAGCATGTGTATGGTTACGCATGGGGATTCAATCTAATTAAAATACAAACAGCAATCCTCATGCTATGTATTATGTCAACCGTAAATGACAATCAGGGGGACCAGGAAAGTCATCCCTTGTCCCTTTAGCATAAGGTAAAACATATAATGAGGGAAAACAAATGGTTGAACTGATGTGTCTGTTTCCAAATAACTTTACTAATAGGTGATTTTTTTGAGTTGACTGTTACCCTTTTCTACCTTGAGGACTACTTATAATAGAAGAAATTAATTTGTTTGTTTACTATTTTGTGCGTGTGTGTGAAGAAAATATACGCATGTTTCCAGAGATATGCCAATTTGAATTCAAAATACTTGGGTGAAAATATAAAAAACGAAGTTATATTTTATTATCTTTTGTGGCTTTGATAATTCCTGCCCTGTGTTTCTTTAAAAACTGGAAAACAGGCAGGGTGCAGTGGCTCACGCCTGTAATCCTAGCACTCTGGAAGACCAAGATAGGTGGATTACTTGAGCTCAGGAGTTCAAGACCAGCCTGAGCAAGAGTGAGCTGGGCACTGTGGTGCATGTAGTCCCATCTCGGGAGGCTGAGGTGGGAGGATCACTTGAGCCCAAGAGTTTGAGGTTCCTGTGAGCTATGCTGACACCATAACACTCTACCGAGGGCAACAGAGTAAAACTCTGTCTCAAAAATAAAAAAAAAAGAAAATAACAACCACAAAAAATTCTAGAAAACATTTTCTAAAGTAATTTAGGTGTCTTTCTACTTTAAGTTGAATTGTTATGTTAAAAACAACTTGGTAGTACCTTCAAGTTTTCAATTTAGACATGTTAGAGGGCCATGCATTTATACTGTTTCTTACAAAACCTCCTGTGAATCCTGCCTTGTGTGGCACCCTGCTGTCCAGGCCCTGAGGGTGCAATAGCAAACTGAGCTATTTGTTTCCTCATAGGATTTTAACATTTTGAAAGAAACACCAGAACAAACAAATATACTGCAACAAACTGAGTGCTACCTGAGAGCTATTTTGGGAAAAGACCCAGAAGAAAGCAGGGTACAAAAAGTTCAGAAGAAAATACACAGGGTTTTCTACGAGAAAAGAGATGGGAGGTTAGACAGAAATGGAGCAGGTGTGCACATGGACAGTGTATTTTGGAACTCTGGAGCTGTATTGTCCAACAGAAATATGATGTGAGCTGCATGTGAGTGTAATAGCTACATTTAAGAGAAGTAAAAACGAGAACCCAGTGAAATAATTGTAAAAATACACTTTATTTAATCCAGTACAGATAAACTGTTACCATTTTGATGTAAACTCAATATAAAAAAGTTATTAATGGGCATCTTATGCTCTTTTTCATGTAGGTTTTCAAAATATATATTCTTACAACACATCTTAACTACTACACTAAATTTTCATTGGAAATAACTGATCTGTATTTAGATTTCATAAAATTAACAGTTGAAAGTTTGATTCACCTGCTCGAACTGTTTCAAACTTTCAAGTTTTCTAATGACTGAAGGAAGTATCTGTTTTTAAGTTTAAATTTAAATTAATACAAATTACAAAAAACAACAACAACAAACAAATGTGGAATTCAGCTCCTTATTCACACTAGTTCTCACATTCTCAATAGCTGCCCGTGAAGTGGACAGCACGGGTTTGAGGGTGACTGGCACAGGTTGCTGGCTTGCCTTGGCAAGGTGCGTGGCTGGCAGAGGGCAGTTGGGGCTTGTCAAAGTAGGTTAAATGAATTAGCTGAGACCCAGGGAGGCTAAATGACACTCTCAGTATCCTCAGATAAGAAACGGTGATGAGGATAAACTAGGACCCAGATCTCTTGTCAACTAGTAAAATACCAGCACTTGATTTTCAAAAAACAAATTTCAAGAATCTGGATAGCAAAGGGTTTTCTGAAAATGTTTTCAAATGTATTTAGTTTTTGAGTTTGGGCACGGGGCTTGGAGAGAGAGAACTTGAACACTCCAATAGGAAGAGTTGAGATCAGATATTGGGGCCACCTCCATTTGTAGCTCGGAAAACGCAGTCATAATAGATGGAAAAAGCTGCATGCTTTACTCGGCGTCTTTTACCCACAGAGCCCGCTATGACTCAGGGAGAAACTAATTCAAGAATCTAAATTACCTCTTCCTTTTCAAAAGGAAAGTCTGTAGAAGTGAGCAAAAATGTGTGGCAGGGGGTCGGTTTCAGGGTTGGAGCAGAAGCCAGTGACCCCAGAGGATGGGTGGAGAGTTGGTCTGTGCAAACACCTTTAAGAGGGGTGGTTGGGTTCAGTTTTGACACCCTTGGGAACTAGGTAGCACTCAATCTCTTACTCACTCTCATCCACACAGCCGTAAGAGATGGGGAAAGCCATGCTTGGACTGAGGGTGTTTCCTGGGGAAGAATAATATTAGGCTAATAAAATAAGGGACTTAGGAGGCTTACCTTACTTATCTCTCTCCTACAGTGAAAAAGTTAATTTTATTCAAATTACTATTTTTTTTTAATTTCAAAATATTATGGGGGTACAAATGTTTTTGGTTACACGGATGGCTTTTGTAAT